>NC_087450.1:46288714-46913714 GCF_036321535.1 Camelus dromedarius
TACTGTGGCCCTTTGGAAAGCCCCGCAGCCCATCTCTTCACCCCTCTGTGTCCCCAGGCCATGGAGAGCAAGCTGCTCATCGGGGGCAGGAACATCATGGACCACACCAACGAGCAGCAGAAGATGTTGGAACTGAGGAGGCAGGAGATTGCCGAGCAGGTAGGGCTGGCGGGCTTCAGGTCCCTGGCGGGTGCAAGGCCCCGAGGCCACGTCTGGGGGACTCAGGGCAGTGAGTCATCAAGGACTCAGGATCTCTGGAGTTACAGTGCTGGGAACCTAGGACCTGCCGCCCTGCATCCCATGGTCCACCTGCCCAGGGGCCTGCTTCTGGTAGCTGGTGGGTGAGTGCAAGTGGTGGCTCTCTGTGATGTCAGCCTCCAAAATTCACCTGGCATGAATTCCTGGGCCCTCCACTACGAGGGTGTGAGTTCTTTGCCAACTGAATGACTGTGTCCTAAATCATCAAGACCCACGGTTTGTTGGTCTTACCAGTCAACTGTGATACATGGGAGAGGCTGAGGCAGCTGGGGAGCCAATATGCTGGGCATCTGTGTATGTGGTTGACACCCCTGGAAGGCACCAGCCATTTGGGCTGAGGTCTCCTTCCTCTTGGGGCAGTGGCTGGTGAAAGCATGGCCATATGAGCTGAGAAGGTTCAGAGAGGCTCCACTGAGGATGGGGTGGGAGCAATGGATCTGAGACACGGGACGCACATGTGGCCACAATGAAGCCAGCTTCCGTGCTAAGCAGACCGAGCCAGCCCCCCGAGCTCCCTTGGCCCTCCCCAGCACGTGCTGCTCCACTGAGCCCCGTACCCTGCTTGGCCTAGAAACGCCGCGAGCGGGAAATGCAGCAGGAGATGATGCTCCGGGACGAGGAGACCATGGAGCTCCGTGGCACCTACACGTCCCTGCAGCAGGAAGTGGAGGTCAAAACCAAGAAACTCAAGAAGGTGAGATGCCACAGCAGGACAAGGTCAGAGTGCGTGAGGGCCTGACAGCCTCTGCCCAAGACAGGCACCTGCCCAAAGGGCGTGTGCTTTAGCAGCCCTGCTCCACTTGGCCTGAGCGGCTCACACCCTGAGTTCTGTTGCCTGGGTGCTGGGGTGAGGAGCGGGGGTGGTGGGGGGCCAGTTGGGGTGGAGTAGAGCCTTTTCTCTGGGGCTGGGCAGGGCCCATAGGCGGGAAGCACTTTCATTTCCACTCTCCAGGGCTGCCATCCACGTGGTCCTGGGTAACCTTCCCCTTTACAGTGTCACCAGTGAATCAGAGTTTGGAAGTCCAGGCAGAAAGCAGGCCAGGGGAGTGGTGAGGAGGCCTGAGGAGGCGCAAGCCTGGGAGAGCCCAGGGAGGAAACACAGGGCCCCAAGGACACTAAAAGGGATGAGAGTCTCGGCCACCAGGGCCCTGCAGAGTCCATGGCTGGGGAAAGGCATGTGCCTGAGCCGAGGGTCCAGGGCAGGAAACAGCAAATTCCACCTGGATTCTGGAAGAATCTGAGAGTCCTTAGGGTTGCTGAGGTGGCTGCCCCAGAGCAGGCCAGGCAGAGGCCCAACGATGGTGGCAGTTTCCAGGGACACACCTTTCAGTGGATTAGGAGTGGGACAGGGGGGTTAGTGCTGCCCTCCACACCCCAGGGCTGCTGGGGAGGCAGGAGTGGGATGGGTCACCTTCCAAACTGGCTCCCTCCCTTCCCTGAGCCCTGGACCAGCGGTCCTGATGCTCGGGTCCTGATGCTGGCTCTTCTGTTACCTAGTTGTGTGACCTTGAGCAAGTCTGTGCCTGAGTTTCCTCATCTATAAAAAGAGGGTGTTGGACCAAAAGGCACCTTGAGTCCCTTCAAATTTGAACATTGCCAGATGTGGACAGCAGCTGAGAGGGAGCAGGGTAACAGGCCACAGTGCAGGAGGGACAGGGCAGCCCTTAGAATAACCCGTTCCGATTCCCGGTGGGGCCGGAGGGAGTTTCAGACTTGAGCCCTGGCCTCATACTGGACTGGGCTGGTGGACCATGAGCCTGCAGCCGTGGGGGCCCAGGCTGGGTGACCGGAGCCTCGGTGCCTCACTGGCCAGCCCCTGAGCTGCACCTGTCCCCACCCAGCTCTACGCCAAGCTGCAGGCGGTGAAGGCGGAGATCCAGGACCAGCATGACGAGTACATCCGCGTGCGACAGGACCTGGAGGAGGCGCAGAACGAGCAGACCCGGGAACTCAAGCTCAAGTAGGGCCCCCCATCCGCCATCTGGGGCCCTCACAACCATCCCTCGGCCCTGGGCCTCTCCCTTCCAGGCTCCTCTCCTTCCTGAAGGCTTCGTTCTGACTGTCTGCTGGGCCATATGTCTGCATACCTCAGGAATAGAGTGTGTCTGAGGGATGGAGGGGGAGCCGTCTGGAGTTTCTCCTGCCTCCTCTGTTTCCTCCTGCCTCTCCCTTCATTTGATGAACCCCGCAAAGTGCATGCTGGGTGCTGCCCCAAAATACCTCCTAAAGCCCTAGCCTATATTCTTTGCATTAGAAACCATGACTTTCAAGCTCTGTTGTTACCATTGGGATCCCCTCCTCCCAGCTTTTTGGTGTCTCTGCCTTCTCTGTTCCTTCTGCCTCTCTACTTCTTGCTTCTCATCTTTCAACCTTCACTTACATCGTGTGGTCTCTCACTCCCCAAATCCCCATCTCTACATCCTCCCTGCTCCCAGGTATCTAATCATCGAGAACTTCATCCCCCCTGAAGAGAAGAACAAGATCATGAACCGGCTTTTCCTAGACTGTGAGGAGGAGCAGTGGAAGTTCCAGCCCCTCATGCCTGGCGGAGCGTGAGTCTCTCACTGTGTGTCTGAGTCTAGGGGCTCACGAGCTCACCCCAGGTTGCGGGTGGCCAGCGGCCTATGGGGAGATGGAGTGTTCCGTGGATTGGGCAGGGCTGGGAAGGATGCAGTTGGAGGATGGGCTTCTCAGGACCTAACGTAGGCTTTCCATGAAGGAAGGGTATTCTGACAAATACAGAATGAAGGAAGTGTCTCCTTGGCCTGCGTTTTAGAAAATACCCAGTGAGGGGCCTAAAGAGGGGAGGAAGAGCATCTCAGCCTCTTGACAGTTCCAGTAAATGCTAACATTTGGCCAGTCTGGTGAATATTCATTTGTCAGATGCCAAAAACAGCAACAAGGTAATATTGCCAGGCATTTATTGTGTGTCGGGCACCATGGGAGACTCTGCAGACAGAAGGTCAATCAGACACAGAGCTCACAGTCCAACGGGGAATACAGAGTAGGAATCAGACCAGGAAATGATGGAGGTGTGAGGGCTTTGTAGCCTCACTCAGCTGGGTGATTCAGCATTTCCACCTGTTTCCTCATCATAGTTCTTAGGTACAGTCCGCATCCATTGGCTGGGTGTACAGCTCCCTCTGCTGGTGGCCGTGAAGAACAAGGTTGGCTATTCAAACCCAACAGAATGACTGCCTCACCCAGCCAGACCACTGTCCTTTAACTGAAAATCTGCGTACAGAGATGTTCAGGAGGCTGGACACCAGTGCACTCCCTGGAGATTCTTTGCTCTATCTATTCTAGGAATATTAATGCCAAGTTAGGGCAGGAGTCTTCCGAAAGCTAGAGTGGGAAGCTAGCTGTAGAAGTCTACAGCTTCTCCCTGGAGCATCAGATGCCTACTTACTCTTGTCTACTTTCTGAGGGGCTGATCCTACCCAAGGCAACACTAGGCAAGTTTTGTAAGTGGCAAGTTCATGAGTAAAGGACTTTTCGATGGTGTCACTTTGGATTTAAAACCCACCTTTCCAATCTAAGTAGAGACCTGCAGTTGTACAGCATCTAATGTGGAAGTTCTCCACCCTGGCTGCAACTAGAATCACCTGTGAGCTGGGTACCAGACAGTCTGATTTAAAGGGTGGATCCTGGGACTTAAAATTTGTTTTTCAAAGCTTCCTGCTGATTCTACAAGCCAGGTTCAGAAACTATCACTCCAGTGCCATCTGCTGGAAGAAGACCCTGGCGAGGCTGCTGCTCTGTAGGCTAATGTTGTGCTTTAAAAGTTCTTGAATTTGTAGGTAGAGGAATTTCTTTACATTGGATAGGGATGAGATGAGAAAGGCTCTGAGAAGGCATGTTTTTTTAATTTTTAATTTTGAAAAATAAGAATTGCAAGAATGGTAGAAAGAATTCCCATATACCCATCTCCAGATTCACCAGTTGTTAGCATTTCGCCACATCTGGCTTTATTAATTTCCCTTCCACCCAGCCATTTGAGATTAAGTTGCAGTCAGCCCTTTACCCATATTTCCTAAGAATGAGGACATTCTCTTACATAATTGCAGTACAGTGATCAAATTCAGGAAATTCTGTATTGACACAAGACTATTATATAAGCAATATTCAATTTTAGCTAGTTATCTCAATAATGTCCTTTATGGCAATTCTCCCCACCCCCGACTGGCCCACCTACGATGGTGCACTGCATTTAATTGTCATGCCTCTTCAGTCTCCTTTAATCTGGAACTGAGAAGGGATCTTGATTTGAGTTTTGGAAGTTTCATGCTTCAGAGGAGTTTATTCATTTCTCAAGCCATTGCCCCTGCAATTTTCATTTGACCGCCTCAGCACGCAAGCCAGACTTCAAAGCATGGTGGGTTCTTTACCTGAAGCTAAGACAAGCTTTCTGCTTAATATTTATGAATTTCCGTTTTTTATTTCTGTTTTTTTTTCTAAGTTCTTCCTTTTATGAAACTTGAACTTTTCAATTAGAAAACATTTTAAATCGCATGTTTCTCTTTTTTGCAAAAGCAAATGTTTGTCATACACTGGAAAACCATTCACAGATTTTTAAAATTAAAACAGCTGTCTTAAAATAGTTCATGTTAAATAATTTTTAGAGTAGATTCCAGGAATATCTTTTAAAAAGGAAGTTGTTTTCCAAAATATAGATTAGTATCTTTACTTACTGTTGAACTACTGCCTTTCCTGGCCTCTCATCCCTCTCTTTGCTTTGAAGATGAATTTGTGCTGTTTACATGCTCTTTTGTGGGCCTCTGAAAGCCCCCTTGACAGCCCCCTGTCCTGAGTGAGACCCAGAGGAGCAAGCTAGCTGCTTTTCCCACCTTTCCCTTCTCTTGTGATTTCCCCCACCCTTTCCCCCCAGCATCCTTCCTGCTCTAGGAAAGTAATGCAAAGAAAGATTCAATGTTTTCTTTGCCATTAGAAAGCCTGAAAACTCGGATCATTCCTCAAAAGCTGCTTGCTTGAGCTTACTCTGCAGCGTTTTCTTTTCCATAACTCTTTGGGAAGAATCAATCCTGACATATATCTCCCTTTGTCTTAAATCTGCGCACAGCTGCTCCCCAGCCTGCATTTGCTGGGGTATATTAGCAATGGTTCTAACTGAGTCTCAAATAGACCGTCTTCCCTCAAAATTTCATATTAACAATGTAAAAGAGATAAATACCTTCACAAGGTTTTTTTTTAAATTATGGTTAAGTATATTCACAACTTAACTATGTGGTTTTTTACAGAATATGTATGTACCTCCTCAGAATACATACAGAGTATATACTTTTGTGTAGAAAATATCAAAATATATCTAGGTAAGGGTAAAAGGTATTAAGGCAAGTGTGACATCCCAGTGTTCTCCACTGTACTTAAGTACGGATGATATAAGCAGGTATTATAGATTTAAGAAAAAATTCCAGTAAATAAATTACTTCCAAAAGACTTACTAATAAATACCAGGTAATCAACTACATACTATTCTGAATTACTACTACAAATTATTTTCTTTTGCTTAATCATTCTTTTCTTTTTCATTGTCCATTGTCTGATAACTGCAATAAATATTTGTCTTCAGAACTTAAAAAAAAAATCACAAAAAGACAAAAGAAAAGTAACAATAATCTAAGAAGTTTTTATGTGAAACAAAAATTTTTAAGTACTTTTTTTCTTTTTTTTTTTTTAGCAATAGTTGGTGGTTAAAAGTAAAAACAATTCTGTCCTAATTAGAATTCCCAAGTGTGATTGTGACTTAGCACAGAGAGCCCCGGGGTAGCATCATGGTTTGAGAGTCGCTGGCCTGGACCTCTGAGACTATCTGCCCCCAGCCCCTCCTCTCACCACAGAAGGCTGAGGGTGGGAAGGTCCTTGGATGCAGCTTCCTCCACTTCAGTGAGTCCTGGGGCTGGAGGCTTTAAAACAAGCTGCCTCCCTGGGAGGAATTGGGTCCCACTATTTGCAGCAGAACTTAATCAGGGCTGAAAACTCTTTCCAAAGCATATTTAACTAATCAGGACACTGTCCCATTTGCTCAACTCAAGTGTGGAATATTTTGCCTCAAAAGGAGAGGGAAAAAGCATTGTTGGAAAGAAATTACCTCAAGTCATGCTCTTTAGAAAGCTTTTGTTGAAGGGATCCAAATTGGAAGGGAAGAGGCAAAATTGTCACTATATGCAGATGACATGATACTAAATATAGAAAACCCTGAAGACTATACAAAAACTACTAGAGCTGATAAATGAATTCAGCAAGGTAGCAGGTTACAAGGTTAACATGCAGAAATCTGTTACATTTCTTTCCACAAACAATGAAATATCAGAAAAGGAAAGTAAAATAACAATCCCTTTTAAAATTGCTTCAAAGAAAATAAAATACTTAGGAATAAACCTGACCAAGGAGGTGAAAGACTTACGTGCTGAGAACTATAAAACATTGATAAAGGAAATTAAAGATGAATTAAAGAAATGGAAAGATATCCCATGCTCTTGGATCGGAAGAATCTATATTGTTAAAATGGCCATCCTACCCAAAGCAATCTACGGATTTAATGCGATCCCTATCAAATTACCCAGGACATTTTTCACAGAACTGAGACAAATAATCCTAAAATGTATATGGAATCACAAAAGACCCACGATTGCCAAGGCAATACTGAAGAAGAAGAATGCTTTCGTTGTAAAAAACAAAACAAAACAAAACAAAACAAACAAAAAAAAACTTCCCCCTCCTCCTGCTGTAGCTACAAGCCTTTACCCCACACACTCTTCCCCGGGCCTCTCAGACAAGGAGTTATTGTCAGGGAGCTCTTGAAAACATGCTGGTATCAACTTATTTTGGAAGTCTGTCTCTTTATTCTTTTTCCCTCCACTGTTTCTTTGCCACCCCTGGTTGATACACAACAGCTTCAGGTGAGGTGCCTTCCACAATCACAAACAATTTCGTGTTCAAGTTACTTTGAAAAAAAAAAAAGTCTGCAGCCAGCTCCACCAGTAACTGTTTTACAAGTGTGACCTTTTCTTTTTGGTGGTGCATGATAGACTTCATTTTTAATTGTGTTTACACAAAACTGTCTTCCAAGCGTTGTGTGTTTGGCAATATCTGTAGCCCATCGTTGACAGTTCACAAAATCCTATTTGTAACTTTAGCCCTTTGGTGTTTGCAATCCCTGCCTCGTGAGAGTCTTTTCAGAGGCGTCGTGGTGCTGTAAAAAGAGATTAGACTTTGGATTTAGAACATTCTAGTCCCTGCTCTCCCTTGAGAAGGCTTTGTAACCTCTCTGAATGCAAGTTTCTTCACCTGCAAAGTTGGAATAATAAAACAAAAGTCCCTGCAGGATTGTTGAGGTGGAAGTGAGATCACATGAGGCTGCAGACCAGCACCAGGCACAGAGGAGATGGTCCAGAAATGGTTGCGATCATCCCAATAAGCCCCATCCTAATCGTGGAGACGCCAGAGAAACCAGTTTCCGTCAACCCCTAGGAGTGCCGTAGAAGGGCAGTTTGGCTTGTTGCTTTTCTTTTGGATTTTGATTTTTTTTATTCAGACTGCCTCCAAGTTGAGAGAGGGAGCTTTCCTCACTTTAAATAGAATCGGTGTAGAAAGTTAAATTGGTTTCGTCACAGAGGCAGAGTTTACCTCAGAACCTTCTCAGCTCTGGGTTGACTCCCTAGTTTCAGTCCCAGGACTGTGACAACTGAGAGTCTGAAACAAGGAGAAATCTTAGCCTTCCCAGGCAGGATGTGGGAAGTGTGCAAGGGAAAGGGGAAGAGGAGTGGGAGGCTCGCCATGCAGGGGGTCCCACAGGGGGACAGCTGACCGCCTGCGAGGTCAGAGGGACCAGATCATGGAGAAAAGTGGGATTTGCTGGGGCGGGTGCCTGTAAAGGACCTGGAAGGAAAAAAGCCGACGATGTTGGATGCCTGTTTTCAGAACAGGAGAGGAAAGCGGGTGAGCATACAGCTGATAATGAGACTCAGGTCAGCCTGTGAGGTGGGACTGAGAGAGGACTTTTTAATATTAAAGGAAAAAAAAATGATATTGTGATAGCAGCTATCTGGAGGGAGGGTCCTAAAAGAACTCTTAGGTTCTACTCAGCACCGGATAACTGTTGGTTTGAGGGGCAGATACATGCAGAGCCAGGCCGCCGTTCCAGGCTCAGTCAGCCACAGTCTGCTTACTACAGAGGGATCAGTTGTGGAAAGTAGGCCTGGGGCACAGGAGAGAGAAGATGGGAAGTCTGGTGTCCCAATTACAGACTCCCCTCCCCCACCCCTCCTTCCCACCTGCCACCCAGAATAGCCCTGGCATCTTTATTGGGTCAGGCTGCCAATTCACACTGAGCCATTGCTCTGCTCGCCCAGCCCTGTCCCCCTGTCCTGTTCCCAGAGCCTGCAGCCTTCAGAGCATACTCGGGCTGTGTGTACTCCCGAAAGACAGCACAGCATCATAAAATTATTTGGAAAGTTTCAGTTCTGAGTCTTTCCTAATTGTATGGCCTTAGATGCAAAAAGCACTTCCCTTTTCTGAGCCTCAGTCTCCTTGTCTGCCCTGTCTACACCTCAGGAGGTTGCTGTGTAGTTCAAATGGAATGCATAGATGTACCTTATAAATGATAAGTTATTATTTTACTAATTTTCCCCCTCCCCTCCCACCGAGGCTGCTGCTCTGCACCGGCACAGCCTCCCACCTCTCAGAGCTGGGACTTCCACAGCCTCATCTTTCCTTGTTTTCATCTATAAAGAGGGGTCAGCAGGGACCCTGAGTGGGATCCAGTACTCTTATGTACACTTGATAAGAAACCATGAGAATGCTGTTTCTCATTACTCTCGGCTGCAGAAGGCAGGCATTGTTCTGTTGGCTCCTGCACGGCTTGCTCTATTCAAGGACAGAATGTCCTATCTCTGAATCACTCAGCCTGTTTCTTCTCTTCTGTCTTCTCGCTGTCTGCCTTTTGGCTTTTTTCATGCTCATTTGTATCCCTGTTTGAAATTAGCAAGCGGAATTGAGAATAAATAATCATCGCAGCTGCCATGTGTTGAGCCCTTGCTGAGGGTTTATCTTTAATCTCAGCAGTTCTGCAGGACTGGGATGAGGTATCTGAGGCTCAGAGATAATAAGCCACATCCCAAGGTAACAAACCTTTAGGGGTAGAGCCAGCATTCAAACTCAGATCTACCAGACTCCAAACCCTGTATTTTTTTTTTTTAATGGAAATATCTTTCTTGCTTTCTTTCCTATCTTTTTTTGAATAATAAAATACCTCAGACCCACAAAGTTGCTGAAAGTAAAAAATCTAACATACCCTGAGTTGGCGAGGGTATTGAGCAATAGAAACTTTCTCATGGGTATAGCCTCTTTGAAAAGCAATTTGGCAATATCTAGTAAGTGGAAAACGCACATTGGAACCATTCCATTTCTGGGTATATACCTCAGGGAAACTATTGAATATGTACTTGAAGATACTTGTGCAGAAATGTTCACCATAGCATTGTGTTAAATAGAAAGGGTGAGAAAAAGGAATTGACCTAGATGTCCATCAACAAGAATATATATAAAAAATATATATATAAGATGCTATATTGAAACCTTAAGATAATCAATGTAGTTAAACTTTAATAATCTAATCTAGAGTGGCATGTATAAATGTAGAAAACATGTTTGTTGACCACAAAAAAATGTAGTATGTATACTGTAGAGTACAAAATTTAGAAATAGGCATACAAATACCATATATATTTTTATGAATATCCACATATATAAATAAGTATACAAATATGCATGATATTGATAAGCACCAAACTCGAGAGTAATTAACTTTGGGGAAGGAGAGAGATGGGAATCTTAAAAATTCTGTCTGCATTTTATTTCTTAAAAAAAATTTGGTGTTAAGTAAGATTTAACAAAGCTGGATGTAGGCATGAAGATATATATATTTTTTCTATGCTTTTCTGCATATTGGAAATAATTTATTAGATATAAAATTATACATATTAATTATAAAAAATTTAAATATTTCAGAAAGGCATAATATGATGATAATTAAAAATCACCCATAATCACACCATCCAAAAACAATAACTGTTAACATTTTGTTGAGTATCCAGACTTTTTCTAAGCATCCACACATGTACACACACCTCTTTAAAATAAAACTACATTTTATCTGCTTTTTTACTTAACATGTTGTGGAAACCTTTTCATGTCTACATAGAGCCATGAAATGATTTTAATGACTACATAATATTCCTTCACATGGGTAAATAATAATTTAACTGGTCCATATTGGTACACTTTTGGGTTGTTTCTAATTGTTTGCATTTGTAAATAATATTGCAGCAAACATCCCTGCTTATAAAATTTTTGTCCCCATCTCTGATTATTTCCTTAGGAAAATTCCCAGGAGTGGGAATTTGGATCAGAGAACATGCACTTTTTAAAAGCCAAACCTGAGTTTTGTTTCATTGTTTTAGAAATAATAGCTTTATTGAGATATAATTCACATATCATAAAACTCACCATTTTGAAGTGCATAGTTCAGTGGATTTTAGTATATTCACAGAGTTGTATAACATCACCACTATCTATTTCCTGAACATTTCATCCCTCCAGAAAGAAACCCCAAATCTGTTAGCAGTCACTCCTCATTCTCCCCAATGTCCCCACCCCTAGAAACACCACCAGTCTACTTTCTGTCTCTGTGGACTACCTGTTCCAGATACTTCATATGAATGGAATCATGCAACATATACTCTTGTGTCTGTCTTTTACTCGGCAAAATGTTTTCAAGGTTTGTCCATGTTGTATCATGTTATCAGTCCTTTATTCCTTTTTGTTGCCAAATAATATTCCACTCTATGGATATACCATATTTTATTTATTCATAAGTTGATGGTCATTTGGGTTATTTCTACTTTTTGGCTATTATGAATAATGCTTCTATGAACAGTCATATACAAGTTTTTGTGTGGGCATATGTTTTCAATTCTCTTGACTATATATCTCGTACTCTTAGGTCATATGGTGAGTCTATGTTTAGCTTTTTGAAGAACTGCCAAACTGTTTCCAAAGTGGCTGTATCATTTTATGTTCCCACCAACAATGTATAAAGGTTCTAGTTTCTGTCTGTCTTCACCAACCTGTATTCTTGTATCTTCCTTAATTATAGTCATCCTAGTGGCTGTGAAGTGGTATGTCATTGTGGTTTTGATTTGTATTTCCATAATGACTAACAGTGTTGAGCATCTTTTTATGTGCTTATTGGCCATTCGTATATCTTCTTTGGAGAAATGACTATCCAGATCCTTTGCCCATTTTTAAATTGAGTTATTTGTCTTTTTATTGTTGACTTTTAAGAGTTATTTATATATTCTGGATACAAGTTGTTTATCACATACTTGATTTGCAAATAATTTCTCCCATTTTATAGGTGGTTTCACATTCTTTATAATTTCCTTTGAAGCACTAAAGTTTTTAGTTTCAATGAAGTCCTAGTCGTCTGTTTTTTTCCTTGGTTGCTTGAGATTTTTTTTAAATTTAAGTATAGTTGATTTACAGTATTGTGTTAGCTTCTGGTATACAGCATAGTGATTCGGTTATACACATATATTCTTTCAAATTTTTTTTCACTTTAAGTTATTACAGTGCTTGAGCTTTTGATCTCATATCTAGAGAACTATTGCCTACCCTGAGGACATGAAGATTTAGTCCTCAGTTTTTTTTTCTATGTATTTTATAGTTTTAGCTCTTACATTTAAGTCTATGATTAATTTTGAGTTAGTTTTTTTATATATAGTACAAGGTAAGAGTCTATTTTTTTTTTTTTTTTTTTTTTTGCCTGTGGATATCCAGTTGTTCCAGTACCATTTGTTGAAGAGACTGTTCATTCCCCCATTGAATGGCCTTGGTACCCTTATAGAGAATCAATTGATTGTAAATAAAAGGGTTTATTTCTAGACTCAATTCTATTTCACTGATCCATATGTCTGTCCTTATGTCAGTATCACACAGCCTGGATTACTGTTGTTTTGTGATAAGTTTTGAGACTTGGAAATGTGAATCCTCTACCTCTGTTCTTTTTAAGATTGTTTTGGCTATTTTGGAATTTTTGCACTTCAAGCCTGCATTTCTAATCAATTTTGTGTTTACTCCTATGAAGGAAAATCAAAAAGCAGAACCACTAATTAATGGTTTTATATAGTGTATGAAGTCAGTCTATGAGTCTGACAGCTAAACTAAGATTGGATTTCCTTTCTTCATCCTAGCCTTCAGTCAAACCTTTTCACTGTGGGAAAAAATTGAAACAAGGAGAGTGAAGGAATATGTGTCTCCTTGTGTTACACGAGGTTTGAGTTGTCAGGTTGTATTAGAGCAAAGAGAAAAAAATTCCAGACCCCGCAGTCTGCAGGGCCCTGTGACTACCTGGATGATACTTAATCCATTATGATGTCATTTTCCTTGTGTGTTTGGAGGAAATCTGTTTTAATGTAGCCTCTTCCCTCCAGCAGTAACAGCCAAATGAAGAAGCGGCCAACGTCTGCAGTGGGCTACAAGAGGCCTATCAGCCAGTATGCTCGGGTTGCCATGGCAATGGGGTCCCACCCCAGGTACAGGGTAAGAAGCTCGGAAGTGGATGGGGGGAGGGGAGAGAGAACCCAGGGGAGGTGATGCTCACAACCTCCACTTCCTCTTCCTGCCTCATCACCCTTGCTACTCCCATTATTTACCAAGTGCCTGGAAGATGCAGTCATCAGGACCACTGCTCACATTTGGTATTCCCACCATAGGCTGAAAACATCATGTTTCTGGAGTTGGATGTGTCCCCTCCAGCTGTCTTTGAGATGGAATTCTCTCATGACCCAGATCAAGATCCCCGTGCGCTACACATGGAGAGACTCATGCGGTTGGACAGCTTTCTGGAAAGACCATCCACGTCTAAAGTCCGAAAGTCCAGATCCTGGTCAGTACCATCACTGTCAGAGTGGACTTAGAAGGCACGGAAACCAGGTGGCTGGTTGAGGCTAAGGAGGGTTTTGGTTGTACCCAAAGGGCATGAAGGGAGGGTGATAACTGGAGCTGTCAGCCGACATGCTACAGTGACGGGATGAGGGAAAGGAAAGTCCTCACTTTCCTGCTTCCTGCACTTCCTCGACCTCCCCTCTCACCCATCTCATCCCCACCCACTACAGGTGCCAGAGTCCTCCGCGGCCCCCACCTTCCACCACACACGCCTCACTGGCCTCCGCTGCTCTGCACCCCACGACAGTGCTAGACCACGAGTGACAGCCCTCAGCCAGACTGCCCATCCAGCGACTCCGGGGACGGGGCAGCCAACCCTGGACCATCTCGCCTGCCGCTCGGTGTGCGTGCGTGTGTGTGTGTGTGTGTGTGTGCGCGCGTGTGCATGTGTGTGTGCATAGGTGTGAGGAGGGTAGAACCTGGCAGTCCGTGCCACTGCCAGCCCTTCTTAGCCTCCTTTATTTAATTAATGTTATTTATTCGTGGAGCTGAGTTCGTGTGGGAGAGATGCCCTCGCCTGAGCCTGCCGGGGTCACCGCCTAGCCTCCTTTTCTCTGACTTTAGACCCCCCTGCCCCAGTCAGACCTCGGGCTCCTCCCCGTCACTTGCCCCCAGAAGGAAGGCGGCTAGTACCTGAGAAGAGGGTACTTTTTCTACCTGGCTCTCTCCATAATCTCCATCTCCTCCTACGCTGACGGTGAGCAGTTCCTGAGCACTTTCTGGGACTAGAAAAATGCCAGGTGACCACTGAGGACAAGAGACGTCCTTCCTGACGGTGTTGAGCTTGTGCTCCCAGCGGAGAGAGCCCTGCTGGCCACCTTCTGGGCCTCAAACCTCTTTCGGCTTCTTGGGCTCCTTTTCAAGGACTTCAGTGACCTCATCCACACAGCCCATGCCGTTCAGCTTTGGCAAGAACTCATAGCTTCCCAAACTGCTTCCTGCCCACCTTCCCAACTCATGGATGGGAATTGTGAACTGAGCAGTTGCTGCCTCCTGGGGACCTGCAGGAAATGGAACAGTCATGGAGACAACATGGACAGTCATCAAGGGAAGTCCCTCCTCCGGGTCCCTTTGTTTCTGTCCCCTCTGAGAAGTAACTTTGGCCGACCACCAGTCAGGCCAACTCCCCATCTTCGAGATGCTGCTTCTTCCTGCTTTTGTCATTTTCCCTGCAGCTGCCAGGATCCCAGTTCATAGTGGGAGGGATCAGTGTCATTGTCCCCCTGGCTAAACAGACATATCGGAATCTGTGGCTCTTCCCATCATTGAGAGCAGGAGATGGAGACCCAGACACAGCCTGCCAACTCTGCCTATCACCCCTGTTTCTGAATCACGTTTGTTGGGCACTGTTTTGTTGAAAAGACCAACTCTTTCTTCAGTGTTGTGCAAATTGGTCGCTAGGGAAGTACTCTTCACTTTCCTTTGTGACATCCCAAGATGTCTCCAGGTATCTCAAGTAAATTTCTACAAAAAAAGGAGAGAGATTTAATTTTCATTGACTTAGTTTTTAAGTGTGTATTTTGATGGAAGGGTGGAGAGGTAATCATGAACAAAAACAAGTGGTTTAGGATTTCAAAATGCCCTAATAGTGGGAGCCTCCAGTTCCTAGAATACGAGGAGTTTAGGCATAGGGGTAAAGGCATGAAACTGACAGATCCGCCTGGAATTTGGTGTGTGGAGTTGGTGATGGGGGTCGATTACCTGCTTGTTCTCTTTCCATCAGGAAATGAACCCTTGCACAGTTCGAGTTCTGCTCTAAGGACCAAGCTATGGTTTGGTTTAATTCAATGATGCTGTCATTTCTGCTGTAACTGCTGTGACAACTCAGTTACCACTTACTCCTGTCCTTCAAGGAAAGAACATTTTTCATCAGAGCCCAAGAGATTTTTTGAGACTCAGGATTCAGATCAGAGGTTCAGCTGTGGCTGGGACAGGAGTGGTGTGTAGAAGTCGCCCAGGTGGCCTGGGCGCAGAGGGACCTCTGAGCCTGCGTTGAGCAGCCTCTCCCACTGACCTCTTTCTCGTTTGTGGATGAAGCTGCACGTGTTACCCCCGTTCATCACTTGGACACATCGACTCTGCATTTTCTGGTCACGTGACCCTCACAGTCTTATTATAGCACAATATACCCAACTTCCCCATCCCCAGTCTGAGGGCTGGACCCAAGGTGTGGTCAGAGGAGGAGCTCCTGCCTGCAGTTTTGTGTACGTGTGTATGTGTGTGAGTGTTTGTGTGTGTGTTTACCTCCACAGGGGACATTCTACACTCAGTGTAAGATATGCTGGGAACAGGGCCACTGGGGTGGCTGGATCTCAGTCTCTCTGTCTCTGTCTCTCTCTCTTCTTTTCCTTTTGATGTTTCGAACATTTGATTGACAAAGTGAGGGCCTTGATTAGGACCAAATTTCCATGTCTGTTGCTATGGTCTTTATTTAGGACAAAAATTAATAATGCAGTGGCCCATCCTTGTCACTCTAAACACATGACTATACCGGACATATGTAATATATAAATATATATATATAAAACATTACCCTCTGTCTCCTTGGCTTAGGATGAGATTCTCTGTTGAGCTGAAGTGCACCTGCGGCCCAGTGCGTCCAGCAGCCCACAGGCCCCAGCCCTGTTCAAATTAACACAGTCGATAATAAAGGAATGAGTATCGTTACAGAATTGGTTGCCTGCCTTCTCTTCCCTTTGATTCTTTCTACTTTTGTTTTCTTTTTTTATCTTCTCCCTTCTCTCTCTTCCTGGTTTTTTCCAAGAGGGGTTCAAGAGTATTTGGAGCCCAGCTGCAGTTATCAGCACCTCGGAAAAGAACTGGCTGCTCAATAAAAGGGGTCTCTGTCTGACCAGCAGTGCTGAGGGGCAGGGCTCAGGCTCTGGTCTGAAGTCTGTGTTCAAGCTATGGCAGCACTGTTCGTGTTCTAGGCTGGTGGTCCCCTCCAGTTAATTCTGAGCTATTAGCAGATTTCAGAACTGTCTATATGCTGTCCAGATTAGCTGTCAGTATCATTTGACAGCTCTGCCCCATCTCCTTCTCCACGTATCAGCCAAGAGAGATTAAAACAGGCAATAATGTGTTTAAAGCACATAGATATGCCTGGCGCATGGTGGGTGCTGAATGAAAATAATTAAAGACTAGCTTCCCCTTACCCTCTCTTCCCAGGCCTCTTTCCCTCCCTCTGGGTTCTAGCTGTCGGCTCCCTGTAGCATGGAGATCTTACAGGAAATGAGAAGTAGCTGCTGCTGAAAAACAAACACGAAGCCTCTGACTCCTGGGAAAGCACTGAGGTAAGCCTGGTGCACAAGGGACGGCCGTGCGCCCACTGGGGCACTAATGGTTTTCCTGCAGGGGTGTTCTGCCTCTGCGCTGGGCTCCAGCACTGAGTTCTAAAAGAGTTCCGGGGCTCTGCTGCTGGAGAGGGACTTGCCAGGTGTTGTGTTGGGTACCTTACACACGCATGGTCATTTAATTCTCCCAGGTGGGAATGATCATCACTGGTTTACGGATGAGATTTAGGGAAATTAACTTGGCTAAAGATGTGTGGTTAGCGATGGAACCGGACTTCATATCTTTTGATTCTGTGCCTCATCTGTCTAGCCCATCAGAACTGATAGGGACCCTATGTGTTTTACAGGTAGTGCAAGCCAGGGTCACAAGAGCAGAGTGGTGAGAGTAAAACCAAATCTCCAGATCCATAACCTTGAGGTCCTATTTAAAAAGCACTCACTCTTCTCATTAGCTGTGGGCTCACTTGTGTGGCTGAGATACACGGTTCTAGAGCACTGCAGAACAGCCAGAGGGCAGGAAGTCACCTTTGGCTGGGTGGGACAGCTTGCTTGTTGACAAGGCAACTGCCATGTTTCTCTTCTGTCAAGGTTGGGCGTCTGATCTCCACAGAGTGACTTCTTTCTGTTTTCAGATGCCAAGGGCCTGGGGTGTGTGTTAGTTAGAACTCTTGGCCACTACTAAAGATTCATTTAAGCTGGCCAGAACAAAATAAAGAGACAGAAGCCTGCTGTGGACTCCAAGGGCAAGGACAGAGTCAGACCTCAGGAACAACCTGGTACCAGGGACTCAAATCCCACAAAGACCCTCTCTATCTGACCACCCTTCTCCCTTCTGTGTGTGGGTTCATGCTCTTTCCTCAGCTGCTCCAGTTGGTGACAGAAAGTCCGTCTGCCGGCAGCTCTGTTCACATAATCCAGTCACTCAGAGAGACTTAGAATCTCATTCCCAAGGCCAAATTCATGGCAATGTAATTCCGATTCAGTGGTTTGAGGCAGGTGGGTGGGAACATGATACGTGAACAAGACTGCCAGGAGTCCTACTGCTGTAACCATGTGTGTACAGGGTGGTGGTGGTAAAAATATATTCCTTAAAAAAGTTGATGGGGGTACCAGTGGGTGTGAAATGTGCTTTGGGCAGTCAACAAAACAGATGTTCCCGTCCAGTGTATCCATCACCCCGGATGGCTTAAGAAGAACTTGCTCTGGTCTCATCCTTTTTTTTTTTCCCCCTGGCCATTTTTCTTACAACAGATCACCTGCACCAAAATTACCACCCTCAGAGATTCTGCTTCATTAGGTCCAGGATAGATCCATGTGATGGACTCCACAGGTTGCCTTTCCAATATCCATTCTTCCTTTCTTCCTTACTTGCAAAATTATTTTGTTCAGGAGGGCAGTGCACCCAACTAAAAATACTCATATTCCCAGACTCCCTTACAGCAATGGGGAGCCATGTGGCATGGTTTTGGCTGAGGAGATGGAAGTGGAAGCTGGCTAGGGATTTCTAGAAATGTTTTTGCTTTTCTTGATATAAACATTATCCATTTCACCTCTTCCCATGTCCTCTACCTGCCTAGATTTCAAATGCACTTCCTGAAGTACATTCTTTCACTGAACAAATATTTATTGAGCACCTTTTACCCATATATTCCAAGTACCGTTCTAAGTGCTGGGAATACAGCAGTGAACAGAACAGGCAGAAGTCCCTGTCTTCATAATGCTAACATAGAATGGGGAGAAAGACATCAAATGACAGCAACTACTGCATGTCTGATGGCCAAGTGTATGTGGCCAAGAAAAACAGAGAAGGGAGATGGGGAGTTCTAGGTATTGATGGTGGTGGTGATGGAGGTGAGGGAGGGGTGCAGCTTTAAAGCCCTTACTAAGAAGGTGACAGCGAAGCAAATTGCTGAAAGAGGTAAGGAAGTGGACTCTAGGAGAGCAGAAGCGAATGCAGACGTCATGGGTGAGAGGTGTCAGGCTTGTTCAAGGAGCAGCAGCCACATGGCAATCCTCAGGCAACAAGCACAACAGGGAAAGGGTGACGGAGTGGAGAAAGCGGGAGACCCGAGTCCCTGGCAGGGTATGTGCTGCTGCACTGCTTGGCTCTGTCCACTTCCAGACTTCTAATGGTGCTCGACAAACCTCCGGGCTTTAAGTCAGTGTTAGGGAGACTTGCCAGGAATCTCCATTTGAAAGGAGCACCTCCAGGTGATTCCAGTCAACACTCACTCAAGTCTGAGAATCTCGTTGGCTGCCATGTGTGGTTCTGAGTCATGCTCACGGTGGGCCTGCCCTTTCCGCACCAGCACAGGGGCACCTGCCTGTGTCAACACCAGGGCTGAGCTCCAGGGTAGAGAGGCAGAGGGCACAGAGCCACCTGGGGGCACCTGGGAGCCCCTGGAGCCCTGGTGCACAACCACATGGCCCTTCCTTACCACTGGGTAGAGGGACCAGGGGCTGCTACCTCGTTTGGGCTAGAAAACCAAAGTGATTATTTGTTAATATCCAAGGCTTCCATTTTGCAATAAGGAGAAGTAGACCCAGAAAAGGAAAGTGGTTTCCTGAAAGTCACACAAATGGTCAGCAGGCAAGCGGGCCTGGAAGGCACGAGGGCTTGTTAGTCTGACGCACTATTTACATTTTTTGTTGTGTTTATTTGTATTTAAATGATTTAAAACTCAGAGTGAGGGTATAGCTCTGTGGTAGAACGCATACTTAGTATGCATACGGTCCTGGGTTCAATCCCCAGTACCTCCACTGAAAAAAAAGATTTAAAACTCACAGAATAGTTGCAAGAATCACACTAAGAACTTGCATATACTCTTAGCCAAGAGACCCCATTCAAGCTTTGCCAACTGTCCCAAGAATGACCTTTACAGCAAAAGGATCCAATCCAGGATCATGTGTTGGGTTAGTTGTCATGTCTTTTTAGTCTCCTATCTAGAATTCCTCAGTCCATTCATGACCTTTATGTCACCCTTAACATTCTTTAGTATTATAGGCCAGTTAATTTGTAGACTGTCCCTTGATTCAGGTTTGTCTGATGTCTCCCATGATTAGATTCAGGTGCTGCACAGAAGTGACACTGTGATCCTTTCATTGTATCCCATCAGGTGGGACGCGATGACATTGCTTTGTCCTATTAGTGGAGGTTTAAACTTTGATCATTTATTAAGGTGGTGTCTGCCAGGGTTCTTTATCCATTTGTAATTAAATAAGCATTTTATGAGGCAATACTGTGAAACTATGTAAATATCCCTCTCCTCTAAATTTCCCCCAAAATATTAACGCCCATTGATAACTTCCTGCTTGAATTAATTATTGCTGTATGGTTGCCAAATGATGGCTTTTAATTGCATTTTTTCCTTCATTTATTAGTTGGCCCTAACTTGTTAGAAAATGCTTTCTCTTCTCCTTATCTGTTTTGTTGGTTTGCTTATTTATATCAATATGGACTTATGGATTCCTATTATACTCAATCAGTTATAATCTATTATTATTATTATTTGTTTTGATACTCAAATGATCCCAGATTTGGTCAGCGGCAGTGCTTTCAAACTGGCTTCTGTGACTTTTTGAAATGTTCCCATTAATTTTTGAGCATTTCCTTATTTTCTGGCACACAAAGATGTTCCAGACTTATCACAGGAGTCCTGGTTCCTTTTAGTAGAGAATGGTACACTTATTTCTAATGGCAGTTGCTATTCCCAGTCTCAATGGACAGAGCTTGAAAAAATATATGTACATAGTATGAACATAGTTACACATACGCACACACTTTACAGTTGCATTGACTTCATGTCTACCAATCTAATGATGAGTTCATTGCCCCAATTTCAACCCAGCATCTAGGGTTCATTCCAGTGTTCCTGTTTTTCATATTTATAACTCCTTTCTGTGACAGTTGAAAACCTGGCTCCCATTAACACCAATATTTTTACTTATTTGCCCAATTCCCTTGTTTGTGGCTGATTTCTTGACCCCTACAGGGCTGCCACCCTGCTCAGCTGTCCACCTCCCGTGAGCGCCAGGGTCTCCACCAGGCCCTGCGCTGTGCAGCGCTGCCTAGTGACAGAATGACGGAGGAGGGAGGAGGGGAAGGAGGAAACTGGGGGGGGGAGGGAGCACGTTAACTTGGTAGCAAAAACCCTCTCATATTTTATATCGCTCTCTGCCTGCTGCAGCAAATTTAGAAAAGCACAAGAGGAGGAGAAAAGACAGGATATGAACTGTCCTACTCTAGGGGTTTACAAATGGAATAGTCAGGGAGAAGTTCTTTCTCTTTTTTCTTTAACTGAAGTGTAGTTGATTTACAATGTTAGTTTCAGGCGTACAGAAAAGCGATTCAGTTCTACATAGATGTATATTGTTTTCAGATTCTTTTCCATTATAGATTATTACAAGATGTTGAATATAGTCCCCTGTGCTATACAGTAGGTCCTTGTTGTTTATCTGTTTTATATATATTAATATGTATCTGTTAATCCTAAAGTCCTAATTTATCCTTCCCCTGCCCTTTCCCCTTTGGTAACCATTGTTTGTTTTCTATGTCCATGAGTCTATTATTTGTAAATAAGATTTGTATCACTTTTTTTTAGATTCCACATATAAGTGATATCATATATTTGTCTGTCTCTGTCTGACTTACTTTGAGAAGTTCTTTCTGAATGCTAAGAGCAGAAAAACCCAGTGTGCTCACCTTCCTGGCTCACTTTTCACACATCTGGGTTTCACCTGGCACTTGACCTCACTGGTGAATTGGCTGTAGAGGCCCCTCTCCTGTATGCCCTTAGGCAAGTCATTCAACTCTCCAGTCATCTAAGTAATGATCTTCCCCTCACCACCCCGACCCCAACCAGCAGTTACTCAAGATAAGAGACACTCCAAGGAGGGAGGGTATAGTTCAGTGGAAGAGTGTGTGCTTAGAACGCACAGGGTCCTGAGCATCAATCCCCAGTACCTCCATTAAAAAATAAATAAAAATAAATAAACCTAATTACCTCCCTCCAAGTCAAAACAAAACAAAAGAGAGAGAGAGAGACACTCCAGAATTTATAAAGAATACAGAGTCCTCTAATTGTAATGGGTTATCATTATGGTTGTACCAGGATATCAGATCAATTGCCTGAATGGAGATAACAAATAATTGGGGCTTAAACAAGTCTGAAACTTTATTACTCCCTCAAATAGTAATATGGGTATAATTGAACCAGGGCTGTTTTGAAGACTGATAGGGCTATTCCATAGGATTAGAGACCCACACACCTTCCACCTTGTTGAGTCAACATCTTTAGAGTGTGGTCCTTGTCCACGTGGCCAAGATACTCATCACTACATCTGCATTCCAGTCGCTGGAAAGGGAGAAAAGGAGTAGAGGGTGTCCCCTGCTCCTTAATGGGAAACTGGAAGTTGCATATTCCCATTGGCCAGAACTTTGTCACACCTACCTTCCAGATAGGGATTTTTGTCTTTATTCTGAGTAGCTAATAATCAGGGGTTTTATTATGGCACAACTCTATGGATTGATCCTCTTCTTGGTCACAAGGTAACCCCTGTATTCTCTGGGCTCATATAATGACTTTTGCAAAGTCCAGATGTGTCTCAGCCAGGGACAGCAGAGCCAAGATTTGCAGGACTTGGACCTTATACAATTTCAGGAAAGAAGAAGGAGAGCTCTTACTAAGAAAAGGAAAGAAAATAGTGAAACAAAATTAGGTTTAGAAATGAATAGGTAGAATGAGAAAATAAATCACAAATTACACAATTTAAAAGCTGACAAATACCACAACATCACAAAATTCAGAAAAATAATATAATATGTTTATTATTTCAATACCTGACAGACCTCTCTAAAACTTCTTCCCTGCATTTTCTGACTGTGCCATTTTTGGATGCCCCTGAATGTGACAATGATTTTGTGAAATTTTCTAGCCAAAAAAAAAAGGAAAAATAATCCAGTCTTTCTTTTAAAATGGTTTACTGAAATTTTCTTTAATTGTTAAGAGTTTAGAAACGTTTCTTTCTGCTTCAGCTCATCGGTAATGACATCTAAATTCTTAGAATTATGGTTAAATTTGGGAAAATGTAAAGTTTCTTTCATTTATGCATTGTAAGATTTCAGGGCATTTCAACTTATTTGTGTGTGTGTGTGTATGTGTGTTTGTATGCAATAACTAATCTTAGATTCTGTTGAAATAATAATGCTCATTAACCAGTTTGTTGGCAATGTCCTAATTGTAATGGCTTATTATTAATTTTTTTATATTGTCTTCATATGTCAGCATTTGTGGGAAGGCAAAAAACCTATACACAGACATACTGGCTCATTTAGTAATGCCACAAGGATTCTGATAAATTCTCTTTTGCACAATTTCCGTCAAAAACAGGGAGAAAATGAATTGTGTGTTTATGATTATGTGCCCTGCGTCACGGACATTCGTGACAGGAGGGAACTTCCATTTTGATCAGGGCTTGATAAGACTCAAATTGTCCACTTTTACTGATTTCCATGTCTGATAAATTGGAAGGATTTTCTCAGACCAGCTTTTGGCTTTGTAGATTTCAGGCCTTGTCTCTCCTTCACTACCCACTGATGTCTGGTGCCAGACACTGTGGGACTGTCTGTTACCAGTTTGTGGTCTCTGGCCCTGAGCCTTCATATTTTGCCACCAGAGTGGGTGGGTTGGCAGAGTGAGTGGTAAGAGTATTCCCTGCAGTCTTTCCTATACTAAGTCAGCTAGCAATATTTATCCATACACTTACTATACATCTAGACTGGGAACCACATCAGTCTATCCCATTAAACCAAGCTAAGTATGTCCCAACTCCCCTTTAGCTAGATGCAGCCATGCCTTGAGGGTATGAGGGAAGGAGGAGTGGAAAGAGTGGTCTTAAGTGACTACAGTAAAAATATTTTACTTTTAGGATTTGTTTCTTCCAGTTTTACTGAGCATTGTATAAGTTTAAGGTGTACAGCATAATGATTTGACTTACCTACATCATGAAATGATTTCCACAATGTTTAGGGAACATCATCTCATATAGATACAAAATTAAATAAATAGAAAAAACTACTTTTTTTCTTGTGATGAGAATTCTTTTTTTTTTTTTTAACTTTTGGGGGAGGTAAGTAGGTTTATTTATTTTTTTACTTTTTCTCCCCACGTCCCCTAGTTTTTTTAAATGGAGGTACTGGAGATTGAACCCAGGATGTTGTGCATGCTAAACATGTCCTCTACCGCTAATCTATACCCTCCTGTGCCCAAGAATTATTAAGATGTACTTTCTTAACAACTTTTTTATCTACATACAGCAGTGTTAGTTGTATTTGTCATGTCATACATCACATCCCTAGTACTTACTTATAAATGGAAGTTTGTACCTTTTGACTGCCTTCATCCAACCCGGTCCCTCCCACTTCCCTGATCCGTAACCACAAATCTGATCTCTTTGTCTATAAGTTTGTTTGTTTCTTTGTTTTGCAGTAAAATGGACTTACCACACTATGTTACTTGCTGGTACACAAAAAGTGATTTAATATTTCTACACATTTCAAAATGATCACCACAATAAGTCTAGTTATCATTTACTTTTAGAATTTTTAAAGAAACATATGACTGTATGAAGACATTGTCAGGGCCCCTCACTGGACTGGCAAGCAGGGCATCCTGGGGTTTAAACTTCGGTATCTTCATAGTAAATCCACCTCAGTCCCCACAGGTGTAGGCAGAGCTTTTATGGCAGTGGTTCAAGGTAGACAGCAACTTTGCATTCCCCTTAGCCCTGCCTTTTCTGTCCTCCCCTCCATACCACTTCAGCCCCAACACTCATCCCAAAGACCTTTCTCCTCCTGCTAGAGAGAAAGTAAACAGGCAAGTAATCACCATGGACAAATTTCTTAATGTACAACTTTTTTAAATTATAAGAGTCATACATGCCAAGTCAGAAAATTTGAAATAAATAAATGAACATATACACACACAAGAAATTAAACAATACTTAGATAAATATTTTCAATATTTTAATCTACGTATTGGGCCTTTATTAAGAATGGGTAGCTCAGAGCTGTCCAACCCACCCTGGAACTCTGCCCAGCCTCTGTTCACAGGCAGCATTCATGGAAGGCCGAGCTTCTCCAGAGTGTTGCGGCGTAGCCTGTGTGTGTGTGTGTGTGTGTGTGTGTGTGTGCGCGCGCGCGCGCGCGCGCATGTGTGTCCATGCACATGCACTCATCTGGGCATACACAGGTATACACACTCACACTACACATCAGGTACTGGTATAATGTGTGATCTATTTGGCTGGCACTCTTCTCTTTCGAAGATGCATTTTAAGCACGTTTCCCCACATAGCCATGTGTTTGATCTCTCTCCAGAGAGAAGTAAACTATGTAGAGATCCTACATACTCACACAGATGTTCATTTAAAAACAAAAAAAATTTTTAATGGGGATACCAGGGATTGAACCTAGGACCTCATGCATGCTAAGCATGTGTACTCTACCACTGAGCTGTACCCCAAACTAGACATTCATTTCTGATGCCCAATATGTGTGATGTCCCTTTCGCAAGCCAGTGCCCGCCCTGGAATGTAGCTGGGTAAAGAAGACCTTTATTTAAAAATAAGCATAAAGTCTGATGACACAATTAAACTGCTCTCACGGGAGGGAATTTACATGCACGAGGACTGCCTGCCTTCCTTCCCCTCCACACCTATCTCTCCCCGCCCCTCTCTGTCTCTCGCCAGTAGCTCACAGCAGGTAAATCAGCACTTTAAGAAGAAAACATAGAATATTTTTCATTTCTTGAGAGAGAAATGATACTATATTTTACCTATTTACTTTTTAAATGAAGAATGAAGAACTAATAATGTATACATTTACATATAAAACACAGTTTTTATGTAAACCTAACAGTTATATGGAAAAGAACTGACTTCAGTTCTGCAATTCGGCTGGTTTCGTATTTGGCTGGCTAAGGTACTCTCAGAGAGAAGAAATGGGTTTGTAAAAAAGAGATAGAGAAAGAAAGCTATGAGAGAGCTATCACCTTGAAAACAGGGCACTGGGAGAGGACCGCACCCAGGCAAGGAAGTGGTGGGAGGTGAGCAGGAACCGGAGAGGAAGGGCTTTGTGCTCAAGCACCGACTCGACTCTCCAGGGTCCTGGGAGCTAAAGCAAGTGAAAGCTGACCTTTGAATCCTTTTGACTCGGGCAGGAATTTCCATGGCATCTCTGTAAAGGAAAACAGGTTTTCTGCTTTTATTATTAACTTTTGAAACTTCATGCTAAAACAATGGTTTAATTCCCCAGGGAATTCTAAAAGTTTTGCACCCCTGGAAGGCATGACTTGTGCTTCAGATATTCTCCTTCCCGAGCGCACCTGTCAGTGGAGGGGTATGACAGCTCCCTTTGATCTGCAGAAGCTGCCTGACTCATCTTTGTTCTCGCAGAGATCAGGGCTGTCGTGTGCCACGGTACTGACAGCGCACAGTTGTTCGTGGCCCTTTCCCCTTGTCAGATTCAATCCACATTCTGATTGCATTTCGTTCTAGTAGCATGAGATGCAGTGGAAATGATAATAAAAACAGTTCAGGGAAAATGACCCAAAGGAATAAATTGATTTTTGCCCTCAGTGCAGCAGGGAAGAGGCATTCGTCACTCCCAGGCTCTCCCAGCTACCAGAGCCCCAACCAACTCCTCACACCTCCCAGGGGAATGGCAGAGCTCCCTGGCCGCCCCCACTCAATTTGCTTTACAAAGAGAAAATAATTCGGGAGCTGTTGAAAACCTGCATTCTCTCTGAAAAGGGGGAGAGAAGGGAGGAGTGAAATATTTAAAAAGAGAGCTAGAGAATGAAGAAGGATACGATATCCAAAAATATTCAACTGACAGGCGCTTACATACACCCCCACGTACTTACACAAACCCCCTGTTACCAACTAGAAGATGGAATCCAATTTGGGAATGATAATTTACAGTATCCGTCAATTCATCAGTAAAGGGAAGGATTATAATCATGGCATTTCAGAAAGGACGAGAGCTTCATTCATTCACTCATTCTATGACTACTTGCTGATTACCTACAAGAAGCAAAGTGTTATGCTAAGTGTCACTCCCATCAGCAATTCCTCACCACCGCATAGCTCCCATTTCTCCCCATTTCCACTCCCACTTCCCCTCCCCCCATCAGCCTTGCCCAGGATGCGCAACAGCATCCTAGCTGGTCTGCCAGCTTCTCCCTTTACTTTCACTCCCCTTCCTGCCCCCACGACACACTCTCCACTCAATAGCCAAAAAAAAAAAAAAAATTTCATGGCAAATAGTTTATATGTAAAATGTGAAATAAGATCATACAAGTTCCCTACTTAAAATTCTCCTGTGGCTTTATGTTGCCCCTTAAAAACTGGACTTTCTACAACAGCCTGCAGTATCCTACACGATCTGATTCCTGTCTACTTCTGTGACAATCTTACATCACTCCTCCCTCTTTAAAATACTCTGCAGCTACCCTGGCACTTTTTGTTTGTTTGTTTGTTTTGTTTTAACAATGAAGTTTTATTCTTCGATAACAATCTTTTTTTAAAAGTTGAAGTATAGTTGATTTACAATTACCCTGGCCCTTTTAATGTTTTATTTTGCCCCTCAGATATACTGTGCTTGTTCCCTGCTCAGGGCCTTTGCACTTGCTGTGTCCTTGTCTTGGGGTGCCCTTCCCCCAGATGTGTAGATGGCCAGCTCCTTTTCACCTTTCAGGTCTCAAATCAAATATCACCTTCTCAGGGAGGTTTTCCCAGGCCACCCAGACTAAACTGGCTACTTTTTCTACTCTGTTACCCTTTTCTATTTTCTAAAACATAGCACTTACAATTACCTGAAGGTATTTTATTTATTTGGTTGTTGACATATTAGTTCTCAGTGTGGTCCCGGGACCAGCAGGTTTAGCATCACCTGGGAACTTACCAGAAGTACATATTCTCCAGCCCTACTCCAGGCCTCCTGAATTGGACATTCTGGGGATGAGGCCCAGAGATCTGTAGTTTCATAAACCCTCCAGGTGATTGTCTGATGAAAAATAAAATTTGAGAACCACTGGCTTATCACGATTATTGCTTCTCTCTCTCATTACCCTCAGAATGTAAATCCAAGAGAATTGGAAGTCCAGCTGTCTGGTTTGACACAATGCTACCAGCACCAAACACGTAGCAGCCACTCAATAAATCATTGTTGAATGGTGACAGATTGAGTGAAAGAGTGATCTGGTGCCCTGAGCTCTGTGTTGCAGGGGCAACATGGGACACATTTAGCAGACAGCGCAGTGGAACTGGGCCACAGGGGTCTGCTTGCCACCTTCCACGAGAGCTTTTATCTGTACAACATACTGATTTTGCAGGCTAGATAAACCTGAATAAGGAGTTCTGAGGTTAAAGAAACACTGGAAAACTACGGTTCAAACAGTTATGAATTACAGCTTAGAAACTGGGAGCATGTTCCAAGGTCCTTCTCAGAGAACCAGAAGGTTTGTAGCTTGTATCTAATTAGAGGACAAGGATAATATCCTTTTCATTTCAGTTCTGAACAGCTCTTACAACACTAATCCCAGAGCAGGCTGCTGATTGACAAAGTGGCTTTCTCTTCCCTCAGCCTTTCTGCTTTATATCAATCCTGGAATCTAAAAAAAAAAAAAAAAAAAAAAGCTCTAACCCAATTAATCCTGCCTCCAGTGATTTCCAAAAGCTTTCAGATTGAAACACCAGGTCAACCCCCAACTCAGATCAGGGAGGAAAAACACCATCTTTGCAAAAGACATTGAACTTTAGAAAAGGTTAGATCAACAAGCAGAACAATGGCAAGGCCTAGGGAACCTCTCCTTGGAAATAATATGCTGGCTCAAAGCAAACACTAGGGGCCAGGCACCACGCTAAGCACTGGGGTTACAAGGACCAGGAGTATAAGGTTCATGTCTTCAAGGAGCTCACAGTGTGGAGGAGAGCCAGGCATGTACACAGATAGAACAGAGTGTTAGCAATGAGATAATGACTAAGTGCCTGGTTTTCCAAAGGAAAGATTCCCGGATGAGGTGATATTTGAATAGATCTGGAGAGCTGTATCTTGCTTGGTAGGCAAGAAAGGGCAATCCAAGCAGAGGAGACAAAAAAATGTGAATGCACAGAGATGAAAAAGGGCAGGGAAGGGTTCAAAAATGGCTAAGAGAAATGACTGCATTGGTTAAAAGGTAGATATACACATTTAGAGAAATTTGAATGCTGACTGGCTATTTGATATTAGGGATTCTTGTTACCTTTTAAAGATATGATAATGATTAGTGGTTATGTTGTATCTTATGTTTCGGGGTTACATGTTGAAATATGATTTCTGGATACAATTACATGGTAGCTGAAATTTGCTTCAAAATAACAGGGGAAGTGCAGGAGAGTGTATGAATAAAGATGAAATGAGGTTGGCCCTGAGTATTTGTTATGCTATTATTGTTGTATTGCTATTATACTATTTTTTATATTTCTGTATATATTTGGAATTTTCTAAAACAAAA
Source organism: Camelus dromedarius (assembly GCF_036321535.1). NCBI lineage: Eukaryota > Metazoa > Chordata > Mammalia > Artiodactyla > Camelidae > Camelus > Camelus dromedarius. The sequence continues at coordinate 46,317,846 of NC_087450.1, forward strand.
AGTTGAGAGAGAGAAACACTGCTTAGCACAGTAACTACCATTATAATAAACAGTCAACAAACATCTGTTTCTTTTCTTGCTCTCTTTGATGTGTCGTTAGAGGCGAACCCCACACTACTGCTTATAAGGACAAGCTAGAGGAAGAAGCTAAGTGAGTCCACTGAAGCTTTTCCTAACTGAGCCCTGCTTCCCAAAGATACTGGGTTTCCCACTACCTGAAGCAAGGGCCACAAGAGTTGCCCTTCCTTATTGTCACACATGGGAGGGGTTATAGGTCTCTAAAGTATTTGCAGGTTTATTTCCAGGGAATCCTGCTGAAGGCCAATTTGAGATGAGACATCCTTGATTAGGGCTCTGCTGGAGCTCCAGCTCCTGGGCTCACAGAAGGGCAGACAAGTCAGCCTCCTTGGGTTTGCCTTTCTCTTTTACAAGGACTAAGCTCAGGCAGGCAAGCAGCATCCCTGGGGAATCTTTTGCACATGGGCGTAGCTAGAACACAACTTGTAAGTGAGGAAAGGATCCTTAGGGAACTTCAGTGGAGCATAGCAGGAGGAAAAGCTCTTATCCATCACTTTTGGTCCTCTGACAGACCACTTAGGCAAAATTGGAGAAGAAAAAAAAAAGATTGTGTGGGAGAAGTTGGTTATAGAATATAACCATTGCTTCTTTCCAAAGTAAATCTCGGCGGGAAATCGGAATACCCAGGCAGGGCTGAACTGCTTTACAGGTAGAATAGATGACTCGCTCTTGCCTGATTTGAGGGACCTGAGAATAGATTCTGAAAACAATTTCGTTAAATACCACAGGGAATAGAAATATCACCATTAGAAGTATTTCTTTGGTATTAAAATTCACAGGGGGAAATGCATTGTGTATTTATCAGTTACAATTATTATTCATAATTCTCTGCTAATAATGTCTTAAGTTCATGTGGCATTCTGAAGCTTATAAATAATTTTTATTTGCCTTATCTCATCCATTTCTCACGAAGGACCTCTACGTTAGCAGGTAAGAGTTTTTCCATTTTTCCCCAGATCTTTTTTTTTTAGTTAAAAAAAAAAGTATTTATTTATTTTAGTGGGGAGGTAGTTAGGTTTACTTATTTATTTTTAAAGGAGGTACTGGGGATTGAACGTAGGACCTTGTGTGTGCTAAGTATGTGCTCTACCACTTGAGCTATCCACCCTCCTCCATTCCCCAGATCTTATAGCTACTGGGGCTTGAATTCAAACTTTTAAACCCCCAGAATAATGCTGTTTTCTAAATGTTTCAGTTAAGTATCACTGTATAACAAACTACCGCCAAACTTATTAATTCTCATATTCTGTGGGTTGCGCTGGGCAGTTCTAATTTTGCATGGAGTCATTCTTACAGCTGCATTGGACTAGTGGCTGGACTGCAGCTGCCTGCTGGGGTCCCTTGCTTCCCACTGGCCTCTCCACGTGGCTAGCTTCGACTTCCCCACAGCACGGGGAGGGGGCGGTTAGGTTAGTTGGACTTAGGCAACAAACTTCCAAGAATGAAAGTGGAGGTTCTACTTTCAGCTTTTGGCTTGGAGGAGGCCAAGGTGCAACTTTCTTTGGTCATCCTGAATCCGGGTTCATCTGACACCAGCTGCCTCCACCATGCTGCCTAAGTTCGACCCCAGTGAGATCAAAGTCATATACCTGAGGTGCACTGGTGGAGAAGTCGGTGTCATATCTGCCTTGGCCCCAAAGATCGGTCCCCTGGGTCTGTCTCCAAAAAAAGTTGGTGATGATATTGCCAAAGCGACTGGCGATTGGAAGGGTCTGAGGATTACAGTGAAACTGACCATTCAGAACAGACAGGCCCAGATTGAGGTGGTACCTTCTGCTTCTGCCTTGATCAACAAAGCCCTCAAGGAACCCCCAAGAGACAGAAAGAAGCAGAAAAACATTAAGCACAGTGGAAACATCACTTTTGATGAGATTGTCAACATTGCCCGACAGATGCGGCACTGGTCTCTAGCTAGAGAGCTCTCTGGAACCATTAAGGAGATCCTGGGGACTGCCTGCCCAGTCTGTGGGCTGCAATGTTGATGGCCGCCACCCTCATGACATCATAGAGAACATCAACAGTGGTGCAGTGGAATGCCTGGCGAGTTAAGAACTACAAAGGAAAATGATTTAATAAAGGGTTATTTGACAACAACAACAAAAAAAGTGGAGGTTCTAGGGCCTCTTAAGATCTGGATTCAGAGACTCAGAACACTACTTCTTCCACATTCTATTGGTCAAACCAAGACACAAGGTCAATGCAGATTGAAAGAGAGAGAAATCAGACCCTCTTTTGATGGGAGGAGTTGTAAGAAATATTATAAAGGAGTATGGATACACAAGGAGGCATGAGGCCTGATTCATTGGAAATCTTTTTCTTTCTTTCTTTCTTCAAAAAAAAAAAAAGCCTTATTTTGTAGGAGAGTTTTAGATTACAGAATAATTATGTAGGTAATTCAGAGTTTCTGTATACTCTCTACCTGCTATTAACCTCTTACTGTAATATGATATCTTTGTTACACTTAATGAATCAATATTGATGGAACATTAACAGCTCAAGTCCATACTTTATTCAGATTTCCTTGAATTTTGCCTAATGTCCTTCTGTTCCAGGATTCCATCCCGAATATGACATCATACTTCGTCAGCATGTCTCCTTACACTCTTTTTGGCTGTCACAGTTTCTCAGACTTTCCTTGTTTTTGATGACCTTGCCAGGATTACCAGTCAGGTATTTTGTTGAGTGGTTCCTCAACTGGGCTTTGTCTGATGTTTTCCTTGTGATTAGACTATGGGTTTTGGGGAAGAAGACCACAGAGGCAAAGTGTCATTTGTTTTGTTTTGTTTTATTTTGAAATATATAAGAACTTTATTTTTGTTTGACTGAAACATTATGCTGTACACCAAGGACTAATGTGACACAAAGTGTCATTTTTATCACATCATATTAAGAGTACATACTATTAACATGACTCATCAGTGTTGATTTGACCTTGATTTCCTGGCTGAGGGAGTTCTTGTCCACTGTCAGTTTACTCTTTTTTTTTTAATCGTCTTTCCACCCCATGCTCTTCAGAAGGAGGTCACTATGTACATCTCACACCTAAATGGTGGAGAGTTATGCTCTCCTTGATGGGAGACCAACATCTACATAAATTATTTGGAATTCTTCTGCATGGGAACGCTGTCTCTTCTCCTCTGTGCATTTTTTTTTTAATAATTTATTTGTCAGTATGGACTCCTAGAATTTATTTTACACTTTCGGTTATTTATTTTGTTGATCAAATTTTTGGCAACCATGTTTAATCAACTATGTCACTACACTATAAAAGCAGAATAGGATTTTTTTTAACTTTAAAAAATATTACACACATAGAGAAAATTGTACAAACCTCAAGCATACTACCTGATGAATTTTCAGAGACACTCATGTAATCAGCATCTAGATAAAGAAACAAACGATTCTAGCTGTCCAGAAACCCCCCTCATCCTGCTTGTCAGTCATTAACCCCCACAAGAGTAACCACTATCCTGACTTTTTTTTAAATTGAAGTATAGTCTGTTTACAATGTATCAGTTTCTGGTGTACAGCATAATGTTTCAGTCATATGTATCCATACATATATTCTTTCTCATTATAGGTTACTACAAGATATTAAGTATAGTTCCCTGTGCTATACAGTATCAGCTTGTTATTTGTCTGTTTTATATATAGTAGTTAGTATCTGCAAATCTTAAACTCCCAATTTATGTGACTTCTGATAGTATGGATTCCTGTGGTCTGCTGTTAAACTTTACATAGATGGAATTATACAGTATGCACTCTTCCATGCCCCTGGCTTCTTTCACTCAGTATGATGTTTGTAAGATTCACTCATGTTGCTATGCTTTGTTGAAGAGCAGGCATTCTCATTGTGCAGAGTTTTCATCTTCAGGCCACCTCACCCCATTGGGAAATGGGCTAGGTTTCCCAAACTTATTTGATTGCTGTCTTAGGTTGAAGTTCTCAAAAACAGACCCTGAGACCAGAACATAAGTACAAATAGTCCATTGGGAGTTGAGCTCATAAAGTGCCAGTCAGGGAGTGATGAAGGAAATACAGAAGAGAGAAAGCCAGGCAGAGGAGTTGACAAGCATCTGGAGCTCAGTCCCTCAAGGTCCTCCATGGGGTTCTCCCCAGGAGTCCTCCACTGGGTCCTCCACGAGGTCCTCTGGGAGACTGTGCAGAACTTATCTCAGAGCTGTCCCCCAGACAAACAAAGAAGCTGGGGTATTTACATACCAACTCCTTTCAATTATTGCTGGAGAGCTAAGTACATTAACACTGTGGCAATTACAGTCAGCTTCCAGTGTGGGTTAAAGATGCACCTACAGCCAGAGAAAGCCGGTAGGCACAGGGTTGCAGGTGCCAGCAGGAAAGTCATCAGAGTGAGGGGAGGTCTATGCCAAGGGAATAGGTGCAGGGCAAATGTTATTCTTTGTTCCACTCGTATCTTGTAAAATTAAGTCCATTTTGCTGTTGATACTTTAAGGTGGTAGTCAGCAGCAATATCCAAAATAAAAATTAACTGACAGATACAAAGTATGTATCAAAACGATAAAAATTTTTAAAACGTGGTGGCCAGAAAGGGTGATTTGGGGATGTGGAATGAGTATTTTCATACTTTGATAGTAGAAATCTAAATTGTTTAGTTTTTATGGAATGGAATCTGGCAATGTCTGTTAAAAATAGGTATTCCAGAGATGATGGATGCTCATTAAACCTACTGTGGTCATCATTCCTTGATGTACATAAATCAAATCATTATGTTGTACACCTTAAACATAGACAGTGCTGTATGTCAGTTATATCTCAATAAAACTGGGGAAAATAGGTATTTCATTGCAACTACTGGATAAATAAGTTCTGGAAATTTGTACCTGCAGCTGTATTGTTATTTTACTTGTCATTCCCCTCCTCTCCCACTCATTCTGGATCCCCCTCACCCTCAGTCAACATTTTTGCTGGTCTTGGTTACTTGCCTTCATCCTTGAGGAGTTTCAGATCTCTATCCTTGGGGGATCAGAGTCTTTGGTTACTGAGCCTTTGCCTGAGAACCAAGTGCTCCAATCCAGCAGATCCTTCAACAGGGAGCCATGCTGGTGTTTTGAGTCTCCTGGTATCAGTGCTAACTCAGAGGTCTTGAAAGATCTGGATATTCCCTTTCCCTCATTGTTCAGTTATTCTAGTAAATGACCATAAGTCCTTTTGTGGATAGATTAAGGGAAGCAATACTGTATTATTGCAGCATTTTAGGGTTCGTCCTCAAGGGGACTGGATGTCTCCTTCAATTGATGGGCTCTAGGTGTGAGAATTGACTCAGGTCTGGAAACTAGGTGAGGGATTATGATTTTCCGTCATAGTGGCTGACCTCAGCTTTCTACTCACTCATATTAGTTTTATATTGCCACATAATAAATTACCACAGACTCAGAAGCTTAAACCCTATGTTATTATCTTACAGTTTCTCTAGGTCAGAAATCTAGGCATGGCTCCACTGGATCATCCACTTGAGTTCTCACAAGGTTGTAATCAAGGTGTCAGATGGGCTATGTTCTTTTCTGGAACTCCTTTCTGGATGGAGCTCCTTTCTGGAGCCTGCAGTACTCTTCCAATTGACATAGTTGTTGGTTGAACTCAGTTCCTTGCAGTTATAGGACAAAGGGGGATGCTCCTGGCACAGTGCCCTCTCTCTTATAGGCAGTTCACTTTCCACTAGCTTGCTTCTTCAAGGCCACCAGGAGGATCTCTCAGTCCAGTTGGTTAAGTCTTTTATAATGTAACCCAATTAAGGAAGTGACTATCCCATCACCTTTGCCATCCATGCTCTACTGGCTAGAAGCAGGACACAGGTTCTCAAGAACAGGGGATTACATGAGAGTATGACTCATGCGGGGAGGTGGCTTACCTTAGGGTGTGTCTGTGCGTCTGCCATATTCATTCTTGGTCTTTCTTTGATTATATAAGTTAGGCAGTAGCCTTGTTGTCTACACAAGTATCTTGTTCCCAGGAACACCATGGTCTATTAGCCATTGACCCTTGACTCTGATGATGAGATGATGATCTTGTGACTTGCTTTGACCAATAAAAATGGCAAAAGTGATACTGTGTCAGCTTCAGAGCCTAGGCTTTGAGATGCCGTGCATCTTTTGCCTTTGCCCTTTTGCTATGCAGAGATCTCCACTGGACAAGGAAGGTGGTCTAGTCCAGGAAAGGCGAAAAAACTAGATGGAGGAATACCAAAGTGTCCCAAGCCAACAGCCAAATTCAACTTCAAGACATGTAAGTGATACCGGCTTGAACCTTTCAGCCCAGCTAATTCTGCAGTTGAATGCAGCTACTTGAGTGAGCCCAGGCAAAACCAGAAGAGAAACCACCCAGCCCACCCATAGAATCAAGAGAAATAAGAAATCATTGTTGTCTTAAACCACTGGTTTTGGGGTGGTTTATTACACAGCAATACGTAACTGAAATACATATCTCTACACTAACTCTGGTCAATCATTGTTTGATGGTTGCTCCTAGGGGCACTAGGACCCTGACTTTTCTGGACTGCCCTGCTCCTGAGTCAAGCATGCTCCAACAATCGGGGAAAATTCTCAGGCAGAGAGTCTCAGATGTTTGCAGAAAGGAGCTGCCAGCAAATACAGGAACACTGAGTGTTGAGCAGATATGACGGAGACCAGCCTTGTTTGTTACAACCTCAGAACCTCTTTTTATCCAACTTGTAAACAGTATGTGGAGTGGGGGTGCGGGGTGGAGAGGAAGAGGTTTCTTTGAGGAACCAAGAACATTGGACTGGATGGTGCCTCTGAGAGATACCACCAACTAGGGGAAGAATTTGCAGAGCATAGACTCAGGGCCTGTCCTCTTTTCAACTTCTCTGACTCTGTACGAGAGCTGGAGTTCTCACAGCCAGCTGTCAGCCTGCATGCCTAGAATCCCACCTTTTGTTTGCTCTCAGATTCCTCTCCATTTCTCTCTGCCTTCTAGTAGGTGAGCTCACTTATCATCCCTTGCAGGACTCCTCACTAGGCTGCTATCAACCCAGTTGTCATTCTCACCAGTCAGCACCCACCCATCTCCCAGCCGCTGCCTTTGAGGTCTCCACCAACTCCAAACCCTGTCCTGTTCAAAACTAGTTCATTCAGCGTTTCTGCTGTTTGCCACATCAGTATCAGTGTTTTTCCCGAATCAGGACTTCAGGATCTTGATTTTTAAATCTTTAAAAAGAATTTGTCAAAAAAGATCTCATTGGTGAGATGAAATTACAGAAAATCTCAGGTGTGATTTCCTCCGTTTCTGCATTGCAAAGGAGATTATATTCAAAGTTGCAAAAACTGTGATGCCCTAGGCTGCAGAGGTGTTCCCAGGTAACAAATGTTGTGAATTAACATTTCAGAACATCTTTGGAAGTTTACCAGAAGAAATCTTTTTTTTTTTTATTCTGTCTGAACACTCAGAGAGATAGAAGCAAATTTTGTGTACATACTAAGATAAGCTGTGTTCCTGTATTTGGAATATAAGGAAGTGGTTCTACAAGGGACTGACCAAATGAATTTACTTCCAGTTTATTAAGACCACAAGAGCAAAAATTAAAGCATTTTGTATTAGCTATGCAGAAACACTCGGGTTTGAAATATCCAAATGCAGGGGAGCTATATCTCAAGTGGTAGAGCTCATGCTCAAGCATGCACAAGGTCCTGGGTTCAGTCCCCGGTACCTCCACTAAAAATAAATAAACAAGTAAATCTAGTTAAAATATCCAAATGCAAAGAAACTCACTTTAGAAGAAAATCTTAGTCTTACATCAAAGATCAGAATACAGTATATTATTTACCACTCCTATGAACTGCAAATGGTGGCAAAAATAAATGAGTTTGTTCCATTTTTCTCCTTTTTTTCCTACCTCTTATGAGAGCTAGTTAACATTTTTGAGCATCTACCATATATCAAAAACTGTCCCATTAGTTTAATCTAATCCTCAGAACAACATCCACTATGCCAACTAGTTCTAGTTTAAATTCATGACCACACATCTCAAAAGGAGTCTCAACGCTGCCAAGCAACCCTACCACACTTCTCCAGCATGTTCTCCAGCCCATCCTCCAACAACTATTTCAGACATTCTCTACTCTTCTCAAATCTCCCACATCCTCTTCTGCCTCCTCAGTCCGGACTGCCTCTCCTTTCTGGTCCTAGATCCCTCTCCACCTCACTCCATTCTAGGTCTTCTTTATATCCCACTAGATCTTCTTTATATCATGTACCAAACTCTTTCCTCTGGCCTTTGAAATTCCCCTTCTCTCTAACTGGAATGCTCCACACTCATCTTCACAGGGATAGTTTCTTCTTGTCTTTCTTGTCTTCTGTCTCAGCTCAAATGTCAAATTCTCCAAGAGGCTTTCCTTGTAAATCTAAAGATGCTCTTACACCATCACTCCCTTGCACATCAAGTTGTTTTATTGTCTTCCAGGCATTTATCATCATCTGATAATTGTCTTGTCTATTTATTTCTCCCCTATCTCCACTTGAATAAAGCTCATGACAACAGGGCCTTACCTACCTGGTTTACTTCTGTGTTCTCAACATCCAGATCTGAGCCTGTCACAAAATAGGCTCAAAATGAATTTTCAGGGAGTAAACTATCCCAATTTTGGGCAAATGAGGAAACTGAAGATCAGACAATCTAAATAAGTTGCTTAAGTTCGCTCAGGTAGTAAATGATGAAGTTGGGACTTGAACCAAAATCTTTTTAGGTCCAGGTTGTATTCCTGTCCATGCAAAAAAAAATCTTTCTTACTAGGATAAACATTTAAAAATGTATTTGGCCTCTGAGGAGGTCTTGTGAATGTGGACAGCATGTAAGACCACGTCAGAATGAATAGTCAAATTCCTCAGGCAGAAAACCAAGGAGATGCCGAGGACATCTGGCTGGACAAAGCCCTGTGGTAACTAAGGAGCAGAGCAGCCCGGCTATTCCCAGCTTGCTCCTGGCTGGCTTCCAATTCCTCTGCCTTCCTTCCTGCTTCCTGCATCTCTGAGTCTCTGACCACCTGCAGTTCAGATCAGTTCAGTACAGGCTCTGGTTTTCCCTTCATGCCCATGAAGTGAGCTAGTTCATGCCTGTCAATAGCATCCAGATTTATGCTCTAGAGAACCTGGAATAGGATATTTTCCATGGGGGTCTATCGACTAAATCTGTGTTTATACATCAGCCTTAATTCTCAGGAAGCTGCCTTTTTTTTTTTTTCCAGAAAATGAAAACCTTGTGTTGACTCTTCATCAATCCTTAAATTGACTTGTAAACAAAAAGGGAAGGAGAGAAAATGAGGACTGTTTTGGCTGTTGCCTTAATCAGCATTCAGGGAAATCTTCATAAATCAGCTAGAGTCTCAAGGAATGCTGGATTTCAGGGATTATTTGTTGGATTACCTTCAGAAACCAAAATCTAGACAGGTTACAGTATTATCAGCTATTGAATGTTCATATACCTGGCATTACTTTAAGCTCTTTATGTGTATTTTATCTTTCCAACAAATGTATGAAATAGATACTATCAATATTACACCCATTTTACACATGAGAAGACTGAGGCCAAGAAAGTTTTTTGTGTTTGGATTTGCCAGAAGTCACACCCTTATGTGATAAAATTAGAATTTCATCCACTTGACCTGACTCTGGAGTAGAGGTTCTTAACCACCCCAACTACCACCTGCTTTGTGTTTGTTTTTTCACTATAGGTTCCTTTGGCAGATTGCTGAGGCCCATGGACCCCTTCTCAGAATCTTTTTCAATGTGTAAATAAAATACACAGGATTACAAAAAAAAAAAAAAAAAAAGACATTTATATTAAAATACAGTGATCAGCTTATTAGAGAAAAAATTTGTGATATGGTAATACATGTGCTTCATTGTTAATGCCTCAAACAATAAGATCTGGTGGCAGGTCTAGTGATACTGAAACTGTGAAATTATGATAAATGCAAAAGTACTTCTGTAATATAATATGAAAATATCTGTGATTTCTATTGGTGACAAGGTCATAGGTGACAAATCAGTTTAAAGTTAATGAAAATAAAGATGTAATTTGTCTAAGCTAATGGACCCCCTCCCTTGGACCCCAGGTTAGGACGTGACACCTGACCAAGAACCTGAGGACATAATGCCCCCAAAAGTGTTATGAAGCCCTCCTAACTGGTCTCCCTGATTCTCTTTGGTGGGGGAGGGAGAGGAAATTAGGAAATTTATTTATTTATTAAAAAAATTTTTAATGGAAGTACTGGGGATTGAACCTAGGACCTTGTGCATGCTAAGCACACCACTGACCTATACCCTCCCCTGCTGTTTCTAATCTCATTTATTCTCCCTGCCCCATCCACTCTTCACTGGCTGTCATTCTAAATCACAGTCTAAAGGTTTCCTCTTTGGAGACTTGCTATGCACCCACCCTAGTCCTAAGCCCCATAGAATTTATCACCTTTTCATCTATGTACTTTAGGATTTTGCATATATGTTTATGATTACATGTATGACAACATATGGTATTCAATTTGTTTATAGGTCTTGTTTACTTTAATATGAGCTACTTGGGAGTAGGGGCTGTGTCTTGCTCATTTATTAATTTTCTACTTTTTCATTTAATAAAATTATATTGAGCCTCTAATATTACAAGGTATTATTCTAGGCACTGGAAATATAATAATGAACATTATAGACATAGCCCTTGTCCTCCCTGTTTTGCCATTTTGCATTCATTTCTGGTCCTCTGTGTTTGGTGTATGGTCAAAAGATACTAAATTAATCTGTTCGATTGAATTGGATTGAATATTTCAGGTCCTATTACTAGTTGGCAGAAATTGCCCCTAAAATAAATATCTCTTGAGAAGTTCCTCAATTTTCATATTCTCATATCAATTGCCAGGTATATCGCCGACATTCAACACTCAATTCCTTTTCTCTCCTTTCCTCTTGCTGGCGCAGTCACCAAGTAAGCAAAATCTTGTTCCATAGTGAAAAATGGAAACAGCTGGCTATTTGTAACTTTTGCAGAAGGGAAGACGAGTTGAGAATGTCTAATTTTGTCCTCTTTTCTGGTCAGGTACAATATATAAGATACAATAGCTAACATTTATTGATGGCTTACAATGTATCAGGTGTTATTCTAAGCACTTTATTATATCTATTACTTCATTCAGACCTCATAATAACCACTAGCAGAGAGAACAGGGGCTTGGAAAATTTAAGTGGCTTGCCCAACTTCTGATAGGCAGAATGTACTCAGGTGGGGAATTCCAGCCCAGGCAGTCTGCCTAGCATCTCTTCCTGTGTGCAGCCACTGCTATTGAATCAATGTAGGGTCAGAGGTAAGGACTTGGAACAGCCCTGGAACAGCCTACAGCCTGCCTCCTGGCCATGACCTAAGCAAACATGATCAAACAAGCAGGGTTGAAATGGCAGGCTGGTTAAGGCTGAAGTCTGTGGCTAGGGTAGAGCTAAGAAGGGCTTCAGAAGCCTTGTGCTCGGACACATTCATGTTTATACTGTGTATTTACTACTGTCTTTTTGAAACAAGTGATCAATTTATTTCCCCCTGGAATTAATGTTGGTTCTGCTGTATCTGAGGCTACAGGAAAAAGTTTCTTTTTTTAAGATAGCATTATGTTGTATTTATTATTTAATTACTTTATTTTGATGGGGGGAGGTAACTAGCTTTATTTATGCTTAGAGGAGGTACTGGGGATGGAACCCAGGACCTCATGCATGCTAAGCAAGCACTCTACCACTTGAGCTATACCTCTCCCCGGAAAATGTTTCTTAAAAAGGAAATTGTCTTCGGATTATCATTAGACAGACTGGATAATTCTACCAAACTGGGGTATTTTTTAAAGTTAATTGTAATGAAATCTGATTATCATGTACAATATTTACCTAATCTAGGCCCCAACTAAAAACATAAAGCAGAAATACAAGGAGTACTTGAGTATCTTTTTCACATATGAACAGAAGTAACCAAAAAAATATTTTTTCCTTCTCTAATCAAAAGCTATAGTGTGGCTGAATGGATTAAAAAAAAATAAAAACGCAATTGTATATATTTACACATATGTAAGGAGGCAAAGGTAATGGCCACAGACACCCAGACTCTGGTTTACCCTCCCTGAAAAATCAAAATAAAAGAGGAATATCCTCTAACTTTTTCCTAAATGGCTATAACTGAATTATGTAAACATCGTTTATTGCATAAAACTTAATTTCTTCCCTGATATCACTTTCATCATAGTAATACTAAGCTCTGTTTATACCAAGGCCTGTTTCTAAATTATCTATGGTATTCTGTCCACTAATCCCAGTCAGTTTTGGAACCAGTTTCCCTAGTTTTGATTATTGACTCTTTTTGTTTTAAACAAGATTATTATTTCTTAAAAGTATGTTTTAAAACCTGTGAGGCAAATCTTCCCACATTGCTCTTGTTAAAAAAAAAAAAAACTTTATTGAATAATTTTTATTTCTTATTTGAGATAAATTTTAATTTCATTTTGTTAAAATATACCCAAATAAATCTCCCTAAGATATTAATTGGAATTAAAAGCATTTAGAATAGTCTTCTTATCTAAGGTCATTTATTTATTAAGAGTCTTATTCTAGTTCTCTCAGAAATGAGTTATTTATTTCATATAGATTATAAACTATCTGGACATTTTTCTTCTTGACAATTAGTCCTAATTTTAGGTATGAGTGTATAAAATATGTATATACGGGTCTGCTTATATGTGGTTTTTTTCAACAAGTATAGCACCTCTATTTTCATTTTACAGATCTTTAAGTGTGGGGAGAAGTTTGTTCAATTAGAAATCATAATATGTGGAATCAAAAGAACTAGAGTTTGAGGGGAGGGTATAGTTCCAGTGGTTGAAGTCCTGGGTTCAATCCCCAGTACCTCCTCTAAAAATAAATGAGTAAATATAATTACCTCCCCCTCGAAAACAAACAAACAAACAAACCCAAAACAAGAGTCTGAGTCATGAGTCTAACCAAACTGTTTCAGCTTCCTGCCCTTGGGTGAGTCATGTTTATCTATTCCTTTGTTTTCCAGGCAGAGGTATTACTGTGTGGGGAGACTGAACTATTGTGAATGGAGCTTTTTAACCTCTCTAATTAGTTATTACTGGTGTACAGAACATCTGTTGATTTTTTAACATAAATTTTTAATTGTGGTAAAATATACATAAAACTTACCATTTTATTCATTTTTAAGAGTACAATTCAGTGGCATTAAATACATTCATATTGTTGTGCAACCATCACCACTATTCATTTCCAGAACTTTTTCATCATCCCAAACTTAAACTCTGTACCCATTAAACAGTAAGTCCCCATTTTCCTCTATTCCTAGACCCCAGTAACATTTGTTAATTTTTATACAACGATGTTTAATCAGGACTTTTCAATGAACTCTTTTAAATTTTAAATTAAAACTATGTTTTAATTTGTATTTCACTGATACTCATGAATGAGATATTGTATTTATACGTTATTACCTACATGAATTTCTTTTGTGAATTGTCTATTCGTATTTATTCTTTCTTCCTTTTGGAGCAGACTGATGTTTCAGCAGAGGCACTAAAGTGTGCTTTTTCTCATGGGAGAAAAACAATTTGATTCAATACATTTTAGATTGCTTCCCATGGGGCAAGCTATTCTCCACTATGAATCTGATTATATTCTGACCTTGGGTCCTTTCTCTTTCCACACAAAGTATAAAATCCCTCCTAATCCCTGAAGCTTAGCCCATTTGGAAGATTTTCCCTCATTGCTGTCTTTCGCGGTTACCTGAGTGGATGGTATTGCAACTGAGGTCCATTTTCATCTTGCTTCTGCATACCCAGCTGACCTATACATGAACAAGCTTGATTTTTCTCTTCCTTTGTCAGCTGGTCATAAGGAAACCTCCCATGCAGCCACAGTGTGAGCTGAAGGAGGGGTATCAGTGCAGCAGCGGTGTGTGACTCGGGGACCTGGACCCTGTATTGTGTAGCTTACTTATGCTCTCTGGCCTGATTGTGCCCAGTCCCAGATGGGCCACTTCCCTCTTACAATGAGTTGCTGTTGGGTCCATCTGACATTATCATTTGGTAGAACTCACTGACAGAACCAAGCTCATAATAGACATTCTTTTCTGGCTGTGTGGTCAGGAGCTTCGTCTCTACTGGGGCTCAATGTCACGCCAGGAGTGCATTTTTCAAAATGTGTGTAATTCTTCACATTACATTCAATTGATTGAATTTGTGGTGGTCTGCAGTCATCCTTTGGCAACCAAAAATAATGTCTATTTTATCCCTTCCTTTTTTTTTTTTCATCAGATGGGACCATATCATGCATATGATTCTGCACCTTGCCTTTCTCACTTTAATATTTCTTAGATCTCTTTCTATGAATGAGTAGCAAGGATATTTTCTCAGTATTATTTTTTAATGAAGTATAGTTGATTTACAATACTGTGTTAGTTTCAAGTGTACAGAAAAGCAATTCTGTTTCTTATGTATATATATATTTATATTTCTGTATATATATTAGATTCTGTTCCATCATAGATTATTACAAGATATTGACTATCATTCCCTGAGCTATACAGTAGATCCTTGTTGTTTCAGTACTGTTTTTAATAGGACTGAAATGTTAATTATAGGAAATGTTAACTGCAGGAGATTGGTTACAATAATTGTAAATAATCCAAACAATGGAATTGAATGTAGCTCTTTAAATTTGTGCTGTATGTTGGAGTTTGAGGCTGTTAACTGGCCCATTTTGGCAAAAAATGGAAAGATTCATAGAGGAGGTAAGCATATGGAGATAAAAATATCACCTTCATAATGGTAAAACTGTTGTAGATAAAACAGCCTAGGTGTGAGGGCCAAATGGGCATGCTAGCACTTCCTGTCCCCAATTCCCCAAATCTAGACCTTAAGATACCTCACCTTGGTGAAAGAGAAGAAGTATTTAAGGAGGTTAAATACTTAACTACACCGGTCCAGCACAGGGAGGAAAGCAAAGGGAGTGAATTCTTTATGTTTATGGTCTTTCAATAGCTCAGCTGCAACAATCAAGAAATGTGATTCAATGACTATCTCTCCCCAAACATGCAGGCACCTCATCCCTCTTCAGACTAGAGAATGAGTAAGGAAGAGAACAAGAGGCCAGGATGGTTACTCTAGGGCATTTCCTCCATATGGAGATATCAGGTATTGTATTAATATATCTCCTGTCCTTCTAGGTCCATGTTTCTTAAAATGGAAATATAGTCTGCAGTATAGTTTAAGTATAAAAATATAATTAAACAGTATGTGTAATATGATTCATTTTCATTAAATGATACATATATAATGTTTAAAAATAAATATAAAATCGAGTCATTATACATGCTATTTTGTAATAAATAAATATGAAAATAATCTGGGTGATTTCTTTGTGGTGGATTTAAAATTTCTTCTTTCTTTTAATACCCTATTGCTGCATTGCCCAGACCCCCTTCCAATATACATATCTTCCAGCTGGTGTGAGTGTTGGCAGCTGAGGGCTCATGGCTGCATTTTTCTCAAAAGAATTGCCCTTGGTCAATAAGAACCATCTTTCCTGGAAATGCCTGCGGGGTTACAACTGACCTCCATTCCTCACCAGGGAAGGAAAGGGAAGGCCTTCTTTCCTGTAAGTGTAAGACTGTTTGATAAGAAGATACAAAAGCCTTATCTCATATCTCAAGGTGGGATAATTCTGTTGGGGCACTCATGCTCAGCTGAAGTATCAGGCTGAGGCTTGGCTTGAGCTGAAACAACTTTCCTTAGCTTCTTTTCCTATCGTGCTTCCTTTATATCCTTACAGGTTTCTCCTCAGAGCACTCCAATCAATTAATTGCATGAGGAGTCAAACGTCGGCCTCTGCTTCTACAGATGTAATGAATATCTACGGAATTTTTATGAGAAATTTTGTAAACATGAAAAACGGTTATTTTTATTTTGAAAATAAAAATCTCATGTGGATTTCAAAACAGAGCATGGCTTGGGTTTGGGGTTGGACATTTGTAGCATGAAAATTCTGACTTCATTTTCTGTAGAACACTGAGCTAAAGTTTGTAAAAGCAGGTCACTCACATAGAGCCAGACCTCTATTTTTTAATGTAGAGGAGAGTTATTGTTACACTTAGAAGGACAGAAGGGTAAGTGTAAACTGTGGAGGTAGAGACAGTGAGCGTAGGCCACACTTTCAAAATATTTATGGGCAAAGAAGAGAAAGAAAAATAATTCGGTAGGGTAGGGTAAAGAAGTTTCTTTATTTAATCTGGAAGGATTTTGAGTAGGCTTGTAAAAGATGGTGGAGGGGAGTCAGAGCTAGAAAATAATGAAAAAATAGGCATAGTTTATGGAGTACCATTGCAAAGAAGGTTGAGAAGGGATGGAGTCCTGTATACAGTATGGTGTACAGTGTACTGAAGGCAGGGTTAGCCTATAGTAAAGAGAAGGAGGTTAGGATTAGCAAATTTATAGCTAAATCTAGGGGCTGAACAGAGGCAAGGTGAGACTGCACCTAGGGGCCACTAATTTTTATATGATGAATGAAGCAATATTATATTATTATGAAAATCAATATTATTAGTCAAATGAAGAGGCAAAAGTAGAAATAGAGCTAAGAAATTCTGACTTGATTAGAAATTAGGGAGAGTGTTGTAGTGGGAGAGGGTGGGGTTTTAAGAAGAAAGATCTGTCATCCATTGAAGGATGGGTTTGAGTAGGTGGGAGCAAAAACAGAACATTTAGGGAAATCCAGAACTTGAGTGGAAATGAAGTGAAAAGATGCAAGTAGGCATAACAAATTGAATCAATACACATTGGGACAAAAATACTTTCTGGTGTATAATTTAATAACAACAACAATAATAATAAACTACTCAGATCTGTGAAAGATTAAAAAGTAGGAACTGCAACACCACAGTGCCTACTCTTGAAGTTACAATTTCAGAATGGAGCTCCAGAAAAGCAAAGAAAGGACAGTGGGAATATCTGCCCCAGCAGGATGTGAAAACAAGCTGAGGTTAAGTGCCCAGGCAACAGGGCTAGATGGCAAGCCCCAATCAATGGCTGGGAATGGAGATGGGCTTCTTGAATTTACTATAGACTTAGGCTTTAGAGGGAGATGGTATATACTTCGATAGTTATGGATAGTTCTATGAGTTACTAAAGGAATTTGTGAAAATATATCCATATCAATTACTAATTTGGGGCTGTTCGATTAATGACTAAAGGAGAAAGACAAGGAATTATCTAGATGACCTCTCAAACTCCCTATTAAGACTTTGTGTGAGTGTGTGTAACAGATCCCTTTTGAAATATTAAGGGTAAGGTATGAATCCTTTTCTAGAAAAATGCACAACACACAAAATGTTGTCCATAATTTTAGGGGATCCATGAACTTCTGAAACCCATCCATGGGCTCCAAGTCAAGTATTGTTCTCAACTATCTTTTCTCTTAAAAGTCAGCCCAACACTCAGTCCTATTTTAGAATATAGTAAGTTTAGTAGATCAGAAGCAGCTTCTGAAAGCAGGTGGATTTGGGAGATTAGTAGGCGTGACTACACATTCTTTTTTGGGGGGAGAGGGTAATTACGTTTATTTATTTTTTTAATGGAGGTACTGGGCATGCAACGCACACACTCTACCACTGAGCTATACCCACCACCCCCATACAGTTTTTTAACTTTGTAAAGTATAAAGACATGGACCATGCAACAGAAGATGCCACATTCTGATCTTTAAGGAAGCCGTTAAGGGCATTACAAATAATGGTTTCCGACTGCAGATACAGCTGAATCATTCAGTAAATATTTACTGGGCGCCTGATATGTACAGGCACTGCGCCAGGGACTGAGATCACCAAGATAAAAAAGACACCATTTGTGTCCTTGATGAGACATTCACATGTAAAAGCGTGAATGTAGTTACTGGCGGCCTTAAAATAAAAGTCATCCAAGTTGAGAGGCACTCTGGGGAGATGTAAAGGGCTCTGAGCCGGCAATTTAACATTTGGTTTCACCACGTTCTAGACTCGAGAGTTTGGCAAGTCACTCAATCTCAAATTGCTTCGTCTATCAAATGGGGTAATCAAGTAGACGAGAATTGTTCCAAATCTTCAAAAAGATAACCTCTGTAAAAAAAAAAAGGACAAATAAAAAACACAAGTTCGAGGCTTATTAAAATTGATAGCTCGGTAGGTCACCCCTAGAAGGAAGAGCTCGGCTCCTCCCAGTCTCTATAACCACCGTGGCGCCCCGCACGCGGTCACAATCCGTTCAATAAACCTTCCCGGACGGATGAAGTTCCGCTTCCGCAGGCAGGTTTTCACTGTAGGCGTGAGCGCCGGACGCCCGACCCAGAGCAGGGTCGGACCTTCCCGACGCGCATGCTCCGCAGGACAGGCAGACAGCGGAAGGGCGGGGGAGTGGCCTGGCGCCGCGGACCGCCGCCTGGTTCTCCCTGCAGCCCCGCGCGGGTGGCGGGGGCGCGCGCGCGCTCGTTCGCGCTGCCGGCTGCGTACAGTAGTGACGGCCGCGCGGGAGCGGTCACATGACCGTAGCGGCTGCCTGTACAGTAAGGACCCAATATGGCAGCGGCGGTAGCAGTGGCAACGGCAGCAGGAGGACCGGCCGCCCCATAGACCCCCCCCCGCGCACCACCCCCGCCGCTTCCTCTGTTTGGGTGCTCCTCCGGCCTGACTTCCCCTTTCTCCCACCTTTCCCGGCACCGCGGGAAAAACAGCGCAGGGCAGAGCAGGCAGGGAAGGCGGCCGGAGCCCGGACACGGGAGCCTCCCAGTCAGTTCAAGACCCGACATGAGGGAAAAGGGCCGTAGGAAGAAGGGCAGGACCTGGGCGGAGGCCGCCAAGACGGTAAGGGGGAGGGGGGCGAAGGGGAAGACCGGGAGGATTTCGTTCCCTCTCGCCCGCCGGTCGCAGGGGAAGGGAGGTCAGTGGCCCTGCGACCCGGCTGAGGGGGCACAAAACCGCGCGGCGAGGGCGGCGGTTAGTGTCGGCTTGTGGTCCCTGTGGGAATGGAGGCGCTCAGCGGAAGAGGGTCGCCGCGGGGCTGTGGCTTCTCCCTGCGTCTGCGACGAGTCCTCTTGGTGTTTTGAAGCTGCCTCTTGGGGTCACGATGCTCTCACCCCCGCTCTGTGGTAGCCCCCGCCCCGGCATGGGGAAGTGTGTTGTGCTTGCACAGTAACCGGTTCTTCTCCCTTGTGCGGCTCAAGATCCCCCACTGGATGCAGATAGGAGAAGGCTTGTGCGTGCACCCAGCCCCGGAAAGAAGAGGGGAGCGCTGGAGCTGGGTAGAATTGACCCGCTATAGCGGACATGCCGCCTGACCCCGGGCCCCCTGCTTGTCTGGGCTCCCGGATCCGACCGCAGGTCACGAGGCTCTTGTTTTATATTTGCTGTTGGAGCTGAAAGTGCAGAAGGTGTTTAGAAACGAAGTAACAGGTGGGACTTGTAGAATTTTTTTTTCTGTTTCCGTAGAGACCTACTCCGAACAAGGCAGCAATGCATGGTGGGACCTGTAGTTTACCCGGCCTTGACTTTTCCGCAGCTAAAGTGATGGTGGCTTCACGAAACTAAGTAATTAGTGGATAAAACCACTTTTTTTTCCTTTTAAACTTATTACAACGAAATTTAGAGGTCAATTTTTAAAAAGTGGAGTATTGAGAATGAGTAACAACTTTTATTATGTTATATAAAAAAACTTAAAAGCGCCTCTGTATGTAGAAATGAAACGTTTGGAGAAAGTCAAGTTCATTCCATCTTTGAGAGTGCAGCAGAAGAGTAATAGGACATAAAACAGCAGCATTTTAGTGCTGGGCAATGAGAAGGTGTGGAGGCATTATCTCTAATGGTGAATCATGTCAGTAATACTTGTAGAACGTGGAGAGGTCTTTTAAACGAACCTTTATTATATTTTGTATTTTTTTTTAGTTTCCTGATTAGGAAAGTAACGTTCACTGTGGGAAAATTTTGAAAGTTATAGAAACATATAAAGAAGAAAATAAAAAATGTATTTCACCCCTCAGAGCTCTGTTAACATTTTGGTATATTACCGTCCAGCCTTTAAAATTATTTCTCCAAATCTGAGTCCTGCTGTTTATTCAGTCTTGTGCATTTTTTGGTAAACTTTATGTTTTGAGGGGTTGACGAGTCTTAAACTTGTATGCCTGTTTTAGTTGGAAATGTGGGAAAGTTAGTGAATAAATAAAAGCACATTTTATTTGTTGAGTGTTTTCACTTACAACATACCTTCATAACTGACTGCTGGTCGTTTCCCTCTGAAGAAAAAACTAGAAATAATTTTTTTGGTGGTGAGGAAATTGGTCCTTCACAAAAGACTATTTTACTTTGTTCTACTTGATCAATACTACCTCAAGACTTCCTTTATTAAAAGAAGGATGGTAAATTTTATTTATAGGTAAGCAGATCCCAACCACAGTTATGTTAATTTTAAGTCTCTAGAGTCTTGAATGCTTTTTGAATTATCTCTTTGGATAAAATAGTCCTATAATTGGGAGATTGTGACAAATAGGAAATATTTGCATCTACTGTTTAGATTTTCCTTTAATAAATTAGCATATTTGCTCATTTATAATAAACATTTCATGCCCTAGCTAGCTAGTTAAAAGATGGAAAGACTAGCTTAATCAATAGAGTTCTGAGTGAGTTCTTGAAAGGATTAGTATAATAGTGGCTTGGTATTTTTGATTTTGACAAATGTATAAAGTCTCAGTCTAAATAATAACGAATTTTAGAAAGAATGGTGACACTAAAACTTTTTTCTTTTTTTAATAGCCAAAATCTAGAAAACACTACTCTTTTTAGCTAGTTTTGTCATCTGTGAAGTGAGGACTTAAACTAAACCTCAGTGTTCAAAAGGTTTCTGTTTGTAGGAGAAATAGGTAGAAGTAAATGTGAGAGAAATAGACAAAAGTAAGTCTTTAGTATTTTCAGGCTACAAAATGAGATAAAAAAATTAGTGATTTGACAAATGGAAGTAACTTTGACCTAAATTAGGAAACTATATATTTATAAGATCAAGAGGACCAGGAGAAATAAGTCTTAAACTTATTTCATAGGCATTAAGGTCAAATATTCTAGGAATAGTATTCCAGAAAGAAAAAATTAAAATTTTTTATGAATTCAGGCAACATCTGCTTTTATTTCATTGTGTTTTTGATACCTACATTGCAGACCAATCCTGTTTTAGGGAGCATTATTAAAATGGGGTTTTATTCCTGACCAATAATATAACAACAGATAGATAAAATTATTCAATCAATTATATGTGTGTATATATACATATTTGGGGTGTGTGTGAGTATGTGAGAGCTA
Source organism: Camelus dromedarius (assembly GCF_036321535.1). NCBI lineage: Eukaryota > Metazoa > Chordata > Mammalia > Artiodactyla > Camelidae > Camelus > Camelus dromedarius. Next base: position 46,339,321 of record NC_087450.1, read on the forward strand.
CCTAGTTTGATACAAGGTTGCTATGAACAACCTGATAAAATAAGATTCATAATTATTATATAATCATAAAATTATATTAAAAGGCTGATTAAATGTGTAGACTAGTTCCAATAACTCAGGACACCGGGCAGAAAAATGGAGTTGAGCTCCAAATGAACTTGAATGCTCATTTCACCACACAGGATTGTGTCCCTTCTGATCTTATATTTGTCTCATGTAAATAAACTAGTTATGACACAACATTGTAAAATGATTATAAATCAATAAAAAATGTTAAAAAAAGGTAAAGACTCCTGAATATTTTCAATAAAAATGATCTGATTCAAAAAATAAATAAACTAGTTATAAAAAGTATTATTCAAGTATTTTGTTAACGGTCTTACATGTTTTAAATTTTAATAATGGCAGTGATGGTACTGATGAAGTGTTTTGGATGAGAGATCTGTAGTATAGTGTTTGGTGCAAATTTAAAAATTTAAAATTTGAATTTAAATAAAAAAATTTGTAGTAAGCCAGAGATATTGAGAACCATTCCATTGACTTTAGAACTATGTTCAAAGTTATGCTCATTAAAAAAAAAAAAGATGTTGTATCATGTAAATATTTGGTGACATCCCTGAGGAATAGCAGTTTTTGCAAAGCAGAACTTTCAAAATAGTATAATCTTGTTGATACTGTTTTCTTTTTTATCTTTCCCTTGTCACCTGCCACAACTAGGGGAGCATTCAGAGGGAAAAATGTCCTTTCAGGACAAGTTTGTTGTGATTGTAGATGGAAACAACAGAGAGGCAGACCTTAAGAGATTGCACTAGAGGTACCTTTGGGTGTTTTTGGAGATTAAAGAGGTCACAGTATGAGAAGTGAAGTTACGTGTGTTAGAGATGAGGCCCACAGTGAACTGTAGCATCAGTCCATAGCATGTGATTTATAGACTGAAGAAAAAGTGTTTTTTTTTTTTTAGATGCTATCTATGTAGACTTCACTGAGTGATTTATATAACTTTGGATGTACATAGATTTTTATTTATGTCTTTTACCTCAAGTCATTTAACGTTAGGGAATAAGATGGAAGATAGGAGATTTCTTTTAAAGGAGTAACACAGGCTAATTATAATTACTTTTATGTAGGCAGTATTGAAAATGGAAAAGAATTACTTAAAAGTAAAATAATAAAATATATGATTATGTAAAATAAGTGATTAGAAAGGTAAAATAATGATTAGAAAGAAAAACATCTTAAAATACAGTTTAGAAATTTTCAGTGCTCTTAATCTTTACCATGAATAATTTTTTTCTTAAAAAGTAAGACTAGAATTCTAGCCAGGCCTGGTTATGTCTCCTTGGGTATATATTGACCAGGCCAGAGTCCTTGCAAGTTTGTATTTGTATTATATTTGTAGTTGTGTTAGAATCTCCAGAAGAGAGTGTGTATCTTGGAAAAACATATTAAAGAAATCTATTGTTCTTGTAATACTGTTTTATAGAAAGTAAAACTGGACAAAATCTTTTTAGTTTGTGGAAGACAGAAAAAATAGAGTAAGATTGTAAAGAGTATGGGTTAAAAACTGAGAAACTGCCCTGACCCATAATTTTCAAAACAATAATTGCATATTTACATTATTTTAAATTTCAACTTTATCGAGGTATAATTGACATAAAATTCTAAGATATTTGATACTTTTCTGAAATTGCTCTCTGCAAGTGTATTTGTGCTATATGATTTGATGTAACATTCTTTGCTTGAGAGATCTTCCTTCCTGCCATAGTATTGAAGTTAAGTTCCCCTGTGTTTTGCTCTTGAATTTTGTGTTATATTTTCAGTTCATCCTTTTGCCTTGTTTTTTCGTTCCTATCTTGAAAGCCCACAAACAAACTAAGGAAAAGGAAGGGAAAAAAATCTTTTTTGAACACGTAAGTTAAAAATTTCTGTGAAGGGTGTGGCTGCTGCTGCATCTCCTAGAATTATGACAGGAGCTGAGAAAATGATGTCAGATTTGCAGAAGTCCTTGCTATTTCCTCATCCACAATCTATCTACTCTTAAAAGGCTGTGCGATTTTGCTTTCGGTGAAAGGATATTATGTTTTCACTTCGGAAGCTGTCTGAAAGGAGGCCAGTGTGTGGCAGATGTAACTACAGGGAACTGATTAGTTAGGTTTAAAACGTGCTGTCTTTGTCCTTTTTACAAAAAGACCTCTGAATGCCCCTCTAGTTCTGTATTCTTTCATTCCATATCTCATAGAGGCCATCCTCATAGTTTTTAGTATTGTAGTATTGTGCAGTTTAGTATCTTTAGTTAAGTTTGATTTACTATGTTTTCAGTGTTTTAAAGGTTATTGAATGTACTTAATTTTAGAACTCTTTAGACATGACTTAAAAACAATATTACTTTAAATTGAGTTTCTGTTACAGTCATATAGGATCATTATTTTAAAAAAGTCAAAGTTTGTAGAGAGTTAAATCTTAGATGAGTCACTATACTGAAAATAGGGATTAAGGGAAAGTCTGCATATGCAAATATTGAAAATAATTTAGTTACCATACTGAAATTAACTATAGTTGTTAGCTTGAATGTAGCTTTCTGGACTTTCAACCCTGTATATGGAAATATGCATAAACATGTATACCTGTCTATATTCTGTATACAGTTCTTGAATTTGCATTCTTTCTGAATGTCATGGATGCTTTTTAATGCCATTACATATGTAACTGCTTCATTCTGTTTAATGATTTCTTAATATTCCATTGTTTTTGGATGTACATCATTTGAAATAGTCATTTATAGTTTTTTTTCCCTCTTGTAACAAATACCTCAGTATATACATTTAGGCATATGTGTATGTGTGCATGTATATTGTGTGTATGTGCATTTGTGTGAATGAAATAGTTAAGATACAGAGTTTGTGAACTTAAGTTTGTACCAATTTATATTCCCCACCAAAAACTTGAGGGCTTCACTTTTTTCCCCACTTTTCTCTGTAATCCAAGAAACATATCAGTGTTTACTCTGTCATTTTGATATATTAACAAAGCATTTACTTTGTTGTTCTGTTTAGTAGAAAAGTTCTATATCTGTGCTGTCCAGTACACTAGCCACTAGTCACATGTGGCCATTGAGCACTTGAAATGTGGCTAATGTGACTAGGGAACTGAATTTTACTTAATTTTAATTAATTTAAGCTTAAATAGCCACATTTGTTTTGATTGAACAGTGCAGGTGTAAAGTAACTTCCTATGCTTATTGCTTATTTGTGTATTTTTCAATAAACTTGTCTGTTCAGCTCTTTTGCCTTTTTTCCCTTTCTTCCTGGTCTTTTTTTAATACTAATTTCTAAGGGTGCTTTGTAGATTAAAGAAACTGGCCCTTTGTCGTATGTGTCGCAGATCTGTTGCCCATTTTTGGCTTTTGACTTGATTTATGCAGTTTTTTTTTTCCCTGCCCAAATATTTTGTGTGTTAATATTAAGTAAATTTCTCAGTCTTTACCTTTTGTGCTTTTCTAAAAGGTTTTAAGTCCTGTTAAGAGAAACTTTGTCCACTCAAAGCTTATAAATTGAGTGCTTTTAAAAAATGTTTAGCCATGAAGGCATATCTCCCCTAAAGAAAATACATATTTTGTTGTGGACAAGTAGGAGGAAATTCAGTTTTTATTATATCAGTAAGACTGTGTTCCTTGAAGGCAGAGACTTTAAATATTTCTACCTGCAGAGCTTAACTCACTTTCTTGCAGATGCGTACTAAATCTTTTTTGTTGTTCTTCACCTTTTTAAATTAGAGATAACAGAAGACACTCGAGAGAGCACTTTTAGGAGAGCACAGTATGAGTAAAGTTAACCAACTATAGTAAGTATTGTTTGCCAGGAAAGCTGATTATCTCTCTCTTGTTTGTGAAAGAAAGTTATTCCAAGACACATCAAGGTATTTGCCTCCCAACACCCTTTTGAATTACATTTGGACATAGGAAAGTTTCTGTGGTAATTCTTCTGACCTTGCTTGACAAAACTAAAATTGGTTAATGGTAAATACATGTGTACTTAGTACTGAACATCAAGGGACATTGTGAACCTTATTAATTATAGTATCTTCTCAGTAATTTGATCCATCTTTTAGTATTAGTTATGTTGTGAAAGACTTTTCATTTGAACATTTTCTGACTACTGACATTAAGCAGTTGATGCTACGTTTAGAATGGACTTTCATTGGAGTTTGTAGCCTGGGAGGGCCCAAATCGTCTTGAATCTTTAACCCACTGATGTCTGAATTATTCAGTAGTTGGGTTAGCCATATTTAGTTTCAAATAAAGTGCTTAATGGTGTTAGTGAATTATTCTAAGTGGTAACATAAAATTTTAAGTTTATTGCTATTGGTTTATAGTGATTAGTTTCCTACCTGATTTGAGTGGTTCTGGCAAATTTCCTAAGTTTAAGTGGATGGATTAGATTTTGGATTAGTTTAGTGGATGGATGAAATCGATTAATATGTTAGGAAAGGTTTTCTCCTTTATATTTTTTATATGTATGTTTGTGTGTGAGGTTGGAGGGTAGAGAGAGAAGGTGTAAAAAAGAAATGAATTATAAGATAAAGATAATAGAACACTTCATATATATCATTAATTACCTGTGAAAGACATAATGAGGAGAATAGGACTATTTTTAATAGCAACTTGAGAATAATCTTAATCTGGATCTGATTCTGTGTCTTAAAAATTTATTGAATTTATTATATCAGCTTGGACAAGTTATTTAAATCAGTGCTCAAACATTAATGTGTAAAAGAATCATCTGGGGAGCTTGTTAAATGTAGATTTTTATTCATTAGGTCTGCAGGGTAGTCAGATTCTACATTTATAACGTTTGCAGGGGACACTGGTGTGTTGGTTTAAGGACCACATTTGGAGTTGGAGGGATTTACACTATCTACATGTTCTCAATTTCCCCAACTTTAAAATAGACATAGTAATAGAATTTACGATTTGAGGTCTTAGGTGATTAGGCTGAAATGTGTGAAAAGTTCTTTGTACAACGCCTAATATTTTGTAAGCTCTGTTAGTGTTACTGAAAAATTAATAAATACTAATAATTTTATATTTCTGAATGGGAAAACTATTGTAAAGATGTTATTTCTTAGCAAACAGGTGCAGAGGTTTAAAACAGTTCTAATGAAAAGCCTTCTTGCCGCTTGTTTTCCAAGGTCAATGTGGAATCACACAGAGTTAAACTAGCTATGGACAAGTTTGGGAACCCACTCAAAGATCCGTCTCCTGCTTCAGGAGATTCTGCCCCAAATCCCACGCTTTTATACATCGTGAACTGCTGTGAAGAAGGCCATGTGGCAAGGAATGGCAGGCAGCCTCTAGGAGCTGAGTGACTTCTGGCCAAGAGCCAGCAAGAAAACAGAAAGGGACGGAAGCCTGCCAACAAGTAAGCTTGGAAAAGGATCCCAAGCCTCAGATGAGTTCACAGTCCCAGCTGTCACTTCAATTTCAGCTCAGTGAGACCCTAAGCAGAAGACTCTGTTAACTCATGCCCAGAATCCTGACACACAAAAAACTGTGAAATAACTTTGTGTTGTTTTCACTTAAGTTTCATAATAAAACATAATCGCAAAGTAAGTTTGTGTTGTTGAGGCTGTATAATAGCAAACCAATAGTAATACTAAAATTTGGTGGAAGGGGGAGTATGGCAAAGTTGGTCTCAGACATAGTTTGGCCTGGGTATTCAGGAATGATAGATTAAACATTTAGAGGTGAATATGAGTAAGGATATTCCAGGCAGAGGGAAGAGCTGAAAAGCGGGAAGGCTGAAAAATGCAGCATATGTTTGATGCCTGGCTTTAACCTTTGAGTATGATGTAGTGAAAGAGAAGGCCAGAAAAGGTAGGTTGGGGCCCAAATGTGGAGAGGTGTAGAAGTCAAGTTGATAAATATTTTTATTCTAGGAGCTGTAGAGGGTTTTTATGCAGAAAATAGAAACATTTTCTGTGTTTGGGGCCATTTGTGGGATATATTGTAGAACTGGAGAGTCTAGCTATAGAGAGGTTATGAGGGGTAGAGTAGGGCTCTCTTGAATTAATGGTGAGAGGGGCTATACTTTTTTGTGTGTGTATCATTCACATTTTTCTCATTCCATAGCTATTCTACGTACTCCTATCCCACTTACAAGTTTCCATCAGAAGCCATTAAGTTCTGCCAGTCTCCTGAAGTTTTTGCATACATAGGAGGTTCTGGAATGCTCTTCAAACACAACAAAATTGTAGGAATCTTGCTCCATTTGTTGTAGCTCATGTTGATTTTTCCCTTTCTCTGAATTCCTATACCACCGTTCTTCCACACCACTCTCCTCTGTACCACTGGTCCACAGGTTTGTTCAAGTGGTAGTATCGATTGGGAATATATGTTGTACAACTCCAGGGGGAACCGTTCATATTGTATTTTATGTGAACATTGTTTCCGGGAGTTGTGCACCACAGCGGCTCTGGGTTCCATGATGCTCTTTGTGAAAACACCATTAAATATTTGTGTTTTTTTTTAAGACAATTTTTCTAAATATTTTAGACAATTTTTTAGACAATATTTTTCTAACTACCCTACTGTGAAATTTTATACCACATATATACTGTATATTTGTTTATGTACTTTATGTATATCTGCTTTATAAATAAAAAGTATAAATATTTTTCTCTACCCCTGCCATCAGTTTCAGCATCCTTGGGGGTGATTTCTCTCATGAGAATGTATGTTATAAATGATCATTATTTGTAAAATACCATTATTAAGAACTTCTTGATCATAAAAATAAATGACTTGATGCAGAAAAAAATTTGTGAAAACATCATTAAACATTGATATATTTCTGATAAAAAGTTAAGGACATTTTTGCTAGGAGGAAACCTAGTACAGTTTTGTATTATAAAAGTCTTCCCTTGAGAACAGATGAATGGGCAGCAAGAAGGGCAACTTTCCTGATCTTTGATTTAGTATTGGATTTGCTGCTTATGTGTTTCCCAGGTCTGTTTTCTAGCAGGCGAGAGGTAGCAAATGACAAAGGTTTAATAAAAATGTTTCCTATTAGCTCTGTGATTTTTTATAAACACCTATTTTCAGGTTGAGGAAGCTCTCTTTTATTTCTAGTTTGCTGAGAGTTTTTGTCATGAATGGATGTCAGATTTTGTCAAATGCTTTTTCTGAATCAGTTGATAAGATCATTTGCTTTACTTTTTAGACTCTTAATATGGTGGATTACATTGATTTTCAAATTTTGGATCGGCCTTTCATTCCTGGGAAAAATCTCACTTGATTGTGGTGTATTACACTTTTTATACATTGCTGTATTTGTTGAGGACATTTACAGTTATGTTCATGAGGGATAATAATCTGTAGTTTTCTTGTACTGTCTGTGCCTGTCTTTGGTATTAGGGTAATGCTGACCTCATAAAAAAAGGAAGTCTTCCTTCCTATTCTATTTCCTGAAAGTGATTACAGTCGATCCTCACTATCCATGGATTCAGTACAGTCTACCCTTGAACAGTGCAGGCATTAAGGGCGTCAACCCTCTGTACAATGGAAAATCCTTATGTAACTTGTAGGTGACCCTCCGTATTAGCAGTTCCTCCGATTCATGATTCTGCACCCATGGATTCAACCACCCTTGAATTGTGAAGCACTGTAGTGTTTACTATTGAAAGAAATCTGTGTATAAGTGAACTTGTGCAGTTCAGACCTGTGTTCAAGGGTCAACATTATTTTTGAATTTACCTGCTTGCTAAAATATACCTCTAACCCCAAAATCAGTACTCAGGGCACTTTTGCAGTCATTCGTGAACATTTGCTGAGTGGCAAAACATTTGTCACCTGTTGCTGAGTTCTCTGCTGAAGATGAACAAGGTGATGCTCTGCCTTCTTGTTTCAGCTCAGAGTGAAAATGTGTCTTTTTTATGGTCTATTTAGTGCCATGAAGTTTACATTTTTGTACTTTTTGTTGGTACTCTCACTATTTAAAATGGCTCCCAAGTGTAGTATTGAAGTGCTATCTAGTATTCTTAAATGTAAAGAAGCTGTGATGTGCCTTAGGGAGAAACCTGTGTTAGATAAACTTTGTTTAGGTATGAGTTACAGTGCTGTTGGCCATGAGTTCAATATTAATAAGTCAAGAGTATGTGTTAAGTAAGGTATCTTTAAACAGAAACACACATAAAAGCAAGGTTATGTATTGATCATTTGATCAAAATATGACCAGTGGCTTGCGGGAACCTAAGTCTGTATTTCACTTAGGAACAGTGGTTCAGTATTTGCTGGTTTACTGCTCTTGGTGGCTTTGTAGAACATAACTACTGTGAATAACGAGAGTGGACTGTATGTAGAACAGGTGTTACTTCTTTAAATGTTTAATAGAATTCACTAGTGGAACATTCTGGGTCTGGAGATTTCTTTTGTGGAAGCCTTTTAACTATGAAGTCAATTTCTTATGTAATTATAGAACTGTTCAGATTATCTGTGTCTTCTTGTGTAAGTTTAAGTAGTTTGTGGTTTTCCAGGAATTGGTCCACTTCATTTAAGTTGTTGAATTTACGTCAGTAGAGTTGTTTGTAGTGTTCCCTTATCATTTGCTGAGTCTGTAGTGATTCGCAGAATCTCTTTTTATTGTTGATGTTGGTAATTTGCCTTCCCTTTTTTCCTGTAAGAGGTTTATCAATTTTTTTGATCAATTGAAAGAACCAGCTTTTGGTTTCATTCATTTTTCTCTTTTTCTATTTTCAGTCTCACTGATATTTTTCTCTTATCTTTATTATTATTAGTGATCACTTTTCATTCTCCCCTCCCACCAGCCTCTGGTAACCACTGATCTACTTTCTGTATCTGTGGATTTGCCTGTTCTGGACTGTTCATATAAATGGAATCATAGAACATAGAGTGTTTTGTGTCTGGCTTCTTTCATGTAGCATAATGTTTTCAAAGTTCATCCATATTGTGGCATGTATCCTTTTTATGGCTGAATAATATTCCATCATATGAATACACCACCTTTTATATATCTGTTTATCAGTTGTTGGTTATTTGTTTTTGTTTTTGTTTTTCACATTTTGGCTATTGTGATTAATGCTGCCATGAATATTTCATATACAACTCTTTGTTATCAGCGTGTTTAGTTCTTTTGGGTGTATATCTAGAAGTGGAATTGCTAAGCCATATGTTAACTCTGTGTTTAACTTTTTGAGGAATTACCAAACTGTTTGTCATATCAGCTGAACAATTTTACAATACTGCCAGCAATGTTTGAGGGTTCTAATTTCTCCTTGCCAACATATGTTCTTTTTTTTTTTTTTTTAAATAATGATAACCATTCTATCAGTGTGAACTGATAGCTCATTGTGATTTTGATTTGTGTTTTCCTAATGAATAATGATATCGAGCATCTTTTCATGTGCTTAATGGCTGTTTGTATATCTTTTTTTGGAGAAATGTCTATTCATGTCCTTCTTTAAATCCTGTTTTAAAATTGGATTATCTGTCTTTTGTTGATTTCTTTTTGTTGTTGTTGATTTCTAAGAATTTCTTACTCTTCCTCTCTCCCTCTTTCTTTCCTTCCTTCCTTCCTTCTTTATTTTTGGAGGGGAGGTAATTAGGCTTGCTTGCTTGTTTGTTTGTTTGTTTTTTAATGGAGATACTGGGGATTGAACCCAGAACCTTGTGCATGCTAAGCATGTGCTCTAGCACTGAGCTATACCCTCTCCCCTAAGAATTCTGTATATACTGCATGCAAGTCCCTTATCAGATGCATCATTTGCAGATATTTCCTCAATTCTGTGGGTTGTTCTTTGACTTTCTTGATGTCTTTTGGCACACAGAGTTTTAAATTTTGAGTAAGAGTTTATTTTTATTCAATCATTAGATAATTTCTGTTTCTCTATTTTCATGTTTACTCGCTCTTCTGTTATTGATTCATCCAATGAGGTTTTTTTGTTTGTTTGCTTTGGTAATTTTTTCAGTTCTAAAATTTCTTTTTTTTTTTCTTTATATCTTCTATGTCTTTGCTGAGACTTTGTATCTTTACCTTCATTTCAAGAGGGCTTACCCTTACTCGGAGTATCATTTTTATAATAGCTACTTTAAAGTCTTTGTGAAACATTTCCAGTATCAGTGTTACCTTGTTTGTGTCTTTATTTTCTTTTCCTAAGAAAGTTGAGATTTTCTTAGGTCTGTGAATACCAAAGTAAATTTAGATTATATCCTGGTCATTTTGAATATTGTGTAATTGACACTCAGCATCTTGTTTAAGTTCTATGGAGAATGTTAACAGTTTTATTTAAGCAAGCTGTTGATTGAATTGGGTTGACACCTCAGGTTCTGACCAGCCTTCTGTGGGTTGTTGTTTCAATGTTAGTTAAGTTTTCAAAACCTTTTTATTGCTATTTGGATTTGTCTCTGTGTGTACTGTTAGTGGACTGTCTGGGATTTGAGTGGTGGTCTTGCCCATGGGTGGTGAAACCATGGCCCACTGCCTGTTTTTAATCAATAAAATTTTGCTGGAACACAGCCATGCCTATTTGTTTATTTATTTATTTTTTTGTGGTTGCTTTCATACCAAAATGGCCATGTTTAAGCAGATGCAATTAGAGACTGCCGAACCTACAAAACCTAAAATTTCCTATTTGATTTTCTTATAGAATAAGTTTGCTGATCCCTGTTTATCCCATAGTCAATTCTCAAAGTCCTTCTGTACTATTCTGGGTTCAATCCATGTATGCGCAGCCCAAGTGTTAGCCAAGGTATTCATAAGCAATTTTAAGAGATGACTTTTCTTAGTTCTTTTGTCTGCAGACTTCTCAGTATTTATGATTCCCTGTGGGCTCCCCTTTTTCATTTATTTGTCCAGAAGTTTGGGGCTTTCTGTATCCCATTCTTCTGTGTACTTCCTACAACAACTATGCCTCCCTTGGGCCAAGCAGCAGGAGATGTAAGAGGGAAAAAGAGCAATGGGATTTTGTCTTGTTCTCTTAGGACCACAGCTCCTCTAACTGGAGGGGAAGAATTCTTTCATTCATAGTTTTGGGCACCTGCTTTCTTCATTGCTGTTGTTTCCACAGGATTACTTGGAGTTTGAGCTGTGCGAGAAGAGGGAAAATTAAAAATAAAAGGAAGAAAGAAAATGGGGAAGTTTCTGCTTTGTCTTTAAGCATTAGGAGACTCCTGTCCTGATGGAAACTCTATGCACACTGATGCCCATTTATAGGTTTTGGATTGTGTTGAGTTCAAATTGAGAGATGCTGGAGAGGAAAAATTGGTAAAGTTACTGCCAGTTTGGAAGTGCTTTGCATGCAGGTCTCCCTCAATCTGCCTGCCTCCATTTATAGTGTCTTTGTCTGGTTTTGATGTTAGGGTATTGCTGGTCTCAGAATGAGTTAGGAAGTATTCTCTCTGGTTCTATCTTCTGGAAAAAATTGTAGAGAATTGGTGTAATTTCTGCCTTACAAATATTTAGTAGAATGCACCAGTCACTCTTTCAGCCTGGTGCTTTCCGTTTTGGAAAGTTACTAATTATTAATTAAGTTTTTTATATTGTCTATTTCTTCATGTTGAGTTTTGACAGATTATGTCCTTCAAGGAATTGGTCCATTTTATCTAGGTTGTCGAATTTGTGGACATAGAATTATTCATAATATTCCTTTATTATCCTTCTCATGTACATGGGGTCTGTAGTGATGTCCTCTCTTTCACTTCTGTTATTAGTAATTTGTGTCTTTTTTTCCTTTTTTTCTTTCTTTTTTTTTAAGTGTTAGGCTTATTGATTGATTATATTGATCTTTTCAAAGAACCAGCTTTTGGTTTTGTTAATTTTTCTCTGTGATTTGCTGTTTTCAGCATGACTGATGTCTGCTCTCATTTTTATTATTTCTTTCTTCTGCTTAGTTTGGATTTAATTTGCTCTTCTTTTTCTAGTTTCCTAAGAGGGAAGCTTAAATTACTGCTTTTAGATCTTTTTCTTTTCTCATATAGGCATTCAGTACTGTAAATCTCTTTCTATGCACTGCTTTTCCTGCATCTTACAAATTTTGGTAAGTTATATTTTCATTTTCATTTAGTTCATGGTATTTTAAATTTTCTCTTGAGATTTCTTTACTCAGAAGTGTGTTGTTTAATCTCCATGTATTTGGGGATTTTTCCAGATATCTTTCTGTTATTCGTTGCTAGTTCAATTCCATTGTGGCCTAGGAGCAGACAAAGCCTCATTTCTAGTCTTTTAAATTTATTAAGGTGTGTTTTATGACCAAGAATGTCCTCTATCTTGATGAATGCTATATGTGAGCTTGAGATGAAACCATTTACTTTGCAAAATCCTCAGCTGCTTCATTCAGGTTTTATAGCTACGTTCTGTGGGAGTGCCAGGGTGGAATATACTTACCCCATCTTACCTGGAGTTGAAATCCATCGTATGTTTTAGAGTATTTCCTTTGGAAAGATTAGAAATATAGTTACTTGTAATTTGTTGTTTGATATATGGCTTTACTTAAGGACTGTACCAATTTATAACGCCACCAGCAATGTATCAGATCACTAGTTTTGCCACATAGTGGATACATTCTAAGGGTGACATTTTTGTTTGAAAGTTCTGAGAGATAGCTAGTAAGTTCATCTCTAATGAAATAATACTGCCTTACATGGCTAGAAAAGTTTAATTAAACACATATGTCAGTCTGAAGTTTTCCCTATAGAATTCGGGTTTCTACGTGTGTTCACTTTATTTGTTACCACACTGCCCCTTTACCAGCTCCACTCTTAACATTAGAGTTTTTTTGTTTTTGTTTAATTTTCCTTTGGAAAGTAGACAAAAGACAACATGGAGATGAAGAATACATGTGGCTGCTATGAAGTGAGGCAAGGCACCAAGTTAATGTACTCTGGGAAGGGATAGAGGTAACATTTTCTTCTGAAACCTTTTCTGGCTTTGTCCATATAGAGACCAAGGGACACAATATCATTATGAAATATTGTCAATTTAAAAAAATCAAGTCCTTAGATTTCTAAGCTAATGGAAGGAGCAATTCTTTGGTGAATGGCTTAGGTTGGCTTAGGATAGGATCAATTTGCAAACACCAAATCTCAACGTCATATCATTGGAGATTCAATATATGGAATATTTAACTTGATTAAATACTTCTCGAAGACTTACCATACGCCGGGCACTAGTCTAGGATCTGTGGATGTAGCAGTGAGCAAAATCAGGGGGGAAAAATATCCTTGTCTGCATGGACCCTAATATGTGGATGGGGACTGAAGACAGAGAATATGGTAAATAAAAAAACTATATATTATGTTAGTTGTAAGTTCTGTGCTGAAGAATTAAGCAGGATAGCTGGGGAATGCTGGGTAAGTGGAGCAGTTTACAGTTTAATCAGGTATTCAGGCAAGGCCTCACTGAGAGGCTGACTTTTTTTTTTTTTTTTTTTTTTGGTGGGGGTAGGTAATTAGGTTTACTTATTTATTCTTAGAGGAAGTACTGGGGATTGAACCCAGGACCTCATGCATGCTAAGCATGCACTCTACCACTTGAGCTATACCTTCCACTCTAGAAGCTGACTTTTGACCAGACATTTGAAGGAGGTGAAGGAGCAAGCTTTGCAGATACTCAGGTAAAGAGCATTCTACACAGAGGGAGCAGTCAGTGCAAAGACCTAGAGGCAGGAATGTGCCTGTCTTGGTCTGGGAACTGTGAGGAGGCCAATGTAGCTGAAGTAAAGTGAATGAGGAGGAGAGTTGTAAGGAATGAAGTCAGGGAGGCAGCGTGTTCATTACTAGGTCTAAACTTTGTGTCCTGGAATTCTTGGTAGATTTTCCTGTTTCAGTTTACTTTCTAGCTCCTCTCATACTGAATGTTCTGCCTAGATAACTCAGGGTCTTCTGGAATGATTCTGGATTGGCATTGGCCTGTGGAAGATAGTTTCCGAGGAGTATCATCCTTTTTCTCTGTGGCAGGGAATGGCCAAGCTTTCAACAAAACGATTATAAAGTCCTTCAGAGGCTTTGGAAAAATTGTGACATTTTTGTTTTGAGCTTTAACGCAGCCATTATTCAGAGTATATCAGTTTCCTGGTTTGTTCAGTGTTCTTTATGCTTTATTTCCACAGGAATTTACTTCTGTTTGTATTATGGCAACGAGGATCTATATGTCTGTTGGATCAAGTATTGTTGAACTTGTGTTTGACCTCCCTCACAGGATAGCAGTTTTACTGTTAAAGTATTAAACATCTATCACATATGTAGCAGAAGTAATGCTAGCTAACTCATACCAAAACGTGATAAATAGGACAAAAAAAGGAAAACAGGCTAATTTTACTAAGCATATGTTTATGTAAATTATAAATATAGCAGTATAATAAAACAACATGCCATGATTAGTCAGAGTTTATTCCAGGAATGCAAAGCTCTTTTGTTACTAGGAAATTATTAACTCATCAGATTATCTGATCAGAAATGAAAAACTGTATGTAGAGATGAATACTTGTCCCAACTACCTGGGCAAGCATTTTATTTTCTAGACTGCCTTGTATCTAGGTGGTACCAAGTGACTAATTTTCCAGTAGTAATGTGTGTCATTTCTGGGTCAGGGTATTTAAGAACAGTGTGCCCAATGGATAGGAATCAGCTGCATTGAACTGTTAATAATCTGTTGATCGCTGAATAACTGTTAATAACTGAATAGTAACTTATATTGTGTTAAGCTAACGAAATTTTGGGATTTGATTGTAGCACCTAGTGTTACCTTACAGGTATGAGGTATATGATTGTCTCACATGTCAAAAAAGCAGTTACTAAAATTCAATATCTGTTTAAAACCTTTTAATTAAAAGAAAGTATTAAACTTATACATACCCAGGCAGATAAACTTAAGTAGAATTTATTTCTATGTATGGGTGAGTTAGATATAGTTGACTCTTATGTTTAGTTTACTTAAATTTATTTTCCTCCTAAAATAGCAGTCTTGGGAATAGTGGAAATAAAACTCACCATATTGCGTTTTTGTTTTTTTTTTAAATAATAAGATACAAAAAATTCCATTACTTGACTGTCTTTTTGAGTTTGGGCAGAAGGATACTTTTATGACATAAACAGTATTTCAGTTTAAAAGCCAACATCACAATGATGATGAAACACTAGAGACATATATATGGAAAAATGAGAAATACGACAAGAAAACTTGCTATGACTACTTTTTTTTTTTTTATTTTGGGGGGTAATAACGTTTATTTTATTTATTTAAACGGAGGTACTGGGGATTGAACCCAGGACCTCATGCATGCTAGGCATGCACTCTACCACTGAGCTATACCCTCCCCCATGACCACTTTTATTTAGCATTGTTTTAGAAGTCATAGCCAGTTTAGTTAGGTATGAGAAATAAATGAGGCATAAACATTAAAGGAAGGAAAAAAGTTTCACTGTTTGCAGGTATTGTGATTGCTTATTTAGAAATCCCAAAAGAATGAACTAAAAACCTGTTAGAGATTAAAGTAAGAGTTCAGAAAGGTGATTGTTAAAGTAAGTGTATATTAATAGAGTGCCTGTGTATCAATAATTAACAAAATATTATGACAAATATAAAATATTTGGAAATAAGTTGGATAAGACATGTACAGGATCTAAGTCTAGAAAACTATAAAACCCTGGGAAAAGACAGGAAATACTTGAAAAATTGCAGAGAGCCAGTTTGCATCTGGATGGGAAGATTCAGTATGATAAAGATTTCAGTTCTTGTCAAATAAATTCATAAATTTAAATCAATTCCACTTTGGCAAAACAAATCAAAAGTTCATCTGGGTTAGACTAATAATAGTTTTTTAAAAGAAGTGTAGTGAGACATAAATTATATTACTAGGTATTAACATGTCTTGCAAAGATCCCATGATGTGGATTTAGACAAGACTGGTAAATAGTATAGATATGAAAGCCCAGAGACAGTCAAATACATGTAAGAATTTCAATAAACAGGCAATGTTGAAACCTAATCATCTTGAGAAAAAAAATTATATCCCTGCTTCATACAATATACCAAAACATTATGGAAGAGATGACTTTTTTTTTAATTAAAAAAATGAAGCTGTATAACTAGATGTGAGTAACATGAATATTTACTTCGTGGTGGTGTGGATAGTAGGTATAGGGTTGTATAGATGTATACAGGCACAAGTAATAGATGCTTGTGGCAAAAAAGCCTAGTACTTAAGGATATAAAGACTTTCACATCTCCAGCTCTCTTTCCAGTAGAAAACACTGATAATGGTTTCTAAGATAAATTGTTAGACACTTTTTTTTTTTGCATATATATAATACAACCCTTCCCCTTAGTGGCTAAGGAGTTAAACTATATATATAATTCTGCAACTTGCATTTTTCACATAATAATATGTGACTGTCTTTGCGTATCTGCACACAGAGGCTACATTGTTCTTTTTCATCACAATATTTTAATATGAAAAATTTAAAATACACAGCAAAGTTGAATGAGTTTTACAGGGAATACCCACCATATACCCACCACCTAGATTCTACCACTCACATTTATTATTGGTCCATTTATCCACATTGCTCTTTAAAGTAAAATTGTGGTAAAATGCACATAACATAAAATTTACCATTTTGATCATTTTAAGTGTACAGTGTTCAGTTTATGCACATTGTTGTACATCTAATCTCTAGAACTTTTTCATCTTGCAAAACTGAAACTCTACTCATTAAGCAACTCCCCATTCCTCCCTCCCTCCACAGTGCCTGACAACCACCATTATACTTTCAATTTTTTTGAGTTTGACTGCTCTGGATACCTCATATAAGTGAAATCATGCAATGTTTGTCTTTTCATGACTGGCTCATTTCATTTAGCATAATGTCCTCGAGGTTCATCCATGTTGCAGCATGTGCCAGAATTTCCATTTTTAAGGCTGAATAATTTTATTGTATGTTTATACCACATTTTAAAATCCATTCCTCTGTCAATGGTTAGTTGGTTTGCTTCTGCCATTGGGCTATTTGATAATGCTGCTTGTGAACATGAGTGTACACATTTCTCTTTGAGATCCTGCTTTTGATTCTTTTGCATATATATATTTAGAAGTGATATTGCTGGATCATATAATAAATCAGTTTTTAGTTTTTTGAGACAAACCACTGTACTATTTTCCGTAGCAGCTGTACCATTTTACATTCCCATCAACAGTACGCAAAGGTTCCAATTTCTCCATGTCCTTGCCAACAGTTATTATTTTCTGTTTTGGTTTTTTTTTTCATAGTAGCCGTCTTAGTGGGTGTGATGTCTCATTGTGGTTTTGATTTGCTTTCCCTAGTGATTAATGATTGTAGTATATCTTCTTTGGAGAAGTGTCTTGTTCAAGTCCTTTGCCCATTTTTAAATTTCTTTTTTCTGTTGAGTTGTGAGAGTTCTTTATAAATTGGATATTAATCCCTTACTGTTTTACAGATATTTTCTCATTCTGTAGGTTGCTTTTCATTGTGTTGGTTGTGTCCTTGAATGCAGGAAAGTTTTGGTGTACTTTAACTTGCCTATTTGTATTTCCGTTGTCTGTGCTTTTGGTGTCCACATTGTTCTTTTTGATGGTGGCATGTTCTATTATTATTTGATTATTCGGCAATGTATTTTATTAATTACTTACTGGAATTTAGGTAGTTTCTAGTTTCATGATGTTATAAACATGGTTTTACAGTAAATATTGCTGTACATATTTAATTGTGTACTTCTGAGAATAAAGTCATCGAATTAATTTTTATATTGGAATTACTGGGTTGGAGGGTATCCATCAAAGCCTGGAGAGTGCCAAATTGTAGTTCAAAAGAGTTAACATTTTACAGCAGTGGATGATAGTATTTCCTCCCTTTACCCTGTCAAACCCTGGACTTTGAATCTTTTTCATCTCTGCTAATTTAGTAGGTGAAAAAAATCTGGTTTTGATTTCTATTTCTATATTTAGGCCTATATGGCTGTGGTTGAACATCTTTTTAGATATTTACTTACCACTTATATTTCTATTTCTCTAACCATCTATTTATATCTTTTGCCAGTTCTTCTTATTTTTTTTTAATCATTGGTGTTTTTCTTATTGATTTATAACACCTTTCTCTATATGTGATATGTTTTCCAATTTTTTCAACTAGTTTCTCTTTAGACTTTATGGGTTTGTGCGTGTTTTTGTGTGTGCCTGTGCATACATGCAGTACCAAGTTTTTCATTTTATGTAACATAGTCACTTTTAGTTGTTACTCTGGGTTTGAGTCATTCTTTGGAAAGCATATTTAACAAAAGCAGAACCCATAAAGGACAAGATTTGACCACATAAAAGTGAAAAAAAACTTTTCTGGATCATGATAAGAAGGTGTGGGAGGGTAAAAAGGAAGAAAAATCACCCACAGTCCTACCACCCAAAGGCACCTACCATTGATATTTCAGCTTAATTTTTTCCCCCAGTTTTCCCTCCCCTACTTAACCTTGTTTTAGTTTGTGGAGAGTCTTTAGTTTGTAGCATGGTCACTGAGTGACCCTGGGGAGATAACACTCCACTTACTGATTGGGGAGGAATGGATGCCTCTTCTTGCTTGAACTCTAGTGAGATTCGCTAGACCTCCTGTCAGCTAGTAAGGAGTTAGGAAGGACTGAAGCTAGAGCAAGGAGTATTGGTATTAGAAAGTCATCATGGTGAGATTCAGAAATCTCATCATATAAAAGTGACCGCAAGTTGCATTTTCTTTCCCTTCTATTGGGCAACTTTCCCTCACCATTTATTAAAGTTCTCTTTTTCATAGTGCCTACAGGTCTTTTTTTCTTTTTCTTTACAGTTTGCAAGGCAGAAAAGGATATCTTAATCCTTTGAACCGGAGCTTTAAATAGAAATCATTGTACCTGTTGGGGGCTATTATGGTGGTGGCAGTATTAATCGCTGTAAGAAAGAACGCTGAGTTTTCTCCTTTAAAAAGGTGAAACTTAGGAAATCTAAATTGGGATTACTGGGTTATCTATCCTTTTCAGGAGGCTTCCTTCTAGTTCTCTTTTAATGAGAACCTTAACTATTTTGTTTCAGAATAAGTGCATTTCATTAATGTAGAGACAAGAGTAAGACGAAAATAACTAAGAATGATAAAAAAAAAAGGACTTGTATATAATTAATTAATTGCTGAAATTATTTTAAGTACCTAAGGTAATTGAGAAGGAAGGGTATCATTGACATTCTAGCAGATTTCATGGATGAGATGAGATTTTGTCTGGGCTTGGTTCTTTTGAGCAGGGATGTAGAAGTTCAGATTCTCTTTGACATTTGAGAAACTCTACAGTCCTAAGACAGTTGCCTTGTTTTGGCAGCTTCAGGGCATTGCTCTGTCTGGTTTCTGGGGCTATTTTGTCATATGGTTCAGTCGTTTTTTACAAAGCTTAAATGAAAAAATCATGAAGTATTTTGTTTTTGTTTTTGTTTTTGTTTTGCTATAGTATGATTAAAAACTTTGTGAGTAGTAGGCTAATCATTGCCAGTGTTCACCGTAATTTGCTTTACTATTATGAACTTATGTGAATAGATTCAGAATATAGATTTGTCATTTACTTCAAGAGTTTCTAATCTTGATCTAGGAGTGGGTTTTATCTCAGGACTGCTTTGAAAATGATAGAAAATCTATCTCAAAGTAGTAGAGGAAGAAAAGGGAATTTATTGGTTTATTGCTGAAAAATATGGAGGAAGAGCTTCAGGTATGGTTGGATTCAGTCTTAAAATAATTGTGTTATCAGGATTTTATTTTTCTCTCTGTTTGTTTGTCTCTGGGGTGTTAGAAAGCTGTTAGCTTCAGTCTCACATCATTCAAGTTTAAGCCTAGTATAAGTCTAGCTGGGGCAAAAAAATGTCTTTTACTTGTTATTCTGCCCCTTTAGCCTTAGCTTGAGTGTTCTTCCCATTTCTGAACTACTTACTGTGGCGAGGTTTCATGCTTTGTTGCATATGGATTGAGGGTGGAGGAGGTGGGGTGAATCTCCAAAAGAAAATCAGGGCCTTTTAACCAGAATGTTGAGTGGTAGGTGTAAATTGCCAAAACCACAAATCTACCTTACACATTATGGGGTCTTTGGACTCCCAGAAACTAACCATAAAAAAATTGTATTTTTTTCTGAACAGGGTCTTTGTAGCTCTTATCAAGACTCTCAAAGGGGTCTGCACCCATATAAAAGGTTAAGTATTTTATGGATCTGGGGAGAAAAGAGCATTTCAGCTGAGGATAGGCACTTTACCAAAGGCATACATGAGAATCATTTTTGAGAGACAGTAGAATTTAAACCAGTGACGATAATATGTTGAGGATAGTAGAGTATAAATTTGGATGTTGTAGATGACTTATTAAGTGATGAAACTATAGAAGATGCTCAGATATTTGTTGAAATTGACTAAATATGATTAAAAAATCAAGTAATTTAAGAGAATAAGAGAAATGAATCTACAAATAATAAATTGCTTCCTTCTTTTCCATAATTATACCTTTCATTTAATTCTTTGGTCTAGATGTTATAGTTGTGCTTTCTTTCCTGGTCCAAGATTTTTTTTTGGTGTAGGGATTAAAAACAATTTTAATGACTTTTTTTTTGTGGTCTTATTGCATTACAATCAGAATGTAAGCTTGAACACATTATAGGTTTTGTAATTATTGAGGTTTCCAAATAAACAGGCAGTTTTTCTAAAAATTCCATTAGTGATTGGGAGAAAGGGTAGACTTTTCTTTGAAGAATTTAAAGTTTGATATATCTTAGAAATCACCCTTACTGGATTTATTATTCATATACCCTTATTTCTGTCTTGTAATCGTAAATGAGAAATGTAGTAGATGGAAGGTTGGGATAAGAGATACACCCTAACTTTAATTAGGATCTATGATTGCTGTACCAATCCTAATTTTTAGTGTATGGTTTTTTTATTGGAAAATTTTATCAAGGATAGGCTAACAACCCTAGAATTTGGAACCTACTTTTTAGCTTAGACACAGAATCCTTTTATTGAAATTCTTTTGTAATAGTAACACATTATATTTATAGAGCAGTACTGCCAGCATTGTTTCTTATTCCTATTCCTTCTCCTTTTTTGGCTGGACCATGAATGAAATCTTGATCTTCCAACATGGACAAGAGTCGGACAAATTAATAATGTTATATAAGACAGATGAGACATGTATTTTGAGCTGCTGGAAATATTTTAAGGGAATGTCTCAATATGTAAGTCCTTTAACTTTTTTGTTAGAGATTATTTTTGTGAGCTATTGGCACTTTTAACGAATTTTCCCTTTTCTCTCTTCTTGATTATCTGGCTAATAATCTGTCTTGTGGAAAGTTTAAAAACAAAAGTGTGAAGAAGCAGGAAAACATTATCTTAATTCTAACACAGAGAGGCATATTCTTAGTCATTTTGGGGCCAGAGTTCCCTTTTGGAGTTTAATGAAAGCTGTGGTTCTTCTCTCCAGAAAAAGATACAGGCAATAAATACTGTATGTAATTCCAAAGGAGTACATGGAATCCTGAAGCCAGCTGTGTGTCCTGTGGGCCTAGACTATAAGTTAATAATACTTACCTAAGGTAATAATATCAACTTTTTGACATTTATTTCTAATCCATCTGTTTTTTCTTTACTTAATTGAAATCTTATTATGTATTCAATTTTGCGTGTGGGTTTTTCTATGTCATAAGCATATACTCCTCATTGAAAACTCTGCTTAAAGATAGCTTTAATGGCAGTTATAATATTGTTTTCAATTTAGAAATAATTTACTGAAACATCTCTCCTATGTTTCAGTTATTGTCTAACTGGAAGGCTATAAAGATAAAAGGCCTGTGGTTTCTGCTTTGCTCTTAAACTAAAGACCTCTTTATGAGGGGAGTTAAATTGATTTACTTTATTATCTTAATATTGGGAATTTAGATTATTTATTTTTATAACTGTTAAAATAATACTACAGTGAACACCTTTTGTGCCCAGATTTCTTGTATACTTCTGTTATTTTGCTTTTTGTAGATTGCTTAGAAGAAAAGTTGCTGGATAAGAGGATGTCAATCTTTGAAAGACCCTTAAAGTTACATGTTCACCAAATTGCTTCCTAGAAAGGTGTGTCAGTTTACTTTCCCAGCTGTGTAGTGTGTAAGTGCCTGTTTTACTCAACCCTCAAAAGATTGAATATTACCAGTTTTCAAAATTTTTGCTATTTTGTTAGATGACATAAACTTTCATGTCTAGAAAGGAGTGGGAAAGTTGTGTCAGGTACAGAGAACAGCGTGAACAGAGGTGGGATGCTGGCAGTGAGTGTGTCCCAGAATACTGGAAGGTTGTTACAGTTTATTCCTTACACAGTTGGCACTCCAAGCCCGCTCTTGTTACCAGCTTCTCGAGACAGAGGCTGTCAGCAGTCTCTGAAAAGGACTTAATTCAGGATGGTTAATGGAATAAACTGTATAGTCCGTGCTACAACAGCTGGTTCCAAGGCCATATGGCTGTTCATCATTTCCCTCCACACCCGTACATTCTTGATTTCCTTCACCCTTGGACAGACTTCAGCTTATCTAGGTGGCTTGCCTGGTAGGGTGACCCAGACTATCATTCCTGAAGGGTCTGAGCCCCTGTCTGCCTTTCCTTTATCATGCCTTTGCCTTATGCTGCAGTTTTTATTATAGGCTTGGAAGCATTGACACCTTGGGGTTAGTTACCCTGACATTATGATAACTCCTTTTTAATTCCTTTTTTTTTTGCCTCCTGGTCCACCAGCAAGAGGAACCCAAAGTTGTTAACTACAGATTCACATTAAGTCTTCTGATTAAAAATATTTCCCCTTGGGAATAAAGATCTCTAATCCTAGCAGAGCCTGAAGTTGCAGGAATGGAAAATAGGTTTTTTTAATTTGGTCACTGGGGTTATGGGAACCAATCCTATTTCCTCTCACACCTTTGTACTATACTTTCAGAATGCATTTGTTTCTTCTTGGAGACCAATCTTATGTTCTATCAGGCTTACTCCTTCTTGGTGGTGCAGTGTACGGTGAGATCAGGGCTCAGTGCCTATTGTTAGATTTTCTTCTTTGTGAAATAGAGTCACTTGGTCTGAGGTAGTGTTATTCCCCATGTTGGTAAATTAGGTACGTTTGGATGGTGGTACTGTTGGCTGAGGTACTGAAGGCAGGGAAGGCAAACTTATCAGAATGGTTGTCAATGCTGGTAAGGGCTAATTGCTGCCCCCTCAGAGTGGAGGAGGTCTGGTGTCATCAACTTGCCATCTAGATGGTTAGCTCATCTCTTTGAAGGATTGTAACAGATAGGGGGCTCAGAGTTTGCCTTTGCTGATGCAGAGTTGGACACTCAGCAGCAACAGTAGCTAAGCTATATCATTTTTGGTGAGAAGAAGGCTTTGCTGATGAGCTTACACATAGCCTTTATCCCTGTCACTGTGACTTCTTCATTTGTGGACCTATTGCATGCATACAGGGTAGTTTATGACAGGATCTGGAGCATTTATTCACTACCAGCTCCACTCTCACTCCCCAGTGGTTGATTTAGGATTTTTAACTCCAGCAAGGATGCCAACTCCCGTGCTCTTCTGGGCTGCCCTGCTGTTGTTTGGGCTCCCTGGGCTTCAGAGAAGTGTCTGAGGCAGAAAAGTGAAGAGACTTACGGACCCATGAGATAGGCTACTCTTAGCATGGGATGGGATACTGTCAGTATAAGTGAGGACTGCCTGTAGGAACTGTGGCTGAATTCATCCATGGGCTGAGGAGATGTGGTACAGGGCACCAGTTGTTTTGGTTGTATATGATGCAAAAGATGGGAAGCAGCTCCAGTCCATCATTAGGACACTGGTTAAATAAATTGTGGTATAGCCACACAATGGAATATTATGCAGCTGTAAAAAAGTAGATGCTTTCTATATAAACATAAAGACCTCTGAGATGTATTAAATGAAAAAGGTCATGTGTTGAATATCGTTTATGACTTGCCTTTTGTTTGCAAAAGTGAGAAAATAAAAATACATTTGCATTTGTTTATGATTAATTTTAGAAGGATACACAGGAAACTCCAAAGTGTCTGAGGAGGGGATTGCTGAGAACGGGAGGGAGGAGGACATGGGGAAGGAGATGGGGAGAATGGGAAGGGATAGAAAATGAGGGAAATGAAACTTTTTACTTACTGCTTTTTTTTTTTTTTTTTTAACATATTACCTGTTTGGTTTGGTTTGGTTTTGTAATTGAAACCACCCTGGTGAAGTATTTATTAATAGGGTTGAATTTGATTTTCCATGTGACTATATAAACTAAATCCTCTCATGTCTTTTGAGCTGAACTAATCAAATAGGTATTAAATATTCCCATGCCTGGCAGCTTGTCACTCAGTTCTTATCTTAAGTGTTGTTTAGTCACTGAGCCTCACTTTTCAGTTGAACTCTCTTCCCATTGGTCATCAAACTTACCAACTTGTTTTATTTTGTTATTGTACTTACCATTATCTGAAAAAATTTTTCTGCTTACATATTTATTGTCTATTTCTACATTAGAATACTAAGTTCCCTAAAAGCAAGGATCTGCTGTGTGTTGTTCACCATTTCTTGGCATCCTGTTTTTATTTTTTGTGTGATGGGTTCAATGGATGTGATATCTTTTCCTCTAAGGATGGATTTATTTATTTATTTATTTATTTTGCAAACAGAGAACTTACATTCTTTCTTCTCCTCACTACCCTCTCCTTCCTGCCTCCAGCCCTCTCTTTTGGTTATCACTTCACTGGCTCTGGTGTTTTGGTCACTTCAGGTATTAAAACAGTCTGATTCTCAGATACGAATAAGCTGCCTTTAATACAAATCATAACTTCCATCCTAACCCATTTTCAGGCTCCTTTTTTTCCCTTAATTTGTGCTTCTCTTGAATTTCACCATTTCTACATTTTGTTTTAATTTCTTTAAATATCAACTTATTGAGGTGTAATTTCCATGTAATACAATGCATACATTTTTAAGTGTACAGCTGAATTCATTTTGACAAATGTATACACCTGTGTAACCACCATCCTAGTCAAGATACGGAACATTTCTATTCATTTCCCTTTGTAGATTTGACAAAGCTTGTTAGTCCATTCGTGTTTTATTATTTTATAGTTTCCTCCATATTTGAAATATTGCATAAGTTTTAAAGTAAGAGTTAAATGTTCTTTACCTTTGTTTCCACAGTTCTTTATATCTTCTTAGTATTTCTTCTCTCATTATAGTTGTCCATCTTTCCCTTTCCCTGCTCACTCTCCACCCTGGTTGTGAACTCCAGAGGTTGTTTCTTATTCATCTTTGTATCTCAAGGTTTTGGCACTTAAGAAGCACTAAGTAAATGTTTGTTACAGTAAGAGTTAATTTTAGGAGTAGTGTGGATGTGTAACTGACTGAGGCAGTATAGCTTAATGCTTAGGAGCAAAGAGCTTTGTCCTCCATCACTTACTAGCTGATGTGACCTTGGACAAGGTACTTATTTTCTCTCTGCCTCAGTTTTCACATCTGAAAAAAAAAAAAAAATACCACAGTGGTTATCCATCTCATAGACTTACTGTAAAGGTTAAACGAGCTAATATATGTAAAGTACTTAGAACAGTATCTGACACTTAAATGCTAGACTAGTATTAACTGTTATTGTTATTAATTCTTCAGTTTGGGGGGAACTAGGTGTTGAGAACTTTTTTTGGCTGAACCAGGGAGTGTGTATATCATTCTTGGATAATCAGGTAAGAATCTAAGCTAGCAGATTAGAATGTCTTGATAGAGCGGTTCAGAATTGAGGGACCTTTAGGTAAAACTATACCTCTGAGTTTACAAAGCCAGCCTCTGTAATCTTCTCTGAATATCCATAGCTGCTTTTCTGTATAGATTTGTATTGAAATATTCTCAACTCCTTCTTACATTCAGGTTTCTGCTTCTGAATCTACATACGTATTTATGTTTGCACTTACCTTTCATCCTTCTTTCATGTTGGAGGGAAAAAGGCGTTTTTACTATTGTCTAAAGCTAGTCCTGCCACCTGTGTTCCTCATTCCATCAGTATGTATCAGACCTATCCTATGAAAGGTACTAAAGGATCCTACATGAACAAGACCCTCATGGAGCTTATGTACCAAGGGGCAAGACAGATGATTTAAAATGCAATGATAATAAATACAAGTGTGATAAACCCTACTGGGGTATATGGAGTTCTACTGTAGGAACAATGATTTTTGAAACCACAGGAGTATGAAAATGCCCAATGAGAGCAGAAATTGAGATAAGAAGAGAGTCTTGAGGAAGATCAATGTTCAAAATTGTGGGGAATGAAAAGTTGCTGGTGGAGAGGTAGGAGGGAAACAAGAAGGAGAGTCTGGTGTCACAGAAGCTGAACAGAGGAGTGTATCTCAGGACAGAGGTAGTTAGTGATCAACAGATACTGCTCAGCAGCCCGCTAAGGTCTTTTCCCTCTTTTCAGATATTTGGCTCTATCGGTTGTTCCTCTTGTTTAAATTTCATGTTTCCTTATTATTACCTGTTCCTATTATTCCTGTTATCACCTGTTCAGCTCCTGAACTCACCTCGTGTTTGTGTAGAGATTTTGGTAGGTGAGGGATACTGCATTGTCTGAATTCATTTGTTTCTGAGTGTCAAATTAAGTAGCACAAGTTTGGATAAAGAGAAATTTGTCAAACTATCTGAGTGTTTGCCTCTCATCTAGGGATGGGGAGAGTTGGTATAGCTAGGGATACTTGCGTTTCCTTTCACTTTGGTTCACTGAAACTTGTTCAGGTCCATTTGGCAAAACAATTATTCCTTGACTCCATGTTTTCCTTCACTGTTCTACGAAGAGTTGTTTTAACTTCTTGTGCCTCTGGATCTCCCATTCAGTGCTGACCCCCCTCAAGTTTGATTTCTTCCCTCGTGATTAAATGGAATCTGAACTTGTAAAGCTATGAGCTCATTGTTGCTATATACAATGGATTTTGAAGTGCTGTCTCAACTTCTAGGCGGTTTTTGACATTGCTGACTACTTCATCCTTCTTAAAATGCTTTTGTGCTTTCTGAGGCCCATATTCTTCTGGTTTTCCTTTGGTCACTTCTTAGTTTATTTGCTAACTTTTTTTCTCTTAAATATTGGTATATTTGTTCTCCAGCATAGACTCTCATCCCTTCTCATTCTGCATGTTTCCTGGGTGATGTCATTCACTACTGTGACATTAAATTAAAGCTTTTGGACAGCAAATAAGCCATATGACACTAATATGAATCTGTGAAGATGACCATGTTTTTATTGGTACATTTTAAATGTAAAATAAAATCTAGATTACACAAAATTCAGGTTCTGTATATCTGGAATGAACTCATAAGTGCAGCAGTAATTGAAATGTTGAGGTTATTTAGGCTAGAGTCAAACTCAAATGTTAGGGGCTGTTTACATTATTTTTGAATACTCAAAGTATAAATTTTATATCCTTTTTTAGCTGGTTGTGAGAATCTACAAGTAAAGAAATGTGTTAAGCATGCTTTAAACAACATGTATTTTATCATACTTTGATTCTGTGTAGTGTTGATTTTAGCTCTTTTGAACAGTTAATTCAGTTTGTCATAAAGTAGTTTCCAAAAATTGTTTTGAAGTTCCGTGAACAATTACAATGGAATGGTTTTTTGTTTGATAAACACTGCCCTCCTGTGGTTAAAATAAACTAAATGTTTTGTGAAACTACTAGGGTCTTTCCACTTAGATTAACTTGTGGTAAATGATGTAATAGTAATGCAATACAGTAATAGTATTGTAATGGTAATATAATGGAGTATCATAGTTTTGCTCAGAAATATATGTGGCCATTTTGTTTTCCTCTCCATTTCTCCCTCTTGGGTTTCTCTAGTGTGTCTGCACATTTTTCTCACTGTTTATGTACATTTTCTTATTAAAAATTAAGTGAATTTAAAGAGTTAAATGTAGATGGAAAAATATTAAGCTATTGAAGGGAGGGAAACTACACTTAAGTGTGGAAGTGCTAAAAGAAAAGACCAATAAGTTATAGTAATACAGCTTCCATGGAAAAGCAACAGTAATAAAAAGATGAAGAATAAACTGGGAAAAGTGTTTGCAGTGAAAGTTTTAATATTTTTAATATGAAAAACAGAGCTTATACAAATGGCCTATACACATGTGAACAATGGCTATGAATAATCAGTTTACAAGTGAGGAAATAGAATAATCAAATCACAAAATATATTAAAATTTATAATGGTATTCCATAAAGTAGTATTCATAATATTCTTAATGGTACTTCAGACAAATGAAAAATCCATCTTCACTTGTCACCTTTGGAGTATACTAGAAAAATCAGTTAATTATTCTGAGAATTAGTAAACAAAGGGACAGAATCAAGCACTTACCCTGCTTTTTTTCTACATGAATTGTATGTATTTCAGATAACCAAGTAGTAGATAGAAGAAAGCATTTCTTTTCAGAAGGATTCTAGCTTACAAATGAAGAAGGAAAGATAGACTGTCACCATTTTTCAACACCTAAATAAAATGAATCTAAGTAGTGATCATCAGTGGCTACTAAAACAGGTTGGAATGCTGATGGGAAACTTTGAAATGGGTGGATCAGGAGGACTGTCTTGATTTATCATGACGTCTCAAAAAAAGAGACCACAGATATTTTGGTGTGTTCTGATGTGGTGTGATAGGAAGTATACAACACTGCCTGTGAAGTTTTTTTTTTTTTTCCCTTAACTAAAATCCGAATCTGAGCAACCCTCTAGTAATTCTAATTTTTATGACTGCCTTTTGAGTCTAGGCTGAGTGGTCCCAGGGGAAACAAAACTAGGAAACTTCCTGCTAGGTTACTAGTTGTAGTTGTGGTTCCCTCCCCAAGCCAACTGCTACCATTTTCAGAGTCCTCAGGTAGCTGCTACATGCATTCTGTCCAGGTTTTTAGCTGTACTCAGTGGGGGAGACAGGATAAACTATGCTTAACATCGTCTCTACCAGAGCCAGAACACAGATACCATTGTAATTTCATTATAACTGTATTGGTAATTTGTTTTGGTTAAGAAATTACTGAGCATCCAAGATGTACTAAACTTTGCTGGAAATTTAAAGATGGATAATCTTTAAGGTGCCTCCAGTAAGTTTACAGGTAGGCATATGATGCAGGGGTTGGAGGCAGAGAATAAACATAATATCATATTATGCATTAACAATAATTCAATTATTAATCTTATTTTTAAAATTTATTTCTGCTTAAGGATTTGATTAGAGAAGAGCCTATTTGTGTTGCATTATTTTTTTGCTTATTATCCTAAAATATAAGGGATGAAAAGTCTCTGAATTTGTATGTGCTGGATGAAGTTAGTACATAGTTGTAATAAGAATAAGAAATACAATTATGTATGTAATTATAATAAGAACTTAAAATAAGAAGAAATAATTTATTATCATATACTTGTTTCTCAGGTCTTAGAAAAATACCCCAATACACCCATGAGTCATAAAGAAATTCTTCAAGTTATCCAGAGAGAAGGACTAAAAGAAATCAGGTGAGTTATTTAAATATTATTAGTAATAATTATAATACTTGATTACAGTATTTTGTTGTTTATAGTTGTATACTTTAGTCCTGAAGGTTGGTTATTTAGTAATAACTCTTTGTTAATGTATGATTTATTCAGTTGTCAGATCTTTGGAGTTTTCAGTCATAGCACAATTACAAAACCAGAAGTAAGTTAGAAGGTAGCTATCTTCACACCCATGCACTTTAATTCTTAGGAAGGCCTGGAGCCATCTTCAAGCCTTCATCTATCAGTTCAGGCTTTTGATTTAGTAATTTTGGTCATTAGCAAATGAAAAGTATTCTAGTTCAGGAAGAATGGTAGATTTAGACAGTTTAGGAAGAAATAATCTTGGCCAAAAATAATTAAATGGAAGGTTATATAAAGCAGTATATATTTCAAGCAGCTGTCTTACTGTGTTCAAATAAAACAGCCTGGGGTCAGTTAATATAGGTCCAAACATAAAACACACTTTAATTTCTAAGAGCTTTATTATATTGTAGTAGCACATAATGGTCACTGTTCATAGTCAAGACCTTCTGTCATTAAGAAATGTTAAAATTATGTTTAATATACTTTATATGTTAAGGCAGAAATCTGGGTGCCTGCATTTAGAGATATTTTCATTAATAGAGAAAAAGGTTGCGGTGCTACTAGTTGTTCTCAGCTAGGGGTTGATATTGTGTAACACCTATAGGGAAAGTATTTAGGATTTTGTGGGGCTATTTTTGGTTGTTACAGTGACTAGAAAGGAGGGAGCACTATGGCATTAACAGGCGCAGGAACAGGATGCTAAGTGCCTTTCTTGTGCAGCACAGTCCTTCACATTAACCTTAGATGCCAATGGTGTTCTTATTGAGAAATAGTGAGCTCAAGGGTGGGGTATAGCTCAGTGGTAGAGCATGTGCTCGCAGGAGGTTCTGGATTTAATCCCCAGTACTACCATTAAAAAAATAAAACTAAATAAAAAAAAAAGAAATAGTGAGCTATATTGAAATATTTGTAGATGGACAACAGTATTTTTTTTTGATAAATAGCTATTGCATATTCCAGATTTTAATTCTTATTTTCTTTAACATGAAATTCAATTTGAGATTTTTTAATTGACACTTCTTTGCTAATGCAATTAAAATTTTTTTGATTCTGACTTGTGGCCAAATGTCAGTAGATTGGGAATAAATTAGGTTTGCTTTGTTAAGATGAAATAATTAAGTATAAATTAGTATAGCTCTATGAATAATTAATATGTCTCTGAAAAATTGTGTGAACATTTATAAATTAAAACATTAAAATGTATTTGAAAAATTAGCTTTTAAACATATTTCTAAACTTCTAAGAATTAATCACTCAGTTTATTGATGACATCATTCAAAATTTTGTTTGAATTTGATTAGATTTATTAGGTTAAGATTAAAGTGTGATACTCATTTAATCACAGATCAGTTTATACAAGGCTACAAGGAGAAAATGATAGTGATTTTAGTTACTCTGAGGAACAAATTCTGTTAAGGTATTCTAATTTTTTTTATAATACTTTAAGGTTTTGTAGGATAGGAATGAGCTAGAGATTTCGTTTCTTTTCATAAAATTAGAGTTTTGATACACACTGGGGACCAGGAAATCTGTTGTAAAGAGATCTGACTCCATCAGTGTGCCCTCGGTCTAAATGCCAATTGCAAGGTCGTCCAACTCTAACACAGTAAAACTGTGACTTTAAACTTGTCAGTTTATTTCTAGGGAGCAGGCAAGAAGAGTAAATAAGAAAGAATACTAAGTAAATAAAGAACAGAAGGGAAAAAGGAAGAACTTAAAAAAAAGTAGCAAGATGGTGGAGTCATAGAAAACGGCTTCTGGCTTCACTTTGTGACAGCTTAACAAGTGGCTATTCTTGGTTAAACTTTATTGTGGTGTTACAGTTATGTGACCACAGATCAGTACTTTTTTTTTTAACGTCACCAGTGACTTCTACTTTGTCACCTCCATGAGACTTTTAGTTGTTGCCTTTCTACGTCTCGCGTTATTTAACACAGATGACTACTACTTCTTGAAACTCTGAATCATTACCTGAAGGGACCACAAACATTCCCGCTTTCCTTCCTTCCTCTCTAAGCTCTCCTTCTCAGTTTTGTTTTTTGTTTTTTGCTCATTATCTGTTCTCTAACTGAGTGCAATTTTGTCCATCACTATAGCTTTTGTGTGTGTGTGTCAATTTGGTTTTGTCAATTCCCAAATATGTAGGGAAGCTAGTTCCCACCTCAGCCTTTGTATGTGCTGACCCCTTTATTCAGTTAAATGTTTGTTTTTCTTTTTTTAAGGTGTCAGCTTGAATATGTTTTTTTCAGATTACTTTGGCTGACTTTCTGATTTAGATTACATTTTCCTTTTTTAGTTTATTATATAGTGTTCTGTATTTTTCCTTCATAGCACTTAAGATTTGAAATTACATATTGTTGTGATCTTAAAAAAATCATGTAGTTTCTATAACTTACATTAAGCTAGTAGCTCCATGAAAGCAGTGACATTATCTGCGTCCCCTCAACCCCGGCACATAGTAGGTATTGAAAACCCACTTGTTAAATGAATATATGAAGTGTCAGTGATTGGAAGATCACATTCAAATGTATTTATAGCTTATTCTCTTGTTGTATGATGTGTCAAATGGTAGTCTCATAATCTTTGTAGTTTTCAGATAGACTATGGAATGAAAGAGATATTATGTTTATTGAAGATGTGCCTTACTGTTTTATTTTCGTTCCTCAATCCT
Organism: Camelus dromedarius; assembly: GCF_036321535.1. Classification (NCBI taxonomy): domain Eukaryota; kingdom Metazoa; phylum Chordata; class Mammalia; order Artiodactyla; family Camelidae; genus Camelus; species Camelus dromedarius. The sequence continues at coordinate 46,371,670 of NC_087450.1, forward strand.
CAGTGCATGGCTTTCAACTTTTTTCCCTTTGCAGTTTTCCCTCTGCCTCCCCATTTTGAAGAATCTTGCTTAATTTTGATTATTCCATACTATATTATTTTATACTATATTAAAATGGAAACAGCTCAAATGTCCAACAAATAAATGGATACATAAAATGTATATACATTCAGTGGAATATTACTTAGCCTGAAGGAATGAAATTCTGATACATACTACATAGATGAACCTTAAAAACATGCCAAGTGAAATAAGCCAGACACAAGAGGATAAATTTGTACACTTTCTTTTATATGAGAATACCTAGAATAGAGACAAAGTGGAATAGAGGTTACCAGGGGCTAAGAGTAGGAGAGAATAGGGAGTTAGTTTAACTGGTGTAGAAATTCTTTCTGGGATGATGAAAAAATTCTAGAAGTGGATAGTGGTAATGGTTGCACAACATTGTAAATGTACTTAATGCCTCTAAATTGTACACTTAAAATGCTAACTTGTATATTATGTATATTTTGCCACAACCAACCAACAAAAAGAAGTATTAAAAATGAAGTAATTGGCTCTTGGGTGAGAAAGATTGAGGTACTGGTCCCTTGAAGAAGTTAAGTGATAGGATTGGAATTTGACACAACATTTTAAAATGACTATAACTTAATTAAAAAATGTTTTTAAAAAATTTTAAAAAAATCATGTGCCTAAATTATGGAATTTTGTATGAATTAATTAGAAACATATACAGTATTCTTAAAATATTGTAACATTTAAATTAAATACTCTTTATAACTAAGCATATTAGCATTTAGAAAACAGGGAAAAAATAAGATCCTTGAATTTTACCCCCTCCAATAACTTACGACTTTGTGTATTCTATTTTTTTTTTTTTTGATACCTAAATGTACCCCTTTTAAAGATAGTTTAGAGTTTCCCATGGGAGTCATAGGGAAGAAAGAAAATGTGGATTTTGTTGTTTCAGGTGAAAGGGATGTTTTGGGGTGTTCTAAAAGTTGGTTAGTTCTGTTTAGAAAAGATAAGATGTTAAAAGGGTTGGAGTAGCCCCTAGGAGGAAGAAAAGATTAAAAGATTTTTAAAAAAACAAAGAATTTGAGACTTGTTGGTTGTAACAGTTATTGATAATTTAGATAGGTGCTCTAACTGTGGAATTTGACTATCTATAAAAACAAAAGTTAATTTCTATACTGTTCACCAGTAAGTAGTTATTTCAGAAAATTAAAAATGTTTTTAAAAAATTTGTTTTGATATCAAATATAGAAATACAGCCTCATTGTTCTTTCTCTTAACTAATGACAACTTGGCAATAGTTCCCTAGGGTTGAGCTCTTCGACACATAATTGCTTGTTGCAAATTTGAAGTACTGTTAAAACCATTTGAAAAAGTTCTGTAAGCTTTTAATCATTTGCATTTGTCTAGACAGTTTCCTTTTTAAAAAGTTAATAAATAGTTCATTGAGTTTACTTGGTTGAAACCCCCCCCCCATTCTCATTATAGCTGATGTGTTACTGATCCTAGATTATGCTGTATGTTTATGTGAATCCAAATATTGAAGGAGTAGTTAGCTGTTTTTGTTTCCCTCTCACAACACTTCACTAGAAATGAAATCCAGGATTCAGAGAGACAGATACCTACTTGATGCATTTTGGCTGGGTGTACTTCAGTTTCTTTCCAAGATTTTATTCAGGGTTTTATTTTACCTTGAATGAGTGTAACATGTATAGCAAATGGCTGACATTAGCCATCAATATTTAAAATAGTCTTTCAAAAACTTAAGATATTTCCTTTTTGTCTGAGGATGTAGATTTTACAGTTTACAGGAAAACTAACTCAGCGCCCCCCTTTCTTCCTATTTTCTCCTGACTTAAGTCCATACTTCTTCCTGTGATTACAGACTGCCCCCACTGATCATGGAATTCAAACCCTAGAGCAATTCACACCCCAGTCTCACGAATATACTCATACAGCTTCATGGAGCTGTTTCTGGGCTTTGGGGCATTCTTTCTTTTTTTAAAAATCTTTTAAAATTAAGAGTTTGTAAAAGATGTTCTTTGCATCTTTGAGCTATATAGTTCTGTAGTGCTCAGGGTCCAGTCAGCAGACAAAAGCTACATGGTAATTTAAACAGGGAAGTTATTAAGTTAACTGGTTAATTTATTAACTGTAAGTTGTTAACTGGTTATTAACTGGTAACCAGGAATTAACTACTAAAAGGTAAAGATAACACAGAAGAACACAGTAATAACAAATAGGGGGCAACTGCTACCTCTAGGGCTGAGACACTGTGCCCCGGTAAAGAATAACTTTCAGGGAGTCCCCTCCATGTTCATAGGTTGTGCTCTCCCTGGAGAAGGTGAGGCTCTGGTCCAGTAAGTTCACTGGTGCCATAGCCTAGGGTGGCACATAGGAAACCACTTTCTGGGTACTAGAACTTGCTGGAAAGCCTCTTGCTGGGCACTTGTCCAACTCACTGGGGACCAGCAGAGGCACCAGCAGGATTTTCTGGGAATCCACCGATAGGCATTTTGTTGAACGTTGCTGAAAGGTTAGTGCCACTGAGTGTCTCTCATATTGCTGGGTGCTGCATGCCAAGAGAGCAAGCAGGCAAGAGCACACTAAAACTGGGAAGAGAAGGCCCCCTTCTTTCTTTCTGCGATGCTCTCCCAGCTCTCTACTGACAAAACTTAACACTGAGCCAGCTGGCAAAGGAGAAATGTTTATAGGGTCCAGTTCCACTACTACAGAAAAGGGCAAAGAAGGCTGGATTTAGAACTAAAAGTCAATAAATTGATAACTGGCACAGATGGCTTCATTTGTTTTTCCATAGAATAACTGGAATCATTGACTGGTCCCATTTACCACTTACGGTTACTTGATTTCTTTCCATCTGCGCCACAGCTAAACTGATATGGTGTTATTGCCTGAATAGGAGGATCTAAGATTTCTTACCTTTACTCAGGACATTGAGCCATCTTTTATCCTCATCTCTTTATGAAAAAATCTTGACAGTCTTTCAAAAAATCAACTCAGATATTACCTCCACAAAGCTGGTGGCCTTTTCTTCAGTTCAGTGTATCTTCTTCTCTCTCAGTATTTTTTTTTAAAGGAGAATTATCACCTTTTATTTTAATGTTATATAGTAATAGTAAGTAGATTAATACATAATTACTATTAAGTAGTTCCCTTACTAGATTAATTTTTTAATTAAGATTATGATCAGTTTCCTTCAGGAGACTAGACAAATACCTCAAGACTAAAGACAAGTGGGACTTCACTATTTTAATTATTTATTCATAAAATTACAGAGAAAATAGATAAGAAATATCATAGCTGTCCTTTTAAATGGGAAATTCAAGTTCTTTATACCTATGATTTAAAAAATGAGCAACAAGTATGTACATGGGAGATAGAATAAGAAAATTTTAGAACTGAGATGACTTTAGAGATTATCTGATTCCAATTCATAATAATTTTGATAGAATGAGGCCCCCAAAAGTCAGTGTCTCCAAATTGGAATTTGTTTTTTCTTGAAATCCTCCCCTATTCTTGTTTTCTTTTGGGCTAAGTTAGAATTTTATTAGTTCAAACTTAGAATATATGTAACAACTATATAAATTATGAAACACAATAATAAAAACACTTGTGAAATGTCCTTATCACCAGTTCCATTGGAGCTGCCTCTGTGTTTCTACACTATCTCATTCATTTCCCTTATTTTGCCGTTTAGGAATCTCAGTACTGTGTTGAGTAAGAATGGTGAGCACATACTTCCCTGCCCGCTTGTTCATAAAGGGAGAGCATTCAGTCATTCACCACTAAGTATGGTATTAGTTGTAGGTTTTTTGTGGATACTCTTTATCAAGGTGAGGAAGTTTCCCTCTGTTAGTCTCCTAGGGCTGCTGTACCAGGTACCACATATTGGGGTGACTTTAAACAACAGAAATCGTCTCTCAAGTTCTGGAGGCTAGAAATTGGAAATCAAGTTGTTGGCAGGGTTGGTTCCTCCTGGAGGCTCTGAGGAAGAATCTGTTCCATGCCGCTCTCCTAGCTTCTTGTGATTGCCTGGAGTTCTGTGGCTTGTGTACTCATCACCCTGTTCTCAGTCTCTGTCCTTACATAGCATTCCTGCTGTGTCCACATTTTCGTCTTCCTAGGAGGATACCAGTCATTGGATTAGGGCTACCAGGATGATGTCATCTTAACTTAATTACATCTGCAAAGACCCTATTTTCCTAAATAAGGTTGCATTCCCAGGAACTTGGGGAGAGGGTATATCTTTTGAGGAGGAGCACATGTCATCCCAAATGTCCTCTAATCCAAGTTAGTTTAGAGTTTTTACCATGAATGGGTGTTGGTTTTGTCAAATGCTTCTTATGTAATCAGTTGATAATGTCCATATGATTTTTCTTATTTAGCCTATTCATGTGGCAAATTACAGTGATTGATTTGTGAATACTGAGCCAGCCCTGTACACCTGAAATAAATCCTACTTGGTTGTGAAGTAGTATATAATTTTTTAACATGTGGCTGCATTTGGTTTGCTAACATATTGTTGAAGATCTTGTTCTTAAGTTCATGAGATACTGGTCTTTAGTTTTCTAACTTTTGTACTGCTGTTTGGTTGTAACACTGATGTCATAAAATTAGTTGAGAAGTATTCCCTCTTCTATTTTCTGGAAGATACTGTATAAAATTGATGTTCTTTAAATGTTTGGTGAAATTCTCAATTGAAACCATCTGGACTTGGAGATTTCTTTTTCAGTAGCTTTTAAGTAACAAATTTGACTTATTTAATGGTTATAGGACTATGCAAATTATCTGTTTTATATTGGTTGAGTTCTGATAGTTTGTGGTCTTTCAGGAATTTACCCATTCTTTCTGAATTGTCAGATTGTACTATATCCTCATTGTCCTTTTAATGGCTGCAGAATAGTGACACATGTGTTTTAATGCTGATACTGGTGATTTTTATTTTCTCTCCTATCTTTGTCAGTCTTGTTATAGATTTGTTATTTTTTTTCAAAAGGCCAGAATTTTGTTTCATTGATTTTTCTCTATTGTTTTTGTCAATTTTTTAAAAATCATTTTGTGACTCAGGATATGGACTGTTTTGATGTATGTAAATATTCCATGCATGCTTGAAAAGCATGTGTATGTGTTTTCTTCTGGTTTTGGGTAGAGTGTTCTGTGAATGTCGGTTAGGTCATTTTGGTGAATAGAGTTGTTCAAATCTTCTATATCCTTATTGATTTTCTGTCTACGTGTTTTATTGATTATTGAAGAAAGGATGTTGACGTCTCCAAGTATAATTGTACATTTGTTTATTTCTCTTTTCAGTTATTTCAGTTTTTGCTTTATGTATTTTGAGTATTTGTTGTTAGGTGCATATTACATCAAGGGCATTAAGTTTTCTTAGTCAATTGACTCTGTTATCGTTTTGTAATCACCGTCTTTATCCCTGGTAATATTCTTTGTTTTGACGTTTATTTGGATACTCAGAGTACTTTTGATTAGTGTTTGTGTGGTATGTATTTTTTCCGTTCTTTTAACTTACTGTCTTTTTATATATAAAGTGAGGTTTTGATGGACAACATGTCATTTTTTAATCCAATCTGGATGATCACTGATATGATTAGATTTAGTCTACCACTTTATTTATTTTGTGTTTTTCCTTTTTGTTTTTTAATTCACTGTACCCCTCTCTACTGCATTCTTTTGAATTATTTGTTTTGCAAAACCTTACTACTGTTTAGGTCTCTTCATCCATTCCCTTTATGTTATAGCTGTCGTATATGTTACATCTTGTACATGGACTGCCTCACCAGACAACATTACTAATTTTGCTCTGCAGCCATATATAGCTGAAAGACTGACTACATTTACCCATATGTTTACCATTTCTTTTGTTCTTCTTGCTTCCCTGAAGGTCCACATTTCCCTCTAGTACTGTTTCCCTTCAGGCTGAAGAACTTTCCTTCCAGTATTTCTTTTAGAGAAGGTCTGCTGGTGATGAATTCTCTTAGTTTTCCTTCGTCTGAGAATGTATTTTGTTTGTTTGTTTGTTTGCTTGCTTGCCTTATTTTGAAGGTTTTTTTTTTTTTTTTCTGGGTATAGAATTTGGTGTTGATAGTTCTTATTTTTCAGTGCTTTAAATATGTTGCTCCAACTGCCTTTTGGCCTCTTAGATTTTTGATGAGAAATACCTGGTTGGTTGAATCATTGTTCTTCTATAAGTAATACATTGTTTTGTCTGGTTGCTTTCAAGATAATTTCTTTACTGCTTAGTTTTCAGCAGTTTGACTTTTAATATGTCCAGGTGTGGATTTCTTTGTGTTTAATTTGTTTAGCAGAGGGAGGGTATAGATGAGTGGTAGAGTGTGTGCTTAGCATGCATGCATGAGGCCCTGGGTTCAATCTTCAGTACCTCCAGTTAAATATATGTATGTATATATAAAATAAAAATCAGTAAAATAAACCTAATGACCCCCCAAAAAAGTAAAAAAAAAAAGTTTAAATAATCTGTTTAGCATTCACTGATCTTCTTGAATCTGTAGCTTTATATCTTTTGCCAAATTTGGCAAGTTTTCAGCCATTCTTCAAATATTTTTTTCTTCACCACATTCTTTCTCTTCTACCAACATTGTGATTACCTCTGGGTATTTTACCGTAGTTCCCTGAGTCTCTGCTCATTTTTTTTGCAACCCTTTTCTGTCTGTCTTTCATATTGGATTGATTCTGTTGCTGTATTGTCACATCCCCTGACACTTTTCTTTGTCTTTTAAATTCAGCTATTGAGCCCATCCAGTGAGATTTTTTATTTCTGACGTTATACCTTTTAATTCCAAAATTTCTGTTTCATTCTTTGTTTATGGTTTCTCTCTCTGCTGAAAACTTCTGTCGTCCCATTAACTTCATTTATCTTTACTTCATGGAGTATAATGTTAACAAATGCTTTAAATTTTTGTCTGAAAAACCTAACATCTGGATAATCTCAGATTGGCAACTGTTGATTGTCTTTCCCTTGAGAATTTGTCACATTTTCCTTGATCTTTGTTTATTGATAAATTTAAGGTTGTATTCTGGGTTTTTGAATATTGTGTTGTGTTTAGTCTCTGTTTTTCTGTTAAAAATTTCTGGAGAATGATAATTTATATCTCTTTTTTAAGTAGGTAGCCCAACTGTTCTGTCTTACCTTCTGTAGGTGTTAGTCATGTTAGTTCAATAATCAGTTCAGTTTTCAAAGCCTATGCTCTGCTGTTTTGGATCTGTACCATGCATGTGCCACTCAGGTTTAGTCTGAGATGTGAGCAGTGATTCAGTTTTCAGAGCCTTTGCTGTGTTGTTTGGGAATGTCCTAAGTATGCAGAGCTCAGGGTCTTGTGTGGGAATTAGGGGATTCCTTTCTCTAGTTCTCTTCTTTTGGGAATCCCTCCTCGCACCCTCCCCCTCTTAGAATTTTATTTGTCCCCTGCAGTAGTACATCTCCTCAGCTAGGGCCTACTTTTTAGTCAAAATGGTGAGGAAAAAACTGTAGAAAACTCACTCAGTTTAGCCAACTCTGAAATTAGAGGGTAGATTCCACATGACTGCCTTCACTTATTAGACCAACTGCATAGTTGAGGGTTTTTAAGACTACTCTCATGGCTTGATAATTTGCTGAAAGTACTTGGATAACTCACTGAAAACTGTTAAACTCCTGGTTTTGGGAAGGATACAGATTAAGGTTTACTCAAGGGAAGAGACAAATAAGGTAGCGTCAAGATATAGTACCTAACACAGAGCGCCCAGTCATTCTTTCCCCATGACTTAGGACAGTGTTAATTCTCAACATCAGGGTGTGACAGTAAGCACAGAATATAGCCAACTAAGGAAGCTCACTTGAGCCTTGGTGTCCATAGTTTTTACCGGGGGTACATCATGTAGGCAGGATTCAATTTTCAGTGTCTAGCCTCTCTAGTGGTCAACTGATAACCATGTGACTCAAGCCCCCATGTAAATCACATTGTTGGTGTGTCTCAAAGCCCCACTCCCAATTACAATGTTACTATCTGGCTGGTCCAAGACCCCCATAGGGCCTAGAGATTATTTCTTAGAAGCCAAGGGCAAGGCCAGACTTTCTTATGGTAAGAGTAAACTCTTTACTACATACTTCTATATGAATCACATTTTGACTTCCAATATGCCAGCTTTCTTAATTTTCAGTGTTTTAAGTAGCTGCTTTTAAAAAATTGACATAGTCTTAAAAGTCAACATTTTAGGGCATATAGCTCGGTGTTTTTTGTTGTTTTTTTTAAAGATATTCTCACCCAAAACATCTTCATTGCTTCCTAAAGAAACCCTGTACTCATTAGCTGCCTCTCCCCTTCTTTGTCCCAGACGACCTTCCCCATGTCCCAGCCCTAGGCAACCACTAATGTACTTTCTATCTACATGGATTTGCCAGTTTTGGATATTTCAAGGAATGGAGTCATACAATATGTGGTCTTTTGTGACTGGCTTCTTTCACATGTTATAATGATTTGAAGGCTCTTTCATGTTGTAGCATTTATCAGTACTTCATTTCTTTATTGCTGAGTAATAGTCCATTGTATTCCAAATGGCACATTTTGTTCACCCATTCATCCTTTGTTGGACATTTGGTTGTTTCCGCTTTTTGGCTATTATGGATAATGTTACTATGACCATTCATGTACAAGTTTTGTGTGAGAAGTTGCTCTGTATTTTTGACCACAGTGTTTTGTTGTAACTAGCCAGAGAGAGAGGGGGAGAGAGATGCTGTTGTCGGCCTGCTCTGTCTTTACCAGCACCAGAAGTCCTAGTCAGTTTTAAATCTTGAAATTGAATTGATCTTTAAATTCTAGGAAACTTCATGAGTAACCCACAAATTTTAAGTCAGAATCATTGAGTTTTTCACTGACTTAGAATAGAATTCTAAATTTTGGTGTAAATGTTGCTTTCCAGTCATTTTTAAATTACAGTAAGGGGAGGTTATCACAAATAGTTGGGTGTAGGCCATTTAACATAGGTGTCTTATGACTAGGTGTTTGGAACCTCACTGTTGACTAGTTCCTTAATTGGAGCATAGTTTTTCTACCAAATAAGTAAGTGGATGTGACTAGAACACAACAGACCAGTGTGAATCCATTGGCATGGTTAAATGTTTAATAAGCATTGCTCTCTCCAAATGTATAATCAGTCCCCAAAATGGAAATAATAAACCTACCCCAAACACATTTATACCTGATAATTATGAGATGGTATATAGTCTGACATATATTTTAGATAAATATAATTTATAAAAAATGGATTATAGCAGTTAGAAGTTGAAGGGATTAAGGAGACTAATAAAGAGGCTGCCCCTTATATAATATATGGTGGTGGTTTGGATGGGGTGAAGATAAGCAGGGCTGCAGAGAATAGACAGATTTGAGATAATGTTTCAGGACTTGCTGATGGATTGGATGTTGAAGGTGTAAGGGAGGAGGAAGTGGAAAATTGTTTTCTAGACTTCCTGATTGAACAGCTGCCACTTACCATAAAGAAGAACTGAGAAACTGGGAAATTGAAAAGGGTTGATGAGTAAAGAATTCATGGAGAATATTAATGTTCTGAATCTCATGAGGGATGGGGGGGTATTCAAGTATGGGGAATGGTTTTTGTTATACATGTTAGGACAGCAATGAAAAGGTAGCAATGATCTGGAGCTATAGTGTAGGTATCTGTTTTCCAATAATACCTAATACCTGCTTAGCTTTTAAATTAGGTTGCTCATTACTTACTTGTCACCTGTGAAACAAGTCAGGCAGTATTTAAAAGCATTGGTGTTTTACAGAAAAAGACCTGGAAGAGAAGTTAAGTGCTAATTACATAGTTGTAACGGCAGATTTGGGGACAAGCAGATGACTTGGATGTGCATTCCTTAGAAATGAAGTTTATTTAGTTCTATTACAACATTATGCCCCTGATTAATAATACCCCCAAATGGGTAATCTCTTTTGCATTCCTCATCCTTCCCCAATCTGTTTTCCAAACCAGTTACATTATTTCAGTCATAGAATGATATAGCTGGAAACGATGATTGGAATATTATAGTTATACCTCATTTTATTATTGAAGAATTAAGGCCCATGGAGATTGAGACTTGGCCAGGGTCGTGTAACTTGCTCAGTGAAAATAGAAACTCGGGCTTACTGCTTACTTCTGTTTTTTTCAGTACATACTGCCCTACATCTATAATTCTCCCTACTCTTCTGATTAGTATATTTGCTCCATTATTTTTCAAATAAAACTTATACCATGTGCTAACATGTAACAACATTAGGTTAGGTGCTATCTAACTATAAATTGCTTTCTGGAAGAATTTGAAATAAAAACCCCAGGCATTTTATAATAACTTGGCTTCTGAAGGGCCAGTACATTTTTAATGAACTTATTCTAATGGAACATTTAAATAGATCTTTATATTGTTGTCTTACAGAGCTCAAATTGTTATCTAGCAGGGAGTTTTTCTTATGTTTCAGTCTTGTATCCCAAGCAGGGTCCTTTAGAGTTGCAGTTGTAAAGATCTGGGAACCGCCTAGCAAAGATGCTCAGATTGAAATTTTACCTCTTTGGAGAAGCCCTGATTGTATCTGTATTAAATGCATTTACTTATGAACAGAATAATCTCCCTCACATGGTATTTAAGTATGTTTTAGCTCACCTCATACCAAAAACTAACCTGATTAACTAACTTTTCCCTCATCTCTTCTTAAGTAAAAGTATATAGCAAGGGAACTAAAGTCAAAATTCTGTTACTGCTTTTCAGCAGAAATCGTTGTCCCTATAGACCACATCATTTGACTGTTTGCCAGGCTGAATTGCCTTGAGGTATTCTCACTAGAAAGAGCTCAGTTTAAGAAGGAAGAACATTATTAATTAAATTGATAACATATTTATCTAAGGTTGACTGATACCTTTGAATTTGGCCTGCATTTTCTTTATCTGCTAGTTACAGTTTGCTTTCAAGCTCACAAACCTTGTTGGGGTGTCAAAAGGAATTAATTAGGAAAAAACAACACAAAATGCTTGGATATTGACAGAAAAGAGTATGCTTATCTGTTGTTTTCCAGCTTCATAATGAGTTCCATTATGGATCAAAGGGAACCTTAGAGTCTATAGCTGATGGCTTTATGATGGCTCCTTGAAATTGAAATGCATGGGAAGAATATTAAAGAATGGGGAATATTTATGGTATCCATACTTTAAACTACTGTAATAGTTTTACTCTGCCAAATAATTAAGATACGGCAATTGCTATCTGAAGTGGTTTAGACTGTTGTTGTATTTTAAGACACTGATATTTGGGGCTAACTTGTAAATTCTAAAGAGGAAATTAATGTTTTATGTAGCAAAGTGGAGGGTGGGTACTAATTTGAAGATTGTGGATATTGGTGGGAGGGGAAGGGAGAGTTTATTGTGCTTTGTGAAGAAAAATTAAAAGTTCTTTTTTTTTCCCCTCCTTTCATTTTCTTGGGGTGCATTCCAACTTCAGAAGGTAAGAATTTATTCTCAAGAAGTATTATACATTTATAAAGCATTCTTTTACAAGTTTAATTGAACTTACCTTTGGATGCATGATTTTTACTTTATAAAACTAAATAATTAGTCTAAAAACTTAATTAAGATTAATATTACTATGTAAATGTTTATATGTACCTTTTTTTTGTTCTTGCAGTTTATAATAATCATTGTTTGGTCATACTTTTAGAAACCCAGTCTACATTTAGTTTTATTAAAATCATTTTGACTTACTAACATTGGGATACCTAGTATTCAGCAGATTAGTAATGAAAATAATGTAGAGATTGGAAATGTGTGAACTAATACTTCCTGTGTGGCTATAAGATAGAAAATATATATATTTATGCTCTTACTGATTTATAGAGAATATTGGTAAACCCTTGAAGGGAGTGTCATTTATTTAAAACCAGGCCCAGAACAGGTTAAAATTCATGGTCTTTACCGAATTGGCTTTTTGTCTGTGTTGACGTAACATTTTAGACATAATTCTGTTAAGTAGTTTCCATATTATATTATAGTCACTTATTATTATTATCTCGTTTGCCTGTCAGACTTGACAGTAGGAACCATATGCATGTGTTTTCATTTCACTTGGACATGCTTGGCTTCTTTCTAGTTAGAGCTTAATAAATCTTTTTAACTCCAGTTAAATTTACATCCATTAAGTTCATTTACAAGAACCTATTCAATTTTTCGACTATCAGTTTATGGAGGAAACCTTAATTCAGGTTGTACAAACAGTTAAAACTGTCATTTAAAAAATTATAAACTGGGTAAGAAAAAATATTTTTGAGGTGGGTTTATATTTAATTAGGTTCTTTAGGTATGAATAATAGAAACCAAATGTGAATAACTTAAGCAAAATGAGATTTATTTGAAGAATGTGGGATAGCTCACAGGCTCAAAGGAAGGAAACAGGCTCTGCAATTAAGAGAACTATGGCAGCTGCAGAGATTGGATCACTTGAACTAATGGGTGGGCTCATCAGGGCATTCCAACTGAGATGAATTAGTCTATGCCTACACTGCTCAAGGTTAAAATTCAAGAAAGAGTGAATTTGGGTGGCCCAGTGTCCAGGGATGGTGAGACATCTTGATGGACAGTCCTACAAAGACTATTTTCAGTGGGGTAAGGCATAGTTCCCCATAGCAAGATTGCACATTCTTTCCAGAGGAAGAAAGATTATATATTGACCAGGCGGAAACTGCAGATGTCCACTACATTGCTTACTGTAGAAGATACGAGTACAATAGAAGAACATAAGCCACAAGCAGTTGTAAGAAATAACCCTTTGTGTATTCTCCCAAAGGTAACATTGTGCAGTACCACAGGACAGTTATCACAACCAGAATATTGCTTTTGATACAGTCTGCCTAGTTTTACTTGTATTCATTTGTGTGTGTGTAAGTATGTGCATGTGTGGAGGTGTATTTGGCTCTGTGCAGTTTTATCCACACGTATAGATTCGTATGTCTACTACCACAGTCAAAACAGAACAGTTCCATCAACAAGAAGATCCCTTGTATTGCCATTTCATAGTCACACCTAACTCCGTAGTGCCACCTCTTCCCATTCCCCTCATCCCTGGAAACCACTAATCTGTTCTGCATTTCTATAATTATGTCATTTCAAGAATTTATGTTGATGCAATCATATACAGTACGTAGCCATTCGGGATTGGCTTTTTTTTTTTTCAGTGTAATTCCCTGTAGAGTGGTCTAAGTGCTTGTATATGTCAGTATTTCACTCCTTTTTATTGCTAAGTAGTATTTTACAACACAGATATACCCCACTCACGGACATATCATTCACCCACTGAAGGTCATCTGGATTGTTTCCGGTTTTGGGCTATTACAAGTAAAGTTTCTATGAAAATTTGTGTACATGTTTTTATGTAAACATACATTTTCCTTTGTCTGGGATAAATGCCCAGAAGAGTGGTTGGCGAGTGATAGGTGCATGTTTAGTTTTAAAGAAACTTCCACACTATTTTCCAGGTGATTGTACCATTTTATTTATATTCCCACCAGTAATATGTGAGTGATCTAGTTTCTCTTAATTTGAAATTAATTTCTTATAAAGAGCATATAGCTGTGTGTGTGTATGTTTTAATTCACTCTGCCAGTCTTTGCCTTTTAATTTATGTATTTACACCATTTACCCTTAAAGTAATTATTGATATGTTGGAGTTTGTGTCTTCCATTTTATTATTTGTTTTGTTTCCTCTGTTTCTCTTTTCTTGCCTTCCTATGAATTCCATATGGGTTTATTTATAGTGCATTTTTTGGTATCTGTACATAGTTTTCTTTATCACAGTCTACTGGTATCAGCATTTTACCGCCTTGAGTGAAGTGTGGGAACTTCATTATTCCATTTAAGTTCTTATCAGATGGTATTATAATTTTTTGTTCCAATCATCAAATCTAAGTTTAAAAACTCATGAGAAGAGGATAGTCTATTGTACGTACCCATATTCCTGCTCCTTGTGTTTTCTTCTTGATGCTCTAGTATTCTTTCTTTTATCATTTCCTTTCTGTTTGAAGAACTTCCTTTAGTCATTCTTTGAGTAGGTTCTGTTAGCAACACATTCCTGTAGTTTAGTTTTACTTTGTCTGAGACTGTCTTTATTTCTCCTTTGTTTCTGGAGAGATTTCATCAGATACAGAATTTACAATTGACAGTTGATTTTGATCAGCACTTGTAAGACGTTGTGCCACTTCCTTCTGGTCTCTGTGGTTTCAGATGAGAAATCTGCCGTCATTTGAATTAGTGTTTCCCTGTGGGTAATGTGTTGTTTCTCTCTGACCACTTTCAGGACTTTAAAATAACTTGCTGTTTAGAAATTTAATTATGATTTGTCTTGGTGCTGGACTTCTTTAATTTTATCTTATTTATTAGATTCACTGAGTTTCTTGCATATGTAGGTTTATTTTTCACCAAATAAGAGTTTTTCAGCCATTAATTCTTTGAATACTCTTTTTCTCCTTTCCTTTTGTGACTCTAATGATACGAACTTTGAATCTTTTGTTTTATCCCACAACTCCCTGAGGGTCAGTGAAATTTTTTTGTTGTTATATTCTCTCTGTTGTTCACAGTGGGTAAATTTTATTGATCTGTCATTAAGGTCATTGATTGTATTCACTGTCATCTCCATTCTACTGTTGAGCCTGTCTAGAAAATTTTTACGTTTCTTGCTGTACTTCTCAGTTCTATATCTTCTATTCACTTCTTTTCCTCACTTCAATTTCCTTGCTGATATTTGCTGTATTTTCATTTGTTTCAAGACAATTTATAAGTGCTTATTGAAGCATTTTGTGACAACACTGAACATCTGTTTCAGTGTTGGTGTCAGTAGATTGTCTTTTCTCATTCAGGTTGTGATTTTCCTGGTGTTTGGGTATGATGGGTGATTCTTCTATTGAATACTGGATATTTTAGCTATTATGTTAGAAGTTGGGTGCTATTAAATTTACATATTTTATCTAAACAGGCGTTCACACTGCTTGGATTTACCATGTTAAGTCCTGGATTTTTTTGGTGGACTGTGGTTCAATAACATTTAATTTTCAAAGCCTTTGCTGTGTTATTTTAGTTTTCTTGTTTTATCTGGTGGCACAGAGGCTCCCAACGATCTCTGCTGCTTCTTTCTGAGAAGATGGAAGGGGTTTCCAGAGACCAGGCTGCCTGATGCATCTAGATGTAGGGAAAAGGGAGTCTCCCTACTTATGGGGACAGAGAGGCTTCTGTGCCAGATGCTTGTGATGGGACACCTCTCCACACCCCCGGCTGCTAGCACCACTGGGCTGCTCAGCATCTCAGGGGAGAGAACGAGTAGTCCCAGGCCCATGAGGGTGAAGAAGTTTCCTGGACTGGGCTGCTTCTTGTGGTCTGATCCCACCTCCTGGTGTCACCTTGCCTCCTAGATTTCAGTCTTTATTTTTAAGACTTAAGGGAAGATACTTGAAGTCAAAGCCATTTAATTATATAAACTTTACCATAACTCTAAGTTATTTCTGTAAGTTGGAAAAATGCCAGAAATTGGTAAAATTCATGGATCAATTGACTGCTTTAAAACTCTGAATCTCGACTTAAATGGCTGTGTCAAGACTGACAGCTCTTGTTCAAAAGCAAAAAATAATTGTAATAAATAACTGGTTATTTAGATGTATAAACTATATTGCTAAGTGAACAAGAAATACCAAAAAGGACAAAGATATAAAATTACAACAGATTCATATTTTTTGATGTACTTAATCAAACCTGTTTAAGTTTATTTTCTCCCCAGCTCATTTCTTTCAGAACTGTTTCCATAGCTAACATTGACAAGTATTTTATCTTCAGCTCCTGTTTTCCTCACCAATTCTTCTTTTACCTCAAATAATATGTCCTCACTGCAGCATTGTATACCTCTTTAGTTCAGAGATACATGCTGTTTAGGAACTTGGTCCAGACTGTTAAGAAACATTAGCATAATGATTAGCCAAAATAAAGGCAGTTGATATTTCTTTATATGCAGTAGTTACAGAGTCACCTTTCTAAGGAGCACTATGTCTGTCTTAAAGTCTTAAAGTCTACTTTTTTCTTACTTATTTCTCATAAGATTGAAAAGCAGCATGGTGTAGGGAACCAATAGTGGAAATGGCTGTGGACTAGACAGGGGTCCAAGTACTTTATGTTCCACATATTTACTTTAAAATAACACATAGAATCACTGGGTTCTTTTTCCCCCCTCTCCTTTTGAAAAGATTTTGCTACTGGTAGTGGACAAACAATGCTTTTTAAAAAAATTGTGGAAAAAAGACAATAATAGAAAAATAAGGAAAATGATGATTTATATGAAGTGTTAAAAGGATAGAAAGAGTATATGAGCACAATTTCTGAAGAATCTTTTTTTAATTTCTATGACCTCCCTCTCTGTGTTATTCTGTTAATCCAGACTTCTCATTTGTGGTCCCAAGGTGGGCCTCCTTCTCCAAGAATGCCTGTTTAAAATTTTTTCTTGTGTACCCTTTTATCCTCTCTCTAGTGGCTTTGTTCCCATTTGTTTTATGGTATGTTTGCGGAGGAAAATAGTTTGAAGAAACTAATTCACTGAAATATGGATGGGTCAGAGGCTACTTTTTAAGTTTAAAAACTACATTTATGTTATTTCTTTTTTAAAAGTAGATTGGTTGTTAACCCAAATGAACTTCTCATTGGACAAATTGCAGGTAATATGACCAGGGGAAAACAAGCAAAAGATTTTAATGAAAGAGTCTAAGAATACAAAACATTTTCAGTGACTTTAAAACCTACCAAGACTATTTATTAATTTAATGATTTTTAAACTCACTATTTTCCATCATAAGGGTGCTTTTGAAATCAATTTTGTTTTGTGTGCTCTGTCAGGTAAGCATGCTACAAATCAGTTCTTGGTTTTAAAGTTATTTGATGCTGATTTTTTTAGTTTATATGTGGATAATGATTACTCTGTATTTGTGTGTGTAGATATATGTATATCATGTGAGTGAACGATTCTTATAAGATTATTACCTTTTAACATTTAAAATTGACCTGAAATAGGGCATTTAAACATCTGGGAAACTAGATAACTCTGCATTTCTTTTAGCCTTGAAAGTCTGAGCTGTTATTTTAATCCTATTGAAGTTTAGGGGATAGAACTTTGAAGGATAAATACAAAGTGTATGATAGTTGAGCCAAGGGTAGGGAAGCTGACTATGGCTTAGTTTTGATGAGGCAGTTCTGTAGGAGGGAGTATAGAAAAATGAACAAGAGATTGGGATTAAAGTAGGCAGGGTAATCTATTGCAAGGTGGAATAACTCCAGGAGTAAATAAGTTAGACTTTGTAGTCCCTTAAAGCTCTTTATCAAAGGCTTCAGCTGGTGATAATAAATGTTGGAGGACACTGGTCAATTTTGAGGATGGATTGTAAAAGTTTATTATGATAAATTTCTTTAGCTTGGTTGCAAGAGGGAATGCCAGTGAAAACTGGAAAAGGAGACTTCAGGGTTTCTTGAAGAGTCTTAAAGTACTTGAAGGTCTGTCATATGGATTAATTAAGAAATAATGTTAAACTTTTTTTTCCCACTTACAAAGATAGTTTATTGCAAGGACATTTTGGTAAATGCAGACAGTACAGAAAATCACCAAGAGGAAAGAAAAGATACTCCCAGATTTTTCCACTATGATTGGCACTGATATAGCATGAAATCAGGACTAATAAATGGAGTTAGAGGAAGATACTTGGTTTAGCTTAAGGAAGAATTTATGAATAATTGGAAATGCTTGAGGATGTAGTAAATCTTTACCACATTATGTGCTTGTGCAAAAGACTGGATGACTCCCTATTTATGATCCTTTAGGAGGAGATATAAGCATCTGTAGGTAAATGGACTAGGTGACCATGTCAACCTGTGAATTTTATCTGATCTTGTGTGTAGGTGTTTGCACCTGAGAAATGGTTACGTAAAATAAGAATAAGGTAAAGAATGATTGTGTGACCCAGTAATTCCACTCCTGGGTATATACACAAAAGAATCAAAAGCAAGGACTTGAATAGATACTTTTATACCGATGTTCATAGCGGCATTATTCACTATAGGCAAAAGTTGGAAACAACCCAATGTTCAGTGACAGATGAATGGATAAACAAAAAGTGGCATATATATTCAGTGGAATATTTTTTAGCCTTAAAAACAGAAGGAACTTCTGACATATGGTACAAAATGGATAAACTTCAAAGACACTATACTCAGTGAAATAAACCAGACACGAGGACCAATATTGTATGATTTCATATATATGAGAGACCTGGAGTATAAATCAGATTTATAGAGACAGAAAGTAGAAGGGTGGTTGCCAGCAGCTAGTGTAGTGGGAAATGACGAGTTGTTTAATGGATGTACAGTTTCAGTTTTGCAAGGTGAGAGGAGTCCTGGAGTTTGGTGTGTAACAATGTGCATGTACTTGAGTGAAAGTTAACTGTACACTTTGAAGTTATTGAGATGGTAAATTTTATGTTATCTATATTTTACCACAGTAAAGTAGGATTTCGTTGTTATTTGAGTAGGATACATTTTTATCTATGATGGAAAACAGCCATCATATTTTATTAGTAGGAAATAATAGAACATTTGCGTAAAGCAGAGGGGATGAGCAGAGGTACTTCTTTAAATTTTTGTAGAAGGTAGTAAATGTTTATTTTACCCTGTTAAATTTAAAAGCTAGACAGAGATAGAAGGTTGTAGAATACGAGTGTGAATTTTTAAAAAATTTCTGCTTACAATGTGATGATACAGAATTGGTATAACAAGTGAGTAAATTCTTTAAGTGTGCCAGCAAGGGCTTTTAGAATAAGGAGGGCTATGCACAAGATAAAGCAAGCTAAAGATTTTTACTGAGAGTTGATGGGCCTTGTATATTTATGAACACTATTGTAGACATCATTTACATTTTTATTTTGTATCTTGCGGCTCCAGGAAGAAACTAAAAATGAAAGAAAACAATAGTGAATGTGTCTAGACTTTCAGTGGAGAAATTTGGCATGATTAATTATGAGAAAAGTTATCACTTAATTTTTAGAAGAGATATCTTGTTTTTTTTGAAAAGTGTATGAAATCATAAAACATTTAGAATGAACATTTTGCTGCAAGTGCTACTGCATTTATAGTTGAACATATTCTTGTAAATCCAGGAGGATTGTTCACTGACAAATTAGGAGACGTAAGTTCTAAACCTAAGTTTCTGATTTTGTTCAGTTCTTGATAGCAAAATTGCAAATGTGGCTAAATTTTTTATGTTACTGTGCATTTAAAATTTGTACCAAGTTGCTTCATCTCTCTGGTAGAAGGGAAATGTTAATTAGTCATAAATTAAGTGATACTATAGTGTGTGTGCATGCTCTAGGAAATAAAGAGATCATATCATTTGGCTGTACTCATTTATTTTTTACATTAAAATATAAGAATGTGTACTTAGGGAAACTTCCACTTTCTTTTTTATATCACCAGCACTTAACCACCATGCTGTTAATGAGAAACCAAGTTAGCTTCTTTCCCACATTGTCTTTTTAAAAATCGAAGTATAACATACATACCATAAATTCCACCCATTTTAACTGTATAATTCAATGATATTTAGTAAATTTACTGAGTTGTGCAACTTTCACTATAATCCCCAGTGACATTTCTCATACCTGTATACAGTTAATGCTAGTTCCCACTGCCAGCCTCTGTTCTGCTGTTTGTCTCCATAGTTGGCCATTTCTGGACATTTCATATAAATGGAATCATATGATATGTAGTCTTTTGAGGTTAATCCATATTGTAGCATTTATAAGCACTTCATACTTTTTCATTAGTCCAATATTGTTTTCTTAGACTTTTCTCATATACAATGCATTTTTTAGCTTTTAATTTTATTTTAATTATTAATTTCAGACTTTAGGAAAAGTTGCAAAAGTACTACAAGTAAATCCTATGTAACTTTTACCTAGATTCCACAAATGTTAACATTTTATATACTTTCTTCATTATTCTATCTAGTTTGTATTTCTGAAATAGCAGAATAAATTGTAGACATGATGCCCTATTCATGTTTAAACACGAGTATACTTTCTAAAGGCAAGTATATTCTTTTACACAACCACAGTGTAAGTATCAAAATCAGGATATTAATATAATACTACTATCTTATCAGACTATTTAAATTTGGTAATTCTTCTACTGATGTCCCAATCCAGGATCACACATTGCATTTGCATTTGCATTTAGTTTTCGTGTATCTTTATAGTCTCTTTTAATGTGGAAACATTCTTTACAGTTTGCCTTTCATGATCTTGGCATTTTTAAAGAGTTCAGGCCAGGTATTTTGTCGACTGTCCCTCAGTTTGGATATGTCTGATGTTTACACATGATTAGATTCATGTTGTGCATTTTTGGCAGGAATGTTACAGAAGTGGTATGTCATTTTCATTACATCATATCAAGAAGCATGTGATTTCAGTTCATTCTGTTAATGGTGTTGACTACTTTTGATCACTTAGTTTGTGTGATGTCTGCCAAGTTTCTCCACTCTAAAGGTATAATTTTTTTCCCTTTTGTAATTAATGGACATCTTGTGTGTGGAGGGAGATACTTTAAGATCATGTAAATATCTTGTTTCTCGTTATTTCTTTGTTCACTAGTTTTAGCATCTCATTGTTAGTTATCTGTTGCTGCTTAATAATATTACCACAGATTTAGCAACCTCAAACAATACACGTTTATTATCTCAGCTTCTGCTCTGGGCATGGCTTTACTGCGCCCTCCACAAGGCTGCAACCAAGGTGTTGACCAGGGCTGGATTCTTATCAGCGGGCTTAACTGGAGAAGGAACCACTTCTAAGCTACATGGTTGTTTTTGGGATTCAGATCCTTGGGGTTTATCAAACTGAGGTGCCTCAGTCCTCAGCTGGTTGTTGGCTAGAGGCTGTGCTGAGTTCTTTGCCACTAAGGCCTCCCCAACCTGTATGCTTCCTCTGAGCTAGCAAGGGAGAGTCACCTCCCAAGGATACTGCAGACTACTGTAATGTAGTCACTGTCTCACCCCCTCTGTTGTTTTCTGTTGGTTAGAAGCAAGTCATAGGTCCCACCCACATTCAAGGGGAGGGGATTACCGGGGTGTGGGTACCAGGGAGTGGGTATAATTAGGGGTCATTTTAGAGTATATCCACCATAGCTTCCATTGATAGTACTTGCCTGCAATATGGTTGCCACATATGGTGATTTTCTTATTATATTATTCCTTCTTTATTTGTTAGTTGGAATTCTACTGCAAGGAATTCTCCCCCATTCATTGATTTGTTTATTTATTTGTATCAGTATGAACTCATAGATTCTTCTCGTATTCTGTGGGTTATTATTTTCTACTATTATCACTTATTTTATTGCTTAAGTAGAAAGTAGCAGTTTAATTACTGCACAAACAGCATTAAGAGAAGTCTTTAGTGTTGGTATCTAACAGATTTGAGGTATAATGAAGTATTTATCAAATTACTTTAGATTAAAGGTAAATTTTAACATGTAAGATATTCTATCAGAGATCTGCAAAGCCCTTTCAGTTCCATTTGAAAATACACTCTGATGTAACAGACTTTTCAAATCATCATCAAAATGTCATGATTGCCTTTATATTGATATTTTTCAAGTGAAAAGCTAGTTTTCCTCCTAAAGATCATTGCCATATAATTTAAATGGTTAAAAGTTTTGTTGATATGATCTTAACATATTCATTCTAAAACTACTAGATCTTCCCAGCTTCTTCATCTTTCGCTCATCTCTTGTAAACACTGTAGGCAGAATCATTAGCCAGTACAAAGGCCAAGAAGTCAGACGAATTCTAAGTTATAAATGGAAAGAAGACTAGAGTAAATCAGAGCAGAGAGAGTGTGGGGGTCAAATCATATTGATAGTTCTAGACTTTATTCTAAGAACATTACGATACTGTGGATGAATTTTAAGGTAGCATGACTGTATTTGTTTTTAAAAGGTCAGTCTGGCTTCATAGTGGAGAATTGTTGGGGTGAGTGAAATTACTATCACTTGAGATAGGTCGGGAACACTGGAACACATGAAACTGGATTAGGGGAACAAGTTGTTAAACTAACTACCACGATTACTGAATCTCTTCTCTGTGACATATGCTTTATATACATTATCTGTAATCTGCACGGTCAAATTACAAAGTAGATGGTATTTCCTCTTTGGTTTTTTTTTGGTGGGTGTACTTAGGTATATTTATTTATTTATTTACTTTTTAACGGAGGTACTGGGGATTGAACCAGGATCTTGTTCATTCTAGGCATGCACTGTCACTGAGCTATACCCTTCCCCCTTCCTCTGTTTTACAGATGAGAAAATTAAGAGTGTTTAGAGTGACTTGCCCATGGCCACACTGAAATTTGAATTCAGATTGGTATGAATACACAAATCTGATCTTTTTTTTTTCCCTTTGCCACACAGTGATATCTTCTTTCATGAGTTACTATATCTTGTTTCATCTGAGCAATGCTATTATAGACTTCTGATCTTTCAGCCCTATTGGCTACTTGTAAGGAACTACTTTTACTGGCAGTATAACTGAAGTTACTTCTGTTCTTGGGCCTTGGGCATGAAGCATCTTAGTGTATTTCCTTCATGAGATAGATTCAGTGTAAAATTATAGCACTACACTTGTTCCTCTCCTTAAGAGAACTGTCCCCTCCCCCCAGTGTCTTGAGCATAGTCAAGAAAGATTAGATGCTACATTGCCTCAAGATAGTTACGTGATCGTTTTGTTACTTGACGTCACATCAGTATTGATTTCCTCAGTATCGGGATTTTATCACTCATGCATGTGATGCCTGTTCCTTCAAGTTATTCAGTTATTTTTTAAAATTATATTATTCTGAAGTTACTTCTCTTGAAAGTATGTTCCTGCCATCGTGGGCAGTGTAGCCTATTTTCTCTGCCATTGCTTCATTATTCATGAAAATAAACTCTGCCAGGATTCTCTGACTTCTTATATTTTCCTGAAATCAAATCTAAATTTTGTTTTAAACAGTACAGTGGGTTTTTCAAAACTTTATTTCCTTCAAAGGAAGAGTACACCAGATTTGCAAGGAAAAGATGATGGTGTCTGTGTCTCTGTTACCACATCTTTTCACCAGATGTGTGCACCATTTACTTTCATTTTATGAGTTTTATTTTAAGGAGTTTTTTTGGTTTGGTTTGGTTGCATTGGATATTTTGTTTGGTTTTGGTTTGGGTTTTTTTTGTTTTTGTTTTTGTTTTTTTTTAATCTAGGTGCTAAATCGTTCTCTCTCACCTAATTTATATTCATAATTCCAAAATCCAAAGTGCTTGGAAAACTTTTTTCATGCTTTTGTTACTAAACTTCATTTGTCAGCAGCACTTCTCTTGGACAGACGTGAAACTATATGTAGTCTTTGTATATCCCACTTCGTGTGATTATTCATGTATTTCACTGTGTTTGGTTATGGGATTGCTGCCTCTAATCTCTCTGGCATATCATGTTGCCTTTCTAAGATCCAACAGATTTTTGTGTTTGAAACATTTGGCCTTATGTGTTTTTGCCAGGGATTGTAGATCTGTGTGTATATTGATAGGATTGATTACAGTGTACTGTGGCAGTTTGTTCCCTTGTCTGTCTCTCCTATTAGACTCTGAACTAAGAAAGCTTTCCTCTTTGGATCCACAGACTCTCATTTATTGGGTACTTAATAAGCAGTACTAAATAGAGTGTGTACTTAATATTAAAATTGAATACCAAAAATTGGGGCAAACCTTTACCAGATAGGTTATTGAACTCTAGATTATAGCATGTTTCCTTTTCAGTTGGTTATACATTCTTTTTAAGCAGTCTCTTTCCTGTTCTGTTTGTTTTCTTTCTTCTAACTGGAATCTTGGCTTTACTATTTACTAATAACTACGTGATCTTGAACAGTTTACTTAACACCTCAATACATTCGTTTGTTCATTTGTAAAAATGGTGTCATAGTTTTGCTTGCCTCAAAGGATTGTTGTGAGGGCTAACCAGAATGCTTCCTGGAATTCACCACTCCTTTTGTTGTTAATGTAGCTGCTATTGATTCATATCCTGTTGGTTACCTTACTAACATACTAACATTCTCTTACTGACTTTGAGATCATTTTCGTGCTTTGATACTTTTAACAATGCTGGAGTGTTGTTATACATTCTTAAGTCCTTATGGCCTTATTTTTGTAGGATAGATTGAAGTAGGATTGTTGGATCGGTGGCTCATATTTTAAATTTTAGTGGATATTTCCATGTTACTTTCCTAGAACAGAATTGAGAAATGGATAGGGAGAGGGTAGCAGTTTTCAGTCCTACCAGCAGTCTGTGAGAGTATTCGTTTGCCCATAACCTTACTAGCAATGGATTTTATCAATTTATTTTTTTTGAATTTTAAAGTAATTTTAAACTCACAGGAAACTATAAAAATAGTCACATGTGTATCTCACCCAGCTTCCTCCAACGGTAACATCTTTTATATAACTGTAGTACAAGATCAAAACCAGGAAATTGACGTTAGTACGGCACTGCTAACAAAGACTTGAATCCATTTGATTTCTCCCGGTCTGACCAATGGTATCTCAATTTCGTTTGGTTTTCTTTGACCACTGTTAAGTTTGGGCTTCTTTTCATGTATTCTATTGGCCATTTACATTGCATGTTCATATTCTTCATCTATTTTTTCTAATGGCTTGTTTGCGTTTTCCTCAAAGAAGTTCTATCAGGACTATTCATTTTTTGTCTGCCATTTGTTTCGCATTTACTTATTCCAGCTTTGTATACTTTGTATAGTTTTGTTGATGATATTTTCTTTTTCTTGTACAGAAATTTTTGTCTAGTCATTAGGGTTTTCTTTTGTGGTTTTGGGGTTTTTCTCTTATGTGGAAAGATTTCTTATCCTATAGATTGTACTGTTTGCCTTTAATATCTTCTACTTTTTACATTTTGGCCTTTAATCCATTTGGAATATGTTTTTATATATACTGTGAGAATTATTGTCCCCAGTGTACAACATGATATGCCAGCACTACTTATTAAATAAACTATTTTATTTAGGACTCCTTCAGCTGCTTATGACTTAAAACCTCAACAAAATTCCAGAGGTACGACTGGCTTTAGGCAAGGCTTAATACAGTGGCAAAAGTAATATTGCTAAAAAATATATTGCTGTTTTCCTCTTTTCTCAGCTCTGCTTTTTTGGGTGTTGATTTTTTTTCCCTATAATCGTTGCTTCACCCTTCCTTTCTCTGTCCTATGTGTTGTTCGACCCCAATTCCAGATATTTCCCTCATGGTCTTATGACTGAAAGTTTATTTCCTCATGCTGCTCAGGGGAAGAGAAAGGCTCTCTTTCTGAAGCTTCCCTGGAGAGCATGTTTCTTTCCCAGATGCCCAAGTAAACAGCTCCTTAGATTGCTGGCACTGAATGAGCCATGTATCTTCCTGAATCTGTCACTGTGCAGGTTGGGAGAGGAGTGCACATGGAAATGGTAATTGGCTTTTCCAATCAGGAAATGCTAGTTTAACAGCTTGGATTTACACTTTTGATGACCATGGAGTTAAGTCTGTCTCAATTTCATGAGAATGAGAGAGGGATAATGTTTCACAGGAAATTTTAGGTACCATCTCCAGAAGAGGGAACAGATGCCAGGTCATCAAACCACAGGTGGCAATGTCATGACCCAATCTTCCTCCTACTACACAGAACTAGTACCTTTTACATTTATGATTCTCTGTTTCTGTATTTTCTATTTTGTTTCACCAGCAGTCTATAAGAGTGCACATTTGCCTATTTATTCTGCCCCAGAAACATACTGCTTCAGTGGTAGTGGCTTAGTGTACGTCGTAGGCAAATCTCTCATTATTTATTTCCTAGGTATTTCTTGGGCAATTTTTATGTATTTATTTGATGCAAACTTTGGAATTCTGACTAGAATTGCCTTATGTATATTTTTAACTTGGAAATATCTAAATTAAATTAACATATCTGGAAAAAAAATCCTGGAGAAACTCAGCATTTTTTTTTTTTTTTTTTAGCGAAAGGTTTTTATTTTCTTTGTTGTCCTTCATCTTTTCAGTTTTTGACCCTCAGCACTTTCACAATACCAAAAGACAGTGGACACATGGCCCTGCTCTCCCCTACAGAGAACTCTTATCTTTAGGTACCCAAGATATCTAACAGCCTCTTGCTGTAGGCTTCTTTGAGTTATTGAGTAGTACCTGGAAATGTGCAAATAAGCTGCCCTCGGGTATTGTGAGTTTTTGTTTTTTTTTTTTGAATTTAAGGATGCCACACATCTCCATTTAGATTACTGTAGGCAAATGAAATTGATTACAATTAGAAAAGAAAATAATATAAGTAAAAATATTTTTTACAGATAATTTATAGTATACCTAAAACTCTAGAAAATATGATAAATATATATTAGATTTAGTAAACATTTTAACCAAGTTTCTACATAGAAGATGACTGTTCCAAAGCCTATTTTATACCTTTAAAAAGTGATCTGATAGGTAAATACAAGAGACCATAGTAATATATACAAGTATGGAATCAGTACGTTGTATACCTGACATTAATATAATGTTATATGTCAATTCTATCTCAGTTAAAAATAAATACAAGAGACCATGGAAATGTATTCTTTTATGACTCAGATTCAGTCTGGTGCAGCTGTATGCAAGGAGATTACTACTGTTTATTTGTGTGTGTTTTCATTTTCCTCAGTGTTTTACTTATGGACATTTAAAGCATGTGCTAAATGAAAAAGATTTTTTTTTAAAAAAAGATCTGATTTTATTGAGGTATATTAACAAAGACAACTGTAAGTGAAATTAAAGTCTTTACAAGATAAATTTGTAATACTTCTGTGAGGTAAATCTTTCTTCACTTAAATGTTAAGTGCTGAATCAGGATTAAGAAAATTAAAGAATTTATTTTTTCTTTAGATTTTTGGGAATGAATTTTATATCCGTTTTCTTCGTGACAGTCTCCTTAGATTGATGGACTTTTTATAGTTTATAACGTGTCTATGTCAGATGAGTGTTGACCAGTTAATTTTATCTTAATTGTGTTACACAGGATATTCAGAGACAGAAACTAATTATGTTTTTTTCTTTTCTTTCATTCTTTTTTCTTTTTTTCCTGTGGCAGTGGGACTTCCCCTCTTGCATGCCTGAATGCAATGCTGCACACAAACTCCCGAGGTGAAGAAGGCATCTTCTATAAGGTTCCAGGTAGAATGGGAGTATATACTTTGAAGGTAAATATTTTTGTTAGGGAGTCATTTAAAAAGTAAAAACAGGAAGTGACTGCATATAAATAATAATTGCATTATAGAGACAGAATTCTGTTCTTGAAGAACTCACTTTTAGGAAGAGGTAAAGTTTTCAACACTGTATCCAATTTTTTTTTTAATGGGTAACCATCTGTAGGTAGGTCAGAGAAATACTTCATTTTTCATTCTTTACTGTAGTATTATTTTGAAAGGATGAAATGAAGATGACTTTCAGTGACTTTTTAAAGGGCCTCACACCATTTAAATAATAATGAGTGTTACTGTGGAGCATACAACCTTGATCCTTTTTTTAAAAAATTTTTATTTTTTTATTGAAGTATAATTGATTTATGATATTGTTAGTTTCAATTATACAGCAAAATGATTCAAGTATACATTTTTTTCCAGATTATTTTCCACCAGCCTTGATGCTTTATATTACTTTCTCATTTAATTTTCCATTACAATTCAGAGTTGTGGTTATTATTGCTTTATTAAAATGGAGAAAGCTGAAGTTTAGAGGATTGGATTTTCTTGTCCAGTGTTGGCCAGATAGTATCAAAACCAGAACATGAACCCAGATCTAACTGAATTCCCATGTTCTTTTACCATAAGAGGCTTGCTAATTTCTAATTTCTGCAGTGAAAAGAGACCTTGACTTATCAGTGTCCTTTCTGTTACAAGAAGGAAAAACAAATGATCTTGAGTAAAACAGATAATTTATTAGTTCATATAACTAAAAATTCTAGGAAAAGTTAGCCTGAATTCAGGATCTCAAATGATTGCCATCAGGGATGGGTCTCTCTGCTTCCTTTGGGCTTCATTCTGAGGTAGGCTCTCTCCTCATCATACCTAACTTCAGTCCCAGCCCCCATTCTGCAAGCTGTAAGTGTGGAGAGCAAGTCTCAGGAACTGAAGCAGGAGCCCTTTAGTTAGTTCTGATGTGGCTTAATTGGTTTGGCTTGGCCCATGTGCCTATACCTGAATGATTGCCGTTGCCAATATATTGAATCTTCTGATTGACCACTTACTCTTTGGTTCATGATCACCCTTGATGAGAAGGTGTGGTTAAGCCCTCTCAAGCCAGATGAATTGAGGAGAGGGTTGTTTTCCAAAGGAAATTTGTCAGCAGAAGGAAAATTAATGCTTGGCTTGCAATGACTATGTCCATATGTATGTGGGACTCTGTCCCCTCTTAACTATGTAGCTTTAAGCTGTAGTCCTTGCTATGCTCAGTGGTTGTGTGTAGCCCACTAACATTAAAAAGATCAGACTTACCTATAATACTTCCTTTTAAAACACTTCGCTGAGCTTCATGAGGTTATAGGAATCTAGTCCCATATGGAGCTTTCTGTGTTTCTTTTAGGTTTTAGCTCTTCTAGACCTTCCATATTATTAATAATGTTTATTAAATGCCTACTCTATACTGGACACTGTAGAGGCTATAAAGAAGGGTAAAACTATGGTCTCTGATCTCTTGAAGCTCACGTTACTAAAATAATTGCAATTGCATACTGACAAAACGTACTGTGCTGTAAAGTGCTGTGATAGTGCAGGGAAATAAAGATTCATCTTGAATAAAGGGATCTAGAAGTTTTTGTTTGTTTTTATTTTTGTTTTTTTAAACTGAACTTGAGTTGAACTTTGGTAGATAAGTAATGGGAGGAAGGGCCTTCCAGCACAAGGGACTAGCTTAAGCAGAGGCATAGATAAATGGATTCAGAAGAGATTTGAAAGTAGAGTAAATTGGGGTGGTCAGACCATAATCTGTGTGTGAGGTAGTGTGGTAATGAGTCAGGATGGGTAAGTGTTAGGTGAAGAACAAACTGGAGGCTTTTGAAAACCTGACTGAGCAGAGAGAGAGAGGAGGTTGGGAGGGTATGTTCTGAGGAAATGGCAGAGGTTTTTCAGGAGAATAACAAGATCAAATCCATGTTTAGGACGATAATTCAAGTAGGATAGACTTAAGGGTAGAGCAGGAAAACTTGTCAAAAAGATAGTTGTGATTGTTTGGAAGCGATAATTGGCCTTAACTATGAGAGTGATGAAAGAGTTGGAGGCAAGGACCATTAGAGAAAATGTAAACTATTTGGAGTGAGTAAAAGAAGAGTGCAGTGATTCTAATATTTGGGGTGTGAGTAGATCCTGGAGGGGTCACAAGTTTAAGAAGATAGTTCTATTTGTATTTAAAATACATGTTGAATTTACATGTCAAGAGGTCTGGTTGGCAAGTAACTCTATAATAAAGTTTCCTGGATTTTGAAGGAAAGAATAGGAAAATAAGGGATGTATATTTTAAGAAAGTGTGTAACATAAGAAATGGTTCTGAGTGAAATGGCACTGAAGTATAAACATAAGTGGAATAAAAACAGTTCCTTATTAGACCAGTGAGTACTATCTTGGCTATAATGTCCTGAGTGCAAATTATAGGTAGGAGGTAATATGTCAGAATTGTTTTTTCTCTGATTATAAAAATTAAATTATATGGGAAAACAAAAAAATACATTGAGTGGAAAAAAGTATCATCCATAGTTTTATAACTTAGAAATAACATTCACTAATGTGTTTATTTATATGTATATATTTTGTATACTACATAAATAATAGTAGCTAATATTTGTTGAGCTCTTATCATATGCCAGGCACTATTCTAAGCATTTTACATTTACTAACTCATTTAATTTCAGAATGATCTCTTAAGGTAGGTACTATTACCCCATCTTATAGATAGGGTAACTGAGGCATGAGAGTTTAAGACTTTGACCAAGGCTGCATAATTAGGAGAAGGTAGATCCAGAATCCAAACCCAGAAGTCTTAATTTCCTAGTTCTTGATCTTGTAACTACCCTATTACATCTGTCACATACTGTGCTGACACAGGTATCCTTTCTGATGAGCATTCTCACTATTCAGTGGAGAAAACAAAGATTCATGTGATTTCTTTTCTTTTCTTTTCTTTTTTTATTGATTCCTTTTGTATTGACTCATACTACTTACTAACCACTTTCCAGGAACCAATTAGATTGAAATAATGCACTATCTCTTGCTATCCAGATACTTAACTGAATTTGCAGTACATAATGGTTCTTACATACACACAAATATGTATAGTACATGGATGGTGGATGTACATACATTTTTTAAAGATTGTTATCATATAGTTTTTTTATCCTGAACATTTCATCATTTACTTGGACTTAATATATACCAAGTTTTTGTCTAATTTAATCCTCTATATTGTACCTGCATAAGATTGTCATGTATAATTTTTATCTTTGGGTGTAGATGGAAACATCAGCTAATTTGACCCAAAGAAGAAAGATGACAGGAATTCAGAAAATATTGCTACTAAATCTTATAATACTAAAAATTAATCAGCACAAATAAGTCACAGCAATGCATATCAGAAATTTAATTCCTATTTGCTGAAATGATAATGATTAATCCTAATTGGATGCCTACATTTTCAGAAAGATGTGCCGGATGGGGTGAAAGAGCTATCAGAAGGTTCAGAAGAAAGCAGTGATGGTCAGTCAGATTCTCAGAGTTCTGAGAACAGCAGCAGCAGCAGTGATGGTGGCAGCAACAAGGAGGGAAAAAAGAGCAGGTGGAAGAGGAAAGGTAAATCCACCTGATCCCTCAATAAAGTACTGAATGCTGGAGGATAAATGCCCCTATTAGTCATTCTTGTTTTTCCAGACCCCGGGTCAGTCTCTTTCCCTTACCAGTTAGATCAGTACTGTTCAGTAGAGTTTCCTGCAGGGATGGAAATGTTCTGTATCTGTGCTGACCAGCTCAACACAGTAGCCACTAGCTACATGTGTCTACTGAGCACTTGAAACATAGCTAGTGTGACTCAGGAACTGAATTTTTAATTTTATTGTAGCTTAAATTTAAATAGCCACATGTAGCTAGTGGCCATCACATTGGACAACATGACCCTAGGTTTTACTTTGGTTTATTTTCTGTCCTTGGCCACCCATAGCCTTTTAAAGGATGCTCTTAATTTATTTACTTCTTTAATCCTCTCTTCTAAAATTTGAGCACTTAATTGCTCTAACAACTCTCTCCTTACTAGGAAAAGAATGCTTTTCATTTCTACTAGCAAAGACTAAATTTAGTCTGTTGGTCTTTGCTCTCATCTCCTGCTTGGTGTCTGCTTCATAGC
This sequence comes from Camelus dromedarius, assembly GCF_036321535.1. NCBI lineage: Eukaryota > Metazoa > Chordata > Mammalia > Artiodactyla > Camelidae > Camelus > Camelus dromedarius. The sequence continues at coordinate 46,403,257 of NC_087450.1, forward strand.
TTACCCAAAAAACTTTAGGGAATAACATCTTTGTTACTGCAGTTTCCCGGAGATGAATTTTCCACCTAAGGATACATTTTGTTACCTATTCTTGCTGATTATTTGTAGCTTCTTGTCAAGAGTCTTTTTGAAGAGAGCAAATTGTTTTTACCCCAATGTTGATAATTTTAGCTGTACGTGGCAAAGCAGATTTTAAGCCAGTTCATGCTATTCCGTTATAAGGACCAATGTAGTGAGATTCCAGAGCAGAGTAGACATCCTAGAGTTTCCCTTGTTTGGGTGTCCTCTTAGGTTTGAGTTACAGGTGAGCTATCTTTGGATCTAGAAGCTAGAGTTATGTTTGTTGGAATACTTGACTCATTAATTTTAAGTGTCTGTAGAACTATTGATTTTGAACTATATCAGAAGAATCATCTGATTCATTACCATGTCTGTGTTACTGAGTGTGCTACTCTTGGAGAGAATTTAGATAATTGGTAGCATTATCTGTGTTCTCTGATACAGCTACTGCACATGCAATTTGGGTAAATTTTGTAACCAGAAGATTTTAGGTTTAAGATCACAACCACTTGGAGAGCAACCCAGACCTCATATGCTAAGAACAAATGGAATAAGGCAAGACAGAGTTGGGAACTGTGACCAATATTTTTAATATATATTTAAAGTAATCCCTGTCAGTAGTGGAAAGAGGTGTGTCCAGGACCTTAAATTTCTCAGAGTCCACTAAAGACCCTTTTTTTTTTTTGAGGAGTGGAGCCAAAAGTGTTAAGGGCTGTGTCTCTCCTCTGCTCCTCCCCAGTTGACATTTTTCTTCCTAAGTTTGGAAGTTGTTGATCTAAGATTAGGAACCAAGCATCAGACAAGGGAAACAGATTCATACTTTCTGGATGTGGCTGGAAACGGAAATCAGTATTAAAGGAGGTCAGACTAGTAAACTGGGAACAAAATCATGGTCTTAGAGATCTTTGCTTTTCATTTGTCACATAGGCTACAGTAGCTGTTTTCTGAGTAGTGGCTGTAACATGGTTGTGAAAGGCTGTTTCTAAGAATTGTAGGTAAATGTATTGTGATGTAGGAGGATCTAAGAAATAACCGAACTCCCTTGTCAGTAGCTTAGTGAATAGATACCTTGCCCCACACCCAGCATAATAGTAGAGGATACTAATAGCAAGGTAATAGCATTTTCAAAATTATGATCCAGATAAATTATTTTTGAGCTACCTCTGATTCCTTCCTCTTCTAGAAATTGTCACAATATTAAATACTTATCCTCAGTTTACGTTGAGATGTTCAGTAAAGATCTTTTCTAATTGTAGCCTATTAAACTGAGAATAGGCGGGCCACATGTGGAGTTTGGAAGTGGAGATGAGAGGTGCGCATGATGCATGGAAGTCACATTTACTCTTGCAGCTCTAATATTAAGAAATGGATAAATGCTGAGCTAGCAATAATGAAGAATGATTTAGTTCTCATAGGTTGTGCTCTCATTCATGGGTCATACATATGGCATAAGCATAGAAACGTAACATTTTAGGTTTATAGTAAATATTTATGAATGTTTTTGTAATCCAGTGCAAATTAAAGTGGAAAACATGCGGTTAGCAGTGATAGGAGCAGCATACTGCAGAACAGTTCTAAATCAGTTGCAGTTATTAGTAAAGGTAAAACAAACTAAATGTGCCTATTCCTTGTTCTTATTTAGGGCTTTTTCTCTCAGTCTGACATCACTTTATTTCAAATGCTTTGTAAGACAGGAAGAACACTGAGATAGTATCAAAACCCACTTCCTTTTATGTACAAAAATAAAGAGCTCTGACAGCAAAACTGATACTTCTAGTTGAAAATCGATAGAAACTCTTGATGTAGGTCTACCTTTCAGCCAAATGGGAACAAAGAACAGAACTTTGAAATCCAGTCCAATATTAAAACTAGCTTATTGATTTCTGTGTAAGGTAGAAGAACTCAGAATTTTGTAGTTTTGGTTCCTAATTTTCAGACAGGAAACAATGTTCAGAGAAGAGCTTTATGGAATTCCAAGCCAAGGTAAGATGGAACAACACCAGAAAAAAATGTTTAAAACTTTTTCTGTTGCCTTTTTTTGTAGGATTGTAGCTAAGTGAAGCTCTGCCTTTTCCCTAAAATATAAACACTACAACATGAAGCAACTCAGAAGTATTATTTTTATCTTCTGATAAGGTTTTATTAAATTTTGGTCTGCTTTAAAAATGTCTTAAAAATTAATTATGTGAAATTACACTTTTTCACCTTTAAGAAATTATCACTTCTTTCCAGGAATATGATCTAATGTTAATTTTACTGCTTATTCAGATATTTGATACATAGTGTGCTTGAAGTTACTTAAAATACCATTGACCTGTCTGCCTTCTAACATCATTTATATAAATGTTTTAAGTTACTGAATAGGGGTGATTATGTATAGAAATGTCTCCTTTAAAAAGTATCCTGGAGAGAAAAATGCCTTTGGCAGTGTTAACTGATGTGCGGAGAAACCTTTGGGAGAGAGTTTCTCTTCTCTCTGGGGTGGTTGGTGTCTGAGTTGGAGGTTTTAGCTCTGTTAGATATTAAAGACAGCTATACTATTAGGACCTGGATAGGTAGGGTACCCAGGAGCAGGGGAAGGGTTCAGGTATGGACTCTTCATCTTTGATTAGGGGGCTGTTTGGATATAATTAGGAGCCATGGCCTACCCAGTTAGGAGTGGACTGCACTTGGTGTGGAAAGAAAGGACTTAGAACTAAAAAACGGTCTGTTACTTCTGGAAATGAAATTCCTCTAAAGAAAGATGATTGTGAAAATAAAAACTCCCTTAGTAGAAGGATTGCCATTTTTTGGACAATTAAAACAATTCATGGAACTTAAGTTGTTAACCTGTCTTTCAATTATTAGTCCTTCAACTAGATAAAGCTCAGTTTGAATTTTGATGTTACTGCTTCATTATTTCTGAGTCACTTCAGAGGGGCCCATTAATTGTCTTCAGGAGAAAATAAAACACTGAGAGATTATTTACTGAAGCTTTAAATTTAAATGCATCTAATGTGAATAGTCCATACCCTTTGACCTTGTTTAAAATAATAAGCATTTGTTGATATGGAAAATTCTCAGTGCTATAAAAGTAGTACCTTCTCAGTGGATGATACATAAATATCCAACAGCCTGAAATTACCCCAGTGAACTATGTAGAACTGGCTCTAATGAGCAAGCCTCAAGTTCCAAAACTTGTTTCAAATATTTTTCTGAAAACACTTAATTTTGAGTTTAAAAAGACTTCTCTGGTAGGTTGCTGTTTGGTTTTTGAGTGTGGCATTTTTGGTTTTTTGGTCTCTCTTCTTTTAATGGAGGTAATGGGGATTGAACACCAAGACCTCGTGCATCCTAGGCACACACTCTACCACTGAGCTATACCTCATCTCCCATTTTTGTTTATTTAAATCGAATAATGAGTGCTGATCTTTTGATCAGAACTTGTTACTGTTTAGTTACATCTATATATTTATATGAAAGCAAGTTTTTTTTTTTTCTAATCAGGTACTAAATGTGTTCTTAAATGAGTGCTTTTAATCTGTTGAGCAGTCTGCATTGGAGGACAAGTAGTTTAGGATATAATCTTGAGCATTTTTGTTTAGGCCATTAGTTTATTTGCAAAACCAAATAAACATCTCTCTTTAAACTACATGTTACACTTACTCTTTCTCCAGTACATCCTATTTGCCAGGTATGTGGGAAATTTGAATAAGGTGTGGCCCCCACCCATATCTTGAGGTATAGAACAATAAGCAGATAATTAGCAGATAACTTAATAAGTAGTATGTTTTTATATTTATCATCTATGGCAGCATTAGAGAAGGGAGTAGTTAACTTTACCTGGATTAGTAAGTATTGTATGAACTCTAGAAATTTTAATATACTTTTCTTCCCTTGAGAGTATAATCTCTAGGGAAGAGAGGCTATATCATGGAAAGAAAATATATATAAAGGCAAGAAGGTGGAAGTATATGAACAGTATTCTCAAAAAGCTATAGGAGGTTAAGTTTGGCTCGAAGAGGGGATTTGTGGAACGAGAGAAGGGGGAGAAGTTGGGATCAGACTGTTCATGTTTAGTGGTAGCTTCCATTATTTATAGGTGATTGGTGTGCAGTTAGATATGTAGTGTGGATTAGAAAATGGCCACACTGCTGATTTGACCAAATGTTCACAGTGACATATCAAGAGGAACAAGATTTTTGTTTATAGACCCTTCTCTGTTTGTTTCATCCTATTGTCCATTTAGTATCTGGGTTAATATACTAGCTTCTTTATTTGTTTTTCTGCTCACTAGTATTCACGTTAGTTCAATTTATTTCTAATCACCGATGCATAGGTTAAAAGAATTAATTTCCATTCTACCGTTGAAAGTCATTTGTTGTGGGTAGTGTATTTCCTTGGTGCAGGATGACAGTTTTATTTGAATTAAGAAGTAAAACTGGTAATACAGAAATATGACAGATTATTTTTCTCTAAGGGCCGCTTTGTAAGAAAAGATTATATACAGGGACTTGATACAGCTAAAATGCACCTTTAATGTTCATTTCTCAAATAATGTCTTATTTTTAATATCGTTATCCTTTTTAAGATATAACCCTAGGAAATCTTGGTTCCTCATTTTGTAACTGTGTGGCCCTGTTCCCATGCCTTCCCACACACCCCCTGCCCCATCCCCACCTCCCGACTAGCCTTTTACTCGTAAACTGTTCATCAGGAAGGAAACCTCCCAACACATTGTAGATCTATACTTATGTAAAATACAATAAAAATGGCCCAGCAGTGTCAACTTTTTATGAAAGTCTCTAAATGCTTAGTCTCCCTTTTGTACTCATTTTCATTGTTAGTCATTTAGATCATCTTTTATGCAAAGCATTTTCCAGTCTTTGTCATTTTTCTATGGATTGTCGTCTTCTAGTGGCTTTTTGAATATAAGCCATGCAAATAACTTCTTATTCTGTGTGGCCTGTCTTTTCACTCTCTGAAACATAACTTTTGATGAACACAGTTTCTTAACTTTAGTATAATTTAATACATCCTTAAGAAAATCCGTTTCCCACTGACATGAAAGTAGTTTCTTCTGGGCCGTAAAACACTCCTTGACAAATTTAAAGAAATATAAATCTATAATGTCTGCTCTTAGATCCCAATGGAATTAAACTAGGAATCAGTAGCAGAAAGATAACTGGAAGATCCCAAATATGTGGAGGTTAAGCACATACTTCTAAATAATTCATGTCAAAGAAGAAATCTTGAGAAATTTTGACATACTTTGAAATAAATGAAAATACAACTTAATAAAATCTGTGGTATGCAGTGAAAGCAGTGCTTAGAGGGAAATTTACAGCATTGAATGCATCTATTAGAAAAGAAGAAAGAAGTAATCTGAGCTTCCACCTTAGGAAATTAGAAAAAGAAGAGCAAATTACACCCAGCGTAAGCAGAAGAAAAGAAATAAGAATTAGAATAGAAATCAATGAAATTGAAAATAAGATATCAGTAGAGAAAATCAATGAAACCAAAAGCTGGTCCTTTGAAAAGATACTAAAATTACTAAGCCTCTCCCCAGGCTAAGAGAAAAAGGAGACAGAAATTACGAATATCAGAAACGAGAGGCCATCACTACAGATCCCATGGGTCTTAAAAGGGTGATAAAGGAATATTTTGAACAATTTTGTGCCCACAGATTTGATAATCTAGATGAAATGGATCAATTTCTTGACAAAGTCTGTCAAAAATCACGGAAGAATAGACAGTCTGAGTAGGCCTGTATCAATTAAGGAAATTGAATCAACAATTATTTCCAAAGCAGAAAGCACCAAGCCCAGATTGATTCACTGATGAATTCTTTTAAACATTTAAAGAAGAAACTATACAAATTCTCTGTAATCTCTTTCAGAGGATAGAGGCAGAGGGAATACTTCCCAGCTCATTCATGAATCCAGCAAGCCCCTAATACCAAAACCAGACAAAGACATTACAGGAAAAGAAAACAACAGAGCAATGTCTCTCATGAACATAGGTGCAGAAATTCTCAACAGAGTATTAGCAAATCAAATTCAATGATGGACAAAAAGATTTATGCATCACTACCAAATGGGATTTATCTCAGATATGCAGGAATGGTTTAACATTAAAAGATCAATTAATGTAAACCATCACATCAACAGGCTAAAAATAATGTCGCATGATCATATCAACAGATGTAGTAAATGCATTGATAAAATCCAACACCCATTCATGATAAAAACTCTCAGTAAACAAAAGATAAGTTTCTTCTATGTGTGTATGCTTGTATATGCGTTTTAATGAAACATTTATTCTTACATGTTTTACATTTAGATTTCCAAACCACCTGGGATATTTTTGGATTATGTGAGATAAGGATCATGGTTTTTTTTCCCCCCATGTGGCTATCCAAATGATCCAGCAGCATTTTTGAGAAGACTCTTCTATCCTGCACTGCAGTGTCCCCTATATCATAAGTCAGTTGACCATACATACATTTATGGGTCAGTTTCTGAACTCTGTTATGTTCCATTGTCATTTTTTTTCTGCCCGTGAGCCAGGACCACCCTGTTTTAATTACTGTAGCTTTATAATTAGGTTTGATATCTAATAGTTTTTCTATTTTGTTTTTCAAGAATTTTTTTGTCTCTTTTGGCTCATCTCATTTCCATGTAAATTTTAGAATCAGCTGGTCAGTTTTCACATGCACTCTCTCTCATTAACCTGCCAGAATTTTGGTTGAGATTGCATTAAATCTGTATGTCAGTCTGAGTTCTGTTGGGTGTTTACATTATTAAACCTTTCAATCTGTGAAAGTGGCGCTACTGTATTTTCTGCAGTTTCCTTAATTTCTTTCATTAATGTTATAATTTTCTTTATATGGGTCTTATACTTTTTTAAATTAGATTTATTCCTTGACATTTTTTATTCTATTACAAATGGATTTTACATTTTTTCATTTCATAATTGTTTATTGCTGATATGTAAAAATACATATAGTTAGTTTTTATGAATTGATTGTTAGTGTCTGTAAAGGGGCTAGAATTCTATCCAGTTTGTAAGCTAACAAGTTAGTCTTACACTGGTTCATGCATGTTGACAGAAGATACAAGACTCCTGAATCAGAGAAGAAGGACTACCACTCACAGCATAGCAAGCAGTATGAACATTAGCATATTTGTTGTGTTGGTTCCTCTTTATCCTCCCAGGGTTGATGAGATAATGGACCCAGGTACATGGTACTCATGCAGTGAGTTTGTATCTTAGCCAAGGAACACTGAGATTGAGGGATTCAGTTAATGTCTCCCTCCCTCCCTTTCTGTTTTATTGAGATATCATTGATATACAGCAGTATGTAAGTTTAAGATATATGGTATATTGATTTGACTTTAATACATCATGAAATGATTACCACATTAAGTTTAGTGAACATCCATCGTCTCAGATATAAAAATTAAAGGACTAGAAAATTTTTTCTTTGTGATGAGAACTCTTAGGATGTACTCTCTTAACAGACTTTATAAAATAAAACAGCAGTGTTAATTGTATTTATCATATTGTATATTTGTATCCCTAGTACTTATTTATATTATAAATAGAAGTCTGTATCTGTTCACTGCCTTCATCTGATTCCCCTTACCCCAGCCTCTCCACCTCTGGTAAGCACAAACCTGATCTTTTCTTTTTAATGAGTTTGTTTTTGAAGTATAATTGACCTATAACACTATATTAGCCTGGTACACAACATAGTGATTCAGTATTTCTATACATTTCAAAATGATCACCATGGTAAGTGTGTTGTCCTCTGTCACCATACAAAGATATTACATCATTATTGACTATATTCCCCGCACTGTACGTTACACACCCCTGTGACTTAATTTATTTTGTGGCAAAGTGTATACCTCTTAATCTGCCTCACCTATTTCTCTTTTCCCTTCACTACCTTCCCTTCTGGCAACCACCTGTTTGTTCTCTATATCTATGATTCTGTTTCTGTTTAGTTATATTTGTTCATTTGCTTTGTTTTTTAGATTTCACACATAAGTGAAATCATACAGTAATTTTCTTTTGACTTACTACATTTAGCGTTAATACTCTCTGCATCCATCGTTGCCACAAATGACAAGATTTCATTCTTTTTTTTTTTATGGCTGAGTAATATTCTTTGTGTGTGTGTGTGTGTGTGTGTGTGTGTGTGTGTACATATGTACACATATACATACCACATCTTCTTTATCCAATATCTGTTGATGTGCACTTAGGCTGCTTCCATATCTTGGCTATTGTAAATAATGCAATGAACATGAACATAGGGGTGCATGTATCTTTTCTAATTAGTGTTTTTGTTTTCTTTGAGTAAGTACCCAGGAGTGGAATTGCTGGATTAGATGCTAGTTCTGCTTTTAATTTTTTTTTGAGAAATCTTCATACTGTTTTTCCATAGTGACTGCACCAGTTTACATTCCCACCAGCAGTACATTTGAGGGTTCCCTTTTCTTTACATCCTCGGCAGTACTTATTTTTTGTCTTTTGATGATGACTGTTCTGACAGGTGTGAGGTAATATCTTATTATGGTTTTGATTTGCATTTCTCTGATAACTAGTGATGTTGAGCATCTTTTCACATGCCTGTTGGGCAACTGTTATGTCATTTTTCAGTGCTTTTAAATAGTAAATGGAAGCAAGGCTGATTGGTCTGGGAGGAGTTGCTGCCTTCTCTCATGGTTCCTCACAGTTAATACAACCCAGGTGAAGAGCATTCAAGGACTTGCATTCCTGGCATACCCAGCAAGTACTTTTAGAAACACTGATGCCCATGGTGGATTGCCTCTGCCAACATTGATACTGTATCCAGCAACATTGCTAAATTATTATTTTTTTTTTAGTCTAATGGTTTACAAATAGGTTTATTATTAGGACTATCTGCATATACAAGAGTGACATAGAACTGGTAGCATCAGTCATCCTTTTCATTCTCTATAGTTATAAAGTAAAGTTTTGAATATTATGCCATTTTAAGAATGATGCTGACCAGTGGTAGGTTATTGTAGACATTCTTTATTAGATGAAGTTACTTCCTTTCTGTTTGTAGTCTGCTAAGAGGTTTTATAATGAACAAAAGTTGAATTTTATCAGTTGCTTTTCCTCATCTATTATTTCAGTATATTATATTTTTTCTTTTATTCTGTTAATGTGGTGAACTATGTTGGATTTATATATTAAATGGTAAACCATCTCATATTTCTCAGATAAACCAATTATGATATATTAGTTTTGTTTGTTTTGGGTTTGGGTTTTTTTTTTTCCTTTAAACACTTTATTTTTTATTTTTTTGTTTGTTTTTTGGGGGGGGACTAGGTTTATTTATTTATTTGTTTAACTGGAGGTACTGGGGATTGAACCCCAGGACCTTATGCATGCTAAGCAGTGTCCTCTACCACTGAGCTATACCCTCTCCCAATTATGATCATTATTAATCCTATATGTCACTAGATTCAGTTTGCTAATATTTTGTGTTTGACTTTTTTGTTTTGTTGATGAGAAAGATTAGCCAGTATCCCCTCACCCCCCCCCCCCCAAATAATGTCCTTATCAAAATTTGGTATCATGAAACAGATTGGTAAGTTTTTCCTGGTGTTTGGTTCTCTGAAAGTATTTATATAAGACTGTTGGTTTGTTTCCTTAAAAGATTTAGAAGAATTCACTGGTGGAAACCAGCTGGACCAGAAAATTTCTTTGTGTGGTGATATTTTACTTATAATTAGATCTTAACATAAATGTGGTAAAATATACAGATCGTTAAGTCCTCAGTTCACATACACATATGGGAATGTGAGTTAGAGTAAGTGAAAGTAATCAATACAATTCAGTGACCTAGAGGAAAACTCTGGCAAGAGTATATTAAAAATATTTTGTATCAGAATTTGAGTTATAGCCAAAGCAGTTATCAGGAAACAATTTATAGCATTGAATCAATAAAAATAAAATAAGCATAGAACTAAAAAAGCCAGGAAAAAAAGACTAACAAACCAATAGAAAGCTGAAGAAAGAATTAATAAAAATAAAATGGAAACTACTGAATGAGAAAAGAGAAAAATAGTAGAAACAGTTGGTTTTAAAATAAAATAGACAAACTTCACTAACCTAACTTTTTTTTTTAAGAGTCACAAATTCGGGTTGAAATAAATAACAAAACAAAACACTTAAACTACAAGACTTTTCCACAATGCTTTAAAAACTTAAATGAAATGGGATAATTTTCTAGGAAAATAGAATGTACAAATATTGAACCTGATGGAGATAGAAAGTCTAAACAATAAACTTCCAAACAAGCAGAGCTGTGGAAGAGCTCGTCTTCAAAGGAGCACCATACACACCTAAATGGGTTTTCAGGAGACTTCAACCAAATGTTTAATGATGAAACACTCTTAATATTTTAAAAACTATTACAGAGCAGGGAAAAAGATTGTCCAGAAACAGAATCTTTTTGGAAACGAATTTTCAAAACTTTCCAGAGTACAGAGCTGTCTTGTGAATGTTGAAGCAAAATCTTAAATAAAAGATTTAGTGTATAGAATCCAACTGTACATTAAAAATTATATGTCATAAGCAAATGGGGTTTTTGGATTATATGACTCACTACTGGGAAATCCATTATTATTCACCGTATTAATAGAGCTAATGTGTAAAATCGTATTTCATCTCTATAGTTGCTGATAAGGTCTTTGAGTAAGTTGAGTACTCAAACCCAGAACTGATAGATACTTTAACGTGATAACTTAGTTGAAAAACACTAGCAGCTTACTCCATAGCTAGAACAAAGAACAGGGTGCCTGCTATCTCAATTCTTATAAAACATGATGTTAAAGGTGTTTACTTAAGTAAGCAAGGGAAAGGAGGTGGAACAATAAGCAACAAGAAAAAGGGAAAACTACCTCTGTATAGATGATACGATTATGTATCTGACAAACTCAAAAGAGTCAACGGAGATAAAAACTGATTAAAGAAGGGAATTGAGTAAAGTGGTAGGATGTTAGTAAAATTAATGCATAGCAACTAGCCATCACATATATAGATAAAAATCAGTGAAAAAAGGGAACATATTCATAATAGCTACATCAGTAGCAACAAAAACTCTGAGCATGACCTTTGTAAGATCTGTGCAAAGGTCCTAAAACAACTGAATAGCCAAAAAGATGAAAATTCTTTTGTCTTTCACACCATGTTCCGGGATAATTTCTAAACAAATTAAGAGATATAATATGTCGAACATGAAATTAAGTCCTAAAGGAAAGCATGCATGAATTCCTTTTAAAACCTGAAAGTATTAAAACTTTTCTAACTGCTGTTTCTGGAAGCATATGTTTTTATCCTTTGACTTAGCAAACCCACCTCTAAGAATCAGTTCACGGGTAACACTGTCCACAATACAAAATAACGTAGCTTAAGATGAGTGCTTAAGAGCAGTGTAGACTTGAACATGCATCAGAATCACCTGGAGAGCTTATTATGATGCAGATTCCTGAACCCCAGCTTCAGAATTTCTGGTTCAGTAGGTATGGGCTGGGATCTAGTAATTTGCATTTCCATCTGATGTTTAGATAATGATGGTGATGTTCTTGGTACAGCACCTTAGGAACCACTGGTTAAAATACTGCAATAATAAGAGCAAAATACTAGAAGTAACTAAAATGCTCATCAGAGTCCAGTTGAAGAAATTATGGTACATCTGCAAAGTGGAATTTTATGTAGCTATTGAAAGAAATGTAGAGGATCCCTATGTTCTGTTCCCCAGGATACATTAATTATATTTAAAGAATAAAGGTGCTGGACAATTGAATACATGATTTTTTTTGTTTAAAGAAATGATTAAACATATTAAAAATATATATATACTATGTCTTCACCAAAACAAAAATACAAATAAAAAGCAATGGAAGGCTGAAAAGTAATATAAATGATTTCCTATAAGGGAAAGGAAGTAATAAAGCGGTGCAGACAGGGGAGGGAGCTAGACTTATACCGAAGTAACTTTTTATAGCTTTGCATAATTAAAACAACTAAACATTTAAAATGTCCTTTTGGGAGGGAATGGGGTACTAGCTCAGAGGTAGAGCGCATGATTAGCATGCACGAAGTCCTGGGTTCAATCCCCAGTATCTCCATTAAAAAAAAAAGTACTTTCTAGAAATATACAACTTAAAGCAAACTCAAGTATATGTCAAGTTTGTGGCATAATGACATAGATAAGTTGCTTTGGGATATATTTTAGGTGTAGGAGACCAGACACAAATCTTAAACTGCCTTCAGTAATTATATTGAAATTGTATATGAAATCAGATCTATAATAGAAAACAAATTAATAATTACAGTAATGCTATTAGAAACCAGGTTATCTGGGAAGAAGAAAAATGATAGAAATACAAATTCTGAGAAGTGAAATGACACTCCTATAATCGTAAACTCCTATTTGGTGTCTGTGCATGAATTTATTTAACTTTCTTTTTCAAAAAAGCTGCTTTTCTTGTTCAGATCGTTGAGAAGTTTTAGAACCAGTGGTAAACGAGTAGCATTAAGCACCCCTAGTGTGCAGTGCATGGTCTTTTAATATCATTTTAAATTAAAAAATATCAGGGCTCCGTGGACAAGTGGGTGATCCAAGTGTGGGCAAAAAAAATTATGCAAGATTTGCTTAGGACTCTCTTTCTGTGCCAAATAGCAAGGGAGCACTACTGGGACCGTGTCGCAAAGATGGTTTACAGCTTGAAGGAGCTCCCGCTACCCCCAAAGGGGACAGTTTGAGTGCCAACTTTGTAATAATTGCTTTGATTCAAACATTTCAAATATGTAGACATCTATTATGAGTTGATAATGATACTTAAAAAAAAAATCTGTTTTAAGTGCTGTATTAGTTTTCTGAGGCTGCTGTAGCAAATTACCACAAACTGGCTACCTTAAAACAACAGAAATTTATCTATTTTCTCACAGTTCTAGAGGCCAGAAGTCTGAAGTCAGGGTGTCAGCAGGGCCACACTCCCTACACAGGCTTTGGGGAGAAATCTGTTCTTTGTATTTTCTAGCTTCTGGTGGTTGCTGACATATTTGCCTTGTGACCACATCCTCCAGTCTCTGCCTCTGTCTTCACATGGCCTTCTCTGTGTCTGTCTTGTGTCTAAGGACACTTATCATTAAATTAAGACCCCCTGGGGTAATCTAGGATGATCTCCTCATCTCAAGATCCTTAACTACATCTGCCAAGACTCCTTTTCCAAATAAAGCAACATACCCCGGTTCTGGGGACTAGGACATGAACATGACTTTCGGGGGCCACCACTCAGCCCACTACAAGTACTTATTCTGAAAATTTACCAAGTTCAAATTTTGGTTGTGCTCCTTACTAGCTATGTCCTTTGACAGGCTAATTAAATTTTCAGGTATGTAAAGTTTAGGTAATATCACAGTATGCAAATATGTTTATTTAATATTTATGTATAAATATATGTCTTTGAAAATCTTTTCATAATTTTATTTGCATAGAAAAATGTCAGTAAAGAGCCTACCCAAGTGTATTATTTAGTTATCTCAGAGGGTAGAATTAGAGGAGATTGGGTGGGGTAGAAAGAGAAGTTGTACCCACCTTAGAGGGTAGTTATAAGAAGTCAATGAAATTCTGTTCAGCTGAACCTAGCACAGCATTAGGCACATAGACGATGTAATTCCTGGTTTCTCTAATAAAATTGTGTCTTGAAGACAATGTAGATACTAAAAGAAATGAGAAGAGATGAGTTTCTCAACATGTGTTAAAATCTTGTTTGCTGTCTGTCATTGTGAACCTTTAATATTTGGAAGTTAGAGCAAAGTTTAAGTTGCATAGAAATTATGAGACCAATACTTAAGGTTGTCATTTCTGGGAGATCTTCCTCATTGGTGGGTCTTAGAATTTTCTTGATTTATTTCAATTGGCTTTGAGATTCATTTGTGGTTTCATTTGCTAGAAAGGGCTTTTGCCTTAAACGGAAGCATTTCAGTTTGCTCTGGTAATTACATATAGCTTTATTGTCTCTTTTCTAGGCTGCAAAGTAGAATTCTCATCTTCTATAATGAGGTCATTTTGGTTTGTTTTATGTTTGTTTTCAGACAGTATTTAGGGCAGGTGAGGAAATGTATATTCTCAGATTTCTGCAAATAATTAAGAAGAAAGTAAACATAGTTAAATATTAATAGTTTTTAACTTTATTTTCATAATACCTCTTTAAAAAACATTGGTCATATAAAAAAGACAGATAATAGCAAATGTTGACAAGGTTGTGGAGAAATTAGAACCCTATACATTTCTGGTGGAATTGTAAAAATGGTGCAGCCATCTTGGAAATCAATTTTGTTGTTCCTCAAAAAGTTTAAACATGGAGTTAGTGTAATACCCAGCAATTTCACTTTTAGATATGAACCCAGGAGAATTGAAAACATATGTCCAACACAAAATCTGTCTAATGAGTGTTCTTCATATTATTTTTCATAATGGCCAAGAAGAGTAAACAACCCAAATGTCCATCAACTAGTGAATTAAAAAATGTGGCATATGCATATAATAGATGCATATGCCTATTTGATGATAAAAAGGGATAAAGAATTGGTACATGCTGTAAAATAGATAAATCTTTAAAACATGCTAAGTGAAAAAAGCTTGTCACAAAAGAGCACATATTGTATGATTACATTTATGAGATGTCTGGAACAGGCAAATGCATAGAGACAAAAAGTAGATTAGTGATTGCCTAGGACTAGGGGAATGGGTGAGAGGAAAGAGAAGTGACAGCTAACCAGTACAGGGTTTTTCAGTGGGTAATGAAAATTGATTGTGATGATGTTTGCACAACTTTGCAAATATATTAAAAAGCCATTGAATTTTACACTTTAGGCAAATTGTATGGTATGTAAATTATATCCCAGTAAAGCTGTTATTTTAAAAAATGGGTCAGCATCTAAGTGTACCAAGGATATGATTTCTTTTTGTTGCTCAACCATCTCAAGAATTATCCAGCTCCATTTTTGTATGTTATGATGAAACCTTTTTTTTTTTAATGCCACACTATTGTATGTCTGTCCTTTCCCATATATAAACTGTATTATAGGGCTTGGGATAAAAAGCTGAGGTTAAGTGATAGGTCACCTTCTTAATATTGTCTACAGTTGTCCTCCTTAAATGTTATCTACTGTGCATTCCTTTCTTAGAACAGCTAAGTGTCCATTGAAATGCTGTATTCCAAAATTTGTATATTCCAATGAACTACGTTTCTACATTTTCATGTCAAGTAGCCTCCTACCTACAAACTTTATATGATATCTTAAAGCTTGTTAACCATACCGCAAAATGCCATTTTTGCTGTCCAGGCCTTTTCAGTCCAGCTACTATGAAAAGAGAAGGCATTAGTATACACGGACTTTTCAAGAGTCTTCACTAGCAGTAGTGATTATTATTTTTATTATTAAGGGATCTGTATCAGCAATTTCTTGATCTTTTATCATAAATAATACATTGTCAAACTTTATAGAACATAAAGACCTAATTGGAATTTTTATAAGAGGTGTAGGCTCTTGAAGGGAAAACCCTCATTCACGTATGACTAAGGTTTGACTAACCTCTGATGATGTATAAAACAGCTAGTGATGAAATAGAGAGTGGTTACACCCTGTGCAAACCTACATTGATTCCGTTTGAGAAATCCTAACGCACCCTTTTACACTGGTGGACCTATAACTATTGATGTAAGAGATGAATATAAGAATTAAACCTGTGGTAGAGTTTCTGAGGTGGAATGGCCTCATTGCCTTTATTTTGAAGACGGGGAAAACTGGGATCCACTATGTCAGTCTAGGGCTCTTCCACTGTGTCATGTTACTATTAGACTTACCTTGAGAACATACATACTATCCAACAGGCTCTAGAATCTTTTCCAAGCTTTATCTCACTTGATGACTCATAGTTTATATTCTGCTTCCTGCTTCTTCGATCAATTCTATTGAAAAATTATAGAATGAAAAGTAATAAATACTAACGCCCATCCCTTCCCCATCCTATCATCCTTCACTAGAGCTTTCTGAGGAAATAAACTGAAAAGGGAGGCTGTTTGCAGTAGAACTCCAAAGAGAAGATCCTTTCCAAAAGTGTTTGGTCACAGTTCTTAATACAGGTAGCAGCTTATGATTGGGGAAGGAATGGTGCTTGATATCAACTCTGATAACAAAACTTCTCGTTGTTATTTTTCCCTCCCTAGTATCGTCTAGACTGTCACAGCCATCCTCTCCCCAGTCAGGCTGCCCATCACCCACCATTCCAGCAGGTAAAGTCATTTCACCATCACAGAAGCACAGCAAGAAGGCACTAAAGCAGGTAATGATGCTATTCTGTGTGTCAGAAGTATAATCTACTACCTTAAAAATGCACATTTCTGGCAATCAGTGAAAATTTCTTGAAAGGATGTTAAGTCCTTTTAAGGAGAAATTTTGTGCAGTTTCCCAACTTGTGTTTAATAATCTGTGCATGTCTGTGTTACAGGTTTATGGTAGATGTTCTATCATATTTGAAAAGTTCCTCATTAGTTTCCAGTTTGCTATGAGGGTTGTGTGTGTGTTTAATTATGAATATGTATTGAATTTTTCAGTTTGGTTTTCTTCAGCGTTTATTGAGATGATCAGGTAGCCTTTCTCTTTAAATCAACTAATATACAGAATTCCATGGCTGGACTTTATAATGTTAATCTATACTTAGCTCTCAGGAATAAACCCTATATGTTTGTTACATACTTTTTTAATATGTTATAGAGTTTTTTTTTTTGTTTTTTGTTTTTTTTTTTCAGGTTTTAGCTTGATTTTGTTATTTTTTTGTACCATCCTTGTACAATTTTGGGGTCAAGATTATTCTTAGCATCATAAAATAGGTTGTGTAGCTCTATATTTTTCTAGATTTTTGGAAAAATTATAGAACTTTCAGGGAAAAAATAATTTCTATAAGTCTTACCATTTAAAATTGTTTTCCTAGCATTCCAGTTTCATATACTATTACTGGTCTCTTGAATTTTTTCTTTTTGAGCCAATTTGGGGAATTTATTTTTCTTTAAAAATGGTCCATTTCAAATATTTTTCATATGTTGGTATAAAGTTGTACATAGTATTTATGTTTCTCTTTTGTTCCTCAGTTATCACATTATCTTATTTTTTCCCAGTGGTACTTGCTGACAGTTTATTTTACTGGGTTTTTCAGAGAACTAGCTTTCAATTTTGTTGATATGCAAATTATCCATAAATTTAAATTTGACTAATAATTAAGGATGCAGACTACTTTTATCTTCAGATTGGTATATAAATTAGAGCTTAATTATGATACCAAGCATTGGCAAGTATGTGGGAAAATGGCTACTCGTAGTTTGCTGGTGGAATATGAATTATTATAGCTATTTTGGAGACAAATTTTGTGATATTCATTAAAATTTACTAAAACTTTAAATGCACATATCCCAGGACTGAGCAGTTAAATATTTGGAAACTTATCTTAGAAAAATGTATGTATTCATATATACAGATATGCACACAGAAAAATGTTTGCATTAAAGTTTGTAATAGCAAAACTTACAAGTAACCATGTGTGTGTATACATATATATAACATATATATGTATATATGAAACTTCATAATAAACAATGGTGTATCCCTATGCTAAATAATTATACAAGATTAAAAGTTTACTTTGTAATGAAGTTGTTCTGTATGTATAGACATGGAAACATCACCACACTATAATATTGAATCACTGAAATTAAATTGTGTTAACATGTATGGCATGATACCATTCATAAAAACATAGATACCCACAAAACAATAGTATGTTTTAATAGAAACATGAATATATATATATATACACACATACATAATGTAAGTGTAAAAAAAAGCTCAATAAGGAAAAATTAATTGATGATTGTGGTTACCTCTGAGGATTGGGGAACAAGACTGAGTGATAGAATGACTGAAAAGATCTAATTTTCTGCTACTACAAGAATGAGAAGTCCATGCCTTACTGGTGATTTTTAAGTTCTAAAAAAAGTTAATGAAGAATTTTCACATTTATATAAAGGAGAACATTGGCAAAAAATATCCAAACTCTTAAGGGTCATTAATGCCGTGTGTTTAATTGGTTTAATTCAATTTTTGTCTACTTTGATAGAGTTTAAAGAAATTGGATAATCAGCATGCTCCTCATGACTTAGAAAGAAGTCATTTATTTATCACTAAAACCTGATTTGTCTTGTTTCTTACAGTCAGTTTTCTCTTTACAGGCTCTAAAACAGCAACAGCAGAAGAAGCAGCAGCAGCAGCAGCAGCAGCAATGCAGGCCAAGCGTGTCCCTCCCCTCCAGCCAGCACCTCTCTCTGAAGACTGTCAAAGCATCCAGTGACTCTCTACCTGCCAAACCTGGTAAGCAGACTAGGTGTCTTTTCCGTGGAGGTTTCTTCCAGTATATATATATTTTGTATATACCAAATTTGTGTACTGTATCATTTGTTTTTAAATTACTGTATTTATTTACATACTTCTTGTACCACTGAATCATCAATATAAGTCTAGAGTAAACGGAAATTTATGCAATGCACTCTTTCAGTCATTTAAAAATACATCACTGGGATTTGCATATTAAAATGAGATCAATGACTAACTTCCACTTTATCTAACTTAATAATATTTGGAAGCCTCTAATTAGTAACTTCATAAAGCTGATACTCAGGCTGAACTCTCCACCACTTCTTTCCTTTAAAAATAAAAGGTTTTCCTAAGAATACGTGCTGCCTTAGAGTTTTCATTGGACATATCCACAGGCCTTTGGATTTTTTGTTCTAGCTTGTTTTTAACCTAAGCTGGTCTAGATGTAGACATTGTGTTTTATTACACAATTCACTTTGATGCCAGCTGATTATGAGTTTGCCAGGTTTAAACTTTGTCTTGCAGAACTTTGCCTTTTTGTTAGGAAGGAAATTTGCCACCAGAAGCAAATAATGTGCTGGGAGAAGGGACGAGATTTTATTTTACTTTTTGACTCTTAATTCTCAGACTCAAAACATATATGGGGGGGGGTCACATTGTGTCATGAATAACTTTTTTTAGTTAGTGTTAAATGATTTAATTGTTCATTTGTTTGATTGATTAATTTCTATCTATGACCTTGGTGTCACCAGTCTTTTGTATATTTTTTCCCCTAGCAGTATGGGAAGGAAAGCAATCTGATGGACAGTCAAGCAGCCCTCAGAACTCAAACTCTAGCTTTTCTTCTTCAGTTAAAGTAGAAAATCCTTTGCTAGGCCTGGGGAAGAAGTCATTCCAGAGATCTGACAGGCTCCACACACGTAAGTTGATTTACAAAGACTTGAATTGTCATGCTTTGTCAGCTCTATATTTGAAATTCATCAACTGGTTGCTTTAATTGCTACTTCTGGTTCACCTTTGAGCTCCTGAATATTTTCATGTTCTTCCTACCCTGCCCTTATCAAACTTCAATTCAGAATAAGATCTATTATGAGCCATTTTGTGGTTTATTTCTCTTCTGACAAGAGATTTCTTTATCTAGCATTATTTACATTTTATCTCTAGCTGTGTACAGAAAGGTGCAGAAGGGCTTATGATTAAACATGCCAAACCTTTTTCCTGCTCCCTCTGAAATCCTACTAAAATGAGAATATGGAAATACAAAAAATTAAACCCATAAGGGTGAAGAAAACAAGGAGACACCAGATGGACAGGCAATATCAACAAATTTTGAAAGATGACAACTGGATGGGTCTTTCACAGAGCTGAGGAGCAGATGCCAGCTAAGGCTGCAGAGCACCAGAAAACTTTAAGAATTGGAGATATCGTGTGTCCTAGTATAGAAGGGTGAGGCATAGGGTTGAAAAGAACCTTCTTTGAAAGTTAATAGGAAGCAGTTTGGTGCCTCACCCTAGCAGGAAACAGGAGGTTTAGTTTGAGGTAAAGTTAAACCATACAGACTTCAAATTCAGAGATACCACACATAGCTGAGGACAGATAATGAGGCAAGAGAGTGGAATCAGGGGAATCAAATAAAACACAAATACAGCTAGTGATCCTCCTGCTCACTTGGCCTCTGTAATGTTAGCAGTAAGGCGTACTTCTACCTCCACTACTTTGTTCCTCCTCCCCACCTATGCTCTGGTGGAAGATGGGGAATTGGTACCTAAAGAAGTTGAATAGCTTCAGAAAAAAATCTTCAGACAAATTTATAGGTTCCCAACTAAACAGAGATCATCTTGATCACACTTCTGTGGAAACTGACCAGTCTCTAGGACACACCCATGTACCCAAAATTTCCAGTCAGCCTTTTTAGTGCTTCTCTTTTACTTGTGATCACTAACGATAACCTTTGAAGAAAACCTCCCACCATGAGAGACAGAATCTGAAATACAGACTCAGAAGAAACAGACAATTCAATGAGAAAACTTTAAACTAATAACTTTAAAAACTATGATCTCCACAGGAAGAAATAAAAGATGGTTTTTGCATCCATGAAAGAACAATACTGTTTTAAAAATCAGAAAGAGTTCCATGATATTAAATAATGTGGTAGCAGAAATAAAAAATTATAATAGAAATACTTAAAAGTGAAGAAATTTCCCAGAACGTAGGTCAAAGGAGTGATTCAAAGGAAAGAGAAGGTAAGAAATTGGGAACATCAGTCTAGGCTGTCCACTATCTTAAATAGTAGGACCCTCAGAAAGAAAGAACAGAAATTGAAAGGGAGATAAATGATAACAGAAATAATACAAGAAAATTCTGTAGAATTGAAAGCCCCAGATTCCAGACCAAAAGTACCTAAAGAAATGTGAACATAAAGAAACCTATTCCATGGCACACTCTTTTGAAACTTTAAAACATCCAGTATAAAAGAAGAACCCAAAAAAGCCTCCAAAGAGAAAAAAATACTTCACCTGTAAAGATTCAAGACTTGGGATGGCAGGCATCTCAGCAGCAACGTAGAAGCTGTAAGACAGTGCAGCAATGCCAGCAAGATTCTGAAAGAAAGTTACTCTGTATTCATTTATATAGTCCAGACCCTTCTAAACTATTAAGTATGAAAGTAGAATTAATATTTTCAGACAAGTCCTTTGTAAAAATCTTGTTTGAGTCTATTTGGGATGGTAAATTATCTGTAAAGTTAACAGTTTTTATTCCACATATTTTGAAGACACTTTATTATTAGACATTTTCATGTTTAAAATCTTCCTAGTGGGTTGAACCTTTTTTTAATTTGCCTTATCAATCACTGATTAAGTTTTTTACGTAAGGTATCTTTTGTTTGGTATTAATAAAGGTACACCAGTTTTCCTATGGTTAGTTTTTGCCTGTGTATTTTTACTTTTTTTCATTTTTGTGGTTCACGTACATTAGATATTTCTTTACACAGCATATAGCTGGCTGAATTGTCTTTATTTTTAATCCAGTGTGTAAATCTCTCTTTGGTGAGCTTTTTATCCATTTACAGTTATTGTGGTTATTAATCTGTTTGGACTTTTTTTTTCTGCAGTCTTATTTTTTTCTGTTGATCTTTGTCCTGATTTCATTTTTCTTGCTTCCTTTTTTTTTTTTTAATGAATAAAAAAATTGGGGAGGCTTGACTGAACTTTTTTGCTATTTGTCCATTTTAATTCCTTCATTGTCCTTTTCTCTCTCTGTTGAGTTTGTTATACATTCTATTTCTGTTCTGCTAGTTCTAGGTGCACAACATGATGATATGATATATATATATAGTGTGAAATGATTACCACAGTTAACATTCATCACCTCACATAGTTACAATTTTTTTTTCCCTCAAGGTGAGAACTTTTAAAATTTATTCACTTAGCAAAAAGTAACCATCTTGATTTTCCTCCAGAACAGTGGGAGTACTCTGTAACAATTTAGCACTGATCTTTTCTGTCTGGACTTAAATAATAGTATCTGACATGTCTGTTCGTTGTTTTTAATCTCACAATCCAGGCACCAGAATGCTATTGTTTTATGCAAACAGTGATGATGTAGATTCATCTTCATGTCTGTCTTTCTTCATTATATTCCACCCCAGCCTTTTGCGGTGATTTTCCTTCCTGTAGTACAGTTTTTTGAGAACTTTATTTAGAGCATGTCTCTTGGCAGTAAACACCCTCAATTTTTTTTTCTTTCTGTAAATGTCCTTGTTTCATGTTCATTCTTGAAGGAGAATTTAGTATATATACCATTATAGATTCATGGGTATTTTTTCTCTACATTTTATAGTTATCCATTTGTTCTGGATTCCTTTATTAAGAAGCTTGCTGTTATTTTGTTCCTTTTAAAGAAATCTTTCCCTTCCTTATGGATGCTTTCAAGCTATTTCTTGGTCTTTCATGGGCAGTTTACTAAGCTGTGTCTAAGCATGGGTTTCTTTTTATCCTGCTTTGAATATGATACGCTTCTAGATCTTTAGGTTTGTGGTTTTCATCAGTTCTGGTAAATGTACTGCTGCAGATTATTTAAATACTGCCTTTTTTTTTCCATTCTCTTATTTTTTTCTTTCTGGGTCTCCAATCAAGCACTTATTAGACCGTCTCATTCTGTTATTCATGTTTCTGCTAAAACTCTCAAAATAGTCTATCTTACCTGTCTTTCCTATATTCTGGATAAATTGTTTGGCCATAACTCCCTCCTCTTTAATCCACTCATAGTATCTGATTTCAACAATTTATATCCTGTTTTTTGTAGAAATCCCATTTATTTTTTTTTAAGTCTTTGTGTTCATTTCTGATTATTTTATTCCCGTCTTTACAGTTACATTCTTTTTTTCTTTAATCAGTTTATACATAGCTATTTTGTATTCTATATATGTGACATTTTCAGTGGTAGCAGTACTTCTAGGTCTAAATCTTTTATTTCTGATTGCTGTTGACCCTGTCATAGTGGCATACCTTCTGGTTTGTTGGGCTAATCTTTGTTAGGCAGTGCTGGATTCTAATATGTAGGAATCCTATGGGCCTCAGTTAAGGGAAATCCTTTTGTAACCGGGGAGATTCCTTTTGCTTGTTGCAGGAGCCAGACGTTACATCTTGGATTGTGTAGCTTTTTTCAGGTATTCCTAATTGTAGAGTTTATGTGTCCTAGATTCCTATGTACCTTAAAATGTTGCTGTATATTGTTAAGTTTTCTTCTAATAAGATTATACTGATCTCAGCCCCACCAGCAGTATTCGAAAGTGGTTTTGCTTTTTCCCCACATAGTCCCATCACTGTATTGCAATATTTGCCATTTGTTAGACCAAAAGATCTTCATTGGTCTAACTGGCATTTCTTTAAGTATTAATACCTTAGCATCTGTTTATGGTTAGTCAACTGTGAGTTGCCTATTAATTCCTTTTGCTCATTTTTCTCTTGGTGATATTTGTCTTTTTTATATTGATTTATAAATGCACTTTTAATAAAATATCAAGAATAGTAACCTTTTCTCATGGCTTGGAAGTATTTTTCCAAATTAGCCTTCTATTTATAATTTTTTTTCCATTTATGTTTTAACCTTTGTGTACTCAAATCCATCAGTGTTTTGAAAGACTGAAACCTCCTAATTGTGAATAGATTTCCTGTAACTTCTAAGCTATTCAATCATAACATTTTTAGCTAATGCAAATTAAAATTGATAAAAATAATTCTCATGGGAAGAGAAAAAGGGCCTCAGTATGATTTATAGAGAGATTTGAATTTTTTTATTTCTTAATCATTCTGTGTTTGTGGCATTTATTATAAACTTCCTCAGTTCAATTTGAGAAATTATCGAGTCTCAAAAGTAAAATGCACTTTCAGTATGGCAAAAGGTTCACTTCTACAGACCTTATTCCATTTTTGCAGAGAAGATAAATTATATTCTTTTACCCTTTATGAATGATTAAAACTTGCTTTGTTTCATCTTGGAAGAAATTTCTAAGAACATTAGGTATTACCTTCTTCACAGTGTGATATTTTAAAGTACTTAGAATTGTGGGTTTTTTGCACTGCAGAGCAAGGTATAGTTTAGATAGAAACAGGAGTGTGAAGGAGGCTCAAGTGATTCTTCTCCGTATTTTTATAGGGCAAATGAAGAGGACTAAATGTGCTGAAATTGATGTTGAGACACCAGACTCCATTCTGGTTAATACAAACCTACGAGCACTGATCAACAAACACACCTTTTCAGTCCTTCCTGGAGACTGCCAACAGCGACTGCTTTTACTACTTCCAGAGGTGGATCGACAGGTACGTTAACTTCAGGCACGTTAGCAGTTTTATAACTCTGCTGCAGCTTCCTTCAATGATCACCTTTAGAACTACTTAGACTTTTAAAGTGGCTTTTTATGTATACCTGTAAAGAAGTGGCATCAAAGGTATTAGACAAGAAATAATATTTTTTGTGTAAGTGTTCTTAATAGGTTGGCCCTGTAAGGCTTTATAAAGGGAAAGAACCCTCTTACCAGAATGTCAGGATTATGGTAAATTATAAAAATTATATAAAATTTGTCTAGTTATTGTATTAGGATGTAGACATCCATAGAATACAGTTCAGGAGGTTAATTTGTTAATTTAATTCTTTAAATTAACAGTTAATTAAGAAATTAAACAGGGTTTTTTGAATGGATTTTTTTGAAAGGGTTAGGAATGTTAATTATTTTTTATTCTTTTGTTAAATTTTTCTAAAACAAACACTTGTTGCTTTAATAATAACTTTAAAAATCCAATATAAGTTATATTCATTAAAGAAAAAGGGAGCTTGACAAAATATGAAAGGTTTAGAAGAGTTTGGGCAGGGACCGGAGTAGTTTAGGTTGGTCAGAAGTAAAGTAAAGGTCCGAGACTTAGGCTTCCATCAGGGAAAGAGTGACTGGCATGTCACCCCTCCTTTTTGATCTTCTGTTTCCTCCTCTGCAAAAGGAAGATAAGTTCATCATGGTTTTATAAGATTTATTCGATTCTGAGACTTTTTTTTTTAACATTTTTTATTGATTTATAATCATTTTACAATGTTGTGTCAAATTCCAGTGTTCAGCACAATTTTTCAGTTATTCATGGACTTATACACACTCATTGTCACATTTTTTTCTCTGTGAGTTATCATAACATTTTGTGTATATTTCCCTGTGCTATACAGTGTAGTCTATTCTACAATTTTGAAATCCCAGTCTATCCCTTCCCACCCTCCACCCCTCTGATTCTGAGACTTTTTAAATTATGATCATTTCTAAATACCTACTATGTTCTAAGTAATTTGTTAGGCTCTCCTCCTTTTTTCTAGTCATTATAAAAACAAGATGAAAGGGAGTTGCTTTCCCTGATTTACAATGAGAAAACTAGATCTATTTCCTAGTTTATAGTAAGATTAATGGAGTGCAAGTAAGTTATACAAATCATTACAGTTAATTGACTATACAGTCAAAACTAAATCTTTGTCATTCTGAAAATCATCTTTCTACTGGGCTGTATTGATACCAATTTCATTTTGCTGTGAATTAGCACATGTAAAAGCAGATCAGCTTCCATTTCTGGGGAGTCCAAAGAAGTCAGGTATCCTACCAGCAGTAGGGACAAAGAAGTAAGTAAAACTGATCCTTCCCAGCTACTGTTCTCCTCAACTTAATACTTTGGGAGAAATTACAGCTTTGGGGATGCCCAGTTTTGGTTTGAAACAAGTTAGGAGACAAGTTTTGGCAGAATTTTTAGAGAATGTCTCTTCTTGCTAGGAATTGCTCACACCTCTTTTAAAGACTCAAGTTTTTAGGTTGGGAATAATACACAGGACCTAACGGGGAGGGTCTGTCCGTAGAACTCTAGTGCAAGTTTCTCAGAACTGTCTTGACGACTGGCCCTCATCCTCTCTCAGAAGGAGGATTGCCATGTGTAATTTTGGAATTAAAAAGGGCCTTGGAGCTTACCCAGCTTTCCATTGAGTGCAGTCCTGTAAGGTTACTCGCCTGTCTTTTTCAGTTCCTATGGTGGGAACACAGTATCTGAGAAATACTGCCCTTATGTATAGGGAGTATGGATTTTATTAGTGAAATTCTACTCCATTATCAGATGAAATTTGGAGTTTATCAAAAATTCTGGTTATTACTAGCATGAAACAATATTGGAGTGTATGTACCCAACAATGAACAATGGAAAAACATTATTTAGACCAGAGAAGGGAATAAGGGAGGGGCATGGATTAAGACACCTCTTTTCAGATTTATTTGAAGCTCTGTCTATGGAAGAGGTAAACTTCTTTGTTTCTCCAAAAAGCCGATTTTGGGTTAAAATAACTTTTTTTAAAAAACAATTGGACCTATTAAATTGTAGAATGGATTGACTCATTTTGGAGTAACTTGCTGAGCACAGGAATATTCAAGGAGAGGTTGGATGACCTGTTCTCATAGGGAAGCCTGTTACTCCTCTGCCAAATCTATAAGTACAAGTCAGCAGTCAGCAAACTATAGCCCACAGACCAATTTCAGCCCACTGTCTGTTTTTGTAAATAAAGTTTTATTGGCATACAGTGAGTCCCATTAGTTTGCATATTGCTTATACCTACTTTCATGCTACAATGGCAGAGTTGAGTAGTTGCAACGTAGACCATATGGCCTGCAAAGCCTAAAATATTTGTAGTCTATCCCTTAATGGAAAAGTTTACCAATTTCTGCTCTAGAGCCAGGGGGAAATAATGTTGGCCCAGATAGGTTTACAAAGTAAAGTGAGTTGAATTCCTTAGGGATTCCTTGAATCCCTAGGATGTCCAAATAGTTACCTAAATTTTCTTCAAAAAATTGTGACTTAAAACTTACATTTAGGTTTTTAATCCATCTAGAATATTTTTATATTGCTCTGAAATTGTGGTTCAGCTTTATTTTCTACTGACTAGATAGCCAGTTGTTCCAGCACTACATATTTTTATAACTGTCTTTTTGCAATTTGTAATACCATCTTTGTTACGCATTCTTTTCATTTATATGCAGTATGTATTTATAGGCACTCTCTCCTCTTCCACTAGTTTCTTGGTTCACACTAATGCTAGTAATAATAGTTTTCATTGCAGTGGCTTTGTGTAGTATGTTTAATAATTGGAAAGGCAATTCCCCCCTCTCGGTTTTTCATATTAATTTTTTTTCCATATGAACTTTAATATTTTATTAATGAAAAATCTGCATAGGGATTCTGGTAGGAATCTAGATATTAACTTTGAGGAGAATAGCAACTTTATTAAGTTTTTTTTCACCTAAGTTTTTTCAGATCTTGTGTTTTAGATCCTTAAATAAGATCTTATGGTTTTAAACCAAGATAGGCAATCCAAAATTGTAGTGCAAAGAAGAATCTTAAAACTTTTTGTCAAGACATCACAAATCAAGTCAGTAGACAGATAGATTGGGGGAAATATTTTTAAATTATATAACAACTTCAGTATGTATAACATGCAAAGATTTTTACAAGATAGTTAAAAATAAGCAGCCTCAAAGAAAAATGAGCAAATGAAATTGGCATTTCAGTAGATGGCAAATCTGAGTATTCAATAAACATGCAGAAAGATACACAAAACTCTTGTAGTCGGGATGAAGGAAATTTTTTTTTTAATCATTTCACACCCATTAATAGCCAACAGTTAAATCGCATGTTAACATCTCTTGGTCACAGGGAAAAGAGTATGCTCATATATTTCTAGTAGGAATGTGAATTGTTTTAGCCTTTTTGGAAAATAATCTAACTATCTTTAGTTACATACACACAAATATTTCTTTGCTTTCAGAACCTATCCCAGAGAAATACAAGCACCTAGTATATTCATCTTTATTGGAATGCTTATTGCAGCTTTGGTGATTATGGGAAAACACTGAAAACAAAGTGTATATTTATGGTTAGGAAATTGGTAAATGAATTGAGGGACATTTATACAATAAAACAGTCCACAGCTATTATACAGAAGTTAAAGCTATGCCAGTTGACTTGGAGAGACTTCCACATTGTTATTATGTGAAAAAAAAGTAAGTTTCAGAATAATGTATGTAACTTGGTCACAGTTTTATAAAACAAATAATGAACCTCTCAGAAAAAACCTCTTACCTCTGTATTTATTTGCAGATGATTCTTTGAGAATAATTAATCAATGGGGAATGAAATTGAAAGGCGAGGAAGAAGGGAGGAGAGGTAAAGAATAAAAAAAATTTTAGAAAGAAATAATATTACATTATAAAATAGAAGTATCCATAATAAGCAGCATGGTATGATATAGTCATGTTTCTATAAAATTTAATGTACATACATTGTTTTCTAAAAAGACAGGAAAGTCAAATTCCATATGATACATTTGGCTTTCTGTCTAAGCTTTCTGTGGCTTATTCTTTGACCCAGGTTGGTCCAGATGGTCTGATGAAGTTAAATGGCTCAGCCCTTAACAATGAGTTCTTCACTTCAGCAGCACAAGGCTGGAAGGAAAGACTTTCAGAAGGTAAGTGTTCAACTTCACGTGTCACCTAGGGTGTGTATGCACTTGGACAGCATGTTGGCACCCCTGCACCTCAGTGGGTATTTGCCCAGTTTTGGAAGGTAAAGGGCAGGATGTTTTGTAGGCTAGAGCTAGCTATTCTATGTGGAGCACATTGCTAGACTTTTATCTAGAGCATGTGACTAGGTTTAGCTCCAGATGGAGTCCAGCAACGTGTTCTTTTAAGGGTTTAAAGTCACCTGGGAAACTTATAAAGTACTGACTTCTAGACCCTATTCCTAAAGAGTGATCATTAATTCTAGCTTAATGCCTAGGAACTGAAATTTTAATAAGCAGAATATATAGAATTAGAGTTATTTTATGGTGCTGTGAAATCATGTTTTGGTAAGTGGTGAGATAACCTCTTACTGCCCAGTCTCAAACTAACAGTAAAAAGAGTCACTAAGAACATTTTTTTCAGAAACTGCTATATTAAGAACTGTTTCACATACTGTAAAATTCACCCATTTGAAGTGTACGTTTCAGTGGCAGTCAGAACATTTTAATAAATACAGATTGTGACCAAGAATTTCACTGATCTGCCATGTATGCCATGTTTTCAGTGCTGATCTAACAAATTCACTGAGGGTAAATTATAAAGCATAACAAATTGAGTGATTTAACAGCATTTGCCCAGCATGTAGCATCAGTCGCTATCAGCATTACTTAACCCTGACTGCTCATTATAATCAATTGTGGTATTTTTAAAAGTACTGACTCCCAGACCCCACTCTCAATGATTTTGCTTTCCCTGAGCTTCAGTGTTCTTTTTTTTTTTTTTTTAATTTCCCCCAAATGATACCAGTATTCAGCCATTATTAAAATCACTGACCGTATTATTTTTATTTCAAATATTATGTTTGTTTTTCAGTACACATGGAATACAGACTAACATTTGAAAAGCCATATGAAGTTTTGCCAAGGAATAGCTTGTGAAAACAAGTGTGAGAACCT
Organism: Camelus dromedarius; assembly: GCF_036321535.1. Taxonomy (NCBI): domain Eukaryota; kingdom Metazoa; phylum Chordata; class Mammalia; order Artiodactyla; family Camelidae; genus Camelus; species Camelus dromedarius. The sequence continues at coordinate 46,432,801 of NC_087450.1, forward strand.
TAGAGATAAATACATTTTTAAGAAGGGCTACTTAAGGAATACTATTCATTGCTGACTTTTTGTTAGATCACTGACAATTAGAGTTAATTAACCAGCTAATTAATATCTATATTTTTCATTGTAATTGATGATTTTTCCCTTCCTGTTTTTCTTTTTAGGGCAAATTCTGTGTAGAAGGTCATCTCTTGCTGATTACTTTTGACCTTTCAGTCTTTCTTAAAGATTTCCTTCAGCAGAGACTCCCTTTTTCTGAAAGAATCAAAATCACATAAGCTCTTTAAAACATACCTGTTACCAGTACCTTTCTTTAAGGATAATTTGGATTTATGCCTCCTGTCTCCCAGCTTTTTAAAGTAGTTATTATCAACAGTGATACCTTGATTGTTGTCAGTGTTAACTTTTCTGTTTTGCATATGACTAGGGACTGCTATAGCTATAGTCATGCGATCATATTTTATGAGCAGCAGGAACTTTGTACACATGTGAACAGCGTTTAGTATTGTTTATTCCTCATTCTATCATGCACAGAAGACTCAACCAAAGAGCAGAAGTTCTGGGTTGGATTCTGACAGCCAAATTCCTTTTCTCCCACTCATATGCCCAGGACTGTGATAGCCACACTTTTCCTTTCCCTTGTCTTATCCGCAGGAGGTCTTAAACTTCAAATCTACCATTTCTACCTCGTAATCTCTGATGTCCTGGGTATTAGAGAATAAAAGGAACAGCCTATCTGAGCGACAGGTTTGAAGATGGCCTACGAAGCACATTCACTCTTTTCTGCTGATGGAGTGAGAAGGATTGAGGTGGTTGCTAGTAAAGGAAAATAAATGGCATATTCAGAGCAGCTGGGTCTTTGGCGTATTGAGTATCTTATTACCAGGGCACTAGACTGGTACAATTTCTGGAACAGTTATAAAATTGACAACTCCGAAACAACTCCCTACCTTTTTACTGGAACCTCAAATGCCTTTAAGCAAGGGCATAGCTGTTCATTATTCACTTAGAGCTAAAAGGCCTAAAATATAAGTTGCCTTGGATAAACAGAACTTTTAAATAATAAAATGTCCAGTGGCATTGTTTACTGAAAGCACATAGCTGTTTTTCCAGTGGAAAAGAAATGAACAGACTCAAGGTTACTGATAAAACAAATCTGTGGGGAATACGATGCTTGGAGCAGGAGGGAGGTGCTACAAGGAAAGCCCAGAGAAAAGGCCTCAGTTAACCTCAGCTGAGTACTGCAAACTACATGAAATGGTATGCAAGTATTTTTATTTCACCTGATGGAACTTAGGTAGTTCTTCCTTACAGTAAGTGAGAAATTTGGGGAAATTTCTGTTACTTTCACATGGTAGTATAAGGACTCCTGCAGGATTCATTCATGTTTACAAACAGTAAAAAGTTGCAAATAGCATATTTCTATTGAATATCTTTTTTTTTCTTCTGGGGGGGATACATTACAGGTGAGTTTACACCTGAGATGCAGGTGAGAATTCGACAAGAGATTGAGAAGGAGAAAAAAGTAGAGCCGTGGAAAGAACAATTCTTTGAAAGCTACTATGGTCAGAGGTAATATCAAGACAGGTTCTGTAAACCAAATGTTAATTCCTATACATGTGGTCTGTTTACCTTTCTGGAAAATCTAGTTTGCAGTTTCCTTCCATTTTTTTCATTAATTATTTTATATTAAGGAAATTTTTTCTTCTTATGAATCTTAGATGCACAGAACAGGACTCCTCATAATCCTTGACTCTTGACACGTTACCATTGTGGGTGGTATGGTTTCTTTAAAAAAAAAAAAATCAACATTTAATTGTCTTGAATGAGTCCCTTTCTTTGAATAGATGGGCTTTTCTTCCAGTAACTTTATAATTTATAAGAATACTGAAGTTCTGTACATTTTTATAGTAGTCAATTATCCCACAATAGGGTATCTTATCTAGAATCACTGAGCAATCCTAGGAATCCTGTAATACGGTCCATCATACTCAACATGTAATTAAACAGCCCTTCCTCCGAAGAAGGTACTCTGGGAGATAGACATAGCTAAATCAAGATACAAACTCTTTTCGCAAGGGGCTGTAGTCTAAGTTGTTTTTTTTTTTAATCTGACAAAAAAAACCTTACTGAAATCTTAAAGGAGACACATAAACAGATGATAGTGGAGCTGTACTGTTCGAAGTAGAATTGAACACCCAGAGTCTTATTTGTTATTCTCACTTCCTTCCTTATGTCTACCTAATGGCAGCCTTCAAGGAGACTCTGTAACCACAGCTTGAGAACTAATGGCTCTTTTCCTTATCTCCGAGTAGTGTTCATTGATCTCCTTCATGGTCGTTTCGAGAGTGGTTCTTACTGAGATGGAGACCCCCATACACTGATTTTCTACCTTCTTGGTATGAGCTTTGAGCTCTTCTATAGAAATGATGGTGAATACATTAAGACTATTATTACAGGTAGTAATTATTCCATTGAATATTGTTCATTCCTTCCTTATTAGGCAGATGGAACATTATGGCAGTTGTTGGGTTTTTCTATTACTTTTTGCCAGCTTTTTTGAAGGACTATATTTGATTACTATCCAGTTTTGTCCATCGCTATTCCATCTCAGGGGCACAGTACTGATTATTTGAAGTCTCCAAAAAGAGCAGTCTTGTTTTTACTTGTTATACAGTATTCTAAGATATTAGGAGAAGTCTGTAGTAACCACTACAGGGTAGCCTGGCTCTTAGCCAGGCCACATTATGGAAGTCCCAATTGGCCTTCACTCTTAGGATAACTCAGAGGCACTTAATCTCAGAATTTTAGAGCTATACCAAGTGAAATTTAAACATGCTTTCCCTAAACTCAAGAGTTCTGATTTCCAACCTCCTGAGAACACCGACCGACAACTCTCCTGTTGTCTCCTTGGGGCCCCTTAGATTTCTTGGGCCAGCCTCTCTACAGGTACTGCAGGGCAGAGTTGGTCACAGTCCAGACACACAATCCCAGAATGCATGGTCTTTGTCTTCTTTTACTTCTCTGTGGGTAGTCTGTGATACATGCCTCTAGACAGTGTAGCCCCTTTGTAAGCAGAAGTAATAATAATAATTAACATTATATTGAGCTTTTATTATGTACTAGGTACTGTTGTGAGTACTTTACATGCATTAACTTAGTTATTCATCAGAGCAGCACTATGAAGTGTTTAGCCTCAGTGTACAGTTAAAGAAACTGACATAGAGAAGGCTAGTCACTTAGTATCACATGGTTAGTAGGTATCACAGCCAGGAGTTGAACCTAGGCACTCTGGCTCCAGACCCTTCACTAATAATAGTAATAGTGAAGATAATATATGAAGACTACCTACTAAGGATCAGGGGTTCTGCTAGGCGTTGCCATATACCATTATCTCATAATACCTTTAATAGCAGGGGCCATTTTTCAACTACAATATTTCTTTCTTCTGCCGTTTAGCTCTGGCTTGAGCCTTGAAGATTCAAAGAAATTGATGGCCTCACCCAGCAATCCCAAAGTAAAGAAAATCCCAGCTGAGCAACCAAAATCCATGCTTCCTTCAGAGGGCTCTCCTGTCAGTGTAGTCCCAGTAATTCCCCAGTTAGAGTCTAAAGAAGTACTGCAAATGCCATCACCAGTCAGAAACGAAGAGCACGAAAGCCAAGATAAGATGCAGCCAAACTCCAAACCCACAGAACCCCTACTTTCCTCAGCTACCAACACAAATGAGCTTAGCAGTGTTCCTCCCACCAAGTGCCCAAAGGATGAGGCTCTCTTGGAGCAGAAGCCAGTTGCTTCTGCTGAACAGGAGTCTGAAAAAGAGAATCATCTCACTACAACTTCAAATTATAACAAAAATGAAAGCCAAGAAGCTTTAATTACATCCCCAAGCAAACCCAAGAGTCCTGGGGTGGAAAAAACAGTCATGAAGCCCGTAGTAGAAGCAGGTCCACCGGAGACCACTGTGAAAGAGCCTCCATCAAGTCTGGCCGATCACAGCCCAGAAAGCCTCAAGAGGAAGTCTTCTCTCACCCAAGAAGAGGTCCCTGCAGGCTGGGAGAAAAGGCCACGTGTCACTGAGAATCGCCAGCACCAGCAGCCATTTCCAGTCTCCCCGCAGCCCTTTCTCAGTAGAGGGGACAGGATCCAGGGCCGGAAAGTACCTCCTCTCAAGGTAAGAGAGTGGGAAGAATTGAAAAAGAGAGATGGTCTCAACACTAAGTTTTTGGTCGTACCTACTAAATTTCACGTATTTGTGGTTTTTCTAAATGCAGAAGCAGTTGTATATATTTGATATTCATATAACTGTGGTCATATATGAGTAAAATTAAACAGGGATTTAGAACTGCATTCTTACAGATCTGTACTCTGTTGGTGTTTGAATAAGCAAGGTACCTGGATAGCTAATGTAATCCACTTCCGCTCACCCCTCTGCTGGCTACTCTTGTATTTTAAGACAGTTATGAAAATCTCATGTGACAAAATAAGTATAGTGAGAAACATGAAAAGGTCATTGGTGTGGTTAAGAGATCTTATTGTTCCAAGAGCCATATTTAAGTGTACCTTGGTCTTTTCTTAGTGCCATAACTGATTTGATGTTCTGAGGCTCTAGAACTACCTTTTTTGTTCCATCCTTTTAAAGGAAATGTGCGTGGCTGCCATGAGTCACCACTGGTTACTTGAGGGACTTTTAGTAAGATGGAAACTCTTGCTTAGGATGTGTGATTAGTTTATGTTCTAGCCTTACATTGCTGCATGTCAGAACTTTCAAATTTCTATAGCAGTGTCATTGTCTTAGTATATACCTGGGCTTGTGCCTAATACCAGTTTGTAGTTCATTCTTCATTTAAGAAATGGTATTTATTTATTAATGCATTTTATTAGTAGTATTTATTAATACTATTGTGTCTACTATGAGCCCAGGCACTGGGTATTTTTCATTCACATTAGGATATAAGTAGAAAAATAAGCCAAATAGAAGTACTTTTTTTCCCTTTTTTATTTAACATTTAAGTTCTGCCTGGAAACATCCCTTGGAAACAGTTGCTAGAATTTGACCTGTTTCATGCACTGAGACTCTTCTTTCTTATTTTGCTTCTTGTTACTAATAGTATGAGGTTCTCTGTTACTTTTTAATTTTAAGATGTGTGGTTTTAGCACTCAGGAATTTCTGTCCCCCCTCCCCAGTTTTCTACCATTAACATATGCAACATATACTATCAGGCTTTGCCAGAGATTTTGATTTTTAAGATAGTCACTTTTATTATTCATGTTTTAAAAATATTAGAAACCTTTCTCTACTGCATGTCAGCTTATCTCCAGACCTGACCTGAAAGCTGAGTTACAGTTAAGGTTTTACTTTATATAAATGACACTCGGTGAGAACCGTCATTTCTGTTTCCTCATCCGTCTGCTTCCTGCTAATCCAAAGAGGTTCTACACTGAAAATTTAAATCCACTGTGACCACGTTAATGTTACTTAACTTTTTTCCTTTTTATTAAACTTCTCCTTCCTCATTTCTCTAAAAAAGACTTTCTAAAAAACAAGTTGCTTTAGTAACTCTCTTACCGTAGACCCTATCTCAAAATCCTGCTTTCTTAGACAAAGTTCAACATAATTCATAACAGAACAGAATCTTTTAAACAAAACTTAAATAGAAAAAATTTGAATTTTATTACAAATGATATATGGATATGTGTATAAAAATTACATGCACATGTCTGTTCTATATATATGCATATCTATAGTATAAAATGTGCATATATATGTATAAGAGAGATGTAAAACTCAGACACTGTATATTTTCCATTCAGTATACGTTTGTAACAGAAAGAATCTGATTCCTTTGGTGTACCAGGGCAGAGCTTTTCAGTAAGTTAAAATTGTTGAATTTTTATCAGCGCCCAGAAAACCTTGAGTGGTTTTTGTGCATAAAAAAGTACAACATCTCATTTATTCCACATAAACAGATAATAGGACTGTTTACATAAATAACTGAAAATTATTATTTTTAAGCATTAAAACTTAACTACTTTTAATGATTGTTATTTAATGAACATGTTATTAATGATTTTCAGTCATTATGATAAATATCATTTACTGTGCTAGATATGTTGTTATGCTCAAGATTATTCTAATGTAAGATTATTTGTCCCATATATATACAATTCCTTTAAACAACTGTGCGTTTTATGTTCTTGTTTTTAATTGTCTAGTTTTATCTGTTTTTGTCTCCTTATTAGTGGTCTCCTCTAGATGGTGTTACCAAAGGGCAACAGTTGCTTCCCCTTTGAGCAGCTTCTAAAATGCTGTGTGCAGTTGGGTATAAAATAGTTTCAGCTTTAAAAGAGGGATTAAGTACATCTCATGATGCAAAATATGTGGACTTCGTGACAGATGTTACACAATCCTACAACTCTAACTTCTGAATGACAGAGAATTTTTCAGGGCTGTTGACCTTTTCAGAAATGGGTATTGCAAATAATGAAAAATCTTTAATGACATTATTATTCTCAATTTAAGGAATTCCAGAAAGATGACATGCATTTTCTTGGGGTTCGGTGGTCTTAATTTTTTTTTTTAATGAAATACCCTAGAACATCTGTAACGTTTACTTGCTGTTTTAAACTCTGCCAGCTACTAGAAGGTCCAGATATTGATGCATTCTGATTAATTTCAGTAGGTTTCAAAATATTGTTTTGAACAGGAGTCACATTCATTTCAGATGTAGTATTTTGTAGTATTTTGTGATGTGAAAATCAGTGGTTTCAAACCTAGTGATGCATCAGAATCACCTAAGAAGCTTTTTGGAAATGCATCGTTTCTCTAAGAGTGCTAATTTGCGATTTTAGGGATAGGACTTTGAGCACATACAGTTTTTTAAAACTCAACAAATAAGTATAATGCCAGCAGGGAATGAGAATGACTTTGGTAAACGTTATAGACATTAGGTACATACTCCTTTATATGGGTGGGCAGCATGGATCACATACTGTCTTCCTTCCAGTGCTGTCTAGAATTTGTGCTGTCTCTGTAATTTGAGGTAACTCAGCCTTATGCTATGTGTGTGTGTGTGAGTGTGTAAAGGAGAAGAGAACAAGAATTTTCCTCTGGACCTTGTTAGCAGAGCCAAGAAGTAAGACAGTAATTATGTTTTCTTCTACTTTATTTTTTCTGTTTCTCTCTCTTTTCTTTTACACACGTTTTAAAATGCAGATACCATAGAAAGGTCAGTGTCTTAAATAATCAACTGATGTTAGTAGTGGTGACATTCGGAGAGAGTTGTATTGAGAAAAGAGGTTTGAGACTTTGGGATGGGAGTGGATGTTGAGGGAGGAGTGTCATTGGCACCAGTAGAGGAGGTGGAAGGACCCTAAAGCAAACCTGTGTTACTGTCTCCATGGTTTGGTCTCTTAGCCGCAGGCCTCCCGTCCTTGTCACAAGTGTCACATTGTTCACCATACTCTAAGAATTTAAGCCTTAATGAAGTTTTGTTACTTTTATAAATGAAAACTAAGCTCTGTTGTTTTTTCCTCCCTAATTCTTTCAGATCCCGGTCTCCAGAATCTCCCCCATGCCGTTTCCTACATTTCAGGTCTCTCCCAGGGCTCGTTTTCCAGTCTCCATCACTAGTCCTAACAGAACAGGAGCCAGAACTCTTGCAGACATCAAAGCAAAAGCCCAGCTGGTCAAAGCACAGAGGGCAGCAGCCGCCGCCGCCGCCGCCGCCGCTGCAGCCGCCTCAGTTGGAGGGACCATTCCGGGACCTGGCCCAGGCGGGGGACAAGGGCCAGGAGAGGGGAGTGAAAGGCAGACTGCTAGAGGAGGGAGTCCAGACTCAGACAGAGTCAGTGAAACTGGAAAGGGCCCCACACTGGAACTGGCAGGAACTGGAGGCAGGGGAGGTACGAGAGAGCTTTTACCCTGTGGTCCAGAGACTCAGCCCCAGTCTGAGACCAAGACCCCAGGCCAGGCACAGCCTCACAGTGTCTCTGGAGCACAACTACAGCAAACCCCCTCAGCGCCTGCAACATCCGCCCTCAGTGGAGCATGCACAGGTGTCCGGTCACCAGCCCACACTAGCGCACCCCCACCAGCTTTAGGGAAATTCAGTCGTGAAAAACTGAATCCCATCAGGGCAGCAGCCACAGTGGCCTCTCTTAGCCACCCACAAGGGCCCAGTAATTGTAAGCAGGAGAAAGCACCTCCTACTCCTGCAGATCCTGCTCTAATCTCGGGTGCCTCGCCTGTTCGTTTTGCAGCCAATGGCACATTTGAGCCCAAAGCAGGTTCTACTAAGAATATACCAAACCCTTCAGCCTCAGCAGAGATAAGAGCTAGCGCTTCAGTGGATATGACTCCCCCGCCTTTAACATCTTTATTGACAACAGCCACTTTAGAAAAGCTTCCTGTGCCCCAGGTCAGTGTAACAATAGCACCTACCGGATCAGCTCTGTCTTTGAGCACTTTGCCAGCAGCTTCTAGCCTTAAAACTCCAGGAACTTCTTCAAATATGAATGGACCCATTTCAAGGCCTAGTTCTAGTATCCCTGCTAATAATCCTCTGGTAACTCAGCTGCTGCAGGGCAAAGATGTTCCCATGGAGCAAATTCTGCCTAAACCTCTCACCAAAGTTGAAATGAAAACTGTTCCACTAACTACAAAAGAGGAGAAGGGGATGGGAGCACACGCAGGCAGCAGTGTAACAGAAAACAGCACTAGAGAGGACGTTAATGAGAGACAGCCCCATCCAGCTACACAGCAACTGAGTAAAACCTTGCAAAACAAGCAGCTCCCCCAGGTCCCAAGACCTCTTCAGCTCTTTTCAGGTAAGGATCTGAGGGACTCTAGCATTGATGCACACCAGTACCAAGAAGGACTGAGTAAAGCAACCCAAGATCAGATCCTTCAGACTCTGATCCAAAGGGTTCGGAGGCAGAACGTTCTCTCATTTGTGCAGCCCTCGCAGTTTAACTTTACTCACTCAGGTTTCCAGTTAGAGGACATCTCCACAAGCCAGAGGTTCATGCTGGGTTTTGCTGGCAGAAGGACATCCAAGCCTGCAATGGCAGGACACTACTTACTGAACATTTCCACCTATGGCCGGGGTTCAGAGAGCTTTAGGAGGACCCATTCTGTAAACCCTGAAGACCGGTTTTGTCTAAGTAGTCCCACTGAGGCCTTGAAAATGGGATATCCAGACTGTAAAAATGCAACAGGAGATAGTAGCAGCAGCAAAGAAGATGATACTGATGAGGAAAGTACTGGTGATGAGCAGGAATCTGTCATGGTAAAGGAGGAGCCGCAGGCTTCCCAGAGTTCCGGCAAGTATGAAGCAAGTTCAGGACCCCACAGTAGAGAAACCCTACCCACCAATGATTGTTCAGCTAAAAAGAATGTGAAGGCAGAGACACCAGTGCCTGAGCAAACCACTCTAAGCAAGGAGAATTACCTGTTCACTAGAAGCCAAACATTTGATGAGAAGACCCTAGCCAGAGATTTTATTCAGGCAGCACAGAAGCAGATGGCTCATGCAGTGAGAGGTAAGGCCATGCGTAGCAGCCCTGAGCTTTTCAGTTCCACTGCTCTTCCTCTGCCTGCAGACAGTCCTACCCATCAGCCTCTACTCCTTCCACCTCTGCAAACCCCAAAGCTGTATGGAAGCCCCACACAGATCGGGCCCAGCTACAGAGGCATGATCAACGTCTCCACCTCGTCTGACGTGGACCATAACTCTGCTGTGCCAGGGGTGCCTGACTGTAGCCAGGTATCTAGCAATGTCGGTGATGTCATGTCCTTTTCAGTGACTGTCACAACCATCCCTGCTAGCCAAGCTGTGAATCCCAGCAGCCACGGCCAGACCATTCCTGTTCAAGCCTTTCCTGAAGAGAACAGCATAGAGGATACACCTTCGAAATGTTACTGCCGATTGAAAGCCATGATCATGTGCAAGGGATGTGGAGCTTTCTGCCATGATGATTGCATTGGCCCCTCCAAACTGTGTGTCTCCTGCCTTGTCGTTCGGTAACAAGACTAGAAGGAGAGTGCACTGTGAGGGAGGCAGGAAGGGGGGAGGGTAGACAGAGGTGATTTTTGCGTCCTTTTGGAATCACAGAAATAAACAAGTAGGTTTCAGTTGTCTTAAGAGACAAATGTTACTTAATCAGGAATACAGAGTACAGATCTCACATTTTAGAGGAAGAGCACCTTGTATAGTAAGTCCAGGTCAAGCAAGACTTTGTGAATTTGTGACAAGTTTGCACTTAAAAATCATGTAAATATGTCACATCTTTTTTTAACATTTTTCCAGGTGTTTAGGTAATAATGTATTACTTCGACTTCAGATTGGTATTCCACTTCGTGTGACTCTGAAAAGTTTAATGCCATACATGGTAAAAGGAAGTGATTTCCCTTTGGCTCTTTCCTAAGAGGCTAGGGAAGGGAAGGAGTGAAGGAATGGTCTGAAGAAATGACCATTCATGCTGATTCTGTCTCAACAGCCTGACTGCAGGCTTTACATAGATTATTCAGGCTTCGCAGGATTTGGATTCAGGGTTTACTCAGTCCCTTCACCTTAGATGGAACCTTCTTAAGTTCAAATTTCTGATGAGGTATTAATTTCCCAGGTAGTAGTTCAGACTCTGAAAGTTCTGACTTGGTTGTTGGCTTCCATAAAGCAGAACTGTTGCCAGGCACTCTGCTTGTAGTTTGTGTACCCCTGCTTCTCCCTCAAGTCCCTCCCCTGCCGTGAAGCAGGGAGTGTGAGCCACAAAAGGTCCTCCTCGCTGGGCCCCTTGTGTTACCATCGCCTGTGCAAGGCAGAGATTCCAGCCAGAATCTCCAAAGGCTTGATCATTTGTGGGAGCTTACAAACAAGTTTGAAATACTGGTAAAACTTAACGGAAAGGTATTAGTGATGGGGAGATTTGAACTATGTGTCTTGTTGGGTAAGTGGAGTAAAGGTGCAGAAACTGTTGAACTGAACACAAGGAACTTTGGAAACGATTTTAACACTAGAAACAAGGGAGGCCCTCATTTCCTCGTCTCTCCCAACCTGTTACCTGCTGTTCTACAATCAGCTGTTGCTACAGGTAGAAAAACTGCTTATGCCACGTTTGCCCATTCTGTCAAACCTGTTTTGACCTCCCAGGCATCTGAGGAGTATGGGAGTGATCTTCATACTACTTTGAACATACACGTGCACACACACACAGTAAAAGTCAGACATTTTTTTCCTGTTTTAGAAAACATGTTCCCTGTTTTGGATTACTGCTGTATACGCACCAGAAATTTCTAACGTAAGGGGGCTTTAGTGAATGGCCAAGGGAACATCTAGAAAGGAAGAGAAATCAGCTCCAAATTCTTGTTGTTTGTTTTTGTTTATTCTTTTTGTTTCCTTTTTTGTTGGTTTTATAATCCTGTCTAGTGACTGAAGAATTTTTGAGTACATATATTTAGGTCATGATTAAAGAACATTAAAAATAAATCTACAATTCACTAGAATTTGGTATTTAAAGTGGAGGGTTGTCAGTGTGCATTATTTGCAAATCAGTCTGAAATCTTGTTTCAGGTGTGTAAAGGACATATATTAGTGCATCCTAGTACAGCTGTAGTTGTACTTAATAGTCAGGATGTGATATTTACAAAATGCAGAACAACTTAAACTCGTTAATTAAGTCACATTCCAGATAGGGGAAAGTAGGCAGTAATGATCTTTGCTTTGCCCCCGTTCTGCTACCCACCCACCCCTCCCTACCTCACCTCCTGCATTATACGTACACTGTTTTGTTTGTTTTGCTTTTTCCAATACTTTAAAACCTATGAGAACTATTTACTGTTTTTTATTTCTTGTTCCTCGGTTTTTTTGTGGGCCAAGGCAAAGATAAGGATTAATAGCTGTGTTTCAGTTTCAGCCAAGATAATTTGATGTCCTTCTAATAAGTTCCCTTTTCCCTCCGGCACACACATAGCTAAGAGATGCAAGGGTCTGCAAGGGTCCAGGGTAAGGAGAAAGTCCTCCAGCCAATAACCTCAGAAACCATGGTTCTGTTCCCAAGCTTTCAGTGCCCTGAGTAATCCAGAGGGGTGTTAAAAAGACCTGTTGCTGGTTAAAACTCCATTCCCAGCTTCTTCACTCCCCACTTTAGTGGCAGGACTGGGGTGGTCTGCCTGTGAAAAGTGGTTGGCTGTTTCAGAACTGACCCCATGCTAAACACTCATTACCAATTTGGATTTTCGAAATGATTTTCTTCTTCACATCTTTCCTATCATAGAAAGTCTCTCCTCCATGGTTCTCTTAATCTGAGGATGGACAGACTAACGAGGAAAGGAGGAAAGGCATCAGGGATTTTCAAGTCCATTTAGAGAACAAACCACATCGTGCCTATTCATCTTGACCCAGGCTCTTGCAGATATGACCTAAGTATTACTATTCACCAGATTCTCTTAACAAATAGTACCTAGCTAATAAAATATTCACATTTATGAGTGCCCCCCCCAAAGTTGTCAACTTGGTACATGGGTCAATCTTGACTGAAAAAGAGATAGATTCTCTTAGGTTGGTAGAAAATTGAATACAATCCATTTATCAATTTGTTTCAAAACAGTGGTTTCATGGAGAAGGTCATCTTATGTGCTGACTGAGCTGAACAGAAAAAAGGAAAATTATAATCTGGCCTTTTTGAAAATGATGTAATAGGAGTAAGAAAACCTTTGAATTATTAGAATATGATATTCTAGTACCTTTAAAGCAGTCTTTATCGTAGGTTTTCAGTTACTTTACCTTTCAATTCAATCAGAAATGTGTCTAATAAGTGCTAGGCATATTTTTATGGTATTACGTTGCACTATTTCCAGTGACTAGTCAGGCATCATGCCTGATGCTTATGCCTCCAGGGTGTGCTTCTCAAGCCTTCAGACCTTCCACTGCAGGTCCCCTTGGGGAGACAGCATTAACAATATATCATCTCAGTCTCACGAATCTTCCAAGTTGTCTAATGAAGAAGGCTTCCTGAATCTTAAAGAATTTTTGTTAAAATTCTCCATCCTAGTAAACAGAAAATAAAACCAGATAACCTGGAGTTGTTGTTCGCCCTACTTTAAACCCCTGTGTTGAAGATACTGAAGCTGTCTGTGGTACCCCATGTACCGTTTTTAAGAATAAGATCTGGCAGAAGGAAATTTTTCTTGGGGTAGGGGAAGCATACTAACATGGGCTGGGAAGGCACACGGTGCAGATATTTTAGGAGTTATCACAGGATTAAATAGCCAAAGGAAGACCTCATTGCCTTCCAGGTGAAGGTATAAGTTTATACATATTAATAATCTGACCGTTTAACCATCCTAATTGCTCTCATTGCCTTTCTTCACCTACAAGTCCTTAAAGAGCTCTTGGGTGAAATTATTTGTTATACTGAGGGGGTCTTCTCTGGTCATTACATCGCTATTTATTTCTAGAGCTCACTGTCAGCGAGCAGTACCAGGGTTGTTTTCTCTGTGACTTAGAGGTTTCACTTCACAGCAAAAGGAGAGGAAAGTCTCTCCACTGCATTACAACAATGTGCTAAGTAAAACAAGACTTGACCAAGGGTAGTTTTCAGCTCAACTTACAGAGTAGTCCAAAGAGACTGAGAAACATGATGATAGGCAGGGATCTTTCCTATTGTGTTTCAGTACCTACGTAACCTATTGGAAGAGCAATAGGCGCAACTGTTCCTAAAGTTGAAGTAAGAGCTTCATAGATTCTTGGTTACTTTATTTTTTTTAATGCTTTACATTTGATACAACTATTAAAGATCAATTTTAAAAATAGCTTTCCAGTAATATATTTTAAGTAATATATATTTTAATATCTATGTAAAAAGTGACAGTGGAAGACTTTGAATTTCTCATGTATGGTATGTTTAATGTAGGACCTCACTGTTAAGGCACAAATTATTTCAAAGGAAGTTACTCTAAAGACACTCAGATTATTTCCAAAAAAAAAAAAAAAAAAAAATGCAATAAGGGGAATAGTTTTGGAGTTTATTTTTTATTTTAAAAGAAAATTGACTTATTTACCACAAGCTATTATTTTTCCTTCTGGCTATAAGGTTTGTACAGACTGGTTTGGTAAATGCTAAACTTTTGTGTCTTTTGCCTTTTTAAAGGAATTGTTAACATTGGAATTGAGGGTATGTACAGAGAAGTTGGTGTCAACACCATTTAAAAAGTCATATTTTTTCACAAATATAGAAAAATCATTTTACATAAGAATTTTAAGTATTTGCAATAAATATATGTATATAGATTGTATGTATTCATATATTCTTATTTTTCATTTTATTATTAAGTAAAAGATAATTAAAGTGAAAATAAAAACCTTGGAGTTTTTGATGCATCTTGAGGTCTGACATACATGTGAGAGTGGTGGGTAAGGGCCCTCAGTTGTTGCCTTATACTACTATTGGACGGTCACCAACAGGTTGCATAAAAGATAGTAAAATGAGGAATTTGGTGATAAACAAATCAGGGTAGTGTGTTTCTTTCAAAACTCTACTGAAAATATTCAGTTCTCCTCATCTGTTAGTCTCTGCTTTCACCCTTGAACTGTTCTGTCTCCTAACCACCTAATGTTTCTGGGAAAGTAAAAACCAACAAAATAGAACGAAGTGCATTCTCTTTTAATGTGCCCATTGTTTGCTTCTAAAAGAATGGTAAGAAAATGTCTCGGGGGGGAAAAATAGGTTTTCCTTTCTCCACAGTGGTTAATAATTCATTAGCAAACAGTCACTGCCACCACCTTCCAGACCACAGGGTTTATGTGAAGATAATAGAACTTTCTTTTTCCCTTCTCTAAGAAGTGAGTTTCATAGCCAGTTTTATATTCTTCCTGATGGATCTGGAGATAAAAGGGCTAGGAGAACTTGAATGTTGATCTCCCTGTTGTCAGGAAGGGCATTTATGGTAATGAGGACTGAGCCAAACACTAGCAGAGGTTAACCATACCTAGCGATAATCTGGAGTCCTGCTGTCCAAGAGAAGCTATTTTGTGGTTGTAAATATTTGGTTTTAAGATATGATTGAGGGAGCAAAAGAATACCTAGAGAGTCTGGAAATAAAGGTATATAGCCCATTCTTTAAAAATGATTAACATACAACTTTATTGGTGACCTAAAAGGAAATACGATTGGAGTTTGAAGAATGTATCTTAATGACCCTCTAACACTTCTAGTTGTAAACTGGTTCTCCCCATAATTGCTCAGCTGTGGTTATTTTCACTGATAAAAATAACAATTTTTGGAAATAAGGATACATAGAAAGCTTTTTAAAAGGCAGCCTTACTATTTTTCAAAAAGAATTCAAATATAGGGTTGCCCAAAGACACTGAAGATAGTTTAGACATCTAAGAGAACAGCACTAAATCTTTGCTGAAAATACACCTATTTCTAAAGGAAAAATTTCAAGTCTCAGGGAGCATCTTTATCCTCATAATTCCCATATATGGTAGATATGAATGAAGGTGAAATACTTAAATGTGTGTGAACCAGACCATGATGAACATTTACAAATTTCTAGTACATACCAGATTGTACTGATTTAGATTGTAACTCTCCTCCCCACCCCAGCCCCAATTTCTAGTGCATACTGTTGTTTACTCCTACCTCACGGAAAGTAAAATTCATATTCAGGTAATGATATAGGACCCTAAAGGTATAACTGGACTACAGTTGAGTGAGACAGAGCAATATACCAGAACATAGCTTCTTGGATCCCCAGCTTCCCTTTGTTTACATCACAGAATTTTAGAAACCTGTGTTTGTTGCTTTGAACACTACTTGACTAAGAGTGGTCTTCATAAATCAAATTTCAGATAATGTTTCTAGTTGTTTTTGTACACAAATCATGTTATTCACTAATTCAAATATCTTTTGGACACCCGTGTGCTAAGCACTGTGCTAAAGTTCTGGTTAAGCAAGGTTGAAGAAAAGCAGTCATGTAAGTTGTAAAAGGTCTTCCTAAAGTAGTAACCATAAAGCGTGTGTCTAGTTCAGAGCTCAAGGAGTAATATATGCTATGTTATTTCCCAAGACGTTGGAGGTTTAAGAGTAAATGGGCTATGAAATAGAAGCATTTGAGGCATTGGGCAAAACACAGTGGCAAAACATGAGGAAAGAAAGGAGAGGCATTGCCCAGAGATGAAGTAAATGGAAGTGAGGAGACTTGTTAATAAAACTTACGTTTTTGAGAACTATCATTGGACGATCCAGAGTTATTATAGAAATTTCAGGAAGTCTCTTAGTGATAGCCAAATTGAGAAAATCAAGCTGAAAGCAATCCCTTTTAATTCTGTTCAGTATGTCAGTAAAGATGCTTCATCTTATTTCAACTAACCCTTTCAAATAACTATGGAAAATAATGCAGCTTTCCTGTCAAACCCAAAATAAGCTAAAGGGAATTCTAAAAAGAACCTTGATTTTCATCTTATAGACTGGCAAGAAGGAAGTGCATTCATCTAAAATTATTAGGGAGATTTCATCTGTGCTTTCTTCATAATGGATAGAATTCGTGTTTTTTATTTTTACAGGATTGGATTTTTTTCTCCTATTTCTAAGTCACAGGACTTTAATAAAGAGGCGTCAGCAAGACACTAAAGCCTCTATTAAGTGGCTTAAATCCTAATTCTTTAAGACTTTCTGGTAGAAAGGTTTTAAAAGGATAAATCATATTTTGTCAGTGCTTATTCTTAAATTTTCTTTACCCGTATTATTAGATTTGCAACTAGAATTCTGTATTCCAAAATATCCATGCTCACCTTTCAGTCAAAAAGGTATATTCCACCACGTAATATAGTCTCAACTCTGTAAAGGAGGTAGGAGGGTGGATATCCTATATTTTCCTAATACTTAGCAACATTAAACAGAAGATTGGGTTTCTTTCATAGGCACCGTATAAACTAAGAAATCTATATCTCTGTGTAGCTTAACGTCTTAACCTAAAAAGGGAATCCCTACAAAAAGTTCCTTACAACAGAAAGGACAGACTAAACCAGGAAGAAAGATGATCAGCTCTGGAGATGGGCTGTGACTACATAGTGGGTTCTCCTGAAGAATAACTGCAAACTCGATTTTCCTGGTTCTTCAAGCTCTAAAGAAACTAAAAGGAATTTTTTAAATCCTAATTTTTCATCTTGACTGCAAAACCTAGAGAATGCCTAGGGGAGAAAAAAGGTAAATCCAAGATCAGATTTGAGTGAACTTGGAATTATTCCTTTACTGATTTTTTTTTTAAGGTTTTGTGTTCCCATAACATAATGAATTGCCATGAGTGGAACATGGAATTTGATTTAAGACATTTTGTGGGCTAAGAAATGGTTTCCTATTGAACTATATTTAGAGGTAACTTTTGCCACTGATCAGGATTTAGGGTTGTTCATCTGTGTCTAAGTGATGCAGATGTTGGCTCATAAAGACTACGTTAAAACAACTTGAGTCAACACTTTTATTAACTTTAATCATGGATCCTCACTTTTAAATACTTAAATATTTAAAATTCAGATTAGCCCAATAAGAAAGCAATGCATTAAATGTTACCAAAATATCTGAAGATACTTTAGAACTGTTATTTACACAGTCCGTGTCCTTCCTATGGAAAGTGTGGTACATAAAATTGTACGTTTCTTGGGTCAGTTCTTTTTGAAAACCGGTGTTTAATGTTTTCAGGGACCTAAAGCTGGGAAATGATGGAGTTAGACTTTGACCCTAAGTCAGTAATTCTTTTCATTTTAGGTTTTCAGCTATAGCAATTTGAAGACTTCAGTAGTGACCCCAGTTTAACCTATATGTAGTCACTTTGAACAAGATTTAAATTAATGAAACACTTCCGGAGTCTCAAATTTGGTCCCCTGTTTGTTGCATAAAGAGAGAGATTCTGGGCTGGGGAGGACCTGATAATTGTTCTCTGATAATAAACTACTGATTAAAGAGCAAGTTTGTTCTTAGGGAAGTCATGAAATTTCTAGAACCCATGAAATATCTAGAGTACACGACAACTGAAACTCTAGAAATTAAAAACTTTCAGCCATAAGTGCTGTGACCTACTTTAAAAAAAAAAAAGCCCATCTTAGTTCTGTGACTCATTGCATCACACCTTGAGACTTTTCACCAGCACCAAGAGAAATCAGAATGGAAGAAATGACCTTAGGTCAGTCTTATTCACTAAAATCTTTGTGCACATAGGCCTTAGCACTTTGACAGATAAAGCTCTGCCTTTTAGCTCCTTTTCACTCTTTATCCCTCCCACTTTTAGAGTGTTCCTTTTATTGGTCGTATAAAACTACCTTCAGAATTGAATGTATAATAATGTTTCTGCACATGGACAAACTGTATTTTATCTTAATGACTCATTTTATGTTGAATAAAGGCATACGGTTTTACCCTAACGACTGCGCCTTTTCTTTTCCAAAGAAACCAGACACCATATTGAATGATTTACCTGCTTGCTTCCCCATCCCCTTTACCTGATTGCACAATTGTTCCCGGGTCCTGGCTAAATTGGAGTACTTCAGAGAGTGCCAGTCTCTTCCGGCAACAACCAGAGGGAGTTAAAGAACTCAATATGAGACATAAATAGTGTGTGTATTTCAAAAATGAAAAGGAAATCCAGACTACAAAGCTACAGTAGTCAAAACTGTGGTAATGGCATAAAGTCAGACATACGGGCAAACGGCATACAACTGAGAGACCAGAAATGAACCCTCAAATATCTGGTCAAATGATTTTTGACAAGGGTGCCAACACAGGCCAATGAAGAAAGGACAGTCTTTTCAATAAATGTTGGGAAAATTTGATATCCACATGCAAGAGAATGAAATTGGACCCTTCTATACCACATACAAAAATTAACTCAAAATGGATCAAAGCCCTAAACATTAAAAACCAGAACTATAAAACTTTTAAAAACAAGAGATCTTCATGATTGGATTTGACAATGATTTCTTAGATATGATGCCAAAAGCACAAGCAACAAAAGAAAAATTGGATTTCATTAAAAATTAAAAACATGATTGTATCAACGGCCATTATCAACAGTGGAGAGACAACGTACAGAATGGGAGAAAATATTTGTAAGTCATATATTTGATAAGAAGTCAATATTCAGAATATATAAGGAACTTCTACACCCCAACAACAAAGGAACAACTGATTTAAAAAGTACTTGAATAAAGGACTTGATTGAAGGACCTGAATAGATCTCCGAACAAGATACGTACAGGTGGCCAATAAGCACATGAAGAGATATTCAACATCACTAATCTCACTAGGGAAATGCAAACCAAAACCACAAGATACGACTTCACACACATTAGGATAACTATATTACCAAAAAACAGGAAAATAACAATGTTGGCAAGGCTGTAGAGAAATTTGAATCCTTGTGCATTGCTGGTGGAATTGTAAATAGATGCGACCACTGTGGAAAACTGATTGTTTCTCAAACAGTTAAGCGGAAGTACACTATGATCCAGCAATTTCACTTCTGGGTATGTGCCCCCCAAAACATGAAAGCAGGAACTCGAACATATTTGTACACCAATGTTCATAGCAACATTATTCATAATAGGTGAAATAGGTGGATGAACAATGTGGTATATACATATGATGGGATATTATTCAGCCTTAAAAAGGAATGAAATCCTGACACATGCTACAACATGGATGAACCTTGAGGACATTATGCTGAGTGAAATGACAGATAAAAAAAGAACAAATACCATATGATTCCACTTATATGTGGTACCTAGAATAGTCAAATTCCTAGAGGCAGAAAGTAGAATGGTGGTTGCCTTAGAATAGGGGTAAATGGAATAGAGAGTTAGTGTTCGAGTTCTGCAGATGGGTGGTAGTGATGGTTGCACGACAATGTGAATGTACTTAATGCCACTGTACACTTAAAACTGTGCCCTTAAGAATGGCTAAAATGGTACACTTTATGTATATTTTACCACAATAGAAAACAAAAACAAAAGGATACTCAAAGTGGATAGAAAAATAAAACTTGTGTGACATTTTCTTTTCAGAGCAACCTGAGAAGGTTAATTTTAAAAAGGTTTTATTTAAAGAAATAGAAGAACCTAAGTTCCACCAGTGGAGTTAAGAAAAACCCTGTAGCACTAGAGAAACTAGTGATGATCTTAGAAAACCTATGTATCTTTGAAGAAAGCAAAGTTCTTGGAGACTAGCCTGTGCAAAGACTCAGAACTAAGTGTCCTTGGAGACCTAAGAAGTTACAGCTGAGAATGGAACCAAGTACAACCAAGAACTCAGACTGGTCCAAGTAGTACAGCCAGGAACCCAGAATGAAGCATCAGAGCTGATGGTCACCAGGAATTGATGTCAACAAGAAGCAAACACCTTTTAAAAATAAGGAAAACCATTAACCATCCTCCTCCCACATAGTAAGCAATTCTAGTGAAGAGTAGAGTTCTTGCAGTGGACATCTTTGCTGATCTCAGAGACAAAGAGATACTTCATTTTTAAATTTGCTCTTTAAAAAATTTTACTAAAGTCAACCAAACACCTCTCTATATGAATTATTTCTGTCTCTTTGTGAATTATCTCAACAGGATTTTTGTCAGGTCTCCTATTGGATTGTTGCACTTAAATTTTTTTAAATTGAGATACAGTTGATTTAGAATGTATTAGGTGTACAACAAAGTGATTCAAAATTTGTATAGATTATATTTCATTTAAAGTTATTACAAAATATTGGCTGTATTCCCTGTGCTGTATAATATATCCTTGTAGCTTAGAGTGTTCCATTTTTTACTCCATGTTCTTCTTAGAATAAGGCCATTAATCTTCTGCAGTGTGTGTTGCACATAATTTTCCTAGTTTTTAATGTTCCCCATTTTTGTTTATAGTCTTTTGCCATACAGAAAATTTTAAACTTTCTGTAATTAAATTGATCATTTTCCTTTAAGATTTTTGTTTTCATGACATGCTTAAGAAGTCCTTTAACAATACATTGTTTATAAAAAAAATTAATTCCCGCTTTTTTCCTAGTTCTTCTGTTTAAATTTTTTAGCAGTTCTATTAAATTATGACTGATATATAACCAACTGTACATTTTAAAGCATACAGTGTGATAAATGTTGACATATTTTACCACCACAATCAAGATAAGGAACACAGCTGTCACCTCTATAATTTCTCTGTGCTTCTTTGAGGTCCCTCGGACCCTGCCTGACACTATCCCCAGGCAACCAGTAATCTTTCTGTCACTTCAGATTAGTTTGCATTTCTAAGAATGTTATACAAATGGAATCATACAGTATGTACTTTTTGTTGCCTGGTTTCCTTCACTCAGCACAGTTGTTTGACACTTACCTGTGTTGTCACCTGTATGAGGAGTTCATTCCTGTTTATTGCTGACCAGGGTGCTGTTGTATGGATATACTACAGTTTGTTTATCCATTCACCTCAGTTGTTTGAGTTGTTTGAGTTGTTTCTAGTCTTTGGCTATTACAGATATAGCTGCTATGAACACTTGTGTACAACTCTTGGTATGGACATATGCTTTCATTTCTCTTGGGCAAATCCCTGGGAGTGGTACTGCAGGATAATATGGTAGGTGTATGTTTACCTTTCTAAGCAACTGCAAAACTGTCTTCCAAGGTGACTGCAGTACTTTTAAAATTCCCACCAATGGTAGGAGAGATCTAGTTCCTCCACATCCTCATCACATTTGGGTCAGTGTTTTCAATTTTAGCCATTTTGGTAAGTGGGTAGTATTATCTCTCTAATGACTACTGTTGTGGAACATCTTTTTATGTGCTTATTTGTCATCCATGTACCTTTTTTCATGAAATATCAGTTCACATCTTTGGCCCAGTTTTCAAATTTTTATTTACTATTAAATGTTGAGAGTTCTTTCTATATTCTGATACTCAATAAAATACATGCTTTGCAAATATTTTCTCCCAGTTTGTGTGGTTTGCCTTTTCATTTTCTGAACTGTTTTTGGAAAAACAGATTTCAAAATTTTTGGATGAAGTTTATCAATTTCTTCTTTTATCAGTTGTACTTTTGGTGTCATTTCTAAGAATTTTTTGCTAAACCCAAGTTCACAAGGATTTTCTAACATTTTTTTTCAAGAAGCTTTGTAGTTTAGGTTTTACATTCAGGTCTATGACCCATTTTGAGTTAATTTTTGTATAAGGTGAGAGGTTCAGATCAAAATTTCTCTCTTTCCCTATTGATATCCAATTGTTTCATGTGTCATTAAATGACACACTGAGTGACTTCTATACCTCTGTTGAAAGTCAATTGTCCATATGTGTGAGTCTATTTCTGGACTTGCTTCTGTGGTCCAGCGATTTATTTATAAATCTTTCCACCAATACCACACTGTTTTAATTACTGTAGCTTTATAAATGTCTTAAAATCAGGTAGTGTTAGTCCTCCAACTTCATTTTTTCCTTTTCAGAGTTGATTAGGCTATTTTAGGTCCTTTGTTTTCCATATGAATTATAGAATTAGTTGTCAGTTTCTATAAAAAGAGTATTTTGATTGGGATTGTGTTTAAGGTATACATCAATTTGGAGAGAATTGAGATCATAACAGTATTTTGCCATCAATCCCTCATTCCACTTATTTATATATTCTTTAGTTTCTCTCAGCAATATCTTGTAGGTTCCAATAAATGTCTTTTACATTGTTTGTCAGATTTAACCCTACATTTAAAAAAATTTTAATGATATTGTGACAATTAAATTTTTTTAAGTTAAAAATTAAACACAATTTTGAGCATCAATTAATAGATATGATGAAGTGATAATTGATGAAAAACATTGAATTTATATTTTTATACTGATTTTGTATTCTACCTTGCTACACTCACTTATTAGTTGTAGTGGCTTCTTTGTACATTCTGTCGGGTTACAGATGAATGTCATCTCCAAAGACAAAAAGTTTTATTCTGAATAACTTTTCTTTTTCTTACCCGACTGCACTGGCTAGAACCTCTAGTACAATGTAGAATAGATGTGGTGAGAGTGGAAATCCTTGTTATTGATCTTACTGAGAAAGCATTTTGTATTTCATATTAAGTATGATGTTAGCTAAAAGTTTTTCCTGCATGCCTTTCCACAGGCTGAGGACATTCCCTTCTATTACCTGCTGAGAGTTCTTTGTTTAGTTTTGTTTTGCTTTTTAATCAGGAATGGATGTTGAATTTTGTCAAAAGCTTCTGCATCTATTGTCTTGATATAGGTTTTCTTTTTAGCTTACTAATATGATGAATTACTTTGATTGACTTCAGACTATTAAACCAGCTTTGGATTCATTGATTTTCTCTACTGGTTTTCTGTTTTCTAGTTCATTGATTTCCATTCTGAAACTTATTATTATGTTTCATTTTGTTTGCTTACTTTAGGCTTAATTTGTTCTTTTTTTGTATAATGTCTTAATATGGAAGCTGATGTCACTACTTTGAGAACTTTCTTTTTTTATCATGTGTTTAGCACTACAAATTTCCCCCTAAGTACTGCTTTAGTAGCATCCCAATAATTCTGATATGTTGTTTTATTTCTCTGCAGTTCAAAATACTTCCTAATTTTGATTTTGATTTCTTCTTTGACTCATATGTAATTTAGAAATGTATTATCTTGTTTCCAAACATCTGAAGACTTTTCAGATATCAGTCTCTTATCGATTTCTATTTTAATTTCATTGTAGTCAGAGAACATAACTTTGTGTGACTTGAATCCTTCTAAATGTAATAGGATTTGTGATATGGCCTATAACATTCTGTGTTATTTTGAAAAGAAAAATGTGTATTCTGCTGCCATTGGGGTAGAGCACCACAAATGTCAATTAAGTCAATTTGGTTGATAAAGTTGTCTGTGTCTTCCACATTTTTACTGATTTTTCTGTCTACTTGTTCTATCAGTCATTGAGAGAGGAATACTGAAATCTTCAATTATAGTGGTAGACTTCTCTCCTTCTTTCAATTCTTTCAGTTTTGATTCATGTGTTTTTTCCATAAACTTTTTTTTAGAGCAATTTTAGGTTTATAGCAAAATTGAAGGGAAAGTACAGAGAATTAACATACACATACAAACTCCCTGACTACCAACATCCCACACCAGAGTGGTATATTTGTTAAAATCAATTAATCTACATTGACACATCATTATCACCCAAAGTCCATAGTTTACGATAGTGTTGTACCTTCTATAGGTTTTGACAAATGTATAATGACATGTAGCCACCATTAGAGTATGGCACAGAATGCTTACACTGCCCTAAAACTCCTGTGTGCTCGACCTATTCATCCCTCTCCCCCCATCCCCTAGCAAACACTGATCTTTTTATTGTCTCCATTGTTTTGCCTTTTCCAGAATGTCGTGTAGTTAGAATCATACTGTACGTAGCCTTTTCAGATTAGCTTCTTTCAGTAATATGCACTTATGTTCCTCCATGTCATTTATAAAATTTCTTTATCCATTCATGCATCAATGGATGTTTATGTTGCTTCCACATCTTGGTCATAAATAATGCTGCAATGAATTTAGGGGTGCATATATTCAAGTTGGTGTTTTTGTTTTCTTTCGATAAATACCAGTAAGTGGAATTGCTGGATTGTATGGTAGTTCTATTTAAAATTTTTTTAGGATACTCCATACTGTTTTCCATAGTGGCTGCACCAATTTACACATTTCCACCAACAGGGCAGGATTGTTCCCTCTTCCATGCATCCTCACCAACACTTGTTATCTCTTGTCTTTTTGATAACAACCATTCTGACAGGTGTGAGGTGATAGCTCATTGTGGTTTTGATTTGCATCTCCTGATGGTTAGTGATGCTAAGCATCTTTTCATGTACTTGTTGGCCATCTGTACCTCTTCTTTAGAAAAATATCTATTGAGATCTTCTGCCCAGTTTTTAATCAGATTGTTTGTTTCCTTGCTGTGGAGTTGTAGGAGTTCTTAATATATTTTATATATTAGCCCCTTATCAGATATATGATTTGCAGATATTTTCAGCCATTCAGTAGGTTGCCTTTTCATTTTGTTGGTCATTTCCTTTGCTGTGCAGAAGCTTTTTAGTTTGATGAAATGACCTTTTAAAAAGTCTAGTTTAAGCACAAAGCTGAACCATAATTTCATTGTTTTAGCCAGTGTCCATCCTTCTCTTTCCTGGAGCAATAAGCTTCAATCTCTTGTTTGACTGAAAGGGTTGACTACGGGTGTGGGAGGTGGAGGATAAATTACCGAGAAGGAAAAGTACATCACTATCCAATAACTATGGATTACACATGTTAATTAGATTAAAGAAAAGTTCAAAACACCGAGATACAGGATATCGAATGGTTGTCCATCCATGTGTATGTTGTAACTGGAATTTTATGACAGGGGTGAGTTGGAGAAAAAAAAAAACCACTATAGATTTCAATCTTGCTTTTCAGTTCTGCCTAGTAGGTGTTCAGTAAATCTCTGTTGAATTAAATAGAATTCTTCATTTGTAATTTTAAAGTTTCTTTTACATTTGAGAGATGGGAAAATAGGACAAACAAAATGAGAAGGGGAAGAAAAATTTTTAAAAGTCCTATCGGGGCAGGGTATAGCTCAGTGGTAGAGCGCATGCTTAACATGCATGAGGTCCCAGGTTCAGTTCCCAGTACTGCCCTTAAAATAAAGAAATGAACCTAATTACCTCCTCCCCTCCCCACCCCCACTCCCCAAAAAAGTCCTATCAGAAAGAGGGATCAGTTAAATACTCTAATTTTAAATTATATTAAATAATTTGATGTCAAATTATGTTAAACTTATTACATTTTAAAAGCTGAAGGGATAAATAAAGGCATATCAATATTATATACTCTTTTAAGTGTATTTGTTAGAAATTTTAAAATGCCATTTTAAACATTACCTCTCCCCAATTTATTTGCAAATATGCATTTTAGGCAACTAAATATACAGTGTATCTTTTCTGTTTACTAATTAATTTTTCTCTATTTTAGAATTTTAATTGCAAATAGTGATATTCACAATCAATATTTATTGAGCATTAACCATGTGCTTAAGGATTGAGAAACAGTGACCCCAGAGAGGAGGATGGGACAGGCGATGATGACAAACGTTCCTCATCAGTATGACAGAGCCTCACCTGTCAGAGTTAAGTGGGTGCTGGCCCTTTGGAAAGGGGGCAGTCTGGGTGCTTCTATTATTTCTGGCAACACCTACATTTGTATCACACATCTACAGTTCATGAAGTGCTTTACAAAACTGATCACATCTCATCCCCATCACTCTCCTATGAAGAAGAGATTATCATATTTCTTTAACATATAAAAATCTGAGGGTAGAGGGGATAACAGTCACAGTGGGTCAATAGCAAGCTGGAAGTGGAGCCCAAGTTCCTGAACCCCAGACATGAGCCCCGCTTCTGCACAGGGGAGCGCACGCCCTGTGGGGCTGTGACCAGCCTGCTTGATTTCGCTCCCCTTCTGGTACTGCCAGCTACTAGGGAGGAGTCCCAGTCTCCTCTGAGGAAAAGAAAGCTCTGCTGTTGGACTAAATATAGTCTGGGAGAGGCTGCATCTCATTTGGACTAATTATCCTGCCACCCATCAGAAGAACAAAGAGCCAAGAATTCTCAGGCCTCGTCATCCCCATTCCTCTCACTAGCTTGGGCTTCCATGGAAGCGGCCTGACCTCCAGGCCTGGAGACAGTGTTAACAGAGCTAGCGGATGCAGGAATGTCAGGGCTGCCCTGAGGAAGACCACGGCGATGCGAGACTGCTTCTGTCTCTGGCACAACGACTCTATTTAAAGCGGGAGGCAGACTGGCCTGGTGAGAGCGCCCTCAGTCCTGGAAATGCCCGGATGAGGCAGAAAGGGGAGGACCTCCGTGGACAATGCAGCCTGACCGTCAGCTGCGTCATCTATTGACTCTGCAAAGCTCTCCTAGTTCTTCCATCCAACACAGGCTGTGTGCAAGGCACGTGGCAAGCTTATTAAATATCATGACGTAAAGAAGCCCTAAACGAAACTCTCACCGAATCCCTAAGAGCTGAATTGAAAACCAAAGTCAGAGAAATTCAAGAGAAGGAAAGGCACTTTGGTCAAGACATATACTTATACCATTAAGGTTTGGGGTCAAGAAAAATTTCATTATTGCAGGCCAATATGTCAGGGGCAAGTGTAAGCAATGAAATAGTCTCACGAAGCTTTAATTAAAGTCTTCTGTATGTTAGGGAAGAGCTATGGAACACCTGGTATCAGCCAGTAACAAAAGTTTTTAAATGAAGAATGATGCTTCGTAGAACACAAAGTTCTCTTTTAACTACAAGTACTACAAATGATTCTGATTAAGGTTACTGTCTGTTGTGCATGGCTTTTATGAGAGGCGTAACATCTGCAGGTGGGCTCAGATAAACCGTTACATCCAAGAATCTGTACCAGCACCTCTAACATCTGAAATAAGTTCCGAGTAAAAGACTGCATTGGGAAAAAAAGTGTTTTGCAGATTTCAGATCAGATGTTTGCACATTTTAAAATCAGATCTCATTTCTAAGAAAAGGCATATAGCTCGTGAAGGGACGTGAAATACAGAGTTCAAAGGGTTCATGCCGCAGTTTGAATCATCACCCAGCCCATATGAGTGGGGACATGATTCACACATCCTGTGTTTGGTACTGACTAGTGGATATTCAAACTTCATCATCAACAAGTGTACGTACTGACTGACAATCTACTAGGATAAGGTGAATGAGCATGAAAAAATAGCCCTGAATTTCACAATACATCCTAGCTTTTCTTCAGAAGGGTATATCTCAACACAGGGTTCTGCTTCAGAACCCAGCTATGAGACCAGGAGCTCCCACCTCTACCCAGATGCTGGAGGAGAGAGAAGCAGACTAGAATCCAATGCAATGCTTCTGGAAAGCAGTACAGAAGGCAAAGAAGTACAGAGGTGAGAAACCAGGGCTCTTGAAGCCAGGAAAGTTAAGGCTGGCCATTTCCATTCTTTCTGTGCTTGTTACCCACAGCTCTGTCCCCACTCCCCTGGTTCTTCTCCCTCCCTCATTCCGTCTCTCTTCTTCTGGCTTTAGTTTATTTTGCCTCCCTCCTCTGCATCCTCTGGTTTGTCCAAAATTTTATTGCTTTGCTGCACATATGTGGAAAAAACCATCAGATCAAAAACCAGTCACTCTGGAAGCCTGGACCGCCCTAAAGACCAAATTGGATTAATTATGTCCAGACAAGCTTTTAAAACACTTTTAAAAGAAAGAAAGAAAACCAAATGAACTGAAAACTTGGGTTCAATGGACTTGAGATAATGTGGCTCATTTGCATATTTTGTAGGGTTTTTGAAGGGTAGAAAAGACAAGGTCTTCCAGGAGCTTTTCATCTGAAAACTTCCTTCTGTAAGAGAATCAGTCAGCTAGAAACTCACCAAATGTAGTTATAGGGCTGAGTACTCTGAAACAGACCCCCAGGTCAATTCTCTCTGCTCCCAAGAGGAATGTACTTCTGGATGGAGAAGTTGGAAGAGCCTAGTCTAACACGGGCAAGAAGCACAGAGAATGAAAGGGACAGTTTTTCTAAGACTCGTAAGGTGGACACATTTCTCTCCCTTTGTAGTCAAAAATAACAGATTGTGGACCAAGCAAGTCCCTTCCAGACCACGGTTTCTCAGTCTTGGCACTTTGAAATGGGGGGCCAGGTAAGACGGTGTTGGGGGCTGCCCTGGGCACTGTAGGATGTTTAGGAGAATCCCTGGCCTCCAGCCACTAGATGCCAGTAGCATCCCCCCAAAGCCAGGTTGTGACAACAAAAATGTCTCCAGACATTGCCAAATTTCCCCAGGCAGCCAAATCAACCCTGGTTGAGAACCACTTTTTTAGAGAAGGGAATGGAATATTCTGTTACAAAATACACACAGAAGATCTTAAGTGTGTTTAAATGTTTAGGGAAAGATGATAGTTCAGGGGGAAAATATGATAGCTTAACATTCATAGCTTCCAAGCTGCTCCAAACTGTTATTTCTGCTAAACTATAAGCTTAATAAGGGTGGAAACAATATGTATCTTGTTTACCGCCATAGTCCTAGGACCTGGTATAGTGCCCAGGACGTAAGGATGCTTAGCAAATATTTGTGGAGTGCACCATTTAAGAAGAAAACACTATGCCAAGCACCAAGACACGTTCAAACGTTAACCCTAATCCTCACAACAACACTAACAGAATAGGCATTAAAAGTAAAGCTCTTCAGTAAAGCAAATTCACATCATTGTTATTTGACTCCCAATTCCCGACCTTCTCCCAGCCTCTGTTCTCAAATGGGATGAGCTTAAATTCTTACCAACCAGAGTGGGGAGGGCTGCAACTTTCTCTGAGGAGGTAGGGAGGCAGAGAGCTGTTCCCTATGTCTTCAGTATTCTTGCAGCCACATTTCCCTGGATCCAAAAGATACAATGGCTGCCAGGGAACTGGGAGATTCCTGGAATTATTGCCGCTGTCCTGGGAACTTTAGCCAGCCATGGGACCCATACTTGTCCCATCAATATTTAAACCAGAGTAAACAATGCCCAGGTATCACCAAACCACAGCTGAGACGGGAAGTGACTTGGTTCACATAGCCAGAGCCCAAATCCATTACCTCTCAAAATAAGGAGATTAGAAGATTGACTTCCTTTGCCCACCCATCACCTTATGGTGGGGAGGGGTCTTCCTGTATCACCTCCATGGTACAAATGAGGAAGCTGAGGTTTTATAAGATTGTGTGCCTTGTTCAAATCACAAAGCTGCTATATGGTAACCCAAGATTTGAACTATGTAGGGCTCCATACTCTTTCCACACATACTCTTCCAGAGCGAAGCTGGTGATGGTCATTCCTGCATTCCATGTGTTATAATTCCCTTGAATGGTTTGGCGTCGGGGGGGGAGGGGTCATATTCTCAGTTGTGTGGATTGGGGAGGGACAGATGAACAGGACCTGGTTTGGAGCTAACAGCCTCAAAGTTATGTCAAGCAGGAGTGCGGCAGGCATAGCAGGATGAAGAGCAGGCAGGACTGGACTGGCCTGGTAGGAAAGGGCAGAGGCAAAAAATGCAGGTCTATTGTGGAGATGAACAAGGTGAGGCAGGACCCAGACCAGCTGCGTGCTCATCACTCCTGCAGTGCATAGGACCACTTAGTGGATCACTGCCTTTTAAAGAGGCATGAGCTGGATGCCTGGTATCAGATAAGCCAGGGTCTTGGCAACTGGCCCTCCTCTCTCCACTGGAGGAAGTCATAGTGTTGGGGAGCAAGCCTGTTAAATTACATGCACATACATATGTTTGCAGGGAAGGATGCCAGCTGGCTACTGGAGAAAGCTAGTGTTCCTTACACATACCCTTTTTCATTTTTTAGAACTCTCATTCTTTAAAAAGATGTTATGCTTTGGGCAGTGCGGTCACCAGTCTCATTAACTGTGTCCTTGAGTGATGCCAGAGGCTACAGACCAAGAATCTAGCTGGTTAGAGAAGCCAAGCATATAAGCATTTCTGGCAGAGATGGTTGGAGCCAAGATGTTTTACTTCAGGGAAGAGCCATGAGGCCCAGTGACTCCATCTTCCTTAACCAGGAATCCCACCACAGGGAGGAAGCCAGGTCAGCTTTGGGAGATGTAAGCTGAGCCAATAGAAAATCAAACAGAAACATAGTCCAAAAGGGGAGGCTGGTGTCAGGACCCCCAGATGTAAGCCACGGGGGTGGGTTCTTCCCAGACAAGAGAGCAGGTCTGCTTGATATGAAAAGACCAAGCGGTAGACAGAGCAATGACATGGGATGGGGTTCACCTTCCCCTCCACTGAGGTGGAGCTGCTCTTTAAGACAGAGGAGATACACGGGCCTGGCAGGACAAGAATCTCTGTACTCCTAACCTTCACATCAAACTATGTTCTCTCAATTCTGCAGAGAAAATGGTCTTTGAACAATTGTACCTGTTACATCCTTTCTCTTTATAGTATAAACTCATGTCATATATTACATATTAAAAGTATTTCCTATTACTCCACTAATCAAATTCTGATGCAGAGGAACCCAAATGCTAGGTCCTTCATTCTCATTTATTTTTTAAGGAATGGAGAGTTCGTATATATATTTTAAAATGTATTCAGATACTTATTGATATTTACTGTGTTCTAAGGTTTGTTCGAGACCCTAGGGACATAAGACACAGGAGGCTCCTGCTCTTGTGGCGTTGACATTCCAATGGAGAACAGTGGGAAAGAAACCTACAGGTAAACAAATAACGATCATTCTACGTAGGGATAATCATACCCCTAAAATTGACACAATGCTTTACAATTTCCCAAGTTACACTCACTGCTCTATACAGTATCGTGAAGCTCATTTTACTGATACTCTCTTTCTATTCCTTGGAGTCCTCGAGTGTGAACCTTAAATGCTCATCTTCCTCTTTTCAGCAGTGGCACTTAGCTCTTAAGCTGTTACGTTTTCAATGGACTAGGTTTGGGTCATATTTTTTTCCCAGCAATGTTAAATTCCCAGCAACGTTAAATTACATGAACGATCAATGAGTCAGTTCTGTCATCGATTTGCTGCAGTTGTTAAAGAGGCTAGAAATCCCAGGGAAGAGCTTTTAGGATAAGCAGGCTTTTTTGTTATGGTGAAGACTTTGACATTCAGCATGTTGTAACAGGCTGAATAATGGCCCCCCTGAGCTGTCCACATGCTAATCCTTGGAACCTGTAAATGTTACCTTATATGACAAACGGGAATAGGGACTTTGTGGGTGTGACTGAGTTAAGGATCCTGAGCTGGGGCAACGATCCTGGGTGATCTGGATCATCACAAATGGCCTTAGAAGAGGGAAGCAGGGGACTGAAATGGGGAGGTGATGGGATGATGGAAACAGAGGGGGGAAAAAAGGCTACGTGAGGTGGGACCCCCAGTCAAGGAATGAGCATAGCCTCTAGAAGCTGGAAAGGTAGAGAATTCTCTCCTAGAGCCTCCAGAAGAAAATAGCTCTGCAGACCTTGATCTCCAGCCCTGTAAAACTTATCTGAGACAGCTGACCTCTAAGACTCTAAGAGAATCATTATGTGTTATTTTCAACAACCAAGTTTTGGTAATTTATTACAGTGACAATAGGAAACCAAGACATGTGTGTTTTCATCTAGATCTCCGAGGGGAAAACGTAGGAATCCTTCTCATTCTGGTTCCATCTCTTCTGTCTGATTGCAGAGCAGCCCTAATTTGGGAAGCTGGGAAAAATGATGGGGTTCTCTAGAGCACGAGGTCATGGGAGAGCGGGAATCTAATCTCCTTTTTCTCCAGCAGCTAACATTAATCCTCTGCCTCCTGCCTTGTTTTAAAGTCTCTCCTCTTTGCCTCTCTCTGATCTCAGTTGAGAGACACTGCACTGAACTGGACTGGCTCGACTGGTCTGGAAAGACCAGCCTGAACTAGTCCTGGTATCTATTCCCCAGCAGCCAATTAAGGACTCTGTAAGGAATAAACGAGTGAGGAAGACACAGGGAATTCAACCTATCACCAAGCATTTACTGAGCACCTACAGTTTGCCACACACTGTATGGATACGAGAGAGCCAGGTACTGAAGCATATTTTCTGACCTTGAGGAAAAACAGATGTGCACACAATTAATTACAAAACTATGTATAAAATTCCATAATAAAGGATCAGATTTGCCAGAGGAACACAGGGCAGGGATTAATTCTGACTAGCAGATTAGAGGTGTCTTCCATATAAGAAATATCTGATCGAGGCTTTGAAGGGTGTAGAGAATTTCAACAAGAAGAAGGAATACAAGTTCCAGGCAGAGGAGGAAGCCGTGAAAATGCATTGTTTAGCAGCTGCAGTCCTGCCTCACCCAGCCTCTCTTTCCGTTACAGGTGCTTCTGCCCCTTGTGTGACTCCATTAACAAAATAACAGCAAGCTTCATAGAGAAAGAATGTGCGTAGGTGTCACACACAAAGGACCGTGGAAACCAGAAATTGGTCATGTATGATAAGGGACAATTTCCTTCTAAACATAGAATTACTGGCCTCAAATTGGCAGCCACTCAGCCTTCTTTCATTTCTTCTGATGATTCTAAGTCCAACTTTTAAGTCTTATTCCCTATTAATATACAACCCCATGATAGTTGAACATTTCTCCCTCTCTATGTATGTGGAAACCACTATATAACTGTTCAGAAATGTACTTTTAAAATGAGTACAAGAAATTTTTACAGGGAAAAGGGAATTTGATAAATATCTATATTGTATGTATCATTAAACTTTTCTGGCTTTTGTCAAAAAAAAAATTAAAAACTAACAAATTTGAAAACTAACTTATCAAAGTGAGGCTCCCACCCTCCCACAGAGACTGGGAGAAGGGGCCCTGTCTTCAGGTGTTGCTGTAATAAATTGTAAATTCCTTTGGCAGCCCTGAGTTTTCTCAGGCGGGCACTTTAAGTGGAGCCTAGGGTCATCCTAAGAACGTGGCCTTGAGTTGTTAGAAACGATGTTAGTGTTTGTTCAAGTCATTATAGACCAAGTTTGAGGCGCCACTGGGAAAGGGCCCAGAAGGGCCTGGCTGAGTCTGGTGAAGGAGAGAATGGTGTCACCATTCAGATGCAATGTCTTGTCCCTGATGACCTTCCGGGGCCACATCCCAGTCCTTTCAGGGACCTGCTTCTATTTGTTGCTCTTGGGAGCCCTGAAATACCTCTGTATTCCCAGTATAAATTTTCCTTCACTGAAGTGAGTTGTCTGGAATTCTGTCCTCAGAAGGAAGCAGTCCCTAACCAAGACAAGTCACATTCCCTGCATCAACGGCGTCCACATACTTGTCATTTTTAATGGTTCAGTGGCCATTCCTTCAAGTTAATGTCTCACAGCATGTTTTGCAATGACTTGGGTCATTTCCAGTTTTTTTTTTTTGCTTATTGATAGAGCTACAAAGAACAAACATGAGTTATCTTCTCCTCCTTAAATGAGGTCAAAAAGTGTGCTGAGTTTAGAGCTCTGGTTACACTGCCACCAGATTCCTCTCCGGCTAAAGTGTCACCAGCCACATTTCAGGGCAATGGGGTTTTCCCACAGCCGCATTTAAACAGAGTTTCATTTTTATTTATTTTGGTTTTTGTAATGATGCCTTGGAATTGTTTCATTCATTGGTATTTTTAAATTGCTAACGTGGTTTGATGAGGATTAAATTAGAGTATATATCTATACAGACCTTGGCACAGAGCCTGGCACATAGTAAGCTGTTACTGTTATTGACCTTATACCTTTGAGACTTTTCTTACGGACTTGTGTCGAGGGTTGCTTCTCCTTCTATCCATGTGGCAGCTCCTTTCCAGTCTGTGTGCTGCCTCCGGGCTCCGGCCTCCAGCCTCTTCCCTTTACTTGCTCTGTTAGTGATTTCATTTAGTCTCACGTCTGTAATACTGTCTGCACCCTGGCAGCTCAGATGCATACCCCCGGCCTGGACCTCTCTCCTGTACTCCATGCACGTCTAACTGCCTATTCAGCATCTCTGCTTGGATGTGGCATCTCAGACTTAACCTCAGACACTGATCTCCTGCTCCGTGTGAAAGCGGCTCCTCCCGTCTCAATGAATGGCAACAGCATCCTCCCAGGTGCTCAAAGTTTGATCCCACTGCACATATCTTGTCAGGTTCTCAAATTTCCAACTCTGTGCTCAGAAAGAGGAGCCTCAATAGACCTTATAATCTTAAAGCGAGATGTACAATGTGCATTTTTCATTTCAGTGCATCACTGTTTCAAGTTTTATCTGTAAGCCAGCAACCTTTTGTTTAGTCAATCACCTCCATTTTATAGAACCATTTTGAAGACCGGTGGGTGGGATTAACTCAATGATAGAGCTTTTATATCCTTAGGATTCCTAAGGATTGGAAGTGCCAAAGGCAGAAAAAGGAAGCATCACAATGAGACTGAACCTCCTATTGTTTCCCTCTGAAGCAGGTGCTTTTCTTCACCTTCTCCCAATCTCCTCCCCACAACACCCAACATCGTGGTGGTGCTAATGCTCTTCCAGTTCACAGGCATTCCCCCATGTATCCCATAGGGATTGGCTTCCTCTCTCCCACAGAGTCCTCCAAGTCTCTCATTATGCCTCAAGCACTAGCATTCCCTCCTACTGCCCTCTTTTCCCAGGGGAAGATGATTTTACTGTCTCCCTGAGTTCACTGTAGGAAAGCTTGACATTCAGGTTACTATTTGTCTGATTGCATTTCTTTGCATAAACACCACTTGTTTATGCAATTCCATCCTGGGGTGGCCGGCCCCCGGCATTTCCACCCTGTGATATTTATAGGCTGTTATCACAGCTCCTCTCACCTCACCGGCTGTGAAAGGAAGTTGGCACTTTCAAGCTTACTTCTCCCTTCATCCACATACTGGCAGAGGCTGGAAATCCAGCCCTCAGGAGTACAGCGTGGGACGAGGCATGAATCAACTCACAGCCCAGCTCAAACGGAAATTGTCCAAATAAAAGGTCAGGGCTTGAGCTCTTCACACGCCCTAGTCCAGACGTTATCCCTCTGTGCTTTCAGTAGAGCACCTCCCAGCCTGCTGCCTTGGCAGCTGCTAAGGGGCTGCTCATCTTCACCTGCATCTGCATCAGGCCATTAACAAGCTGCTTAAACAGGTAGCTGGGGCTCTGGCTGTCGAGAACAGGCTGGGCTCGGAGCTGCCAGCCAGCCTGTCTCTTGTGGACGTCATGGGGGATATTTTTTGAACTTTCAAGTTTAGTGAATATTCAGCAGTTACATACAGTTCAGTTATTGTACGTTTCAGTCCTGAGTATGTTTATCATCTTGTAATTCATAGACGGAAAAGGACAGCAGAAACATAACTTTTCATTAACTGATAGCACATCTTAAAATAAGTTTTTAAGAAACAGGTCGTCACAACTCGAGCAAGTTTTATTTTTTGCATATTGTCTTATCTTTCATATTTTTAGCTATAATGATGTAGATTTTTCTAAAGTTCATAACACATGTTACTTAATAACATTTTATAAATACTTCCCTAAGTTTCTATACAACCTTTATAATAATTTCAATGACTACCTAATTCACTGAGTTGATGTGTATCACAGATGATATGTTTCCTTACTTGGTGCAATTTTAGATTTTTGCAGAAGTCATTTAGTTGAAGGCAGTACCCCACAGGGGGCTGGTGAGTGGCACCACAGAGAGGGGTTCTGGTGTCCACTGCCATGAGGTGACAGGCACCTTGGAGGGGTGGGCTTCTAATACAATGCCAACAAAAAACCCCTCACCTACTTCATCAGAGTCTATTCCTGGTTCTGTATACATCGATGCATGTTTGTCATTTTTTAAAGAAAAATATATAGAGAAAAAAATGTTGAAGCCTGTCTTTAGCACTGGATCAGTCAAGTGGTGCCCAGAGCCCAGTGGTCTCCAATGGTGAGACGTCTGTTGGGCCCCACGATGAGCACGGCTGCGCTGGCATTTCTGCCTTGGGGATGAGAGGTGGGTGGTGTGCCAACTTATTTCAGCCACAGCACTTGGCCCTGCCCGAGCACCCGGGCTCATCCTGCAGGTCTGTGATTCTCAGACTTCAGTGTGAAACGAGCCCTCTTGAGAAGGAGTGCTGGAAATGCAGGTTCTTAGTCCCCACCTCTGGAACGGAAGGTCTGGGGTGAGGCCTAGGAATCAGCATTCTTGATAAGTCCGCCAGTTATCCTGACACCGTGGTCAGAGGACGTGAGACACACTGCCTTAGGACATAGCCCAGGACTGGAAAACAAGACTGTTTTCCAGCTGGAACCCATTCCCGATGCTGCAGCTGGGTCCCACCAGTGCTCTCTGCCTCGTTCTCAGGAGATGGAGCTCTGCCCGGCTTCCCCACCCGCCCCAGTCCTGGCTGGACCCCGCTACTGGCTCACAGAGCCCCATGACACCGCCTGCTGGAATGTGGGTCACAACCTCTGCGTCGTAACCACGGTTACGCTGCCGGCTGTGAGGGGACTCACCAGGTGACTGCTTGAAGTGACTCCCACCAATCTGCAGCGTCTCCTGGCTCCTCGGCCCCGCCCCTCGTCGCACACGTGGGCCTTCCCCTCTCACCTGCTGCTGGGTCCACTCCATAAGCTGCCTGCACGCCACCCCTCCCCGGGCGCGTCTGACCTCTGGGTCCCACTTCCTCTCAGCTGGGCCCATCCTGCCTCTGAAAGAGTTGCTCTCCCGTCAGAACTCAGAACAGACGTGCGGGGAGCTGTTATGAATGCCGCATTGGGCAGCTGCTGAATCTACTTTCAGCTCCCATTTTTCAGCCTTCCTGAAAAACAGCAGGGGCGTCCCACTCTCAGTTATCTGGATCCCTCCTGGATCACCTTCAAAGTTACACTTCTCCAGGTCTCCATGGTTCCCTGGTCTGTACTCCAGTCCAGGACGTTATAATATCTCTGGGCTTAAGAAGTCCAGGCTGTACTACCCAGGGGTCTCTTGCTGTTCTCAGTCATCAGCTCCCTAACATTTGTAAGCAGATGAACATGAGGTGAAATATACAGAGTTAGTGTTCTTGTCAGTCTGCAGACCAAATGAACGCGATATATTTAATGATGACTTCTAATTTTTCTACTATATAGTATTTAATGATGAATAATAAGTAATAAACTCTAGTTACAGTGATATATTGCTCATGACTCAGATATGTATTTGTAAACGAAACCTAAACTCTGATTCATAAACCGACAAAGTAATGTATTGTCTGTACCTGCAATCGGGCATGCTTCACCACTAGGAGGCAAAGGTGCAGTGTTTCTGCCTTTTTATTTTTTCTGGGCAGCGTAAAGCTACCTGGGAAGGTGCCAGAGAGCAGAGGGGTTCCAGGCTTCCCAAGTTCAAAAGAGGAGAGGCAGTGAAGGAAGCCACTGAGATTGGAAACAAGGGAAACTGACGTTTACTGATGGTCTGCTGTGCTCTACATTCTGTGTGAAGCACTTATTTAATCCCTGTAGCTACCAAGTGTATAGATGAGAAAACTGAGAATCGAGGAGGTAACATGACCTGCCCAACAGAGCTAAGACCAGTGGAGCACAGATTTGAACAGAAGTCTGTCTTGACTCCAAAGTCTGTGCTTTGATTGCAAATAGTACCAGAAGGGAAAGCCTAGGGTGCCTCACTAAAACTTGGCTTTATTATTATTATTATCTTTTACCAATGACCAGCTCTGTTCTTATCGTCCGTGCCCAATCACAGCTGTTGGTGAACTTCCTGCTTCACATAGCCGTCTGTGTGTGAGTGTTTGTCTACCAGGAACGGTGCTTTGGAAGGTTGGCATGGCTCCTTTCTCCCCCCAAATTAAAACAGCCAAGTGTTCTAGCATCAGGCCTTGAATCCTAAAAGATTGACCAGAATCCCAACCTAGGGCTCCAGAAATGGGTAGGGCCGAGTGTCTGGAATGCCATCCTGCCCTGCCCAGGCAGAGGTGTTGGTGCCCAGGTCTCCTTGACCCAAGCTTTCCCATGTCTGTACCACCCTTTCTGATCAAAGTTGCATTGGTCTATTTTTATTCAATTATGTATATCATGTAAAAAAACATATTATGGACAGCTCCTCTTCTTGGTATATACCCAAAAGAACTGAAAACAGGAACTGTGCTGATATTTCTACACCAATAGCTACAGCAGCGTGATTCACAAGAGTCAAAAAGGTGGAAACAAAATGTGCACGCATTCAATGGAATAAAAAGGAAGGAAATCCTGACACACGCTACAGCATGGCTGAACCCTGAGGACATCATGCTAAGTGAAATAAGCCAGACACAAAGAGACAAACGTTGCATAGTTTCACTTATATAAGATTCCTAGAGTAGTCAAATTCAGGGAGACAGAAAGTAGTATAGTTGTTACTGGGGCTGGAGGGAGGGAATAACAGAGCGTCAGTGCTTAATGGGTACAAACTTTCGAAGGGGGATGATGGAAAACTTTCGGAGATGGACAGTGGTGATTGTTGCACAATAATGTGAATGTACTTAATGCCACAAAACTATACACTTAAAAATGGCTAAAAAGGTCAATTAGGTCAATTTTCTGTCAAGTTTGGTTCACTGAAAATTTGAAAAATTAACAAAAATCTCACTGAAAATCTCAGTTCCAAGTTAGTAGTGTCCTGTCCTTTAAAGCACCCTTGTGTCCCACTGATAGCAGCCGAGGGAAAACAGCCGCAAATGCAAGAAGAAGCCCTGTTGTCTGGCTTGGCAAATAGGAGACCCCAGAAAAGGCTGCCCCCGGCCTGCACTCGCGCGCTCACTCTCTCTCTCTCTCCCTCACTCGTATGTCCTTGGAAGCTCTTGAGATCCCCTCCTGTCCCAACCTTCCGTTAGTTAGACGTGTGTCAGCCCCTAGCCTGGATAATCACCGTCATGTGCTGCTTCTGCTTCTGCCAACCTTGCCGGGAAATCTGCGTGCCAGCTGGAGGCACCTCTGATTCATGCTCTCAAACTCAGCAGGGACTTCTGTGCTGCTTGGAAATCCCATGTTTCCCAGCTCAAATGGAATCAGTAGCTCAGTTTTCATTGTGACTCTTCCCAATTCTTTCTGCTTTCTTTAAGCTTGCCGTTTACTCAACATCCGCGTCATGCCCACAGCAAAATATCTCCCTTGCTCCTTACTAACTTCATTACATTCTTCTCCATCTGGTCTCCACCTGCCCTTTCTGTTTTGCTCAGAGCTGATGCTCCAGGGCCGTGAGCAGCTTCTAATGACCATCCTCTATTTCAACCCAGCACCAATGAATGTATATTTACAGGTTCTGAATAAAGTTTGCCTGAAGGAAAGTTTCTATTAAGAAAATTTTAAACAGCGTTGCCTGGAGGATCAACTGTCTCTCTTTGGATAGAGCTGACCTCACCAGTGCCCTAGAGCACTCTTCTCTAGGGCGTTGATGCTCAGTTGTTCTTTTATCCACATCTTCTTACCTACAAACATGCTCAAAGGTGTACACACTAAAAAACACTTTCCCTTGATCCTACTAACCCATTCAGGTTGCTCCCCCCACCTCTCTTCTCCCTACCACCAAACATAATGAAAAAGTTATCCAAGTTTGTCCCCACCCTGTGACCCTGCTCTCTGTTCCTTCCAGTCTGGCTTTTGCTCCAGCCTCAACTCATTCTGAGACCTCCCGCCCTCTAACCCCCTGCTCCATCTCAGTCGACATTAGTCATCCAAGCCCTCAGGACCCTGTGTCCCCTCCTTTCCCTCTGGTCTGCCAGTTTTATCGGTCATTCGCTTCTCCTCCTTCGATGCCTACACATGGTTCCCTAAGTTTCTGCCCCCAGCTCTCTTCTTGGACACGTCTACCTCTCCACAACTGGTTCTAAAATCTAGCCCTGACTGCTCTAACAAGCTCACACCTAATGTCCACCTGCTTGTTGGACATGGTCACTTGCATTTAAGTCACCACATCCTGGGCTAGACCCTTTGATTTCCCTCCCTCCTCCAGCCCATTCCTCCTGGTTTCCTGTCTCTGTTGTCAGCATCCCCAGTACTGTCTCCCAGGCTTTAAGCCCTGGAGTTATTCATGACTCCTTCCTCCCGCCAACACAAGTCAGTCACCAAGTCCCACCAGTCCTGTTCCTGCAGGTCCCTCACCCCATCTTTTCCCTTTGGTTGAGCTGCTGAAACCCCAGTCCAATCAAGCTCCCACCATCCCTCCCTTGCCTAGCTGCTTGCTTCTTGTCTTCCGTTCTCTGAATCTCCACGCTCCTGTCACTGTGCATTATTCTAAAGCACAGCCAGGCAGACCATGCAAGGTACGGCCCCTCCTGGCTGCAACCTCTCTTCCCACCAGATCTCTTACTGTCCTCGCTGTGTGTCCTCTGTCCAGCTTAACCGGACTGCTCACCACTGCCTCAGTGCCCCAGGGCTTTCGCATCTTTGCCTTTTGGCTTCCACTGGCTACTCAGCCTGAAATGCCTTCCCCAGTTATCATCTCCAACAATACCCATCCTTTAAGACCCAGTACATGTGATCCTTCTGGCTGGACATGATCTTTTCCTCTTCCTGACTTTGGTAGCATTGGTTTCCTGATTTTCAAATACTCTGCCTTGTAGCATAATTCTCTCTGTCTGTCTGTCTCTCTCTCCCTCCTACCTAAGAATGGGATTACAAAGTCAAAGGATAAACATTTTTATGACTCTTGATTCTTA
Source organism: Camelus dromedarius (assembly GCF_036321535.1). Lineage (NCBI taxonomy): Eukaryota > Metazoa > Chordata > Mammalia > Artiodactyla > Camelidae > Camelus > Camelus dromedarius. The sequence continues at coordinate 46,474,002 of NC_087450.1, forward strand.
TTCCCATACTGCTTTCCAAAGAGTTGTAGCGAGTTACAGATAATAGTATTTCAGTGCTACCATAGACCATTTGATTGCTAATACTGTCTCAGATCAACACATATTTAACTGCTTATTATGTGGGAGGTATTTACATATTTATTTATGCATTAGAATCTCATCCTGGAGCCTTAGACTTTCAGAGTTGGAGGACATCTGCTCATCTTACAAATGAAGACATGAGACCCAGAGGAATTAGGTGCAGCATTCATGGGTGCAGAGTGAAAACACTAGCACGTCACATACAGTAAACCTGAATCTGAGGGCCTCCAGTCCTCTGCGCTTTCCCCCCAGCCCAGCTGGTGCAGTTCGGGTGTTTGTTTATTTCCTGTGACTGCTCAGCAGAGACGTGACAGCATGTCTGTCCTCTGGCCACCCCTTCCCTGACAGTCTCTTCCACGGTGTGCATTTGGGCAGTAGAAGTGGGAAGGCTCTGGACCTTTAAGATCCCACGGCTAAGCCAAGACCTGTGTTGACTAGTGAAAGATTTACAGGTGCTGTTTTCTGAAAGGGGCTCCTTCCCTTCCTCTTGGAGTATTTCCTGCAGACTGTGGCATGTTGAGCATGAAGTGGCCTGCCATGCCTTGTCCCCCGCCTTCCATCCATGCCTTGCTTACTCTCCCTCTTTCTCTTGCGGTGCCGGGAGGAACCTTGCCCAGGCTCTCTATGTGCTCACCCTCTCTGAGCTTCAAGTACAAGCTTCTCCAAGAAGGCTTTTTTCAATTTTCCTGTGTACCAGTTATCTACTGCTACCTAACAAAGTCATCCTGAAACTTTTTACTTAAACAGTGACCTATAATTTCCCACAATTCTCTGGACTGGATGAGTGGTCCTCTGCTGGTCTGGCCAGAAAGCCTTCACTCAGCATGGGGTAGGCAGGGCTGATGGTCTGAGACATCTAGCAGCTGTTGGCTGACATCTGGGCACCTTGGTTCTCCCTCACGTGGCCAGACCAGTCTCCTTCCATGGCAGTCTCAGGGCAATGTTTTAGCATGCAAGTGCTCATCCAGCCTCTAGTTGTCCATGTGAGCCACTGTCCCATTAGCCAGAGCAAACCACAAGGCCAAGCTCAGAGTCCACGGGAGAAGAAGATGCACGTGGGATGTACATGGGGAGGCATGATGCATTGCATTGGGTCATCACTCCAACAACGTAGACAATTCTCCCTCTATCACAAATGCTTCATGTCTCTCCCACATGCAAAACACCCTCAACCCCTCCCAGGGCCCTCGAATCTCATCCATCATGATCCCAGGCTCACAGTGCAGGGTCTCGTGACCTGAATCGGGTTGAAGGGTGCGAGGGGCTCCTCAGGTGCGGTTCCTCAGATGGTTCTTCTTGATCCAAGGATTGGTGAAGTGAAACGATAAAGCACCCCCTTCTCTCTCTATACCCAACACACGAGGGTGGCGTGTTGGAGAGCTGTGTGGGGCAATGACCTTGAGATTCTTAAAAGCTCCCTTTTCAAGTGGGGTGCAGCTCAGTGGTAGAGCGTGTGCTTAGCAGGCACGAGGTCCTGAGTCTAATCCCCTGTACCACCATTAAAAAAAATAATAATTTTTAAAACCCCTTTTCCTAAGTGAGAGGGTCTACCATGCACCACCTTAAATTTTCCTAAGGTCTTAACAAAGAGTCACAGCCTTGAACTTAATTTATCTTCACTCTGAAACCATATCTTATTCTGAGATTCTTTTGTCGGGCAGACAGACTAGAAAAATGAAACATTTAATTTTGGAGCCTAGCACACACCTGACCTTCTGTGTTTCTTCTAAATTCTACTTGCAAACTGCACAGTTCCTCCTTCCCTCACCTTACGGTTAAAGCTGCTAAAAAAGACAATTTACACCTTTAACATTCTGCCTGGAGATTTCCTGAGCCAGAGTCACAAGTTCATTAAGTATGTTTTCTATCTTTCAAGTTCCTGCAGGTGACAATGCGCAGGACTGCTTTCATTCCTGTCATTGTTTCATGGCTGTGAGACACAGGCGGTTGTCTTTCCAGCCTCCAAAGTGCCCCCCAAACCTCTGGCCTGCGCTGTGGCCTCCTTACCTCCCTGCCTGCCTCCGTTTGCCACGCAGTCTGGAGCCAGTGCCACACGCCGTGAGTTTTTGTTCCAGCGCCACTTCCTTCTGGGTACTGTTTTCTGTATACTACCTATTCCTGAGTAACAAATCACCCCAAATCTTTAAAAATATTAATGCATTATTTCTCTCAATTCTGCAGGACAGCTGAGAGGCTCCTCTGCAGGTGTCACCAGGGCCCCTTCATGTGGCTGCACTTTTACTATAAGGTCAACTGGACTAGAATGACCAAGATGGCCTCACTCACATGCCCGGCAGGAAGAGGTGCAGGCCAACAGCTGGGGTGCCTCGGTTTTCCTCCACATGGCCTCTCATCCCCCATCAGGCTACATTTGCTTCCTTCTATGGTACTCACAGGGCAACGTTCCAAGAGAGCAGCCTTCAAGCGCAAGGATCATCAAGACTTTGGTTGCGTGATGAGTGCCATTGTCCCACTGGCCAGTGCAAGTCTCACGGCCTAGTTAGTCAGTGTGGGAGGGAAAGACACAAGAGCATGTGTACCGTGAGGCATGATTCACTAGGGACCATTGCTTAAGGTCCGCCACACACCATGGGGACCAGCATTTACAGTCTACCACACCGTGGGGACCTTCACTTCCGGGCCACCAAACCAAGCCTTTAGACTGAATGAGTCTTCTCCTTCGGGCTCTTCCAGCACTTTGAACCTTTATCAAAATACCCTTAATCTAGTTTCTCTTGAAACATAGTCATTTCCATGTAATTCACTTGCCATCTATAAGCTGCTTGAAGCAGAGAATGCCAGGCCTGTTTTCCATCTCACCTTCCATTTCACAGCCCAGCACAGTAAGGGTTCAGCCAGTACGAGCTGCTAGGGACAGAGTCCCAGCAACACAACCCAGGGCACGGTGGTTTGTGTAGGGCTGGCAAGGGCTTCCTCCTTGATGTTTCTCACCGAGGACCTAAAGAACTGCACGGGTTCTGAATCCCCTCCGGTCTGTGACTTTTCCAGTTTTCTGGAAAGTCATGAAAGGATGTTGACAGGTGGGAAGGTGTTAGTCTTAATATCAAGAAAAGTCTTTTCTGTCATAATCACACTCAGCACCTGCACCCCAGGCAGGTGCAGACCCTCTGAGGCCCAACCCAAACCCGAGGCCTCCCTCTCATCACTCAAGGCTCTTAATCATCCTGTGTTCTGACCATGAGTCCCGGGTTTGAGGAACTTGAGAAAACAGAATGGGCCCATATGAAACAACCCAAACTACTCACTAAGCAACTTGTCCATATGTGCAAAAACCCGTGCACTACACCTGGGCCTGAATGTGAAGGGGATACAACATAAAAGTGGTCAGAACAGAGTGAAGTTCAGTCTAAGGAAGGAGTCTCCTTGGAGAAGGTGAAGGTTGAGTTGGACCTTGAAACAGGATGTGGACAGACCTTGACGGAGACAGTGAAGGTATGAAATCAAATGAATGAGGTAAGACATTAGCATCTGATGCGTGGAGAGAGTAAGCAGACCATGGAGGCAGGAAAAAAAGCAGGTTGGGGAATAAATGAGGTGATAGATGTGCCTTTCAAAACCCGAGCAAATCAAATCCAACTGTTTGTTCCCAGTGGGTCGCCTGGGTACCTGAGGGTGCCTCTGTGGATGAAGTTTGTTTTTGGATATTCCCTCACCCTACACTGAAATGGTTTTGCAGTTGAAACAATTGAAGAGCTGGTGCTGCCAATTTAAGGGAGGAGTAAAGGTGGTGTGATGGCTGCCCCAGGGGCGCAGAGCTCTGTGCAGCAGTGCTGGGGAGTTGCCAGCAGGGAGGGTGCTACTGGGTTCCCCCGTGTTCCACATGATTTGCTGCAGCTCTGGTGGCCCCTCCAGTTCCAACTGGGTGATATTTTTCCCTTTTGCAATTTGGGCTCATTGCTCCTGCATTTTCGTAAAAGATGGAAAGATACCAATGTGAGGTAGAGGAGGAATTTTCTAGGCATATGGTGTTTCTGATCTATCCTGGAAGCACCTTTAATACGACATGAGATGGAGCCACAGAGGCCCCTGAGTAGGTCCAAGAAGCACTCAGTGGTGCTGATCCAGGCCCTAAAGGAATTCCTTATGGGGAACAAGAAAAGGCCCTGGACTGCTCCTGAGCGCTGAGATGCTGAGATGAGGAACATAACTGAGCAGAAGACTTAACCCCAGAACAGGGACATCGGCACGTGTTGAGAAGCACAAAAAGATGGAATAGCTCAGCCTGAGCGACAAGAAAGTGCTTTCCTGTTCCTGGGGGCTGTGGGCCTCCCGCATCCTTCTCTCTGGCTCTGAGGAGGGACACAGAAGTGGGGACCGCATAACTCTCTTGTCTTTCCTTCCTCACACGAACACAGGGAGCCGAGAAACTTCCATTTCCAAAGCCCAAAGCTGCCTGGTACCTTCTGGAATGTAAAGCAGCTCAGCCTCCCCCTCCCCTCAGCACCCAGGCAGATTGCATGGTGTTCAAGCACGTGTGGGCACCAGCGAGCGGGCAGAAGTGCCTTCTTCCTTCCAGCCTAGCTTGTCGGCCAGTGTCCTTTGCACTCTTCCTACAACCAGAACCTCTTTGAATAATTAACTTTAACCAGTGGAGAAGCTCAGGGTTTCTCCACTTTAGCTATGCCTTATATCGCTTGGGGGCACTTTAAAAAAATTCAGTTCATTCAGGGTAGGCCCCAGATGTTGGAATTTTTTTCAAAAGCACACCCGGTGATTGGCCTGCAGCCAGATTGAGAACAGCTGAAATTACTAATCTTGAGCCAGTTTAGAAAGTTTAGTCAACACAGAATTTGCTGATCTTTGGGGGTATCTGAAAGTATCACATAAATAATGAACTAGCAAACCCTAGGAGATTTTGGAGACTGTGGCCTCTGGCTTGCCTTCTTGGGGTAATTCTTTTTTCTTTTTTTCACTTTTTAGTATTTTTAAAAATTTTTTTCAATTGAAGTATAGTTGATTTACAATGTGTCAGTGTCTGATGTGCAGCACAGTAATTCAGTCATATATATATATTCTTTTTCATCAAAGGTTATTACAAGCTATTGAATATAGCTCCCTATGCGACACAGTAGGTCCTTGTTGTTTTTCTATTCTGTCTATACTAGTTCGTATCTGCTAAACTCTTGGGGTCATTTTTAAAAAAATTTTTAATTGAGTTATAGTCTTGGGGTTATTCTTGAGGATCTTTTGGGGGATCATTTAGGCTCTGGCCTCCTAAGCTTTCCACAATATGACAGAATAGATCACGCCTGTCATCACAAGCCCACAGAAAATACCATCGCAGACTGTCCAGTCCAGTGCAATCTTCATCGTGACACCAAAGCACAGTTTTGTGGAAGAGCAGTACTGCTGTTCACGATACTAATCTTAGAAGGTTTCATTCATAAAGGTTTTCCATACAGGTAGTCACAGACTCTCAGAAGCCACAAGATGCTAGGGAGCGTGGGAGAGTCCTGTCCCAGCACTGCCCCTCTTCCTGGTCATCCTATCCCCAGCCAGGGCCTCCCAACTTGTCTTCTGCGTCACCATCATGCGTGTGGATAAGACTGAGAACCAATGACTCAGCTTCTGGAGGGAAGGATTTACACATTGCTACTCACTGTGCAAAATAGCAATTCCCTATTTATTTCTTCCAAATCTTCCTCTTTCAATCACCACTAGCTGCTTTTAGTGCTGGCATTCTAAGATTTGGTGACTGTATGTGGGTTCCAACTACGCACATCCTAGGCACATCACGTCTAAGCTCTCATCATCCTCTGAAGGCCAGGGTTTGGTTTTTACTTGTCGTTATGTAAAGGACATGTTTTCTGCTTGCTGTTTTAATCACTCTCTCCGGGCCCCTTTCCAGTCCTGTTGTATCATCTGTAAGTGCCAGAGAACAGAATGACACACATTATGGTGTCAATTTACTATAATTTGATACAAGGATGGGATTGTGATATTTTGTTCCCAGTATTCTTATCTGCATGTTATTGGGAGTTTTTGCTGGGGGTTGGGGGGCAGGAGAGTAGACCCATGACTTCAAGGAGTGGTTTCAGGTTCATTAAATTATTTTCTTTGAGTCATTATTACCTTCCTGTTGCCCACATGACACTCAGCCGGCAGGTGCCTGCCCTCCTACGCAGCTCTTTACATCCTGCTGCAGCTTTATTCCTGCCACTGTCAGATCACTACCTGGCCAAACCTGGTGTTGCAAATGACCTTGGAGGTTCTGTAGCGTACCTCTGCCCCAGATCATTTATAATCATGGAAATTAAGACTTGAATGTTTGACTGCAGAATGAAAATGTGACAGGTTCTATTACAGATTTTTTTAAAGTACTTTTTCCAGTTTTCAAAGAGGTACATGTTCATTTCAGATATTTTGAAAATATAAACAAAGAAAATGAAAATCACTCCTAATCCTACCACTCAGAGATCATCTCTGCTAATATTTTGATTTATAATCTTCCTTTCTTTTATTTAGGGAGCACAACACACACACACACACACACACACTCACAAAGTCTTTCCCTTTATCTTTTAAAAATATGATATTTGATATACACAAAAATACATTAACATTACACACATACACACACGCACCAAGAAACAAAACATCACGAATAATTGACAATAACGTCACTTACCGAATTGCTCTCTCAGCCTACTGTTTCCTCCCACAGGGTAACTATTTCCTTGAAGTTGGGATTTATTATTTCCTTGCTTTATAAAAGTAATTTTACAAATTGTTTGGCTTTACTTGATTTTAAGCATAAAAGTGGGGCTCGTACTATACTCCTATGTCTCCTGCTTTTTTTACTTAAAAAATACGTTGGTTCACTTTTTCCATGTTGTTTATGTAGATACAGTTTTTTTCATTTTCGCTGCTGTTTAATATTTCCATTGTGGAGATATACACTATTTATTCATCCTTTTCTTGCTGGACAGTTGGCTTGTTCTTAGCAGTTTGCCAATATAACTAGTGCTTGTACTTGTCTCTTGATGCAGTGTCGAGAGTGTCTTTGGGGTGAAATTGTTGGATATAAAGTATGCAGCGTTCACCTTTATGAGGCATTGCCAAGACAGATGCACCAATTTACATTCCCAACATTGATGCAGAAGAGTTCCCATCTGATTGACCTCCTGTCTGACATTTGGAATTGTCAGGCTTTAAAACTTCTGCCTTTCTAGTAGGTGTATAACACTGAGCATTAATTTGCATTTTCCTGAATACAAATGAAATTGAGGACCTTTTCATATGTTTACTTGCCATGTGTGTTTGCTCTTCTGTAAGATGTCTGCTTATATTTTTGCCCCTTTTTCTATTGGGTTGTTTGTCTCTCGTGCAAATTTTTAAGCAAAATTTGAATCCTGTGATACATACTGTCTTGCACTTTTCCACGACATGAAACATTCTTTCACATCGTGATTTTAATGGCTGTGGCATCTTCTATCTCATGGACATCTCATAGTTTCATTAATCACTATATTTGTTTTGTACTTTGCTTTTATAACTGAATAACAGACCCTGGCAATTACTTCATGTCAGTTTATAAAGATAATCTTTTTTTTATTCCCCCCAACTCGTAAAGGTATTCTTGATTGCTCCCCAGTAGCTGATTGTTTGTAAGTCCCACAGTTTACTCAACCAGTATTCTGTGTCTGGACATTTAGGTAGTTTCCAATATCCTGCAAATACAATTAATGGTACAATGAAGAAGCTTACATATGTAAGCTACATATTATTTTTGGAGTTATTTTTAGAGTAAATTCCTAGAAATGAGAGTGCTAGGTTGAAAGGTAAATATCCCAATTGTTTCATTAGATATTGCCAAATACTGCTCCATAGGGGCTGTACTATTTTTAATTCCCTCTAGTAATACTTGTCTTCCGTAATCTCACCAACAGACTAAGGCTGTGGATAGCTGTCCAGTTGTCCCAACACCACTCATTAAAAAGTCCTTTGCTGCAGCCATTGACTGTTAATCATGTACGGGGTTGATTTCTGTACCTTCCCTTCAGTTACACCTGTCTGCCTATTCCTGTGTCAGAACCATGCTGTTTTCACTCAAGAGACTCTGTGTTATGTTTTAATATTTGCTGGGACTAATCACCTCTCATACATCTTCATTTTTAGTGTTTTACTAGCTATTCTTGAGTGCTTATTTTCCCACATGAAGTTTGGTATCAATTTGTCTAGCTACATAAAAACTTGTTTGTATTTTTGGGGGAAACCTGTTAAATCTATAAATTAACATAAGAACTGTCATCTTGATGATATTGAGATATTTTAACCAAAACCAAGGGATTGTCTTTTTCAAGTATATTTTTGTGTCTTTCAAGATGGTTTTATAGCTCTCTTTTTTCAAAGAACCAGATTTACTGAGACATAATCCACTTTCAATCCATCTATTTAAAGTGTACACTTTAGTGGTTTTTAGTACATTCACAGAGTGTGTAACTTTCACCACAATCAACTTCAGAACATTTTCATCAACTCAAAAAGTAACCCCATACCCATTAGCAGTTCTTTCCCAATCCCTCAACACCCCAGCCCCTGGCAACCACTATTCTACTGTCTGTTTCTATAGACTTACCTATTCTGGACATTTCACATATATAGAATCATGTAATATGTGGTCTTCTGTGACTGGCTACTTTCACTTGCCATAATGTTTTCAAGGTTCATCCATGTTATAACATGTACCCCATTCTTTTTCATTGCTAAATAATATTCCACTATATGGATGGATTTACCACATTTTGTTTATCCATACATTGGCTGATGGAGTTTAGGGTTGTTTTCACTTTTTGCCTATTAGGAATAAGACTTGATGAACATGTGTGTGTAGGTTTTTGTGTGGGTATATAACTAGAAGTAGAATTGTAGGGTCATATGATAACTTCATGTCTAACATTTTGAAGAACTGCCAAGCTGTTTTCTGGAGCAATTGTTCCTACCATTTGCATTCCTACCAGAAAGCATCAAGGTTCCAGTTTCTCTACACCCTCACCAAAACTTGTTACTGCCTGTGACTTTGATTATAGCCATCCTAGTCGGGGTGAAACAGTATCTCATTGTGTCCTTGGTTTACATTCCACTAAGAGCTAATCATGTTGAGCATCTTCACATGTGCTTATTGGCCATCTATACATTTTCTTTGAAGAAATGTCTGCTCAAATCCTTTCCCCATTTCTCACTTGGGTTATTTGTTTTATAATTGTTGTGTGGTTTATATATCCTGGGTTATACATCCCTTATCATATATATTATTTATAAGTATTTTCTCCCATTCTGTAGATTGTCTTTGCACTGTTTCATGGTGTCCTTTGACACACAAAAGCCTTTTATTTTGAGAAAGTCCAGTTTATCTATTGTACCTTTTGTCATTTGTTCTTGCGGTGGTGTATCTAAGAAGGCTTTGCCAAACCCAAGGTAATACAGATTTACACTTCTGTTTTCTTCTCAGGGCTTTATAGTTTTAGCTTTTACATTTAGATTGTTGAAGTCCTAACTAGTACCACAGAATGTGACCATATTTGGAGATAAAGTCTTTAAAGAGATAACTAAGTTAAAATGAGGTCATTAGGGTGGACCCTACTCTAATATGACTGGTGTCCTTATAAGAGGAGATTAGGACACAGACACAGCACAAAGGGAAGACCATGTGAAGACACAGGGAGAAGGCGACCATCTACAAGCCAAGGAGAGAGGCCTCTGAAGAAATCAACCCTGCTGACTGTGCAAAAGCAAGGCTGTTCTTGAACCTCTAGCCTCCAGAATTCTGGGGAGACAAGCTTCTGTTCTCTAGGCCAGTCTGTGGTACTTTATTATGGTAGTTCTACCAAATTAATACATAAAACCCACTTGGCCACAGTATGATTATATTCTTAAATCATATGGGCCTTGTGCTTTTTCTGGAATAACTTTCTTTCTTTTCCTCTAGTATAGGAGTGGCAAACTGCAACCCACGGCCAGATCTAGCTTGCTGCCTAGTTTTGTAAATCCAGTTTATTCGGGACATAGCCACACCCACTCATTTGCATATTATTTATGGCTGCTTTTGTGCTGGCTGGCAGGGTTGAATAGTTAAGTCTGCAAACTCAAAATATTTACTCTCTGGTGCTTTAGAAAAAACTTGCTGACCCCTGCTCTAGTAGCTACTTAGTATGGGCTTATGTGCATAGTATTTTTTGAGTTCTTGCATTTAAAAAATATTTTTCTTTCTTTTTTTTTATATAGCTTTTGATGCTTAAAAAACAGCATGGATGGATGGATATAAAATCCTTAGCTTGCATCTTCTTTCCTTGAGTTTTTAGAAAATGCTGAAACTGCTGCATCACTGTTGCCTTCCTTTGCTCTTGAGAAGTCTGATGCCAAATACCTGGTTACTAGATTCTATAACAAACTACCTACCCTAAAAGGAACAGCTGAAGTAAGAACCTTTTAGATTGTAATTTTACAATCCTTGGGGTCAGGAATTCAGGTAGGATTTGGCTGGATGATTCTTCTGTTCCACGTGGCTTCAACTGCGGCTCCTCAGTGGTATTCAGCTGATAACTGGACTGATAGAGAAAATGCATGATGACTTCACTCGTATCAGCTGGAATCAGGTAGGCCCCTTTTGCTGTCCATGTAGGCTCAGATGCTCTTCCCAGGGAGTTAGATATTTTATATAGTGGCTCAGGGCTTTAAAGGCAAGTGTTCCCTTGTGGACCCAGGTGGACTCTTCAAGACTTCTTCTGACCTAGCTTTGGAAGTCCATAACATCACACATTCTATTGGTCAGGCAATTCACTTAGGCCAGGCTGGATCAAAAGAAGAGATAAAGAATTTACAGCCAGAAACAGACTCACAGACATGGAAAACAAACTTATGGTTACCAAGGGGGACAGGGGATGGGCAAGAATAAATAGGGAGTTCAAGATTTGCAGATACTAACTACTATATATAAAATAGATAAACAACAAGTTTCTACTGTATAGCACAGGGAACTATATTCAATATCTTGTAGTAACCTACAATGAAAAAGAATATGAAAACGAATATATGTATGTATATATGACTGAAACTATGCTGTACATCAGAAATTGACACATTGAAAACTGACTATACTTACATTTAAAAAAATTAAAAATTAAAAAAAAGAATTTACAGCCATCTTTAATGTACTGCAGCCTACTTTTCTTACCTTTTTAAATAATCTGAGCTTTTTGCATGGAGGCCTTGAAGATTTATTATTAGTATTCCTAATAGTTTTAAGAGGCTAGCTATCAGAATTGGTCATTCTGGGGTCATTTCCCCCAGTCCTTGTGAGCCCTTTCATTTTGTAGGTTTATATTTTCTTTTTTTCCAGCAAGTTTCTTAGATTAGAGTTTTAACTCTAATGTGAAACTTCAGCTCCATATATGCTGGACATTCTTTGCTTGTATTCAAGTGACACTACAAAGAGAGAAAGAAACCATGACCGAGTACAGTGCAGGGATGTGATGGGGACAGAAGCTACACAGCCATGGGTTGGGGAGGGAGAAGGTGTTGAGTTGACAGAGATGAGTGTAAACTACCTTTAAGACACTTGTGAAGGAAAAGGCAGGGAGAGAGTAGTAACCAGAGCACAATCTAGAGTGACAGAGTGGTTTCTTCCTTTTTCTTTAGAACAGGAAAACTTGAATATGAATAGACAATGAAGGAAAAGGACAAGGAGGTAAAATAAATGGATAACATTGGGAGTGATGGAGGGGAGGATGATTGAGATATGTTTGAAAGAAGTTTTCTGAGGATGTGAGAGGTGGTGAAATACAGAACCAAGGTGGAGAAATGCTAATATGAGTTTATTTAAGGTGGTTATTCCCAGAATTGCCAGCCCACATACTGAAATTACTGTGGTTTCAATCAATAGGGCAAACATAGCAAGCAATATTCACAAATTTATTTTACATCATTTACACATCTTTTCTCCAAAGGACAAGATCAATGTTTTATCCTTTCAATGCCTCCCATGTAGGTGGTCCTCAAAGTTGTAAGTGAATAAACAAAATGTCTCTAACCTGGGTTCCGAGTATCTTAACATATTCAAAACATAGTTACGACTCTGCATACAAGTGAAATGTCTTCTGAGCAGGCAAAATGTCACAAAAATCCATGTGTGATAGGCGATGTCAATTTTTTTTTGAGGAACCTGTTTACTCTCACTTAACAAAGTAGGTTACTAGCATTTCCTTCACTATAGGAGTTTAAAATTGGAAAATGAGAGGAGGAGGAAGAGGATGTTCTAAAGGGAGGCAAGCAGGCAGACAGCAGGAGATGGCACGATCTGCCTTACCATAAGTTGCGAAAAGGCAATGAAAAACCAGATTCAAAGCATACAGGCCTGGACTCTCTTAGCTTAGGGATTTACATCCTTCGCTAAGATATCAAAAATCCTTAAAGGACACTGCTGTGTTGAGCCTTAAATAATGTTGAGAAAAATTATCCTTCGAGTCGTTAAAAAAAAAGCTTTGCTGTTCCTCATTTGGCATCATCTCCTGTTTCACACAGTTTGGAAAGGATTCTATCAAAAACGGATATTAAGACAAAAAAGCTGATGCTGAGATGGTAAACCTTGGCCACTCTCTATTCCTTTGCCCAAGCTGTTTACCTAACCTTTGATGCCCTCTCTTTTTTTTCTCCTAGAACTTCTCTCTTTTTTCTCCTTGCTGGCGGAACACAAATGCCACCTCTTCCAGGAACCCCTCCGCATCGTCCAAGCGGAAGTAATCTCTTCCTCTTCTGCCCTCCCGCAGCATCTCACTATGGCTTGGCTTTGCATGGGTCACCAGACCTGGCTTTTTACACGGCTGCTTTTCCACTAAGTTATGTGCTCCTCGAGACCAGGGACCGTGACCGTGACTGTGTACCCACACAGCACCTGGTACAGCGCTACAGCGCTAGGCATGGAGTCGGTGCTCAGTAAACGCTTGCTGAGTTGAATTAATTTGGAAAAATCACTCAGGGCAGGGTCTTGTGCTCGAGGCGCGCATGAATGATTCACGGGGGTGGTTCTTTGCATTCTTCACCTTGTAGTCACGTCGGGTCGAGCATCCAGCTGGCGGGGCACATACCTGTGGAGTTGAAGCGCACCTCCGCCGGCCGCCGCTGCCTCGCGGGAGGAGCCAGCAGGGGGCAAATTTCCCCCAGCCGCCGGGAAGACTGAGGGCGAGCTGGGGGGCGGGTCTCGCCCGGCCGCAGGGGGCGGGGCTCGAGGGGAACTCGGCCCGCTGGCCCGCCCCTCCTCGGCGCGGCGGAAGCCCTGCCCCAAGCCGCGCGCTCGCGCAGGCGGCGCGTGCCCGCCTCCCGCCCTGCGCCCTCGCGCCCTCGCGCCGGGGGCGGGCTCGCTGCGCGTGCCGGGCGGGGAAGCGGCGCGAGCCGGGCGCCTGAGAACGTTCGCCTCGGGGGCGGCTCCGGGGCCTGAGCGGGCGCCGCCGCCGTCTCAGCCGCGGGGGCTGGGCCGGAGGAGGCGGAGGAGGCTGCGGCCGCCGGAGACCTTCTCAACGCCCCCCAGCTCCGGCCGGGAAGTGAGTACGGCAGGGATCTGCGGCGGCGGCCGCCGCAGTCTGCAAGAGAGGAGCGCGGTGCCAGAGCCTCGCGCCCGCTAGGAGCGAGAAGTCCGCACAGCCCCCGCACCTCGGGAGCCTGCGGGGGCGCAGGGCAGGGAGCGGGGAGAGGGCGCGCGGGGAGCCGGGGCCGCTGCACCGCCCGCGCTGTGCGCGGAGACGGCGCTGCGTGCCCGGCCTTGGAGGGGCGAGCGGAGGGGATGGAGCGGAGACCCGGGCCGGCGCCGCCGGGCTCTGACCCCGGGGCTGGGGAGGGGGCTCCGAGGTCCCCGGCGCACTGTGGCCGCCGGGCGGGGACCGGGGTGCAGGCGCCGGGCAGATGCTGCTGGAGCCCGGCTCGCTGGGAAGAGGCTCTGCATTAGGTGTTGAAGGGGGCGAAGGAGGCAGGTCCTGGCAGAGGGCAGGTGAGGCAGGCAGGCCCTGGCAGAGGGAAGGGAATTCATATCATCCCAAAACACTATTTCCCGAGACGCCTAGCATTGAACCTGTGCACTGAGGTCACCCTTTAAAGGAAAGTGTCCTGAAAGGAGGGAGGATGTAGCTAACAAATGCTTGCTGTTAAATTCCTGTGCCAGGCCTTGGGATTAGGAAGACCTTCCAGCATTCTCAGCAGACGTTTATTGATTAGCTCTCGTGGGTAGAAAGCCGTGGTCAGCACTGGGGCCACAAAATTGTGTAAAACACAACCATCATTTGCTATTTAGGTGCTGACAATTTGGTTATGAAGTTACGCATATAAAATAAAAGCAGCATTGAATTTTGTCTCATCCCTTAATTACTTTAGGTCTCTTTTTCCCAGTAATGGGAAATTGGAGCCATTAAATTGCTTGGTTTGGGGATTAAAGCAGGAGGGTCAAAGGAGCTCGTGGGAGGAATTTGGAAGAGTTTTGAAAGCACTTCTGTGTAACATTTAAAGGAAGAGAAAGAAAAAAAAAAAGGAAGCGAAAGGAACAGGAGGTTGGAAAGAGGTAAGAAGTTCCCTTCCTTGCCACGTAGAATGAAGCTCCATGACCATTAACTGCTAAATCCTGACACGAACAGTGCCTGACCCACAGCAGGCACTGAATACCTACCTATTGCATGAGTGAATGAACCGAGCATAGAACCATGCTCTATTTACACTGAGCACTGTTGATCAATCTGGTGTTAGGGATGGCTGATGGACTTCCCTTGTTCCTCAAGATTTGTTTTGTTTGTTTGTTTGTTTGTTTTTGCCATGTAAGGTAACCCAGGTTCTTGGGTCTGGGCATTTAAAGCAGTGGCTAAGGTGATGGAGTGGTGGTATCTGGTGGCCTGGCTGCCGCCTTCACATCTTTATTGCCTGTTGGCGGCCAGGAGCCTACTCCTTGGGCCTTTGCTTCAAATCATCCCATTCTAGCCATTCTCTTTTCTATCACTTGTGGATGGAGAGTTCTAGAGAACATTCTTTCATTTTTATCCTGATTCTTGGATCTTAGATCTGTAGTGAGAGGATAAATCTCAGCTCTTCTGTAAGGGCGGGGATTCTGCCTTTTCTCTACCGTGGTTGGATTTCTGGGCTCCCTAGCTCCAGGCTGCTGTTTCAGGTGCCTGGGTTGCAGTGCCTGTTGGGTTACTTTGCCTGCCAAATCAAAACTTGACCTTTTATGAGTTCTGGGAGGATTTTTATCATACATAAGTGGAATTACCTTTGAAGGGGGTTGTGTAGTCAAGGTAGTTCTGGCAGGAGTTTTGAGTGTCCAGTATGCTTGAGAGACAAAATTTCTACTTCATTAGAAAGTTAGACTTAGAACCAATCAAATGCCAAGTTACCATTTATTTTATGTGTTTAATATAAATCTCTCAGGACCTATATTTCCTCGTATAAAAATAAAATGTTAATTCAAATTTGGCATTGTGTAGTAAGCCTTGAAGAACTAAGTTTATTTCTCTTTAGTTTTAGGGCTGTGTACTTGAGAGTGCAGCTAGCAGGTGTCTGCTAGTTCTTCTTTTGGAATGCTTAGGTCCTATAATTTTGTATGCTTTGTTCCAGATTTTCTCTGTGATATTATGTTTTTTTTTTAATTTATGTATTTAACTTATATTTGTTTCTTTTGAGGGGGAGGGGAGAGGTAATTAGGTATTTGTTTATTTATTTTTTAATGGAGTTACTGGGAATTGAACCCAGGACCCCGTGCATGCTAAGCACACACTCTACCACTGAGCTGTACCCTCCCCCCTTATATTTATTTCTAAATCAACTTTATTGGTGTATGGTTTTCACATCATAAAATGCACAGATGTCCCATGCAGAGTTGGATGAGTTTGAAAAATGTATATACAGAGCTTCCTACTCTTATGGTGGGGTTACATCAGATAAACCCATTGTAAGTTGAAAGTGTAGTATGTTGAAAATGCATCTTAGCCTAGCCTACCTTAAACATGCTCAGAATACTTACATTAGCCTCCAGTTGGGCAGAATCATCTAACACAATGCCTATTTTATGATAAAGTGTTGAATGTCTCACGTAATTTATTGAATGCTGTACTGAAAGTGAAAAGCAGAATGGTTGTATGAGTACAGAATGGTTGTGAGTATCTCAGTTGTTTACTTGTGATCCAAACCATTGTAAGTTGCAGACTGTCTATACTTTGTACCTACCATCCCAATCAAGATACAGAAATTTACATCATCCCAGAAACTCCCTCAAGCTGGTTTGCAGTCAGTACTCTTACCCTCTCTCATTTTATTTATTTCTAATTACATAGGCATCAGGGCTGTGGCCTCTAGTGCAGGAGGTGTGCTGCCCAACTTTAGGGGGTACCAGTCACATTGGAGTCCCTGTGAATGGCTGCTCCTGGGGTTGTTGTGAGCACAGCCTGTGGCTGCGTACTGCAGCTCTGCAGATGGCTCATGAATGCACACTCTTAGAAAATACTCAGACAGTAAAGACAGAATGAAAGCCCGCTGACCCACTCCCTTCTCCACCGAAACTGGAGTTATCAGTTTGTTGGGATTCTTCCAGATCTTTCTCTATGCATTTTCATCTATATATAGATAATACAGAAAAAACTAGGGTTTTCCTCCACACCCACAGTAATGACACGAAACTGTACACATTGGTCTGCAACTTTTTTTCTAACAGGGCATCTGTGATCTTTCCATGATGGGACATAAAGATCTGCCTGATTCTTCTTGACTGCTACACAATCCCTTATGCAGTATGTATTGTACTGTAGTTTATTTACCCTCTCCTCATTAATGGCCCTTAAAGCTGTTTGCCATTTTACACACTGCTGCAGTGAGTGGAAAGTAGAATTGCTGGGTCAAAGGGGTGCACTTTTAAATTAATTGATGGAGACTTAACCACATTGCTACTTGTGGATCTAGTTCATTTGTTTTTAATGCTGAGTAGTGTTCAGTTGTAGACTTGCATCACTGTTTATGTATCCTTCACTCACTGACAGTTAGGTTACTTTGAATACTAATTCACTGATGGATTTATATGTTGCCAAAGCATCCTGCCAGTCTGAGGCTTGCCTTTACCCTTTGTTAACAATGGCTTTGGTCGTATACACATTTAAAATTTTAATGTTATACTTACGAAAAAAATTTCCATTAAATTAAAAAAAATGGTTTCTGTGTCTCTGGTTTAAGTAAATTTTCTCTGCCCCAGGGTATGAATTATATATATATCTGTATTTTCTTCTAAAAATTTTTAAAAAGTTTTGCTTTCTGTGTAGAATTTCTATATGGTATAATGAAGAGAAACGATTTTTTTTTTCATTTTGGATAACCAGTTTTAAAGTACTTTTTCTCAACTCTTTTTTTTTTTTTTTAGTGTGCTAAAATATCCATAGCATACAGTATACTATTTTAACCATTTTTAATTGTACAGTTCGGTGGCGTTAAGTACATTTACATTGTTGTGCAACCATCACCATCCATCTCCAGAACATTTTCATCTTTCTCAGCTGAAACTCTACCCATTAAACATTAACTCCCCATTCTTTCTTCCCCCCCAGGCCCTGGCAACCACCATTCTGCTTTCTGTCTCTGTGAGTTTGACTACTCTAGGTACCTCATATAAGTGGAATCATACAATATTTGTCCTTTTGTGTCTGGCTTATTTCACTTAGCGTGTCTTCAGAGTTCATCTATATTGTAGCATGTGTCAGGATTTCCTTAATTTTTAAGGATGAATATTATACTGTTGCATGTATATATCATATTTGTTTATTCAGTCATCCATCAGCAGACACTTGGGTTGCCGCTACCTTTTTTGCTACTGTGAATAATGCTGCTATGAACATGGGTGTGCAAATACTGTTCAAGTCCCTGCATTCAACTCTCTTGTGTACATACCCAGAAGTGGAACTGTCCTTGATAATTAAAAAATTATATACATAAATGAATATGATCAAAATGAGTGGATAGTACAGAGAGTTCCTATATACCCTCTTTTCCTTATGTGCACTTTCTCATTATTGATGTCTTGCATAAGTTACAACTGATGAATATGTATTGATACGTTATTAACTTAAGTTCATTGTTTACATTAAGCTTCACTGTTTGTGTTGTACAGTTCTGTGGGTTTTGACAAATGCAAAATGTTATCGTATGACATTTCATGTAATGTCATTGCAGTATCATACAGAATAATTTCATTGCCCTAAAATCCCTTGTATTCCACCCATTCATTCCTCCCTCCCTCCTACTGAGCTCCTGGTAACCACTGATCATTTTACTACATCTGTAATTTTTCCTTTTCCTGAATGTCACTTAGTTTGGATCATACAGTATTGGAGCCTTTCAGACTGGTTTCTTTCACTTAGCATTATGCCTTTAAGTTTCCTCTGTGTCCTTTCTTGGCTTGATAGCTCATTTCTTTTCATTATTGAATAATATTTTATTGTGTGAAAGTACTACAGTTTGTTTATCCATTCATCTGTTGGAAGATATCTTGGTTACTTCCAGTTTTTGGCAGTTATGAATAAAGCTTCTATAAATATTCATGTGCAGGTTTTTGTGTGGACATAAGTTTTCCACTCTCTTGGGTAAATACCTAGGAGCTTGATTGCTGGGTCGTATGGTAAGAGTATGTGTAGCTTTGTAAGAAACTGCTTGTCTTCCAAAGTGGCTGTCAAATTTTACATTCCCAATAATTAAAAAATATATATCCTGCCACTCTAAATGTACTTTAAAAAAGTCTTTGTTAGACTGTTGTGTAAAATTAAACATCTGGTATGAATTTATGTTCTAATTGTTGCTTTTGTTGGCTGTCGTTCTTAGCCTTACATTTCTTTATGTGTTTTGAAATTTTGATTTACAGACTCATTTGAGGGTGAGTACTTTTGATTTTGTTTCTCTTATTTCTGTGCTCACCTTCTCTGTGTGGTGACATTTCAGGTGCTTCCATTGACTTCCTGAACTCTAGTCAAATCAGATATCATGATGGTGGGTCAGGGTCTTGCTCTTTGAGGAATTGGGGCTATTTTAGATCCACTCAGTATGTGAATGTTTTGGTTCAATTCTTGGTCATAAGGCTGGGTTTTAATTTTCTCGCTTTTCTAAGCCCAGAGCACCACGTAAACTGCAGTTCTAGGCAGAGACTGGCAGCAGTACTTTTTAGCTTCCTTTTATCTCCAACCTCATCCTTGGCTTTAAGCAGTGGGTCTGGCTCAGATGTCCCATTTCTTTACCTCCTTCACTTTGTGTCACTGTCGCCCTGCAGGAAGTATCCACCTGCTTCTGGACCCAGAGTCCAGCAAGCTTGTAGCTTCCGTCCTGCTCAAAGCTTTGTGTATCTGTTCTGTTTCTGATCCAAGTGGAGGGTTATGTTGTTTTTGAGCCTTCTTAGTAGCTTAAAAATGTGTTTTAAACTATTTTATCTATTCCTGTGTATTTGGAGCAGAGGGGATGCATCAAAGTGTTTACTTACAGGGCTACCTTGACCAGACTTAATTGACCAGCCTTCTTTCTAAACTCTATCCCACTTATCTTGTTTTCTGTGTTATTGCAACGCTTAGACTCTCCAGTGCAAAAGTTGAATAGCAGTGATGATAAGGGGCATTTAAATCTTTTTCCTGAGTGGGAAGCTTCCAGTGTTCCACTATTAGATATGATACTTACTGAAGGTTTCTGGTAGATGTCTTTGTCAAGTTAAGGAAGTTTTCTTCTGTTCTTGGTTTGTTTTTTTTATTGCATGTTGAATTTTATTGAGACATTTGTTGAGGCTTTTTTGGCATTTGTTGAAATTATCATTGTTTTCCTTTTAATATGTTAAGAGCAGGGCAGACCTTTCTGAGTTGTAGATAACTGAGAGAAACAGATATATTATATATGATTTACTTGTTAATACATTTTTAACAACAAAAAAATAAACTTTTAAAGAGAACACATTTTTGTCTTGAATTTTTGTTTATTAACAACATTATAAACTGTATATTATAACATTATAAGCTATGTATTACAGCATTTCAGCAATAATCACATTTGGACTGAATATTCTTGTAACTCAGCTTCATTGTAATCAAATAGGGCTCAGTAAAAAAAAAATTTTTTTGGTAAATTTTGGGACTCTATAAGGACTTTTTCAGCCCCTAATGTTTCCAGCTTCTTCCTGGCTTCTTTTTCTAGACTCTTTACTGCCTGCCCCCTTTTATCTCTACTTGCTCTGTCTCCTTTTGCCAGAGACTTTCTTTTGCAAGTAACAATGACTTATTTATTGTGATGCTACTTACTGTGTGTCAGGGAATTTTCATAGATCATGGCTACACTTTAGTCTTTACCAAGCGTGGAGGCGAGGTGTGATATCACAGTGTATGGGTGAGGAAATTGAGCACAGAGGAGTTAAAAACCTGTTCAGGGCTACACAGCTAATCAGCTGTGGGGGTCGTATTTGAACCCAGGTCCAATCTCACAGCCCATGTTCTTTCCACATGCTGTCTCTAAACAAGACTGTTTCATGTTCCAAGTTCAAATTGGATTTTGCCTTTTGGCTTACCCACATGATTCCTGAGCACGGTGATATGACCACTATGTGTTTCCAATAAGATTTCTGTGAAAGACTTGGTCTTCATCAGATACTTCACTGTTTTTTGCCAGTCTGACGTTTCACATATTCTTGAACAGTTTCTTATAATGACTAAACCTTTCATAACTGCACAAACAAAAATAGAATAATTTGATTTAAGTTGGAACACATTTAATTGGTCTTATTTTCCTCCCAACTAATTCCAAAGTCATTTGAAAAAGTAATTAATAGTAATTCTTATATATCTTTCTAAAAAAACTTTTTAGGGACAAGCTTAGCTATAAAAATAACTAACAAGGATACCTTTTTTTTTTCTGAAATATGACTATGAAAACTACAGTTTTATGTGTCATTTCAAGACTGTACCCTTTCTGGTTCTTAGCTTTTAATGTTTCCTTATTAGGTAAGTAGTTTAGTATCTTTGCTTAGAACTGAAATTTTCTCCTTATGAACTAAGCAGCCTATGGCAGGTTTTTGGAAAAACTCTGAGGTTTGTCTTTAGCAGACTAGAGGCATCTGTTTCTCCTTTTTGTGCGTTACTTTCCCCCAGTTTTCTTATATTCTATTCTTTGATTCCTTGGGAACACTGCATTTCTACCTCTTTACCTCCTTTCATTGTATTAAAACCCTTTCTCTATGCCAAATTTAAAATGTTGCAAACGATTGATAACAAAGTATTTACTCTTCTTCCAACTTTATATTTTTATACTTTTAAATCAGAAGAAATGTAAATTAAGAGAAAGGAGCCTTGCCAATAGAATTCCAATCTAGGCTTCATCCAAGAGAGTAGTTACATAATAATGTCAGTAATAGTAGCTAACATTTATTAGGTTCTTATTTTGTGCCAGGCATTGTGCTAAATGCTTTACATCATTTATTTAACAGCTGCCATAGCCCTGTGGGGTTATATTTGCTATTCAGAGCACTGGGTAGTTATGGAGTGCAGTCATGAATACTTTTCATTGGAACTTAGAGACTGTTCTCAAATTTGTTAAAAAAAAAGAAGTCAATCTCTACGGTTTTACAAAGTTTGCTTTTTCTGTCATTTTTTTTTTAATCTCAAAGAGAAGAGGAAAGAAGTATTAGAGGAAGGATAGTTGAGAATTTTCCTGAAATAAGCAGGGAAGTTAGTTCTCTCTGAGGGAAGTTTGATTAGTTACAGCTAAGGACTTATTAGTGACAATCTCAGTCACCTCTGACTCCTTATTGAAGGGAGCATCCAGAGAAAAACTGACAGGAGTTTGCTGGGAGACAGTGAACTTGTACAAGTCGTTTTGATACCTAGATGCTTTGAAGTAACTGAGACCTGGAAGTTAAGGCATGAACAGAAAGATTCAAGGGGAGTGATGGATACTTAACACTTAGGTGCAGTGCAGGGACTTTCTGGAAACATTTCTAGAACCTGCTCTTCTTTCCTTTAGTCTTTACTGTGGGATTTACTTAACTTCTGCCTGCAGACTGAATCTAGCTCTGGAATACACTGCTTCCCTGACAGGACGAACGAGGGTCCAGACGTTTTGTTACACTAGCCTCTGGACCCCATTTAGTTGTGGCCTAGGGTCTGCTCCAGCGCCACGGTTTGGGGACCTGTGTTCTTTCCTCAGTCCTGGAGTCCCCGTGTTTCCCCTGGAGGGGGCGATGTGGTACAGTGGAAAGAGAGTAGGCTTTATTGTCAAATTGGTGGCCTAACTCCACAAATTACTAGCTTTAACTTTGGGCCAAGTTAACTACCAATTAGGCTCTGAATTTCCTCGTCTGATCCTACCCTTCATATTGCTCATTTGCTCCTCAAGCCTAGCACAGTCTCATCTTTTCATTCTAGTTTTTTTTTTTTTTTTTTTCAAAGAGTAATGGTTTCCAAAGTGGGAGGCATGCAGGTTGATCTTCTATGCAGGGTATAACAGGAAAAAAAAAAGGGCAATTAACTTTACCAATATTTAATCCATAGGTTGACAGTTGACTCCATCTGTATGTCTGATGATATATACCCGGTGTGGAGAGTGGGGTACCCTGAGAGGGGGACCGTGGGGACACCACAACCTGGAGGCACTGACAGCCTGAGCCTCCTTATTTGTTTGCTTACATCCTATTTGGACATATTACAGTTAACTCTGCCTGTTTTAGTGGTCTTTCAGATTATATTATCTGACTGCCATGAAATGAACCTTGCTGAATGAATGGACAAAGGGCTTGAAAAGATTCCTGCAAAGAAACTGCAGATTGAAGTTTCAGATTTAACTGATGATTGAAGTGATAACATGAGGACCCATGAACAGCAGGAAACAAGCCGAGCTGATGCTTCTACTTATGAACCTGTTGTCGGTCAGATGCAAAGTACAAGATAGTAATAATCTAAGCAGATTGAAGAGGAATCATTAAAAAAGAAACCTTAAACTTTTAAAAATACCATTTGATATACAAGTTTATATATACCATTGAGTGTATTATTCTTAAGCTTAATGACAGTACAAGGCTAATATCAGTTGAGACTTTTTTTTGAAACATTTTTTTATTGAGTAATAGTCATTTTACAATATTGTGTCAAATTCCAGTGTAGAGCACAATTTTTCAGTTATACACGAACATACATATATTCATTGTCACACATTTTTTTTTTTGCTGCGAGCTACCACAAGATCTTGTATATATTTCCCTATGCTATACAGTATAATCTTGTTTATCTTTTCTACATTTTGAAATCCCAGTCTGTCCCTTCCCACCCCCTGCCCCCTTGGCAACCACAAGCTTGTATTCTATATCTATGAGTCTCTTTCTGTTTTGTATTTATGGGTTTTTTTTGTTTGTTTTTTTAGATTCCACATATGAGTGATCTCATATGGTATTTTTCTTTCTCTTTCTGGCTTACTTCACTTAGAATGACATTCTCCAGGAACATCCATGTTGTTGCAAATGGCATTATGCTGTCAGTTTTATGGCTGAGTAGTATTCCATTGTATAAATATACCACATCTTCTTTATCCAGTCATCTGTCAATGGACATTTAGGCTATTTCCATGTCTTGGCTATTGTAAATAGTGCTGCTATGAACACTGGGGTGCAGGTGTCATTTTGAAGTAGGATTCCTTCTGGATAGATGCCCAGGAGCAGGATTCCTGGGTCATATAGTAAGTCTATTCCTAGTCTTTTGAGGAATCTCCATACTGTTTTCCACAGTGGCTGCACCAAACTGCATTCCCACCAGCAGTGTAGGAGGGTTCCCTTTTCTCCACAGCCTCTCCAGCATTTGTCATTTGTGGACTTTTGAATGATAGCCATTCTGACTGGTGTGAGGTGATACCTCATTGTAGTTTTGATTTGCATTTTGATTTGCATACTCTCTGATATTTAGTGATATTGAGCATTTTTTCACGTGCCTATTGATCATTTGTATTTCTTCCTTGGAGAATTGCTTGTTTAGGTCTTTTGCCCATTTTTGGATGGGGTTGTTTGTTTTTCTCTTATTAAGTCATATGAGCTGCTTATATATTCTGGAGATCAAGCCTTTGTGGGTTTCATTTGGAAAAATTTTTTGCCATTCTGTAGGTTGTCGTTTTGTTTTATTTATGGTTTCCTTTGCTGTGCAGAAGCTTGTAAGTTTCATTAGGTCCCATTTGTTTATTCTTGCTTTTATTTCTATTGCTTGGGTAGACTGTCCTAGGGGAACATTTTTGAGATGTATGTCAGATAATGTTTTGCCTATATTTTCTTCTAGGAGGTTTATTGTATCTTGTTTTATGTTTAAGTCTTTGATCCATTTTGAGTTTATTTTTGTGTATGGTGTAAGGGAGTGTTCTAGCTAGTTGAGATATTTTAAAACTAAGCATTCAGAATATGAAGATAAACTTATTGAGCTTTTTTCAGTGATGGTTATAGTCATGTGCAAATTAATAATCTTAAAATTTTATTTACCTAATGATACATTTTTAGATGTTTATTTGGAGATTTCCTACTTTAGAGGTAAAAGATTAAAAGCCATAAATCTTTGTTCTTCCTGTTTTAGTAAAACTGGCTGAAATAATATATAGACAAATTAAGAGTTTTAGTTTGGTGACGAACTGTAATGTCCTTTGTTAGCAAATGCTGTTCTGGTACTCATAGAACACATTACTGAGGATTTGACATAATAAGTATTATATCAAATTATGGAGTGTGTGAACATTCCTGTACATTTGGATAAAAGTTCAGAGCTTATGGTTTTGGTATAGTCCATTTTAGTAATGAAATGTCTGGAGACCTGCCTCTTTAACCCCCAAACCACTAAAAGGAAAGGTTTACCAGGGAATATACTCAAATGACTTAAAATTGTATTGTGAAATAGGCATATAAAGCGTAAAGAATAATACAGTGTACCTAGAACCCAGCCTAGTAAACACATCATCACTAATAGAGTTGATATCCCTCTGCAGTCACATTATTCTGCTTCCATCCCCAGAGGAATTAGCTTTTTTCAGTTTGGTGATACATGTTTTATGTGCACGTGTAAAGAATTTGTATTTTGTCATTATTGGGTGGATTTTTCTACAAATGTCAGTTAGATCTAGTCGGCTGATGATGGTGTTTTGTCCTTCCATATCCATGTTGACTTTCTACTTGTGTCGATCATAGAGGAGTGTTGAAGTCTCCAAGTCTAAGTGTGGATTTAGGGGGGAGGGTATAGCTCAGCGGTAGAGCACATGCTTAGCATGCATGAGGTCCTGGGTTCAATCCCCAGTAAGTACTTCCTCTAAAAATAAATAAATAGACCCAACCCCCCCAAACCCCCCAAAAATAAAAAAATTAGGGGAAAAAAGTGTGGATTTGTCTATTTCTCCTTTCAGTTCTATCAATTTTTGCTTAGTGTATTTTGAGGCACTGTGATTACGTATGTAGATGTTTAGGATTGTTGTCTTTTTAGGGAATTCTGTATGTTACAGGCCCCACAATATAATTTATAAATATTATTTTATCTGTATTGTATTAAAAAACAATTGCTCTTTAAATCAATTAAGAGAATAAAGGAAAGAAATATGTAATTGTACTGTCTTAAAAAAACTTTTTTCAGAATATTTTTAGATTCACTGAAAAATCGAATAATAATAATGAGCTCCTATGTGCATCCCATACCCTGTTCGCTCTGTTGCTAACATTTTACATCAGTATGATTCATTTGTTGCCGTTAATGAACTAATGATGATACAGTATTATTAACTAAAACCCTCACTTTATTCAGATGTCCTTAGTGTTTACCTAATGGCCTTTTTCTGTTCCAGAATCCCATCCAGAATACCACATCACATTTAGTTGTCATGTTTCATTAGATTTCTCTCGGGTTTGTCAGTTTGTCAGGCTTTTCTGAGCAAGCTTTTGATGAAACTTGACAGTTTTAAGGCGTATTGGTCAGGTATTTTGTAGATTTTCCCTCAATTGAGATTTGCCTGATGTTTTCCTCATGATTAGATTGGGTTCATAGGTTTTTGGGAGGAAGCCCACAGAGGTAAAATGCCATTTCATCACATCGTGTCAAGGGTACTGCTGTCAACATGGTTAATTATGGCTGATGTTGTGCTGGATCACCTGGCTGAGGTAGTGTTTATCAGGTTTCTCCACTGTCAAGTTATTTCCCTTTCCCCCTTCACCTCTTTGGAAGAAAGTCCAACTGTGCACAGCTCACGCATAAGGAGTGGGGAATTATGTTCCCGTCTTCTTCAGGGCAGAGTATCTATATAAATTATTTGGAATTTTTCTGTACAGGATATTTGTAGATTTTTCATTTATTAATTTATTCAGTCATTGTTATCAGAATCAATTTAAGGATGTTTAATACTATTTTATTTTGTTGCTGAAATTTTTCCAACTTTGGCCATTGGGCGCTCTTTCTGTTGGTCTCTATGTCCCTTTGGTATACACCTATCATATTTTTTTTTCTCCCAGGATGTCTTCACTTTCTATGTTATAAGATGCTCCAGGCTCATCTTGTATACTTCTTACTCAGGCATTTCTCAGAGAAACCCTGGTTCCTTTTATTGGAGAATTATATTATAAACAAAAATTTGGGTACTAGATGTGCTCATTGCTATTGGGATATTGTTGTTTCTAGGCTCTGTTAGTTGGCAGAGCAAGGATGTGTCTATGTTTATGCTAATATGCACATACCTACTAACGCTTTTATGTGTAACTATCCATGTGTCTATATTAAGTTAACCATGAACTTATACTGATGTCTCCAGTGGTAATCCATTCCATTACCACCTGGATCATTCTAGCTTCTCACCTTGCTTATCTGTAACCTCACACTCCACCATCTGCCATTTGTTTACTTAATTGTTCAATTATGCATATGTGCATAGCAATATCAGAATTGTTTACCCATAACCTGTGGGAAACTAGAGTACAGTACTCATGTATATTTTATTTTACCTTTAGTCTTACAGCGTCCATTCACTTCCGGAGTTACTTAGGTCTCTACACTTCGCCTCCCTACCCCCACCGTTCAGTGGGGTTGTTTCATATATT
The DNA here is from genome assembly GCF_036321535.1 of Camelus dromedarius. Classification (NCBI taxonomy): domain Eukaryota; kingdom Metazoa; phylum Chordata; class Mammalia; order Artiodactyla; family Camelidae; genus Camelus; species Camelus dromedarius. The sequence continues at coordinate 46,501,165 of NC_087450.1, forward strand.
TATAATTCAGTTAGATTGTTTTCTCATATTCTGCATTGTATCCTGGGATCCTCTGACTTCCTAAAGGATTTTTTTAAAAATTTGCATGCATTAAGGTTCACTCTGTGTTGTAAATTTCCTTTGGTTTTCACAAATGCGTAGTGTCGGTACCCAACATTACAGGATCATATGGAAGTTTTCTCACCCTAAAAATTCACCTGTGCTTCCCCTGTTCATTCCTCTTCCCTTCTTCCCAAATCTGGCAGTCACTGATCATTTTACCATTTGTATAATTTTGTTTTTCCTGGAAGGTCATAAAATTGGAATCATACAGTATGTAGCCTTTTCATACTGGCTTTTTCACTTAGCAGTGTGCATTTAAGCTTCATGTCTCTTCATGGCTTAATAGCTTATTTATTATTGCTGAACAACATTCCATTTATGAAAAGAGCAGTTTGTTTATCCATTCACCTATTGAAGGGCATCGTGGTTGCTTTCAGTATTTGGTAGTTGTGAATAAAGCTGGTGTAAACATTTGGGTCAGCTTTGTGTTAATATACATTTTCCACTCAGCTGGGTAAATACCTAGTGCAGTTGCTGAGTTGCATGGTAAGACTATGATTAGTTTTGTTAGAGGCTGCAAAAGTGCCTACCAGCAAGGCTGTGTGTTCCTACTAGCAGGATGAGAGTTCCTGTTGCTCCCCATTCTTGTCAGCATTTACTATTGACAGTTTATGGATTTTAGCCATTCTGATAGGTGTACAGTGGTATCTCATTGTTGTTTTAGTTTGTAATTTCCTAATGACAAAAGATGTTGAACATCTTTTCATATGCTTACCATCTGTATATCTTCTTTGGTGAGGTGTCTGTTCAGATCTTTTGATCATTTTTTACATTGGGCTGTTTTCTTATTGTTGAGTTGTAAGAGTTCTTTTCATAATTTGGATGCAAGTTCTTCATCAGGTATGTGTTTTGAAAATATTTCTTTCACTCTGGGGCTTTACTTTTCATTCTGTTAACAGTATCTTTTGAAGAGCAGTTAACTTTGATAAGATCCAACTCATCAATTTTTCCTTTCATGGATTGTGCTTTTGGTATCATTCATTCAGTTTGGCCGTGGGCTTATGTCATTAAATAACCTTTTCTAGGAACCTAACAGTTTCAACTCCTATCAGATGGAAGAAACTTCACTTAAATTCTCAGAGCTAGGACCCTGGTTTCCTTTCATTTTGTACACTGAAGCTATATTCTGGTTCTTTTTTTTTTTAAATTTTGCTTTAATGGTATTTATTGTTGCATTGTTCATAGTAATAGATAGTTGGAAATAATTGCCAAAGTCAAGGCTTGGGTGAATGTGATAAAATTCCATTCCATCATTCAAAATTATGGCTTTGATATGGAAAGGTATTCAAATATATTGTTTAAAGTTTTCCCCCAGCTTTGTTGAGGTCTAACTGACAAATAAAATGGTATGTATTTAAATTGTACAACATGATGATTTTGATAATTGTATACATTGTGAAATGATTACTACAATTAAGTTAATTACCTCACACAGTTACCTTTTTTGTGTGTGCGGTGGTGGTTTAAGATCTACTCTCTTAGCAAATTTCAGGTATACACTGGAGTATTATCAACTATAGGCACCATGCTCTGCATTTGATCCCCAGAACTTATTCACTGTGTAACTGAAAGTTTGTACCTCTGACCAACATCTCCCCATTCCCCCCGCTCCCCAGACCCTGGCAACTACTAATCTACTTTGCTTCTATGATGAGTTTGACTTTTTTTTTGGTATTATTGGATTCCACATATGAGTGAGATTATATAGTATTTGTCTTTCTCTGTCTGGCTTATTTCACTTTGTGCTCTGTGTTTTGTTTTGTTTTTTAATCGAGTGGAATGAAGCTCCTGAGTAGGGTGATTCGAATCCAGTGAAGATCAGACATGTTTGAATGGATGTATCTGGTGGATTTCTCTGAATATCCACAGGATGAACTACAGGAAGAAGAGGTTGCAGAGCCCTGAGATCACGGTGTCATAGAATTTTATTTGTGCATTTATGCGGACAAAGATTTTGGCAGTTGAAATGGGGAAAAAAAAGGGTGGATGTGAGAGTGATTATGAGGAAGGAAGTGGCAGTGTTTGAAATCAGGGTTAGTATGTGAAGTGAATGATAAGGAGGTGTTGGTTACCTCTGGATTATGAGACTAAGAAAAGGCAAAGTGCCAGGAATCCAAGTGGAAGGAAGAAGAGAGATGTGTTTACACTCCTGGAAGTGTTTATCTTGAAGGTTATATCAGGAAGAAGGATTTATAATCAGGTGTGGTGATAGGATTAGATCCTTGTCGAGTGTGGACTATTAAAATCATGATTACAAAGATGGAGGTATCCGTATAGAGCACGGGGATGAAGTCACACTAAGACCAAGGGAAATCATTTATAGAAATCTTAGTTAATGTGTACCCCATAAATTTGGATTTTATGAAATCTGAACTTTAAGCGTGGTTGAAATGAAAAGACTTAATATTTAGTTTGAGTTCTCCCAGAAGCTGACTCTCAGACAAGAACTTGAGTGCGAATGTTTTGTTTTGGAGGTTATCCCAGCAAATACCAGCAGGGGACAGAGAAGTGAGATAGGGAAGGAAGTCAGCAAATAAAGGGTTTGTTATCAAGCAAGTTACCACCGCGGGTAACTGAGCTTATTCCCACCGGAGAGCTCTAGGAGCCAATGCAAAACATGTCCTCAGAGTTACAACCCTTGACAGGGCAAGACAGGTAGAGTATTTATGTATCACCTACATCAATCATTGGTCGAGACTGTTTCCAGGGAATGGTAAATCTGTAGTATTTGAGGCCTGTCATGCAAGGAGCAAAGTGGACTTCAGAGATCAGAGAAAGCTGGATTCTCTGTTTAAAACACACAAAAAAGCAGATGCTGTCAGTCTAGTATAGAAGGACTCAGTAAAGGTTGGGATACGTGGGAAGGGGAGCACCCTATTAACTCTTTATACCCTGCTGTGTGGTTCTAGCATCTCTGATTCGTTTCTATAGGTCACCAACGCCCTCCCCGCAATCAGTTTAAGTGAGCCAGTCCAGCAGCACATTTGGACTGGTACCAGGTGTCCTTTTCAGAACATTAAATCCTAGGTCATGGGATGAGTGCCGCCATATCAACAAGCTATTTCTTACCGACCTTACATCTGCCCCCCAAGTTCAGCATCTCAAGATCCATTCCCAGATATGTTCTCCCAGTTCCTGCCGGTGTGTATTGACAGGTCCAGCAGCCGTTTTGATGAATCATCCCTTTTCCATCCAAAGCGAGGACGTTACCTCCCTATTCTGATGCCAAGACTTGACCCTAGTTGTTAGCCTAGAAGCAGTGAGGAGGGCAGGGACAGATCCTGGGGAGGGTCAGCATCTTTTGAGACATGCATCTCAGATGAGGCCTTTGCACAGTCTTTAGGCAGAGGAGACTGCCCTTGTGGCAAGGGCAAGGGAGCCATTTCTTCTGGCCCATAGGGTTCAGGAGAATCTTGGCTGAACTGTGAACTCAATCTTCTTTGTAATTTGCTGACTTTCTTTCTTTCTTTCTTTCTTTCTTTTTTAACTTTTATTTGCATTTATTTTTTGCTGAATTTATTCCTGGACCATAAGTTTTTGTTTCCTCAGTTTCTTCTGGGATATCTTTTTCTTCTGTGCAACCTCCTCTTCTGGTTTAGGAACAATCTGCTCTTTTTCAGTAAGGATCATCTCAATGTGGCAGGGATAGCTCATGTAAGGGTTGATCCAACCATGAGCTCTGTAAGTCCTGCACCGCATCTTGGGAGCTTTGTTCACCTGGATGTGCTCAATGACCAGTGAATCTACATCTAAGCCCTTAAATTCTGCATTACTTTCTGCATGCGCGGTAAAAATTCAGCCGTCTTTTTGGGCCATCGACTCTGTGTCCATCCCTACTGTTTTGCCTGGGCACACCTACCAGCTCCACTGTAACGACGGAACGGCACACACTGCTTCTGTAAAGTGATAGCCTTCAGGTATTTGGTGGCTTTTCGGATATACATACCCTTAATGGCCTGGGCAGCTTCACAAGTGTTCTTAAAGTGAACACGAAGATCTGAACCTCTTATTTGCATGATTTTATGGGGTTTTCTGGGTCAAGTGAATAGCGAACCATTTTTAGAGGTCACCTCAGGCTGCTTACTGGAAAAAGCTGCTGACTTTCATAATCAGAATTTGAGCCTGATTTTTAACACAATCTGCTCTCAAGTTGTGGGAGCTGAGGGTTCCTTAAGATGCTGCCATAGAGGTCTTCTGGCTGTCATGCCATGCTCTGAGTTGGTACTTGGCTGATTTAAGCCTTGACATTTTCTTTCTGTTGTGCATCAATCTTACTTAACAAAAGCTCAACCATTTAATTGTCTTTAAAATTTCTGATGCCCCCCCCCCACCAAATGCTAAAGCTATTGCATAAGCCAGTCGTCTTCTCCTACCCATATCCCTTTACTCGCTCCACCACATCAGGAGTCTTAGTAGTATCAGTGCAGCAGCACGCCAGGGGCTCTCACCAAGCCACTTACTACAGGCGCTGGATCATTGTCATCTGGTTAGTGAGTGATCCACTTAGAGATTTCATCTTGAAGGTCTGTTTTACAGGATCAAATCTGTCTTATTTTGCATTACCCTAGAAGCAAATGCTCTACAAGCACTCAAGTGCAAGTTTTAATTTTAATGTTTAATTTTTATTTTTTAAGATGGCCCTAGGAAATACTTCTACTAAGAAGAATGGAGAAGTAAGACAAAGAAGAGAAACTAGCTGATAAAGGGTTTCTTATCAGGCATCATGAGTAAGCGAAGTTAATTCTAATGGGGCGCTCAGAAAGCCAGTGGAAAACATTGCTTCAGAGTTATTCCCTCTGATGGGTAAAGGAGCTGGAGTATTTATATGTTAACTTCCATGAGTGGGAGGGCTGCTATCCAGGGATGTTAATTCTCTGGTACTTCTGGACTGCCCTGCAGGTGTCAAAGCAGTCTTCAGGAGCCAGAAAAAGCCCTTAGGTAAAGAAATGCAGATGCTGGCCACTGGCAGCTGATCATTTATGCATCAAAGTGGTAATATGGGTGAGAGAATAAAGGCAGGGCATCAACAGGTTCTGCCACACCTGCTAAGTCAGCAAATAAGGTCAGTGTTGCTACTGTTGAGTAACAAGCTTTTCTTCTATGTTGGTTTGAGAGTTTTAAAAAATAAATACATTTTTCTGGATACAGGTTCTGTGTCAGACACGTGATTTCTAGATACTTTTCTCTCAGTGTGTAGCTTGTCTTTTCATTTCTTACTGCTTTCTTCCATAGAACAAAATTATTTAATTTTGGTGACATTTAATTTATTACTATTATTTTCTTCTATGGCTTGCACTTTTGGTGTGATGTACAAGGCCATGAAGATTTTTCTCCCATGTTTTCTTCTAAAGCTTCTGTACTTCTATATTTTACATTTACACCTATCTTCCATTTTGAATTAAGTTTTGTATATGATGTGAGGCATAAGTGAAAGTTCATCCTTTTGACATGAATAACTATGTTTTTCCAACACCAAGACTATCCTTTCTTCATTGAATTTCTTTTGCACCTTAAAAAAATCAAATGGTCATATTTGTGTGGCTCTCTGTCTGGTCTCTGTTCTGTTTCATTGATCTGTGTATCTGTGTCTGCCAATATCATGCTGCCTTGATTACTGTAGCTTTTTAGTAATTTTTAAAATTTAGTATGTGCCTTGAACTTTATCCCTCCTTTTCAAAATTGTCTTTTCTATTCCTTTAGCCTATCCATATAAAATTCAGAATCTATATTTACAAAAAAAACTCTGCTAGGATTTTGATTAGATGATGTGCCTTTCTTTTTGTTTAGGTTTTTAAAAAAATTATGTCATCAGTGTTTTATAGTTCTAGTTTATAGATCCTGTACTTATTTTGTTAGTGTATACCTAAGAGTCTTGTTTTTATTACAGATGTTGTAAGTGCTATTTTGAAAATACTGTTTTTATAACTGACTCACTATGCTGTACACCAGAAGTTAACACAACATTGTAAACCAACTATACTTAAATAAAAACTTAAAAAAAATTCAATTTCTAATCGTGTAATGCTATTATATAGAACTGTGGGTAAATTTTGTGTTTTTACATTGTTTCCTGCAACATTGTTAAACTCACTTTTTAGTTCTAGGATCTTTTTTTTGTATGTTATTTTGGATTTTCTGCAAAAATAGTGTTGTTGTCTGCAAATAGGTATAATTTGATTTTTTCCTTCCCAATCTGTTTGCCTTTTGTTTCTTTTCTTCTTATTTCACTGGCAAAGACAACCCATATAATGTTGAATATAAGTGGTAAGGGTGGACATCCTTGCCTCGTTGCCAGTCTTAGGGTAAAAGCATTCAGTTTTTTACCATTAAGTGTGACATTAGCTGCAGGCTTTCTTGTGGGTGCTCTTTATCAAGTAGAGGAAGTTTTTATTTTTAGTTTGTTGAGTTTATCACCATGAACAGACACTGTATTTTGTCATGTGTACTTTCTGCACCTGCTATGATCACGTGTATCTTTAGACTGTTAATATGTTGGATTATATTGATTAATTTTCAAATATTGAATTGGCCTTTTATTCCTGTGATAAACCCCAGTTGCTTCTGGGGTTTTTATATATTACTGGCTTCAATTTATAGTATTTTGTTGAGGAATTTTTGTGTCTGTGTTCACAAGGGATATTGTTTATTTGCCTTTGTACCATCTTTGTCTAGTTTTGGTATCAGGAATTACTGGCTGTTTTAAATGAATTGGAATGTATTCTTTTGTATTTTCTGGTAGAGACTGTGGAATTGGTGTTATTTCTTCTAACATCTTTTATATTGCTGTTCTTTCATTTGTCATTCAGGTTTCCTTCTGGAATCATTTCTTTTCTTTCTGAAGAACTTCATTTAGCAGTTCTTTCAGAGCATGTCTGCTGGTTACAAATTCTATTTTTTTAAATTTCTGGAGTATTTATTCTCTTAGTATAGAATTGTGGGTTGAGTCTTTTCTTTTAGTACTTTAAAAGTATTGTTTCACCATATTTTGTCCTCCATAATTTCTGATGAGAAATCCAAAGAAGACAATATCATTATTCCTCTTTAGCAGGAGTTGGCCAACTATGGCCTGTGAGTTGATTGCCTATTTGTTTTCTAAATAAAGTTTTAACAAGGCCACACCCATTTGTCTACATACATTTGTCTGTAGCTGCTTTCGTGCTGCAGTGGCACTGTTGAGTAATTTTGACAGAGACCATTTGGCCTGCAAACCCAAAACATTTACTGTTTGACTCTGTAAGAAAAGATGTGCTGATCCCTGACCTATGGGAGTAATGTGTTCTTTTATTCTGGCTTCTTTCAGGAGTATTTCTTTGTCTTTAGTTTTCAACAGTTTGATTACGATGTATCCATTATGATGGATTTCTTTGGCTTTTAACTTGTTTGAGGTTTTCTCACTTTCTTGAATTTGTAGGTATATGTCTTTCACCAAATTTGGTGAGTTTTCAGCCATTATGTCTTTATGTATCGGTTTAGCACCACTCACCACACTCTTTTCTCCTTCTGGAATCCTGATGGCATGATGAATGTTAGACCTTTTGTTTTTATCTACGAAATCCCTGAGACATTATTCCTTAAAGAATTTTTTTCTATTGTTCAGATTGGATAATTTCTGTCTGATCTGTCTTAGTGTGCAGTTTTCTTTGTCATCTCCATTCTACTGTTGAATCCATCCAGTGAATGCCACCCCTCCTTGGTTATAGTATTTTTCAGTCCTAACATTTCCATTTGATTCCTCTTTATATCTTTTGTTTGTCTGCTAACAATGTTTTAACATTTGTTTCTAGAGTGTTTGTGATTGCTTATTTGAGCATTTTTATAATTGCTGCTTTCAAGTCTCTTTCAGATTACTGAAGTCTGTTACAGATTACAGATCTTTGTCATCTTGTCAGTGACATATGTTGATTTTCTTTTCCATTGTGAGTTAAGATTTTTCTTAGTTCTTTGTTCGCCATATAATTTTGTATTGTTTCCTGGACATTTAGAACATTATGGCTGTGGTTCTAATGTCAGTTCAATTTTCAAGTCCTTTTCAGTGCTATTCAGATCTGTACCATGTGTGTGTGCCACCAGTGGTCAGTCTGGGACCCAGGTGGAGGTCTTCCTGCAAGCTCACTTTTCAGAGTTGTTGGTGTGCTAATTAAGATCAGATTCCCTGAATGTGCGGGTTGGAGAAGATCCTAGTGTTTCACAGACAGATATCTGGGGTTGCTGTCCTGAGCTTCTCCTGCTCAGATACCTCTCTGATACTTTCTGGCTACTCTGGGCTCCCCTTTTCCGTCCTCTGGCCAGAAACTGCCCACTTCTGCAATTGCACCACAGTGGCATAAAGACAGAGAGAGAAAAAAACTGTCACCGGGGCCCTGCTTAGAGCTGCAGCTGACTGAACAGAGGTGAAGTTTCCTTTTCTTTGCATTTTTGATGCTGGTAGCTCCCCAGGCCAGCTGCTTTTGTTGATACTGCCACTGCCTTCACCACAGGATGGCCTCTTGGCTGGAGTGGGAGAAAATGAAGAAAAAAGAGAAAGAGAGAAAAAAAAGACCTGGAAAGTTTTTCCCACTCTCTCCAGGTGGGCTTTAGTCTTCTTTCATCTCTTCAGGCCAGAACTAGAGTTTCTCCTGGATTTCTCTGTGTGAGTACCACAGTGCTAGGTTCAGGGGTTCAGGCCAAGGGATGCAAGAAGGGAAAAATGTAAACTCACTGCCTGTGCAGTGGTCTTTGCGTTCTGTGTTCTTTCCCGAGCCAACCTGCTGATACTTACTTTTCACAGACTGCAGCTATCTCCAGCATACATTCTATGCAGGTTTATAGTTGTATTTGGTGGGAGAGTAAGGTTGGTATGTGCTTACTACTCTTTACTGAGGTCTAGAACATCCCAGGGGTGGGCTTTTATACCTTTTACTAGTCATTGGCTATAGCTGCTTGATGACTCCTATAGGGAGCGAGTTACTTGCTGGGCATTTCTTGGTAAGGGAGTGTTCAATCAGCTGAAGGCCATTTTCCAAAGAAGAGTGCATCTTTGACAAGTCAGCAGCCAGCACTCACATCAGCTGGGGCATCTGTAAAGCTCAGGTCAGCTAAGGGTATCTGAGCAGGGCACGAACAGCATCTACTGTGTTGTAATACTGTTTCCTTACATGCTTTGACTTACATGCCTTGAGAATCTTTTCCTAAGTTGGACTCACCTGCTTCGTTCTTTTTATCTGTGAACTACACTATTTCATTGTATGGCTGTACCATGTTATTTAAGCAGTTTCATATTGGATTTCTCCTTCTTTTCTTTTCCCTCTCCACCACTCACCTCTACTTCCTTCTTTTTCCCCCTCTCCAACTTACCCCTTCCCCTTCTTCTTTCCCCTCCCTCCTTCCTTTCTCTTTCCCTTTTTTTTTAAACATTTTTTATTGATTTATAATCACTTTACAATGTTGGGTCAAATTCCAGTGTTCAGCACAATTTTTCAGTCATTCATGGACATATACACACTCATTGTCACATTTTTTTCTCTGTGAGTTATCATAACATTTTGTGTATATTTCCCTGTGCTATACAGTGTAACCTTGTTTATCTATTCTACAATTTTGAAATCCCAGTCTATCCCTTCCCACCCTCCACCCCCCTGGCAACCACAAGTCTGTATTCTCTGTCTATCAGTCTATTTCTGTCCTGTATTTACGCTTTGTTTTTGTTTGTTTGTTTGTTTTTGTTTTTGTTTTTTAGATTCCACATATGAGCGATCTCATATGGTATTTTTCTTTCTCTTTCTGGCTTACTTCACTTAGAATGACGTTCTCCAGGAGCATCCATGTTGCTGCAAATGGCATTATGTTGTCGGTTTTTATGGCTGAGTAGTATTCCATTGTATAAATATACCACATCTTCTTTATCCAGTCACCTGTTGATGGACATTTAGGCTGTTTCCATGTTTTGGCTATTGTAAATAGTGCTGCTATGAACATTGGGGTGCAGGAGTCATCCTGAAGTAGGGTTCCTTCTGGATACAAGCCCAGGAGTGGGATTCCTGGGTCATACGGTAAGCCTATTCCTAGTCTTTTGAGGAATCTCCACACTGTTTTCCATAGTGGCTGCACCAAACTGCATTCCCACCAGCAGTGTAGGAGGGTTCCCCTTTCTCCACAGCCTCTCCAGCATTTGTCATTTGTGGATTTTTGAATGACAGCCATTCTGACTGGTGTGAGGTGATACCTCATTGTAGTTTTGATTTGCATTTCTCTGATAATTAGTGATATTGAGCATTTTTTCATGTGCCTTTTGATCATTTGTATGTCTTCCTTGGAGAATTGCTTGTTTAGGTCTTCTGCCCATTTTTGGATTGGGTTGTTTATTTTTTTCTTATTGAGTCGTATGAGCTGCTTATATATTCTGGAGATCAAGCCTTTGTCGGTTTCATTTGCAAAAATTTTCTCCCATTCCGTAGGTTGTCTTCTTGTTTTACTTCTGGTTTCCTTTGCTGTGCAGAAGCTTGTAAGTTCATTAGGTCCCATTTGTTTATTCTTGCTTTTATTTCTTCTAGGAGAAAATCTTTGAAATGTATGTCAGATAATGTTTTGCCTATGTTTTACTCTAGGAGGTTTATTGTATCTTGTCTTATGTTTAAGTCTTTGATCCATTTTGAGTTGATTTTTGTATATGGTGTAAGGGAGTGTTCTAGCTTCATTGTTTTACATGCTGCTGTCCAGTTTTCCCAACACCATTTGCTGAAGAGCCTGTCTTTATTCCATTGTATATTCTTGCCTCCTTTGTCGAAGATTAGTTGACCAAAAGTTTGTGGGTTCATTTCTGGGCTCTCTATTCTGTTCCATTGGTCTATATGTCTGTTTTGGTACCAATACCATGCTGTCTTGATGACTGTAGCTCTATAGTATTGTCTGAAGTCTGGGAGAGTTATTCCTCCAGCCTCTTTCTGTTTCTTCAGTAATGCTTTGGCAATTCTAGGTCTTTGATGGTTCCATATAAATTTTGTCATGATTTGTTCTAGTTCTGTGAAATATGTCCTGGGTAATTTGATAGGGATTGCATTAAATCTGTAGATTGCCTTGGGCAGTGTGACCATTTTAACAATATTGATTCTTGCAATCCAAGAGCATGGATTATCTTTCCATTTTTTAAAGTCTTCTTTCTCTTTCCCTTTTTTAACAAATAAATAGTGTGTATGTTGCTATGTGACTGAAGTATTGTGCTGTACACTAGAAACTGACACAACATTGTAAAATGACTGTTCAATAAAATATATTTAAAAAATAAATATTTGTAGGAAGTGTAAAAAAAACCCACGTATTTACTGGGCCAAAGGTAATATACATTTAAACTTTTGGTAAATATTGCCAAATTGCCCTTTAAAATGCTTGTCAGTTGACATTCATTAACAGTCTGTGAGAGTGTCTGCTTCTCCATTACCTCCAAGGAAATATATTTAAACATTGTACAATTCTTTTAAGTGCAGTTGACACTTGAACGATATGGGGGTTAGGGATGCGGACACTGTGCACAGTTGAAAATCTTCGTATAACTTTTGACTCCCCCAAAACTTTACTACTAAACCCTTCTGTTGACCAGAAGTCTTATCGATAAGTCAACTAACACTTATTTTGTATGTTATAGGTATTATATACTGTATTCTTGCAATAAAGTAAGCTAGAGAGAAGAAAACAGTAGTAGTGATAATAATAATTATAATAGGAATAGCAGCCACCATTTGTCCTGTGCTTACCTAAGGTCAGGCACTGTCTAAATGAATTACTGTTTTTAATCCTCTCATAAGCTACATGAAGGTGGTGACTGTCTCTTTTATTCACTGCAATGTTTCCAGTACATCTAGGAGTGCCTGTCACATAAGAACTCCTCAGTAAGTATTTGTTAAATGAAGGGTAGCGAAGCATATATGATTCTTATGCCATTTCAGCAATGAGGAATGAATCTTAGAGTGATTAAAGCCAATTGTCCAGGGTAAACTTCTGGTAATGGAACTGAAACTCAAACCCTGGTGGGATGTGGGATAATTGTCATTTTGACAGTGGAATAACCTAACTGCAGCCAGGCATGGGTAGTAATGCAATATTGATTACTATTGCTTTAGGTTGGGTTGACTTATTTTTTCTTAAAAGGACCAGATGTTGATTGTTTTAGACTTTGCATGCCAGATGCTCTCTGTTGCAGCTGCTCAGCTCTGCCATTGTAGCATGAAAGCATCCACAGACAATATGTAAATGATAGGTGTGGCTGTGTTCCAGTAAGTCTGTGTTTGCAAAAACAGGTGGCAGGCCAGATCTGGTCCAGGGAACTCTAGTTTCTCTAGTTTGCTTTAGGTGATCTCTTGCTTCCAATGTCACAGTAATCACACATGCAGATGTGGGCTTTGAAGTGGCTTTGAAGTGGCTTTGGCAGTCCTTGTAGCTTGGTGGTCATCCAGATGATCCACAATATGTTTATAGTAATTTTTTTCAAGATTAATCTGGAAATAAAGACAAAATTTAGAAAACTACCGTGAAGAACTTAGGGATCTCCAGGAATTCTTAGATCTTACTTTCAGAAAAAAAATGATGTAAAGAAATAGCAAAAGTAAGGGGGTAAGGTATAGTTCAAGTGGTAGAGCACACGGTTGACATGCACAAGGTCCAGGATTCAATCCCCAGTATGACCTGTAAAAATAAATAAATAAACCAAATACCCCCCCCAAAAAAAAACCTAAGAAAAAAATAATGAAAGTAGAAAAAGGATATAATAAATGATATATATTATAAAGGACATTGTGATTCTCTTGTTGTAATCTGTGTTTTGCATTTAAATTTTGCATTAATCTAGTGAGAGACCAAGACTAGGGGGAGGGAGCAGACTTTTGAATATTTTCTTTTCTTTGTAACTGCAGATAGCAGCTCCTGTTTTTTCTCTAGGACCTAGATTTCAGTAGATTTGTGCTGTTTCTGGCTGCTTTTTCTTTGTCTTATTTTCTTTCTGTTTAAAACTTTTTCCTCTTGGGGGCAGATTGTTAAAAAAAAATCATGTGGAGCACAAAGGAGTTTTAGTGCAATGAAATTATTCTGTATGATACTATAGTGGTGGCTACATGTCATTATGCTTTTGTCAAAACTCATAGAATGTACAACATCAAGAGTGGGCCCTAATGTAAACTGTGGACTTTGGTTGATAATAATGTGTCCATGTTGGTTCATCGATTGTACCAAATATGCCACACTGATGAGGGATGTTGAGGGTAGGGGAGTATATATGTGTGGGTGAGGAAGGCTTTGTGCCTACTCTGTATTTTCTGCTCAATTCTGCTGTGAACCTGAAACTGTTCTAAAAAATTAAGTCTATTAATTAAAAAAAGAAAAAAGAAACCATTATGTATGTTAAAGCCTATTTGATAACATTTCAAAATGATCTAAGGGCCAGTCTTAGTGATAAAAATATTAATTGCAGAATGTTAAGATATATATTTACATTCTAAATTTTCTTTAGGATATATCTATCTATAAACTTCTGGCAGGCAGTTTGCTTTAATGGATATGTAATTTGTGTAGTCATCACTTAATTTGTGATTCTAACATATTTGAGAATATGTTAGATAAATCACTCCATGATTATAGCAGTTTAATCTGCTTAGGGAAATCATTTAGCTTATGCTATTGTCTAGATATTTTTCTTCACAAAGTAAGGCAAAGTTTGGCTGAAATTGCCATGAATTTTGCATCAGTAGGGTCCATGCAATGGGCTATTTGTATTCCAGCTTTTTAGGCATAGAGATTTGAAAATATGCATGTAGAAGCAACAATTATGAAAGAAGTTTAATGAATGGGTTGGGATTCCACTCTGTTGCTTCTGAGTTGTATGTCCTTGAGCAAGTTAGTGTTCTTTCCTCGGCATTTGTTTCCCAGTCTGTAAAATGGGAATAATAATAATAAAAATAATAAAATAATAAATACCAGCACCCAGGGTTGTTGGGACGATTAAATGAGATAATGCATAGAAACAAAATGACTGGCATAGCCTAAATCATGGGACAAAATAATTATGTTTAGGAGTTGTTTGAGTTTGTGGATGAATACTTTTTTGTTTAATACTGTGTAATATAAAAATAAAAGATTTTATTTATATTTTACATATAAGCTAATTATCCTTATGTGTTTTTGTAGCTCTTCATTATAATTATTTTAAATTTATATTTAGTGACATGTTTATCTATGTAAAACAGTAGGTATATGGGAAACTGTGTCTCAGCTAATCTAGGACTCTGCAGAGAAAATAAAGTTAGCAATAAGACATTATTTTCAGCAAAGGAAGCAAGTGTACGAGCTCATTTAAGTATTGACTCTGATATTTCAAGGCTATCAGATAGAGGGACCACAGTTTATCTTTTTCTATATTGGGCTTCCACTTTATTTTTACTGCTACCCTCTTAATGTGTGCTTATACAACTTAATTTCTTCTTCACAATAGCATGATAAGCACTTGGTTGAATTGTCAAATTATACAGTGGTTTATTGTATCCTTTTTTGTCTCTAGGATGATTGAGGAAAGTGGGAACAAGCGGAAGACCATGGCAGAGAAGAGGCAGCTGTTCATAGAAATGCGTGAGTCTTGAGTGCTTCTAGAAATCCTTATTTGTATGTGTGGGAATGGCATTTTTTTTTCCCTCTCCCTTATCAAGTCATAGCTTTAAAAAATTAGAAGTTTTATGTTACAAGCTTTAGAAAGGGAAGAATGGGGGTTAAAGAATCGTGGAGTTGGAGAACCCCCAAGACAGAGCACGTATTTTAACTGAATTGACTTGAACTTCTTTCTTAAGCAAGATCATAAATAATAAAGCAGAAATGTTAACCTAGATCATCTGTGGGTTTAAGGCTTGCCTGTCAATTTAAACCTCTTGCTGTAACTCCATTGTTACCATGAGCTTGCAGGTGGTGATAAATAATTAATGCATTATATAAATTACCTCCCACTAGATAAAGGTTCTAAGGTAGAGATGACTAAGTGTTAGCACAGCACTTACAGCTGTAGGAAAAATTAAAAGCATAAATGTGTACTTTGGTATATTACTTTACTGTATACACTTTAAAATCTGTTAAAACTTCTTATATATTTCTTATCTATTCTTATGTATTCCTATATTCTTACATATTCTTATATAGTTGTTACATAAAATTCAAGCAAAAAAAAAAAGATGGCTGGGAGGAATAGGGTAGTTCCCAGTGTTCGGAGGGTTGGTTTGGTCTGCAATTACTTGTCGATGTGACCATGACTGCATGGCCTTGACCAATGCACTGACGCTTGGCGGACCTCAAATTCATTAACCATGAAATGGGGTTATTGGTCTGTGCCAGTGATTGTGAAGCCTTTTAAGAGCATTGTGCTTTTTTTTTTTTTTTTTCCCCAATGAGAGCTTACAAGGACCTTCAACATGAGTGTTGTAAAATTGGTGCTGCTTGGTGAAGCCAGAGGAGGGAGGTGGGAGTCAGCTTGAGATACCCCCGAGGTAGCTGCAGAATTCTAGAATTCTGCATATCATGGAGTGAAAATCAGCAGGTCAGACCCTTTCAACTATCAAGATTTTCTAAATTGTTAGAGTCTTAGTAATGGGGAAGCAGAGTTTGACTCAACTCAGATCTGTGTTGTCCTGTCAGGCAGGGCCTAGATAATTGTCTGTTAAAGATGGCAGAAAAAGAAATTTTTGGCTTAGGCAGTTGATCTGGGTGATCTTTAACGACTTTCCTAGTTCTGAGTCTCTCATTGCTAGTCATCTAAGCTGGGCACCTTGGAATCACTTCTCTCCACCTCACCCTCCTCCACCAAAGAAATTACAAAGCGCAGCTGAGTTTTCCCCTGTGAGTCTTTTTTTTTTTTTAGTTTTATTTATTTATTATTATTATTTTTTTATTGAAGTATAGTCAATTTATAATGTTGTCAATTTCTGGTGTATAGCATAATAGTTCAGTAATACATGTACATACATATATTTGTTTTCATATTCGTTTTCAGTATAGGTTACTACAAGACATTGAATATAGTTCCCTGTGCTATACAATATAAACTTGTTGTTTATCCACTTTATGTATAATAGTTAGTATCTGCAGCTCTCGTGAGTCTTGAATCGGTCTGTCCCTCAAATTATAATGGCTTTGAATCCAGGCTCTGTAGTCAGACTGCCTGGATTTGCATCTTGGCTCCCTCACTTACTGGCTTACAATTTCCTCATCCATAAAATAGGACCTACTGCATAGAACTATTGTGAAGATTAAATGAGATAATGGGACTAAAGCACTTCACGCCATGCTTGACCCAGAACCGTAGTTATTTAATGTGGTTAGCTGTGTTTATAGTTAATATATATATATATTTTAATCATTTTTACTTTTCTAAACGGAAGCAGTCAGTTTCTGATCCCTTCCTTCAGTCTTGACGCTCAAGTCGGTGATCTCTGATGCTACCAGACTGAACTATATAAACCTTAGGTTACTTCCTCCTTAAATCCCTTCTGTTGCTCCTCATCACTGTCCTGAGGAAGCCCGAGCTCCTGAGTTGCCCAATGAGGCCATTTTGGACTCTTCCTTGGCTCACAAGTTTCTGATTTCCATCACTCACCATCTGTGTTGTTTCCAGCAGTCCTGGCCTGGCTTTCCCCCAGAGAGATGGTGGTTTTCCTCTCTCTGTGCTGTTGTGTATGGGGTTGCCTCCGCCTTCATCTGGCTTGTTGCTCCTGCCTACCCTTCAAGACTCAGCATAGGGGTCATCTTTTCATTTAGTTTTTAACACATTTACTGAGAATCTGTTATGTTCCAGGCACCATTCTAGGTGCTGGGGTTATAGGGGAGAACAAAACACAGTCCCTGACTTCTCTCCCACAGCTTACATTTTAAGGGGAAACTGACAAAAACAGAAACCAAATAAACTGTAATTCTTGATACTAAGAATTACAGAGGGTAGGTACACTTACATGGGCATATGAGAGAGCGTGGTAGGGTAGGTATTTGAAGTAGAAATTGGGTATTCTGCAAAGAATTGAGTTTACTCTTTAGTGAATGCTATCACTGACACATAAACCTTGTATAAGTTACCATTCTCTGTAACAAACTCAAGGATATGATGTTTGGTGGAGGTGGCTCCCTGAGTCTACTCCATTTCTTCACAGAAAGAATTGCACTGGTACCAGTGGTACGTGCTGTTGGAAGCCCCAATCTCATTGTCAACATCACCCCAAGTCTCCAGCATAATTACCTTGTAAGAATGCAAAAGTCACCTTTTGCCAGCCTTATTACTTGGCCCTGTCATCTGGGTGTTGGGTTGATTGTAGTATGTCAGTTTTGAACCAAATGATCTTTCTTCACTCTTATTAATCTTAATGGTTAGTTTATAGACTTCTACTTAGGTAGGTAACTACATGTATATCTTTTTTTTTTTAAGACTTTATTTTTTTTAGAGCAGTTTTAAGTTCATAGCAAAATTAAGAGCTGTCTCGTATTTACCCCCTGCCCTGACATATGCATAGCCTCCCTCACCGTCAACCCCCGCCCGCCAGAGTGGAACATCTCTTACAATTGATGGACCTACACTGACACATCATTAGTGATGGAATTGGTTCATTCTTTCTTTGCTTAGTATTTTATCTTCTAGACTGTAAGCATCACAAGAGTAAGAATCACATGTATTTATCATGGTAGCTCCAGCAACTCAATAAATATTTATTAAAGGAAGAGGAGAATAAATTACATAGAAAAATTTGATAGTTTATAATTTTTACATAATATAAAATTCCTTAGAAAAATGAAAGGTGATAATTTCTCAACTCTGGTGCTAAAGTAAAAGCTGTCTAGATGAGTCTATAAAATATTTGACACCAGGCCTTTGTGCTCAGAGGTTCTGGTTTTATTTTTCCTTCCCCAAAATGTCACTTTTATTGTATTTCTCAAGGAACTTTTGGCTTTATTGGTCCTCTCCATTATATGTTTTTCTAAATATTCCACGAATGCTTGAAAATAATGTGTATGTTCTCTGCATTATTATCTCAGTCAAGCTTGTTATATGTTTTATTAAAATCTTTTTTGTTCTTACTGATTTGACTGGTTGATCTTAATTATTAAAAGATGTTAAAAATCTCTGCTTTGATGGTGGATTTGAAATTTTCCCCCTATAGTTTTGTCAGTGTTTTGAAGCTTTTGTTCTTAGTGTATATATATTAAAATGTTATGCCTTCCTAGGAAGTTGGATCTGTTGTCATTATATGGGTACCTGTTTTTCTAGTAATGCTTTTTTTTTTTCTGCTGTGAAGTCTAGTTTAAAAAAAATATTGTATGTATGTATTTATTTTAATAAAGATTCTGGGGATTGAACCCAGGACCTCATGCATGCTAAGCATGTGCTCTGCCACTGAGCTGTTACCCTTCCCACTGTGAGTCTGTTTTTGTGTTATATTAATATAACTATACCAGCTTTCTTTTGGTTACACGCCTAGTACAGTATATCTGTTCATTCTTTAAAAAATTTTTCTGTATCCTTATGTTTTATGTATATCTCCTATAAACAGCATAAGTTAGTTTATTTAGAAAACAAAACAAAACTGACCATTGTGACAGTTTTGGCTTTTTCACTGAAGGATTTATTCTGTTTAACTTTTTTTATGAATACTGATATATTTTATTTCTTACGTTTTATTTTGTACTTCAATTTTGTCCTTTCTCTGTTTTTCCTCCTTCCTTGACTTCTTTCAGATGAGTTGAGCTTCCTTCCATTTGTTCTACTTTTCCCCTCTACTTAGTTGTGAGTTATATTATGTTCTTTTTCTATTCTTTTTGTGGTTACCCCAGAAATTTTAATATCAATTAAAATGAAGTCCAGATCCTATCAATAAATATAACTTTGTTCAAAGTAATACAGGAATATTAGAATATTTTAGAGTACCTCTTTTATGAAATATATGCTGTCTTTTGTATTATGTTTTGAACTCCATATTAGACTTTATTTTGTATAATCAATTTTTGTTTTATCCAACCTATTTGGTTATCACTTTCTTTGCTTGCCATTATTTAAAAAAATTTAAATCTAAATTTTGGTGGCGCTAGGCATGTGTCTCTACCATTTCCTTTTGTGGAATTTTTAAACTTTTTTTCCTACTTCATCCGCTGATGGAGTCACCCTTCAGTGGTTGTACCTTCCTCTCTGCTGGGACCTCTGGCTTCACCTCTGGTCCCTAGGGTTTTTAATTGTACCACCAAGAAAAAAATGAGGAAGTCATTCATGTTCATTTTTGTTGCTTATTCAGACTAATTTTTTTTGAAAAAAATTTTTTTCCTCATTAGAAGTGCTTGTAAAAATTTTCAGACAATTCAGAAATGTTACTCTATTTACATTTATTAGATTTATAATCTTTTCTCCCCTTTCTCCCCTTTCTCCTTCCCTTCTCCTCATTTCCCCAGTTAGATTCCTTTTTCAACAAAGTATATTTTCTTTGTTATACCTCCCATTGGTCTGCTGAACACCTCCACCAAATCCTGTGGCTTCCTAGAACATGGTTTGGAATCCTCTGCCCTACCTGAAGAAGGCTAAAAGCATCAGCATGTTTACCCAGGAAACAGAGCTGGCTTCCCCACTGTTTTTATCACCTTCCCCATTAGCTTTTCCTTGCTAGTGTCCACAGTTGTATAGTTTGTCTAACCTTTTGTATTTATTTACTCTTTATATTTTTAGGAAAAAGGAGATCAGAGTCTTTTATACCAGGCAACTGAGAACTTCCTAATTTTCAGTTATTTATTCTAATAAATACTTAGTTGCTAGTTTTATTATGTCCTACTTTGGGGCATATATTAATGAATAATACAACAGTAAGTGGGTCTTTGCCTTCATGGAGCTTAGTTTCCAGGAAATGGAAACAAGGAATGATAGGGCAGTGGGAGCCATGGTAGGGGAAGCATGGGAGGTCAAGGAAGGGATCTGGGAGGAAGTGTCTCGGCTGAGTCAGCCCAATGATGTGGTGAGGGGAGGGCTGGGGCACTATCACAAAGGCCCAGAGGTGGGAGGGCGTGTCATGTTTGGGTAATTGTATGCAGTCCAGACTGATTGGAGTTGGGTGTGCGGTAAAATTTGAGAGGTGCATGAGCCAAACCTTTAAGTTGTGTTGGGTAGTCTTGTGTTTTCCAAAACTAGCTGCTTTATATGACTCTCTAGGGACATTTGTTAAGAATGAGGATTGCGGATTCTTCCCCTGGAGATTTTGATACAAGCTTCTGATACAAACAGATAACAATAAAACTCTTACATTTGACTCTTCTCTTTTCTTGGGGTTTGGTTATACTATAGAACATTCATATCCTAGTTTCATGAATAAGGAGAGCCATAATGTACAAAGAAGGGTTAATCCTTTCTTATCATTTCCCTGTCTTTCTCCTGTACCTCTTGGGTACCCAGTGTCTCCATATTGTCCCCTGTCTGTTCAGGAATTTCACTGGGCTTTCTAACTGGAGCCAGTGTTCTGCTTGGATATTTAGTTAGGACTCCGTACCATTTTTGATGCGCTTGAAACATTGTCTGACATTAGAATTAAAATGACATTTTACTGTATTTCTTATAATGAAATACTCTTGAAATGAATGATAATGAAAAGTAATTATTTTTAAGTCCAGAATTCCCAAAGGGATAATCTGATCATTTCAGTTTTTTTGCTGGGAGCTTTTCTATTTTGTATGTGCCAAACTACCATATTTTCTGATCAGGAAATCAGTATGATACTTACGTAGGGGAAGTATTAAAAAATTGAAGGCTACACTTAGGCAGTGTATGAGGACTCTCCTTTTGGAAATCAGTAAAGGTGACTGCTCCAGAAGGAGGAGAACCTATGGGAAGTTTGAGTACCTGATTGGTTGAATGTTGCTACAATAAGATTTTAATAAAGTTCTAAGGTTATTGATTATATCTTAACTTCTAGGAATTATTTTTGGATTTGGACTGCTACTAGATTTTAAAAAATGGTATTATGGCCAGGACTTCCTAGAATTTCTGAATCCTATACCATCCCACTGTTATCTCTACCTCTTCCCCATTGGGTTTAGAGTGATGTGTTTTCATAAGCATCAGTTGCAGAGGAAAGCAGAGTGATAACTTGATTCTTACTAGTTCCTGATACTTCAGTGTAGAGATTTCTGGCAAACTGGGCTGAAGCATATGGAGTTTCCTGCTTCCCTAAACTAGTTAGCTTTGGACTTGGGTGATATCGGCTCTGTTTCATCTTTTGCAGTACCCAAATCTGACTCTAACTGCACTGGAGAAAAAGTCTGAAGAGAGTGAGTTACAACAGGTGCACTGACTTTTTCCTGCACTTTTACTTCTTCACTAGCAAACATGGCCTAATAAATGCCTTGCAGTCTTGTCAATCAGATTAGTAGTCTATCTGTTTGGTCAGCTGGGGATGGAACTTTCCTTTCCTAGCTGTTCACATTAGTTTTCTCAGTGTTTCTCATAAAAATATTTCATAAAAATAAATATTTAGACATTAAAATTACCTGCAGTAGTTTAATAACAGGTTACTTATTAAGTGCCCTTGAACATTTGTCAGCATTCTTTTTTAAAACCATTGGTTTGGTTTAATTTTTGAATAATTAATATTTAATGATTCGAATTTAAAATATTTAGGCTGAGACAGTAATATATTAAGAAATAAATGAGTAAAAGAAAATCATACTGAATAAATTTAATAGAAGAAGTATAACACTTATACTCTGAAAACTGTAAAACATTGTTGGAAGAAATTAAGGAAGACCTAAATAAATGGAAAGATATCCTGTAAGATACCAGAAAAATTTATCATTAAGATGGCAGTGTTCCCTAAATTGATCCACAGACTCAGTGCAATCCCCATAGAAGACGGCTTCTTTACAGAAATGGATGAGCTGATTCTAAAATTCATATGGAAATTCACAGGACCCAAGATAGCCAAAACAATCTCAAAAGAGAAGAACAAAGTTGGAAGACTCACATTTCCGAATTTGAGAACTACAAAGCTAGAGTAATCCAGATTAAGTGGTACGGGCATAAAGACAGACATAGAATCAATGGGATGGAATTGAAAGTTCAGAATTAAACCCATACATCTTTGTTCACTTGATTTTTCACAAGGACGCCAAGACCATTTAATGAAGAAAGCATTGTCTTTTGAAGAAATGGTGCTGAAAGAAGTGAATATCCATATGTGAAAGAATGAATTTGAGCCCCTGCCTCACACCACATAATAAATTAACTAAAAGTATATCATAGACCTAAATGTAAGAGCTAAAACTATAAAACTCTTAGAGGAAAACATAAGTATAAATCTTCATGAACTTATGTTAGGCAACCCTTCTTGGGTATGACACCAAAAGCACAAGTGACAAAAGAACAAGTAGATATATTGGAACAAAATTAAAAACTTTTGTGCTTTCATGCAAACAACCAAGAAATTGAAATGACTACCCACAGAATGAGTGAAAAAATTTGCAAATCATATATCTCATAAGGGACTGTATCTACAACATACAAAGAATTCTTACAACTCAATAATGAAGAGATAAAAGCCCAATTAAAAAATGGGCAAAGTGACTCATAAAGGGAAGTGGTTTCCTTTTGGGATAATGAAAATGTTCTAAAATCAGTTGTGGTGATGGTTATACAATTCTGTAAAGACCATTAAATTGAATACTTTGAATGGGTGAATTACATGTGAATTGTATTTCAAAAAAGCTTCTTATATTAAAAAAATAAGGCTATATATATATATATATAAAAGGATAGAAGCTTTGTGAGAACTGGATGATGGAGGAAATAATTTTAATCGTGACATCAAGGTAAAGGTTGAAGTGAGAGTAAGAGAAAGCTTTGCTTCACTTTTTGGTCAATATTACTTTCACCAAAAACCTGGAAAAATCCTTCCTTTTTAAAAAAAAATTTTGTGAAATGAGCAGAAATGAGAGATGACTATAAATATTGGTAGAAGATAATTCATGCTAGTTCACTTTCCGTTTATTGAGTCAAAGTTGCTGCTAGATCTTGCAAAGGCAGCATAGATGAAGTGAAAAACTCACATTGGAGGCCAAAGTTCCCTGAAGTGACCTTAAAATTCAAGGAGAATTTTATAGCAAATTTTGACATGAAAACAAAGTTTGATTTGTAGACTCATGTAATTTAGGCTTTGTTATAGTTACTGTGGTTATATATCACTTATCCCCAAAGAGTCATTTTTTTTGTTTATGAATGTTTGGGGTCTAAAATTAGAACAACATCCAGTGCCGATGTCTTTGCTGCATAATATCCGAGGTCTCGGTTGCAAGACTCGAAGTCTCAGGGCTGGATCACTAGAGGCCTTGCTTACTGACAAGTGTGACGGTTGCTGATGACTTCGGCTGATAGACTCAGTTCCTCCGCACGTCAGCATCTCTGTGTGGTCTCTCCACATCAGCTAGTCTGGACTTCTTCCCAACAATGGTCCCTGGGCTCCAAGGGCAAGCATCCTCAGAGTGAGAGCAGGGGCAGCCTGCCCCACCTTTCATCACCTGTCTTCAGGAGTTGCGCAGTGTCGCGTCTGCCACACTCTGTTCACCGAGACAGTCAGAACAGCCTCAGATGCAAGTGGGGGGCATGTTCTTTAGTTCTTGATGGGGAGGGGCAGTGTACTAGACGCACATAGAGTACCGGTCTGGAAATACTACTGTGGCCATTTTTTTGAAAAATACAGGCTACCACACAGCAGAAGGGGACCTTAGGGATCAGCTGGTCCAGTTCCCTCATTTTACAGATGAGGACACTGAGGCTGAGAAGAGATACATAATGTGGCCGCAATCTTGGCAGGTTGGTGGGCAAACTAGGGCTGGAATTTAGCTTTCCTAACTCTAGGCTAGGGTCTTTCCTACTATACCAGTTTGCTTCACTTTGCTCAGTATACAGTTCCTTCATTCAAGTCATGAGCGGTCCTCCTCTCAGAGTTTTCTTAGGCTGGCAGCCAGGATGATGTAGGGAAAACTACTGGCAGAGTGCTTGGCATGGAGAAGGCACACAGAAAGTGTTTCTTAACCCTTCCTCCCCTCTTTGTGTTGCATCCAAAGAAGGCCTGGTTGACATGCTGTCTATTGGCATGACTGTGCCAACACAGTGGAGTAGAAGCACTTTGCCAGCACGTAGAAATTAAATGGTAGATCTAGATGATGATTTTTTACTTGTCCTTTTTCAGGTGCTCAGAATTTTGATGTCATACGACTATCAACATACAGAACAGCTTGCAAATTACGATTTGTACAAAAACGATGCAACCGTAAGTCATTATTTCTACTCATTTCTGTGATAGATGAATAAAGCCCTTGATGGTGTAAAAGATTTTAATATCTTTTAGTCATCTTATAATGTTAATTTAATTATTTTTGTCTTAAGTATTTATCAGAATATAAGCTTTGAAATGGAGAGAACTTGTTTTATTCTGGGTGTCCCTCAAAATATTTAAGAAACTCAATAATGTAACTAGTTTTGAGACTGGTATAGTATTCTCTCAATGGGAGAATTGATTTCTCCTTGTCACCGTTTTTAATTAAAAGTTTTATACAAAATTAATACAACTTATCAGCTTCTAGAGGAAAAGAAAAACTAATATTTTGATAAAGGTATAAAAAATTAACTTTATTAAAGTTAATATAACACATCAGCCTTTTCTATAAGCAATTGCTTCCACAGTTGCTACATATAAAATAAGTAAATAAAATATATGTATATATGTGTTTGTATAGACACACGCATATAAAATCTCTCTTAATTTGTGTGCAGATGAACTAACTTAGACTGAATTATTGTACTTTTTCATTTACGGGCATGTATGTATTTTAATGAAAAACTGTTTTGTGTAATGTCAAAGGACACTTGCCTTGGAATGGGAAAACCTCAGTTTTACCATTTATTATAAACACGTGACCTTGGGCAAGTCACTTCTGATCTAAATACTTCTACACTACATTAAGTCCTACTCAAAAATCCTAGGTTAAAATTCTCCTGAAGAGTTTACTTCAGTTAGACTGAAGTCATGTTTCTTCTCTGGTTTTCCAAAGCAGTGTTTTTCAGATTACGGGCTGTGACCCATTAATGTTTCCTGAAATCCTTTTGGTAGGCTGTAACCGAATGTAAAGCATATAATAGAGAAAAGGAAAAAAAAAGAAAAAAGAATGTAGCTTAATGTGGTAAGGTATTTTGTGAAACGTGTTTTTTATACATCTAGAAGTGTGTGTGTGTGTTGATTTAAATATATTTCTGTGGGTTGTGGTAAAAAAATTTGAAAACCGCTGTCCTAGAGCAACTACCATTTTTATAATTCTTCCTGTAATTATTCTTGGAACATAGAATAATGGGTTGAGCCAGGCTATAAAGTAAAAGAGGCATTGTTCTCGAAGTTTTATTTTGTTACATGTGTTTCCTCAATTCACCTGAAATTTTTTTATGGGTGTAGAGAGTATGAGTAGGAGTCAAATTTCAATTTTTTCTGTATGTATGTTATTGTCCCTATACTGTTTATTGAAAAGATCATTCTTTTTCTTTGTTGCTAAAAACATCTTTTCCTCATATTCATTAGGAGAAATGTATAAGAATGTTCATAGCTGTGTCCATATGTAAGATCTGCTTTTGGACTCGTTGTTCCATTGATCTGTTTGTCTATCCTTATACCAATAATCACTGTTATCGCTTTATAATAAGTTCTTGTTATCAGGTAGATCACGTCTTCCTGCTTTGTTCTGTTTTTCTTTTTAAGATTATCTGGGACATTCTTGGCTTTTTTACTTTTATTTCCATACAGCTTTTAGAATCTGCTTATAATTTGTGCTAAAAACAAATAAAATTAAACGAAGAACCATGCTGAGATATTTTTCCTTCTTCATTTCTTTTTTAAAGTGTAATTTATATGTAGTAAAATTTACCCTTTTAATGTATTCCCCTGCGGGATTTTGTTGGAACTACGCTGAATCTGTAGATCAAGTTGGGAAGAATGAACATATTTCCAATATTGAGATTTCATCCTATGAACATGGTATATCCCTCTGTTTATTTAGTTCTCTAATTTCTGCTGATTATATTTATAAATTTTTTCGGTAGAGATGTACATCCTTTATTGGATGTATTCCTAAATCTTTGATGATTTATGATGCTAGTATAAATTGTGTTTTAAAATTTTATTATCTGTTACTGATATAAAGAAATACAGGGACTTTCATATCTTGTCTCGTATCTAGCAGTCAATCGAATACCCAAATGTTAATTTTAGTGATGATATGTGTAGAATCTGTGAATTTTCAATGTGTATAATTTTGTCATTTCTGAATAATGACAGTTACCTTTCTTTATTTCCGTTACTTGTACTAATAATTACTGCATATTTATGTTGGTTAGGATCTGATGATCCTATAAAAAGCTTTCATTTTGATAATGATTTCTGATTTAATTTCATTTTGATCAGAGAGCATGGTTTGTATGATTTCAATCCTTAGAGATTTGTTGAGATTACCTTTATGACTTGGGATAAGGTCAATTTTTGTACTTGTTCTTTGTGCTCATCACAGTAAAGCGTGTTTTCTAATCATTAGGAGCAAGACTTCATATAGTGTCCATTATGCTTTGTTAGTCACGGAGTTTAATTGTCTATGACTATACTTATTTTTTTGTATGTTTGCTCTGTCACTTGCTAAGAGAGGTGTGTTACTGTCTCCCACAAAGTTTGAGAATTTGTCTCTTTGAGGTTCTGTTACATTTTGCATTGTGTGTTTTTGACACTGTTGTAGGGGAGGCAAAATTTTACCTCTGCCCTCTCAGGGTCTCCAGCTGGGCCTGGGAATTAAATTGGCATAAGACAGATTAACAGGAGAAAAGCATACAGATTTTACATATACATGGGAGCTCACATAGGAAAATGAAGACTCAAAGAAGTGAGCAGGCCCAGGTGCTTGTGTACTAAGCTGAACAAAGAGTAGCGATTATGGAAAAGTAACTAAAATATATCAAGAGACTAAAGATAAGAGTTATTTTAACAAAGTCTGTGCAGATTTCTCTTAGCCTCAATTCACTGTCTCTGGTGTTGAGGACATTTCTTTCCTCCTGGAATAGGGAGGACATTTTTCACAAGGGACATTTATTTCCAGCTTTTGGGAAGAAAAGGGGAGATCAGAGTGCTCTTCTTGGCATCTGCTGTTTTGCAGGTGTCTTTAGCTCAAACTAATCCTTATGCCAGAGTGGCATATTTTAGGGGGACATATTCTGCTATCTTTCACTATTTATTAGATGTAAATAAATGTAAAGTTCTTCTATCTTTCTGCTGGATTAAAACTTTTAGATTGCCGACAGTTTATTTTCTTTGTGTTCTAGTCCATCTTGTTGATATCTGGAACATGATTGAAGCCTTCCGAGACAATGGCCTTAATACACTGGACCATACCACTGAAATAAGTGTGTCCCGCCTCGAGACCGTCATCTCATCCATCTACTACCAGCTGAACAAGCGCCTTCCTTCTACTCACCAAATCAGCGTGGAGCAGTCCATCAGCCTCCTCCTCAACTTCATAATTGCTGCATATGACAGGCTAGTACCTCACCTGCTTACTCCATTTTAAGAATGTTTATCTCCGAATCATCCCTCTTCTGTACTGCCTTGCCAAGGGTTGTCAACTTAGAATCACAGTTAAAAAGGAAATGAATCAGTGTTAAGTCACTTCTGAAGACTGGTTAGATGCCAGAATGACTTACTGTCCTGGGGTATGTCACATTTTAACCTGTGTAATATTAGGGAGATTCACAACACTTGAGACACATTGTTTGGTAAAATTGTAGTTACCTTAGTCAAGCTGTTCTCTTCCAGTGAAATATAGCTGAGTTGTACATTTGATTATGAGGCTTCCTGTTTGACTTTTAAAGCTAACTTTTCTTTATTATGTAACAGCAATTGCCCCTGGACTATAGTAACTTGTTTTCTCTTTATTTATTTTTAGGGTTCTATTTTAATTTTTTTCGATGTAGAACATTTTTCTTCTAAACCTTACAATGATAGAATAAAACTAAACATACCCCTAATTAAAACAGAAATGAGTTGCTATATTTGTATTTATGGAGAATTAAGTTGGGTATGATTAAAAAAACAGAAAATAAATGGTAAATGATGGAAGCACAGAGGTTAATGCTTATATTCTGGGAACCATGGGTTCAGGTTTCTGATCCTTGCTGTACTGTACCATCTGATTTGGATGGATTAATTCTCTCCGCTTCATTTTTCTCTCTGTACAAAATGAGTTCATATATTTGTAGAATGCTAATACTTTATAATATAGAGGATTCTGTGAATTAATGGTAAAGTCATAGAAGTGCCAAGGCCAGGTAACAACATAGGCACTTACTAAATTCACAACACTTTTATAAGATGTTATCAAATTAGATATTCCATCCATTTAGTAAAATTTATTTAAAGAAATCTGAATTTTTAAAACAAGAGTGTACATGAGACATAAGTTCTAGAATTCTAATACCACTTTTTAGCAATTTAAATTAATCCAGGAGGTTAATTTTATACTATCCAAGGAATGACTCTTCTGATCCCAAAACCTCAGTAAAAACTGTCACTCTGTGGTCAGTAAACAGTACCTTATCCTGACACTGACTCACTTGAGTAAGTCAGTTCAGGGTCAACACAACACAAATTAATTTAAGAAACAATTTTAAAAAAAATTTTTATGGGGGGAGGTAATTAGGTGTATTTATTTATTTTTGTAATGGAGGTACTGGGGATTGAACCCAGGACCTCATGCACACTAGGCATGCACTGTACCACTGAGCCCTCCCCTCTCCCCTAAGAAACAATATTTTTAAAGTCAGAAATAAAAATTGTCTTACAGCCTAAAAATAAGGCAGAGATTATAAATTTTGATTCCATACCAAATAAGTACTACGGCTAAAGAAGGGAGAAGAAGGGAGAGTGAAGAGATAGCAGAGGGAGAATGGGAAGACCAGATGAAAGAGGAGAGGGTGAGAAGCGTCCTGGGACACACTCAGAGACAAAGGAAAGGAAGAAATGGACAGTAAATCAGGTGAAGACAGATCAGTAGAAGGGCACCCTAAAGAGAACTAGGGAAAACAAAAAGAGATGAAAGAGTTAAGAAGAGTGGGGACTATAGTATGGCAGTGGTGAGCTTGGTAATTCTCAAGTCATGTGCTGCCTAAAACCTTGAACGTGGGCATCAGAATAAATCATCGCATCTTTACTAACCTTGAAATCGTTCTATGGTAAGAGCTTATTTTTTGGGTTTTTTTAGGTTATATTATTTTTTTTTATGGTAAGAGCTTATTTAATTAGCTCTCCAGAAATTTGAAATTGGCTTTCACGTCCTGGGAAAAATAAAGGATCTAGTTATCAGAATTTTATTTTTTGAAAATCAGGGCATTTTGTTGTTAAATACTTCAAAAAGTAGTAATCCCATCGTGGATAGGCCACTTTGTTACTTAGGCTGGCGAGTCCCTTTGATGTGTAGAATTTCTGTTATTTTAATTGATCTTTTCAGGCTTTTGTATTTCATAATTTCTCAAAGTTAAAATTTGGATGCAACAATTACTTAAGTATTGAATTCCTTTGCCTCCAAATTCATAGTCAGATTTTTGGCCAGGTTGTTTCTGTTTATTCTAATAGATTGTAAGACGTTAAAACAACCACCAGAAACAAATAGGGTCTAAGACTTTCTCCCTGAAGTGTGTATTTTCTTAGGATTTTTTTTTCAGTACTTAGGATTTGAAATATTTCACACTTGACAATTAAAAACATTGAAAAGTACAAAGAATACTGTTATAAACATCTGTGTATAGGACTTCTATGAAAGCTATAAGGAATAGCCAAAACATTCTGATGGCCTCATTTTTTCCTCTATCAGATCCTCACTGCTACAGTATTGCTAGTTACATGGTCTGATCTGAGGGTACAGCAGGTGATACTTTAACCAACATTATATATAATTTTTTTTTTGAGTAACAGATACTCAAATTCCCAGCATGAGGGATAGGAAACCTTCCTTATTCTTCCTCAGTTCAGCTGGCTTAGATTTAGATTTGTGATTTATAAACCTCCTTTCTGTTTCCATCCTCTGCATTAGTTCAGTGTCTTCAGTTGTAAGCAATAGAAAGCCTACTCCGATGGACTTTTACAGTGAGAGGAATGTAGGCTCACATAACGGAGGAGCCAGAGGCAGGCCAGTCTGGGATCTTGGTTCCATCAGCGCCCTGGCTTCATTTCTTTATAGTGGTCTTGGCTTTGCCTTCCTCTTATATCAGTTTCATCTTTAGAGCTGACTTCAGAAAATGCCTGCTGGCAGCTACTAAGTGCTTCCTTTTTCAAGTCTGGGTAGGGGGAAAGAGCCAGTTTTCTTTCAGCACCAAACAGATGTACCTGAACCTCCAGAAATGTGCATTTGGGCCATATATGTGTGTTACGCTTTTTAGTGGAAACCAAGGATTTGTGCCTCTAGAGCAGAGGATAGTTTAATTCTCACCTTCACTGCATATTGCCTCACACTGGGGATGATTAAACTCGGTATGAAGGTGATGACTACAGTGTTCACCCCTAAACTCCTTGCAATACATCATAAACTTGTGGTTCCCTTTCTTGCTAAATGGCCCTACTGTCCATCCAGTTTCTTAAACCTGAAACCTGAGAATCATTTATAAGTCTTCCTTCTCAGTCAGCCCCCACAAGTTGTCAGTTATCAAGTTCTTTCATTTCTACCTCTGGACTATCCTTCAGATTTGTGTACTTCTCTCCATCCTCACTGCCACCATCCCAGACCACCAGCATCAGCTTTTGCCTGGACTACTGCTGTAGCTTCTAACTGGTCTTCTTAGTATATACTCTTCTTCCCTTGTTCATTGTTAGAAGTTATTAACATCTACATACCCAGAAACTTGAACGTTGACAATAATTTACATTTATCTCTTCTAACCCATCCTACTGACCTGCACCTAACTAATTTGAACCCTATTCTGATTTTGTGTTATCATTTCCTTGCTTCTTAGAAAAACGTTTTTCCACATATACAGACATAAACAAAGTATTATTTGATTTTAATTATTTGTGCAATTATAAGAGTGCTGTGCCGAACCTGCTATTATCTGATTTACTTGTTTCACCCAGTAGTATATTTTAAAGATTCATGATGCCTGTAGCTGTAGTTGAGTTATTTTCACTGCTGTATAACGTTCTGTTGTGTTTCTATGCCATTTTGGTTTTTTCCTGATTTTTGCTTTAAGAAACAACTCTGCTTGGAATATTCTTACATGTGTGTCCTAGTACGTGTATACAAATGTTTCTCTTAGTTCTAAACTGAGGAATAGGATTGCTGAACTGTGAGGTATATGAAAGTTCAGCTTTAGAATTGAACTGAGATTTAGAAGATACCAAATTATTTTTCCAGATAGTACCAGTGCATAAGATCTTTTTGATCCACAGTGTGTAAGCCTTAGAATTGTCAGCCTTTGTAGTTTTGCTAAATGACCTCTCAGTGTCTTGGTTTGCATTTTCTTGATTACTGAGTTTCTTCTTGTGTTTGTTGGCCGTATATATTACTTCTGTGAAATGCCTCTTTGTGTCTTTTGCCCATTATTCTAGTGTGATGTTTTTTCTTTTTGTATTGATTTGTAGTTCTTCATATATACAATCTAGATAATCCTTTCTTGATTGTGTCTTGTATGTATATTCTCCCAATTGATTTTTTAGTTTTCTTAAATATCTTATTCTTAAAATATTTTTTCCACTCCTCCAACCTCCTTTCTTGAAATATTATTAATGAAAAATTTCAAATATATACAAACATGGGAAGAATATTGTAATAACACTCAATGTGCCTGTAACTCAGCTTCAGTAATTATCATTACAGGGCCAGTGTTACTTCATCTATATCCCCAGGCTCTCTGCCTCCCCTTTCCCCACTTTCTTGGCTTATTTTGAGGCGGATCTCACATATCATTATCATTTCACATGTCAATATTCCAGTGCATCTGTATCTCTAAAAGATGGGGCTCCTTTAAAAATTTATTATCATAATGCCATTATCTCACCTAAAAATTAATAAATATTTATTAATATCTTAAAATATCCATTTCACTAATTCTTTATAATTTTTTAATGTTTTGTTTAATTTGAGATTCAAGTAAGGTCCATGCATTGCAGTTGATTGATATTCCCTTAAGATTCTTTTCATCTGTAGATGTTCCCTTCATTTCTCTCTTTTTGTGCTAGAGATTGCAGTATGCATTCTTGATTTTTCAAAGTCTGATATTAATTGGCACCATTATTCTCTTTTTAGGCAATGCAAAGACTGCTGTGTTTCTATACCATTTTGGTTTCAGGACGCTTTAATTTTTACCTCCTCTTTTATGTCATTGAGATTGTGTATTTTTATTTCATATATATTTAAAACCAAGCAGTCCTTATTAATTTTTTATATAGTTAAACATTTATTTATAGGTAAGTCTATGGTAAACTAACTGGTATTTACTGTATAATAAAATAATGTTTGCTTAACTTTAAATACGTTAATTTTGTTGTTT
Source organism: Camelus dromedarius (assembly GCF_036321535.1). NCBI lineage: Eukaryota > Metazoa > Chordata > Mammalia > Artiodactyla > Camelidae > Camelus > Camelus dromedarius. The sequence goes on from NC_087450.1 coordinate 46,533,836, forward strand.
TTTCGTCCTCTCCTGCACTTTCAAGATTCCATCGGAAATTATTTTCTTTCTGCCTGAAGAACACCTTTTGTTATTTCCTTTCTGCAAGTCAGACTGTGACACATTCTCTTTGTTTTTGTATGGATATTTCACCTTCACACTTCCAAGAATATTTTCATTTGGTATATGATATTTTTGGTTGACAGTGGTTAAACCTTTCAACATTTTAAGAATATTGTTCTAGTATTTTTTTTAGCTTCCATTATTACTCAATCAGTGGTGGATGTAATTTTAGCTTCTTTTGATGGTAATCTGTCAGTTTCCTCTGGCAACATTTAAGATTTTCTTCCTCTCTTCCTTATCCTCCTCCTTCTTCATTTTCAGCCAAGATGCCAAATATGTCATTTTATGCCATTTTGTCTCTTACTCCTTAAATATAATCAGCCTAGTTATAAGATCTGTGCTTATACTCCATTATCTGGATTCTCTGTGATTCTTTTTGTATTATTTGCTGTTCCTGTTTCTCATTCATGTTGTCTTATTTCCCTTTTGCCTTGTTACCTTTTATAATGTGAGAAACATTGCAAAGTTATTTTTAATTTTTATTATGTACCAGACATTATATTGCAGAATTATTTGCAGAAATACTTTGAGGCCTAGGATAATGTTTTCTTACAGAGAGGATTTGTGTTTACTTTTGCCAGTTGTTTGGAGACCTTAACAGTCCAGAATGCCCTGAGTTCAGTCTGTGATATGGCCCATGTGAGGACCTGTTTTACTTCCTCACACTAGTGCTTTTAGGTGCAGCCTTTGCATTCTCAGCCCACAGTAATGGGAGCCAGAGTAGGCAGTTTCATCTGGATTCAGTGATCCAACGTCTCTCTTCTAGCCCCTTAATGCTGTCAAAGAGTTACTGTTCTGTATTTCAGCCTTTCTGGTTCCCCCTCTGAAATCTGAAAATCGCTTGCATGGAAAAAGTGGTTTCAGCCATTGCACTCACCTCCTTGGGCATCCAGCTCCCCTGCATTAGGTAATTCAATTGTTAGTCCTTGTTTGCATTCAGGGAGATAAAAAAATTTTTTCCGCATCTTTTCTGCTTTTGCTCAGAGGAAGAGATGATCAGAATTAACTGGTCTGCCATTACCTATTATTTCTCCAAAGATTTCCTCTGTTTTTATTTATTTTTTCTCTTTTTTTGGAAGGTTGTCATATTTACTTCCTCTATCTCCTGATGTTTCTCATAATATGGATCAGTTCTTCAACTTTCTCTGCTTCCTTTCAGTAGAGTTTATCAATCTGCATTTCTACTCATTAATTTCTTTTTCATTTAGAGCCGTTCTACTGTTTGTCCCATCTATTATGTTACTTTTTAGGTGTTATATTTTTCACACTTAGTATAGCTAAAATTTTTTTTTCATGATATATGGTTCTTCTTTCATAATGCTGTCTCCTTTTTTTTAGTTTGACTTTTATTTTTTAATATTTTTATTGAAATATAATTGACATATAACATATTAGTCTCAGGTGTACAATATAATGATTCAATATTTGTATATATTGTGGAATGATCACCATAATAAGTCTAGCTAACATCCATCACTGTACATAGTTACATTTTTTTTCTTGTGATGTAAACATATAAAATTTCTCTTAACAACTTTTAAATATGCAATACAGTATTTTTAACTATGGTTACTGTGCTGTACATTACATCCCTAGGACTTATTTATTGTATAACTGAAAGTTTGTACATTTTGACCCCCTTAACCCATTTTGCTCACTCTCCACCCCCTACTTCTGGCAGCCCAATCTGTGTATCTATGAACTGGGGATTTCTTTCTTTCTCTTTCTTTCTTTTTTTCAAGATTACACGTATAAGTGTGATCATATTTGTCTTTTTCTGTCTGACTTATTTCATTTAGCATACTGCCCTCAAAATCCATGTTTTGTTGCAAATGGCAAAATTTCCTTCTTTTTTTGTGGCTGAATATTTCATTTTATACACACACACACACATATTTTCTTTACCTGTTCATACGTTGATAGACACTTAGATCATTTCCATGTCTTGGCTGTTGTAAATAATGGTGCATTGAAGGGGGGGCGGAGAATCTTTTTGAGTTAGTGTTTTTATATTCTTTGGATAAATATCTGAAAGTGGAATTTCTGGATCATTTGATAGTTCTATTTCTAACTTTCTGAAGAACTTCCATACTGTTTTCCATGGTGGCTGCACCAGTTTACATTCCTACCAGCAGTGTGCAGGAGTTCCCTTTTCTCCACATCCTCACCAACGCTTGTTACTTGTTGTGTTTTTTTGATAATAGCCATTTATTTTTTGATAATAGCCAGATGTGAGGTGATAGCCCATTGTGGTTTTGAATTGTATTTCCCTAAAGATGTCTATTTTCATATGTCTCTTTAATGTATTTATCATGTTAATTTTTAAGTTCCCGGTCCATTTGTTCTAATACTTAGGCTTTTGAAACTGGTGTTAAGTTGTTCTGTTTTTCAACATTTGTGTTTTAAGGTAGTTGTACCCCTGGGTCCAAGGGGTGGTCTTGGCTTGGATGTTTGTAGTGGATGTGGGCAAAACGTGGACGTGGAGTTGGAGTGTCCACATACATGTGTGATTCTTTGAAGTATGGCTGTTGGAAGTGGGAGGAAAAGGGGACTGGGCTCTCCCCACGTGGGAATGTATAGTGTCTCAGAGTCCTCAATCTGAATTTGACTTTCCAGGCCATTATGAAGGCGTGTTAATCATTGAACAGAGATAGGACATATTTTAATTAATAACGTTTTAGCTTGATTGATAAGTTTAATATTTAGATGTATGTATAGGGCCTCCTTTTGTAATCTTGCTGCTGTAGGGGCAGGTCTGGCGCCAGCTGTTGGTTGGGCCGTAGTGATTTCTGACAAAAAATGTATTTCCTAGAAGACTTATCTCATTTTGAACTGCTGTTCTAAACTTCTTACATTTTAATCCTTTTTATGTTTTAAGCCATTCTTCTTGGATCATTATTGTATTCTGTTTTCCAGAAAGACAAATGTTCTATAATGAGTTCCTGACTTTATCTGACTGTTGAACCTTATTTTCTCTCCCATTTTTTTATCAGGATTTGTTTAGAAAAGGAGTCTGTGGCCTTCACCAAAAATGTTGGTTCAGAGATATAGTGAAATTCCACCTCAAATGGAACAAACCTATAAAAAATCATGTATCTAATGAAACTAGGCTTGGATAAAGCCGTCAAAATATAACATATCAATGAAAGGCCCAGGGATATTGTTTACCATCGAAAATAACAATAGAAAACACTCTTGCTAATTTGAATAATCAAAAGATTCCTTTAAGGTAAAGACTTTTATATATCTAACTTATGATGATTTTTATATTAAAAAAAATTCCTGTGTAGTTTGGAAGTATGGCTGAGAACTATTTTAAAGTCTTGTTTTAGCAGTTTAATTTGGATATATTTAAAAGTTTCCATAGTTCCCTTTTAATGCTGGATGTGGAAAATGAAGCAATATGAAAAAACAAATCAAAACCAAACTAGTTCACTTTAAATAAAAGCAAATGTATTTCTTAAATTCTGAATGTGCCTGGCTAGCATATTATGGAATGGACATTGCTAAAAAAGCTAATGTTAGGTTACTGTCTTCCTCATTAGTGATTTTTAAACAAAACTATAATTTCCTAGGAGGCACAAACATTTCATGTATTTATGTACGGTATTTACGAATACCCCTGTTTGTTCTTTGATGGATTCAAGATGACAGGAAAAGGCCAAATAAAAAGAGAAGAGAACTAGTGCTGAGTGGGAAGTTTTTGATGCCCTGGATAGTAGCACATTTAACTCATAGAAGGCTCTGATCATAACTCTTTTAGGAAATTTCCAGAGGATGGTGGGGACTGAACTAGGGGTTTTGAATGTTTTAAGGAGGCGAAATCCTAAGGGGAAACCTATTGCAGAATAGGGAAGAACAGCTGCTGTGGTGGAGGAGGATACAGGATGCTGCTGTCGTGTGCACTGATGTCGTGTGGAGGGTGTGATGCCTGATGTGACACCACCAACGCCAGTCTAAGCGCTTGAAGTTCGCTTAGTATTCTTCCCATCACTTACTCTTTGTTTTGTAGCTTTTCTTTTCTCCCAAGAAAATTCATCCATTTGTACTAATTTTCAAAGAGGAATCTGTCTGATTTCAGGATATGCAAACCTGCAAAGAGTTTGACCATTAGCTAATATTTCAGAAAAAAACTTTTTTGATTATTATTTTGGTCTTATTTTATCGTTTCCTTTTTATAATTTTTTTTTTTTTTAAAGAGCAAGATGAATACTTCTGAGTGTTGATTTCTCCTTGCCTTGGTTTTTCTCTGAAAGTGAGGAGAGAGGAAGTAACAGAGACTTCTCCAGTCCATTCAGTACTCATCTCCAAAGTAATCTGATTAAGACATTGTTTTCGTCATGTAACTTCCCACTCGGAAACCTTCAAAGACTACCTGTGGTTTCTGATTGAAGTTGGTACTCCTCAGGTCTGGATGGTATCAGGCAGTCCTTAATTCCATGTTCACCCTAAACTCTAATTAAGCTATTTGAGGCACTTTTTAGTTTTTCCAATGTGGCATGCTCATTTCTTCTCTCCATGCATTTTGGTTGGTCTCCTGTCCCGCACCCCTTCCCCACCCCCTCTGCAGTCAAGTTTTTACCTACCCTGTAGGCTTCCTTTTTGTCACCAATCCCATTTTCATCCCTATGATGATCTGGAGTACTTGTCCGTATCATTATTTTGACCTTCAATTATATAATACTCTGAACTGCTTCCTAATTATACAAAAATAAGATCCTTATTTCAGTTAAATCCTTGAGAGCAGAGATTCTACCTTGTATTTCTTTGATACCTCAACAGATACAGTGCTGGGTTCTTAATAAATATTTGTAAGATTGAAATGAAAATTAGGAGGCATTCTGATTGTGATAAATTTGAGTAATATTCTATGTTGATTTCGCTTAAGTTATTTGACATTTGCCAAATGGATTCTTGATTTGCTGTTGACTGTTACATAATCTGTTCACTGTGAAGTTTTGTAAATTAAGATTAACTGGAAAAATATGAATTTTTGAAAATCAAGGAGAAATACCCTTATTACTTTTAGCTTAGAAAATGCTTTAGAAATGCTCTTATTATGTGTGATATTTGGACTGATAATAGTGTTTCTGAAGTAGAAGTCTATTTTTATGTGATAAGTACTAATTTATGGTTGGCAGCGTTTACAGTTGTTTGCCAAAGATGTAGAAACAACTTGGTTTTTTTTTTTTTAAAGTGAAAAACGCTCCCTGTAGTCTTGTTTTCAGAAATACTAATTTGAATAGCAAGCTCTTATTAGATAGATAGTGGAAAGCTATAAACACCATCCAGATTAGGTTAAACATCCCAAAATAGGCAGAATTTGAGACTTTACTAAATTGAAATGAGCAAATTCCCGTCCAGAGGGCACAGGTGAGGATTGCAGAGACGTCTGAAGGTGCCTGCATGTTACAACATAACAGTGTTTTTTACGGGGTGACTCACTGTCTGCTTAGCTTGGCACAGAGCTAATCACGGTATCTTCTCAGTGTTGGATCTTAAGAACTCTTTTTAGAAGTCGTGCGCACGGTGTATTGTCGACTGTGAAATGGTAGGCCTATGAAGATGAATCACACAGAAAAGTCTGGGAAGGAGAATCGTGTTGCTTGTTGAGGGAGGGTGCTCCCTGGAGAGATTCTGTGGGGGTGGGGTTAAAGTAACAAGTTTCCTCTCGCCAGTCATCCTCAACAAATGTTACCTGTTTATCCATTTATTCATTTTAGTATCTTTCTGCAGGAGTTAACTATCACTGTTAATTGTGTTATATTTAAGAATTGACCTACTAATCAGCCCTCCAGCTAGGCCAGATTTTAAGAGAATCACTTTTTTTTGTGATGAAACCAGGCTAAAGATCCTTCCAAATCTCGTTTGAAGAGAACTGATTCTGCTATGAACTTGGACTTGACTTTGGAAGTACTGAAGACAGGGATGTTGGTGGGGTTATCTATACCATGGCCAGGGGCAGCTGACTATTCAGTTTTAAATGTAGCTTGACCAGGGTATATGGATTAAATTCAGATGTCTGGTGGGAAGGATCAAGAAGGAATTTCTCTGAGAAGAAGGAATCAATTAGATCAAGGACAGAATCATAGGGTCTTAGGCTGCAGTAGGCTGAGACTGCAGTTTCTCTTCACTGCCTCTAATCTCAGAGGAAGAATGCAGAGCTCTAAGGAAACAGGAGAAAAGTGAAAGGGACACTTTCCATTCGCTGTGTTTGGGGGACGTTATAGGAAGTTGTAGTTAGGCTTAAAGTAGACCGAGGGATTGCAATGCCAAGAAAAGCATTCAGAGCAAAGGCGTAAATGCTGAAGTTTGGCCTACAAAGCAAGTAGTTGAGAGAAGGAAGCTAAGTTTTTTTCTTTTGGAAGAAAAATAAAAATAACATGACTTGAGGAAGTAAGAATTGTGACAATACCCCTTCACTAATTTTATTATTTTTTTATGCTGTTATACTTCGATTTTTATATCAGTATCTTTAATAAGTATTTATAAATATCTTTAAATATATCATTTATTAACTTGTTTATATTAATATTTCCTTTTGAAGGGTGAATAAACCTTTTGATAATTGAAACTGTGAACCTAAAGTTATAAGTGATGGTAAGCATTATATGTAGGGAAGATGAGCTCATAATTATGGCCTGAGCCCACTCCCCCGTTCTCAGAATGCAGTTACATACATATAATTAGGTTCTTAAATATAAAGGCTCACTAAGCACCATTTCCAAATCTCTCCTGCCTGCAAATTCATCCCCCTCATATTTACTGTGATCCTTAATCTCAGATACCTCTCCTTTTCCCCATGCCTAAATTGCCCTCAGCCTGACATGTATTCCTGCTATCCTATTGAGTTACACATCTACACTTAGATGCATATCTCCTCACCTTCAATAAAGCAGGCAGTGCTAAGCATACATACATTTGCACACTAAGAAGGGCATGCAGGCAGAGAAGAGAGAAGATCCACGGTTGGTTGGGTGGGAGATTGGGGAGATTGCTGTGTGGCTGTTGTGAATGTGGAAACAGTTGGAAAGTAGGTATGAGAGGTGATGAGTTAATAGTTATAGGTAATGTGTGGAGTTGGGGAGTTAATGCACTATTCTGTTAATGCAGCTACAGACTGCTTGATCTGAGACCAGCCGCTGAGACTAGTAATAATCCTAATAAGTGGAAAAGGATACAGGTGTTTTAGTGCTGATCCAGGCCAATTGAAAAGTACAGTTGCTACTCTGTATTTGAACAGAAGACTTTCTGAATCTAGAACTATGATTTGCAACAGAGTTGAGTTAAAGAATATTTGAATAAGGGATGTGAAGTGTTGTAAATATTAGTGTTTCTAAAGCATTTGAAGACAAGGGGAAAAGGCTGTTTAAAATTTTCAGGAGTGATAGACCCATTAAGTCATGCTGTATGGCATTTATTGATGAATACTCTCTTCTGTAGCAGGGTTGATTCTGACCTGGGCCTCTTGCCAGTATGCTGGGCTCTGCCACACTCCCCTGTGAGTCTGCATAGATGGCATTAGTTCCTTCTTTGCCGCAAGGAATAGATACTGTTTTGTCTCTTTGAAGAAAGAACATTCCATTTGGAGCCAGAAAGAGTTACACACAGTATGATTAATTCTCTTTGATCTTTTATTATGTTCTTTGATTCATCATTGCCTTCAAAATAAAAGCTGAAGTCTTTGTGTTGCATTCACAGCTCTGTGTTGGTAGTTCTCAGCTCTGGATGCATATTAAAATAACACGAGGAACTTTTTAAAAGAGCAGGGCGGGAGGGGGTGTTTAGGCATATGAATGGTATCTTTAATCTCGTACCTTACTGAGATTTGTAGGGATTTAGAACTTTAAGGAAATTTAAATAATCATCTTGTTGATTTTTACAGAAATATCCTATTGTGAATTGGGGGTTGCATTGAATCATAACAGGATTTTGTTCAGTTTAGGAAGAACTAACATTTTAACAATATTGAGTCTTTGATTTTATGAATATGGTGTGTCTCTACATTTTCTTTTTCTTTCATCAGTATTTTGTAGTTTTCAATGTGCAAATCTTGAATGTGTTTTTAAAATTTTTTTTGTGTTTTTCATATTTTGGGAGCTACTGTATTTCCAGTTATCTTTTGCTAATTTGTAGAAGTAAGTTGAATTTTGTATAGTGACCATGTATTCTGTAACCTTGCTGAAGTCCCTTATTACAGTGTTTTGGTAGGTTCTACAGATTTTTTTTAGTAGGTTCTTTGGGATTTTCTACACAGATGATCATATTGTCTGGAGTAGACACAGTTTTATCTTTTAACTTTCAATCTGTATGCATTTTTCTTTTTCTTGCTTTATTGCACCAGCTGGGTTCTCCAATGTGATACTGAGTTCTAGTGTTGAGAGCAGTCATCCTTGACTTGTTCTTGATCTGAGAGGAAAAGCGCTTAGCCTTTCATCATTAAGTATGGTGTTAGCTGTTTTTTGTTTTTGTTTTTTTAAAGATGTTCATTATCAGACTGAGGAAATTCCTTTCTTTTCCTGGTCTTCTGAGAGTATCAAAAGTAGATGTTGAATTTTGTCATCTGCATCTTTTCAGATAATCACGTGGCTTTTTTTTTTGGTCTGTTAATATGGTAATTGTATTGATTGGTTTTCAGTGTCAAACTAGTGTTACTGGGATAAAGCCCTCTGGGTTGTGATTTTTTAAAAAAATTTTATTGTATTGCTTAATTTTGGTGGGGGGTGGAGGTAATTAGGTTTATTTATTTTCAGAGGAGATACTAGGGATTGAACCCAGGACCTCATGCATGCTAAGCATGTGCTTTACCACTTGAAGTATATCCTCCCCTCTAGGTTGTGGTTTTTAAATCATTTTTATATATTGCTACATTTGATTTGCTCACATTTTGTTGAAGGTTTTGTCTCTCTATTCATGAGGGACACCGACTTGTTATTTTCTTTTGTTGTAATGTATTTATGTGTTTTTGGTGTCAGAATAATGCTGGCCTCACAAAAGAATTGGGAAGTGTTCCTTCCTTTTTTACTCCCTGAAAGAGAGTAGAAATGCAATTATTTTTTCTTTTAAGTGTGTAGAATTCGCCAGAACAGCTCTCTGAATGAGGAGCTTTCTTTTTTTGGAAGGCTTAAAAATACAGATTCAGTTTCCATCATGGACATGGGCCTCTTCAGGTTGCCTGTTTCCTCTTGAATGAGCGTTCGTAGGTTGTGTTTTTCAGGGCTTAGTTTGTGTTTGTCCAGTTCATCCAGGTTGTTGAATTTATGGACATAAGGTTTTTGGAACATTTCCTGATTATTTCTGTAATGTTTAGAGAACTTGTGGTGATACCCTTCTTTCATTCTTGATATTGGTAATTTGTGTCTTTTTTTCTTAGTCAGTCTGGCTGGAGGTTTATCAATATTACTGGTGTATTCAAAGAACCAGCTTTTGGTTTCATTAATTTTCGTATTGTTTTTCTGTTTTCAATTTCATTGATTTCTGCTCTTACTCATTTTTTTCCCCCTTTGCTTGTTTTGGGTTTAATTTGCTGTTCTTTTTCGAAGTGCCTTCAGTTAGAAGCTTAGATTATTGGCTTGAGAACCTTCTCTTCTAGTATAAACGCTTAACATGAATAAAGTAAAAAGTGCCCACCCTTTCGTTGCTTTCCTTTGGCTGCCTGCTTTCCACCCTGGATGCAACCAATGTTATTTTGTCAGTATCCTTTCAGACAGTTTATAAAATACAGATATATGAGAATATTATTTTTACTCTCTCCTTTTTAACATAATTGCTAGATTGCATTCTGTTTTACCCCATGCTTTGCTTTTTTTTTTTTGAACCTAGTAATCTATCTTGGATACTTGGATATAATTCTTTATCTTTTATGTTTTTTTCATTCTTTTTTATGATAGCCTGATAGCCAGTCTTCTATTAATAAACATCTAAAGATGGGGCGTGGGTCTTGAGATTTTTAATGTTTTTATTCTTTTTATGCATTTTATTACAGAAATTTTATTGTGGAACATTTTATGCATTGCAGTTTGTTTATCTTAAATGTTTTTTAACATGTATTTTTCCCTGTCGTCATTCTCCCCCTTAAACCAGGAGCTTTGTCGAATAACCCTCACTTTCTCAGGATTCATTTTTTTAAAACAGTTTTTATCAGAAATAGAAAATACCTACAGAAAAATAGCTAGAACAAAGTACAGTTTAATGAATTATTATCAAGCAAATACCCATGTAAATACACAGAGGCCAAGAAATAGAGTGCTGTCAGCATCCCAGATGCCCCTCGTGTTGTCCTTGCTGTCTTACAACTTCTCTCTCTTCCCCCAGAGGCAATCAGTATCCTGATTTCTATGGAAATCTCTTCTAACGTTAATTTTTACTTTCCCTGGTGGAATTTCCTTGGCATTCTTGCATCATGAAATCTGTGTATGCAAAAAATGTCTTGAGGAAGTTTACCTTAAAAAATGTTGTTAGCTGTGCAGCAAGGCCTAACTCTTCTGTTGGCGGGCACATGTTCTTCGTTCTTGCTCTACTGGTCATCAGGCTTACTGGCCCTTGCTCGGGGCTTCTGGAATGTTTTTTCCTGCTGCTTCATTTTTCTGGGCCACTTTGCTTCAGGATGGAAGCTGCGTCCATCAGAGTTCTTAGGTGTAAGCAATAGGATCCATCTCTGGCTAATTTATTAAAAGGCAGCCCCTTGGCTCTCTGAGAACCTTGGGAAAGTAGGCTTGAAGACCAAGAACAGAGCTCAAAATCATACCCCAAAACTGGTCTCGGGGCGCACCTCTGCTACCAAGCTGAGCATAGATTCTGCTGCTTGTGCTCCAGACACCACTGATGCTGGGCAGTGGGCGCTGCTGCAAGAACCTCTGCTCTCAGGACACTGGATGTAACTGCTCCTGTTCCATCCTTGCCAGGTGGATTCTTTGGAGTTCTTCTACCAGTTAATTGTTTTCTATCTGTAGGCTAGAGAGGGTGCATCTTATTGGTGGAGCTTGTGTTATGTGCCCCTGTCATAGTTTCAAAGAAAGATGAGAAAGCAAATATCTTTTTTTTCCCTTTTCTTCATACTTTGATAGTGGAAAGTGTACTTGTAGCATAAGGTAGGGTGTGCTTAAATGTAGACCCAGCATTTGGGTGGTTGGTGACTGAAGAGAAATACCCACTGTAAAAGTTCTCTATCAGTCTTAGAAACCCATTATTTTGAACGCAGTTGAGGCTCTTTGTAGCCACTCATGTTGCTCATATAATGCAATGAATATTTAGCGTAGGAATATTCCTTATCATTTCTAGGTGCCATATTGCCAGGTACTATATAAGACATGGAGCAGAATCTGTATTTCTGAAAAACTATATATTTTAAAAACCCCATTCTAATTTGAGCTAGTTTTAGGGATTCCTGTTTCATGAATAAACTTAATGAGATGTGATAGTTAAAAATTAGACTGTAACAGACATTGGTATCTCCTGGCAACATTTTCACTGAGAATTTTCTGGCTTATTGACCATTTGCCTTTTTCACTTGTGATCTTATTATATCCAAAAGGTTTGGAAAATAGGAGACACTCTATTAGGACCATTGGTAAATATAAATAGGATGACATTTGCTTTTCAAAACCAAGATGATATAGTTCTCATTATTGCAAAGATATTTTACTCAAAGTTACTATGAAACTTTTTAAGGACAAGCTTTCTAAAATTAACACAAGCCCATTGTTAATTTACACATATGACTTTAAAAACCGGCCAGTGACGTTTTCATCTTCTCTGAGACCAGGGCGTAGTTGAATGGCTGGAGCAGTGGCCACGGTGCAGAGGATGGGGTGGGGGGCCTTGCTCGTGTTGCCTTGGCTCTGCAGGTGGTGTACAGCAATAATTTGGGTAGTTCATTTATGTTCTACATTTCATCTTTCTAGTTCCTGAAGAAGAATTAATATTACTGTCCCATTCCCTTCACTTTTCTCACAGCTGTGGTATAAGATCTGACACTGATGTCTCAGATGGGACAGACGAGCTTCTTAGAATCAACACATGGTGACATAAAAGTTGTTACAGTAAAAGCAAAGATGAATATACTATAAAACTTTATAGCAGTATGCATCCTGTCGCTTTAATACATAACAGTAAGCTGTTGTGATGCTATCCTGATGGAAGGACACATTTCTGAACTATTATTCAAACCAGATGGTGCCTCAGATTTGAATATATAAACACTTCAGCTGTGGATTTAATGGACCAAGTTGGTAGGAAGTTTATTTCAGGTTCATCCATTTGGACTTTGCCTACAAAGCCAATAGAGGTTGCTTTACAGGGTGTTTCTAAGCTCCTTTCTAAATGAAACAGGTTAGTTTTAACACTGTTCACATAGCATAGGTGAAGCTTTAATTCTATAAAGAAAAAAAAATCCAAGGTTTCTAAATGTGGTAACATTGTAACATAAGGGTAGGAATCAGTATACTGGTTGCTTGATATTTAGTGATACATTTAATTGCTTTTGTGGTTCCAGATAGCAATTATTTCTAATATAATTTATTTTGCAGTGAGGGCCGAGGCAAGTTGACGGTATTTTCAGTTAAAGCTATGTTAGCAACCATGTGTGGTGGAAAAATGCTGGACAAATTGAGATGTAAGTATTTTTGTATTATTTGAAAGATTTTATTTTCAAATTAGGACTTTTAAACACTTTTAAATGAATGTTTTCAGAATTTTGGATAATGGTCTATTGAATTAGCTTTTTTGTTACCACATCACTCACTTTGCAGCAACTGGCTTAGAGTATGTGAATTATGCCACCTACTGTTCAGAGGGAAAAGTTGGTTGAATTGATTTGTTAGTGTTTCTTTTTTTAGTTTAAAGCAAGAAAACTCTGAAAAGATTCAGAATATAATGTTGACAATTAAAAGATCTTCCCACATTATTAAAAATTTTGCTTGAAGATGATTATGTTGAGCACTTTTAGTTAGAAAATAAATGTCATTACTTTCACTGGGCTTGGTCAAGTTTAGCCCTTTTCTTAATCACGCCATGCTTTATCAGGTGGTATTTCTTGTGATTAAACTGTTTTTTTTAGTACCTTAAGGTCAAGTGTAGTTATTTAGAAATTGACAGCCTATTTATTCAGTTATCTTTCCTTAATTTTTTTCTTCCTTCCTTCCATTTTGGCATTTTACTGTTCAGTAGATAATATTAGAGGGTGGTTAGATGAAATCAAAGGAGGTAAAATTCATAATTATTTAGGTTTCCTGCTTATCATTTTCATTTATTCAGTCACTGGATAGTCCATCCCTGCCTACGCTATACCAAGCACTGTGCTAGGTGCTTTACATATATTTTCTCACTGAATCCTTAAAGTTTCTTTGAGTGGCAGGTGGTATTTTCTCTGTTTTATGGGTGAGTTAACTGAGGTGGGAAAGCTGGGATTTCAACTCAGTCTGTAGCTTCAGAGCCCTGTTCTAAGCTACTGTGTTGTACTCCACTATGCTTGTCCTGTAATGGGAGGCACAGCTGTGATCAAAGTGCCATACTTTACAAGTAGCCATGGAGTGAGAAACTGTGGCAGATCTCAGGGACATGAGAGTGAAGCTGTGGGCTTTAATGAGGTATTGAGATACCCTGTGAGTTGATTGTTGAAGAAACTGGGTCATCTGTCCTGTAGTGTTTCTCATGCACTGGATTTCAATGATTGCATCCTCGTGATGTTCCTCTGTGCCCTACATTTTTTGTTTTAAATGAAAGATATAGAGGCTTCATCAGATTCAAGTACAAGTTTTTAGGCAAGGTTACTTCATAGGTGCATTTGTTTTCTGTACTTTTACTCAAAGTTGGAAAGCTAGATGGCTCACTAGATACAGATTTAGATATCTGAAGAAAGGTCTTAGGTAATATTTGGTCAGTGTCATCTGGGTATGTCATTTAAAATCAGCTGCAACGTAAAACCAATTTTTGGTAGAAAAAATTACAGTTTTATGTGAATACTATTCTGAGTTTTTTTCACATGGTATCTCAAAATATTCTTTTGGACTGCAATTTCTTAGTATTTTCTTTATCCTAGCATGGTATTTTTCTGAGGAAGATAATGTAATACAGATGATTATATTTCATTCAAACACAAAGAAAATAAAGTTGGGATTGTGTTGTTTTTTTTTAACAATGATGATACCAGATAAAGAAATATGCATTGCCATTTTTATTAGTACTGGAGAAACTGGTTGAAAATAGAAAATTGATTGTGTAATTGCACGTGCTAGATGACTCTGTGCTTTATAAGTTTCTATGATTAAACTTGCTACATTTACATAAAGCTGGTACCTGGCACATAGTAAGTGCCAAAATTTTGCCAAATATTAATTATTGATTGAGAACTAAAATTACTGTAATTCTCTGTTGTAACTGTTAGTGAAAAAGTGCAAATACTAGTTCTATGTGAAGTATGGAAGGGATCCAAGTGATAGCAGGTGTTTCTTTTTGTTGTTGTTGTTGTTGTTGTTTTTTAATGTGGCTTTTGAACTTCTTAGAGGAACACAAGTGACCATCATTCAAGTGGCACAAAAGTGCACATGCCTCAGCAAATGTGACACATCAGTGTGTTCTCAACACCAGATCATTGCACATCGTGTATGGATTAATGAAATACAGACCACACTAGGTCACTAATTGCCATGTTTATGTTATTCTGATGGATTTAAAACCTGGTTTATCTTCTTCATATTGAAAATTATGGTTTCTTTACCATCTGTAGCTCTGTTTCAGTATTTTTATCATACCGTAATTATCTTGGCTGGAGAACGCTTAACGTAAGTAAAAATTTCAGGTATTGAAGCCTGTCTCCACTTTTTAATTTTAATCATCCAGGGAGGAAACCTCTTTAAATGTGGTCTGTGCCTCTGATCATAATTTAAACTTTTTTTATCCTTTAGGGATGTTCTCTGATGCATCTAGGGCTAATTGTGAGGCCCTGTTTTTTTCTCCTCATATTTCCAGACTGCTGTGCTTTTTCAGCTGTTGAACTTTTTGTTGATGGTGGTGGTGTATGTGTCCGTGTCCTTTATTGCTGGTAAATGTGATGGTATTATCTATGTACTAATCTCTAGAAATCTCCCTTTGCTTCTAATTTATTTTTAATATGTTACTGACAGAGAAAATATAACCAGCCTTCTTAGTATTCTACTAAAGTTTGGACAGAAGTAATTACTCATATATTATGAGACAAGCACTTACTTTCATAGTATGATTGTTAGTTTTGGCTATTGTGAGAATTCTTGTTTTTTTTTTTTTTTTTTGTTTGTTTGCCTTTTTTAGTGTCACAATAGCACTTAAAATGACTTAAGCAATATTTGTGCTTTTAGTTTGAAACATTTCTTAATTAGATTTTCCAGGTCTCACTTAAGAGAGTTTCTGTCCCCAGGTGTTATTTATAGATAAGCGGTTAACTGTTGCAGCTGTTCGGGACTGTATTCTAGATTCAGAGGCAACTTAAGCCAGGATTCTAGATATTAATGATTTATAATCAGAATACTGACTTTAATTATCAGTGTGATAAAACCTCAGTAACATCAGGAACCCAAAAAATAACTCAGAGAAACAAAATATACAGGCTGTAAAGCCCACATTATTTGTTAAATCATACCTAATTATCAACTGATTTAACTATGTGATTCATTTGTCTAATTCTGCTGTTTTCTAAGAAACTTAATCTCTTATTCAAGCCCCATCTGTCTGATAGTAAAAGATAGGAGCAGATGATTTGTGCAATTTATCTTTAAATCCTTTAGAAAACTGGTGCCACTATTTTGAAGGGCATTCTAACAGCGTGTGTCAGGGTGGCCTTGAGAATATTTATATCCAGTGACTCAGTCTGCTTCTTGAGGGTGTCCTGAGGAATAATCAGAGGTGTACCCCAGGTTTTATGTATGTTTGTTGCAACATTTTTAATAACATGTGAAAACTTGAAACAGCTTTAGTGTCCAAAAGTGAGAGCTCAGTTAAACTTTGATATATCCACACGACTGAATATACTGCCTTTAAAAATATGCTTCAGATCAAAATGCATAAATGTAATACAGTTTTATAAAAAATTATTATACACATATAAAAAGAAAGAAATATATCAAAATGGTAGTGCTATTAGGTATTTTTTTCTGGATTGTAGCATGAAAATGGTTTTATAATAATAATTTATATTACTTACATTTTTGTGTGTTTTTGATAGACTACACTTTGAGTAGTCAGAGGAAAGGTGACCTGAGGTGCTGTTTTTGCTCAGAACTGGCAGTTCTGACATTTCAGTTGTTTGCTTCCTTGATGTTTCATTAACAGACTATAGAGGGCCAACCTTTGAAGTCATAATTAAGCAGTTTCACCTGTTCAAAATTTAGCATCCTCTGTGTAATTTTTTTAACTACCTGTCACTGCATATTATCCTGGCAATTTCTGTTAATCATCCTTTTGCTTCATTAGCCGAAAGTTTCTCTTTAATCTGAGTATTTTTCCACATTTACATTTCTCATATAACCAAAATGTTTTAGAACTGGAAATAAGTAAGAGGTAAGTCCTCCATCTGCATTTTATGAAGAAGGAAGGGAGGCCTGGAAACTTGTGTTGGCTAGTTCCTGGCTGAGTTAACACTACAAGCCCAAGGCAGGCTGAATCCCATCCTCTAGCCTCACTCTGACTTAATGAATGATGTAGGAATATTCATGAGTTTGAAAATAACACACACTTGGATTTGGTTACATATAGGTATTTATGAACATGCAGATGTGTGTACATGTTTTTGTGGGTTAGGTTGCTCATTTGGTAGAAAGATGACAGGAGGAGATGAATCATTGGCCAGAAAAGCTGACATATAGAAGAAAATGGCTTTGCATGTGTAGACTTGAGTCTTTATTGTAAACAGCCCTATCATCTTGCAGAAGTGTATGGTTGGTCAGGTGGGGACCAGAGGGGAATGGATAGATGTATAGATGCAATGAGTAAAACCAGGGTTGGGAGAGGGTACAGCTCAAGTGGTAGAGTGCATGCTTAGCATGCATGAGGTCCTGGGTTCAATCTCCAGTACCTCCTCTTAAAAAAAAAATAATAAAACTAATTAACCCCCCAAATCCCCCACCCCAAATTTCTTAAAATAATAAATTAAAAAAAAAAAACCCAGGGTCATTATCACCAGGGGAAAAAAATATGTATGTAAAGATGGTAGAATAATAGCATTATTTTGCCATTACACAAAAGCCAGAATATTTTTTAAAGTGTATACACATGTGTCTTTAAGGGCTTGATTATGGATTTTTCACAAGGGAAAGGCCTATATTTTTATCTGGAAATAACTAATGGGAAATTAGCATACCTTCTTTCAGAGGTATATAAATTGAAAAATTACTGGGGAAGTGAACCGGTCATCTGGGAAGTAATTTATTCCCTTAATGCCGGAAGGGTTTAGGGCTTTAATTAGAGGACTAGTTAAATTTTTTAGATATTTTTATTAAATTTTATTGTCTTGTATTTGTTTCTTTGGTAAAATATTTTTTGTATGTATGTAGTGAATCACACTTAGATTCATTGTTACACTTTATTTATGATAAAAAAGTTAACAATCACTCTTCAGTGTTTTTGTTACAGATAAGAGAAGCCTAATCTTTAAAAAAAAAATTGCTGTTTTAAATCAGTAACTCAAGAAGTAATAACTTCTAAGTAATAACTGTGCCTTCAGTTTTGGGGTCTAGCAGTGTTTCTCTTAAAACCAACCAACCAACAAACATGCTTCTGCTTGTTCCTTTACTACTTTTATATGGGCCTATTAATAGTTTAAATAGTAAGTATAGTTTCTTTTTTCAAGAATTAAAAATTTTTTTACTACTTTGAATCTATTGTATGATAAAGCAGCTAAGTGTAGTTGAAAATAATACTCTTAGTCATTTCACTATCCAATCCCTCCTTTTATTGCTCTGAAGTTAGATGTAGATTTGTTGGTGTGGATGTATACACTTAAGTTTTTGTGAGTGGAAGCTATACACATGGTATTTATATACTTGGTAGCTGAAATCTCCAGTCTTAAATATTCCTACCATTAGTGGCTACAAGGTAATAACTTGCTAGTTTGTATCAGTTATGAAAACATTGAGTGGCCACAGAAAACTTGACTAGCAGTTACTTAAAACCATTGGGATTTATTTTTCTCAAGTAAAAATAAGTCCAAAGGCTGGCAAGTTCAAGATTGATACCATGACTTAGAGATGTCACCAAAGACTTGGGTTCCTTGTGTCTTCCTGCTCGCCATATGTCTTTCCTCAAGATAATCAGTGACTGCTCTATGCCAGGCTTCATACCCATTTTAAGCAGAAAGAAGAAAGAGATGCCTCTATTAGGAAAGCAAAAGCTTTACCACAAATTCACTCCAGAATTACAATGTGCAAAAGAGGCTGGGAAGTCATTTTTTAAGGGGAGCACATCAGCGTTCAGTTAGAGAGCGAGAATGGGAAAATAGATACAGAGTAGTGGGCACCTTGCAGTGCCCACCACATCCCGTATTGACCCTTAGTTTTCACTTAGATTAAGAGGATGATTATTTTCCTTGTTACAAGAAGAGCAGCCAGCTATTTGAAAATTAAGTTTTTATGCTCTTCCCTCCTTCAAAAGGCATCAGTTATTCACATAATTCGTAATCGGTCTTTAAAGCTGTATGTCTGCTGTCTTGAACTCTGTTTCTAACTGCCTGCAGGATGGTTCCACTTGGAAATTTGCTGAATAGTTCAAATATAGTTATGTTCAAAGCTAAGTATCTATCTTCAGTTTGGTTATTTCAGTCAGGGTTGTCAGCATGTTTTTGAGCTAGATATTTAGAATAATCTTAATTTTTGAAATTCCTTTATTCCCTAGTCTAGTTTGCCACCAAGTGCAGTTTTCTTCAAGAAATTGAAGATGTCTTGGAACTGACACCCCCCCTCCTCCCAAGTACTGTCACTCCTGTAATTCTGACTCTCACCTCCTTACTTGTGCATTATTTACAAGGTTTTCTAGCCGATGTCTCCAATCCTGTTCTTCCTCTTTTATTCATTTTGCCAGTTGTTAACAGTCTAATTTTCTTGAAACCTAGCTTTCAAAATATTTCTTCCCTACTTGAGCGTTTTTAAACAAAATTCAAAATGTTTCCTCTTTTAGCATTTTCACTCATAGCATACTTTCTAAATTCAATCTTTATCTTTACTTCTCAGCATAGTCTGTCATAGTCAGAATGTTCTCAATGCACTGTTTCCTGCCTCCTACCACTGATAGTTACACTCTATAAATTCCTGCCACAGAGACTTTTTATCCCACTTAAAAAAAGTTATAGTTGATTTACAGTATTATCTTGATTTCAGCTATATGTTTCAGGTATACAATAGAAAATTGAATAATTATAGATTATATTCCACTTAAAGTTATTATAAATTATTGGTTATATTCCCTGTGCTGTACAATATGTCCTTGCAGTTTATTTATTTTATACATAGTAGTTTGTACCTCTTAATCTCCAACCCTCATCTTGCCTACCTCCCTTTCCTCTCTCCACTGGTAACCACTAGTTTGTTCTCTGTTTCTGTGAGTCTGTTTCTGTTTTGTTATATTCATTTGTCCTACTCATCTCTGGTTGTGCTCCCAAACCCCTACTCTCAGCCTGTTTTGACCTCATCATTCCAGATCCTGTTTTTCAAGGCCAAGCTTCTAAATTTCTTTTTTGACAATTCTTGCCTCTGTGTGTGTGTGTGTGTGTGTGTGTGTGTGTGTGTGTGTATGTGTGTATGTATATGTTTTAGATCTATTCTACACTATGTTTTGAAGAAGTGTGGTGTAATGGAATTTCTTTGGAGTCAGATAAGTGTGGGTTTAAATCTTGATTTAGTCACTTACTAACTTTTTGACCTTAAGAAAGTTAACCTTTCCAAACAGTTTCCTTATCTAAATTTTAAATGATTATGTACATACACATGTGCGTGCAAACACACACACACCTTTTTGTGACAGTAAAATGAGCTAATGTTTACTGAAGTATAGTAGTACTTAATATTGGAGATTACCACGTGAAAACAAAACCCCAGGGTAACAGTGTTTTAAACAAAGTTGAAGTTTATTTTTCTCTTATATAAAAGAAGTCCAGGAGTATATAGTCCAGAGGCTGGTATGGTAGCTTTATGTTCATCTGGAATCCAGACTTTCTATATCTTTCTTTTCTACCATTCTAGTGTATGATTTCTACATCAAAAATGAGATTGCCATATAGTCCAAGGTGGCTGTGGGAGCTCCAGCAATCATAGCTGCATTACAAATAGCAAAAAGAGGAAGGAAAAAAGGGTGTATTCCCAGTGTAGTCAGCTTTCTTTAACCAGCTTTCCTGAAAGTCTCTCACAACCCTTCTGCTTATAGTCTCCCTGGCCAAATACCTAGTTGCCTGACCACAACTTACTAAAAGAAGGCCACAAAATTTAACCTCTTACTTGGTTGCATTGATGCAGAAAATGAAATTGGTGTTCTACTACTAAGGAAGGAGATAAGAATATTGGGTAGCTGCAGGCAGACTCAGCCATAGTTACCCATTGTGGTGCCTGCTGGCAAATGGTGAGGTTTAACAAATACCTTGTTTCTCTTCTTTCTGTTCTATTTAGAGTCAGCTTAGGACTTACTTCTTTGTTGCTTCATAAGTATCTTATTTTTCCAGCTACACTGAATTTTTCTTGGGGGATAAGAACCATGTATCATACTTCTTTGCTGTGTTTCAAAATATTTAGCAGAGTGCTTGGTACTTGGACCACTTAGTAAGAACATCTTACTTTCCACTAGGACCATACTTTTAGCCTCTTGTTAGATTTTTCCCACCTAATAGGTATTTAATATTTTTCCTTCAGCTACAACCTAGCAGCTATCATGAGAGGAATGTACAGACAGTTTTATTTCTTTGGTAATTTCCTGTTTTCTAATGCTTAAAAGTTATACTATGGAGTTGATAATCTAAATTTTTTCTTTCTTTGATTAATGTATTTTAAATATTGGTTTAAAAAATTTTTTTTCTCTACACCTATTGCTTTAGGATGAAATACCAGGTTGAACCTAGAGAGTAATGCATATATGTACCTTACATCTATCTATCATATATATATCTAATATACCTGTTCATTGTGCATATATAGAATATGATTTTTCAAAATGCCATGTTTGGAAAGGCCTCAGGAAATTATTTTTTGTGCATATTTAACTCACTGATTTGTTTGTAAGAAAGCTGAATAGTTTGAAAAAAAGCTTAGGTTAATAATTGTCAAGTTGTTTTGAGCTCCTAGTTGTTTTTCTTTTTCTCCCCAACTGGGTGAGAAGAGAGGAATAACTAACGGGAGACTGGAAACTCTGCAAAAAAATAAATAGTCGTATTTTTGGAAAGGTCTTTCCCATCTATGGGTCAGACTTTATGTAAAAATAGGATCTTATAGTAACAAAGTATCTGGTGATAGAAGAGTTTTTATGAGTTTTTAAAAATTCTTCTCTGGAACTTACTAAATGGAATTTTTCTAATTTTAATTTTTATTTTTTTTTGAGGGGGGTGGTCATTAGGTCTGTTTATTATTAGTTCTTTTTTTTTTTTAATGGAGGTACAGGGGTTTGAACCCAGGGCCTCGTGCATGCTAAGTATGTGCTCTACCACTTGAGCTATACCCTCCCCCCAAATGGATTATTTTAAATAAACAAGTTATATGCTTCCTTGAGATTTATTTTCCTGTATAGAAATATATTACATCATTAATATATGAACATACAAATATAGTACAATTTCTTTCATCCCCCATCACCAATATGCAAATGTATTCTTACACTCAAACATGTACATGTCTTATATAAATGCGTATGTAAATGTAAGCGAGAAAGACAGCTGCTACAAATTCTTCTTGGAACAAAGTGAGGTATAATTGAATAAAAGAAAAGTTATATATCATTCAGTTAGGTACAGAAAGAGTAGGGAGGTAGTCCTGTGTGGATGGTTATTGGATTTGAAGTTCAGGTTCTTCTGTTAAGTGGGTGGGGCAGAGGGGCCTCACCAGCAGAGTAACCACACAGCGAATGAGAATACCTGTTAACTAAAAATCGTATTAACTTTATGATGCTTTTTAATGATACTTTTGGACTGGTATACAAATGACATAGAGCTGTTTATTAAAAGTTGGTTTTTTGTTTTTACAGTTTGACTTTATTTGGTTTTGTTCTCATAGATGTTTTCTCCCAGATGTCAGATTCCAATGGCTTAATGATAATTAGCAAGTTTGACCAGTTTCTGAAGGAAGTGCTGAAGCTCCCAACAGCTGTCTTTGAAGGGCCATCTTTTGGTTACACAGAGCACTCAGTCCGCACCTGTTTTCCACAGCAGGTAAGGACAGTTTTCTAGAATCTAGGACTTGAGGAGCTCCCATCCCCTCCTCCACCTTCTGTCAGATTTCACCAGATTGCTTCAGTCTAGGGATGTAGGCCTTGAGCTGGGGACGAAAAAGAGCTTTAAGTCAGGGGAGGGGGTGTGGAAAAGAGGGGGGATAAAAAAATTCACCTGAGAACTCTTTTTTGGGAGTGGGGAGGAGTCTTCTCTGAAAAAAGGATAACATTTGAAATATTTTAAATTACTAAACATTTCAAGAAAAAATATTTAGGATGAAGTGATTATATTATTGCCACTGGACATATATTCCTCTCCCTAATGAACTTTTCAACTGTGAAATATAGCAATTTTGATATAAACCTCAGTACAATACTGGATCATTGTTTCCCGAGCACTGAAGACAAGGAACGCTGTGCAGCTCAGCTGCCGGCTCAGAATCCCTCAATGTGCATTTTCATATGGAAGATAGAGTTGGTTTCCTGTTTATTTGTGGGTGTCCTTTTGTGGTCCTGCTCTAGAGGCTGGTGTGAGTGTATTCCTGAGATTTAAACTATACCTCCAAGGACTTAGAGCAGAGTGGATGCTGGCTGTAGCATCTGTTTTTTTCAGGTAGAGATGAGATAAAGAAGCTTCACACTAGACTTAGAAAGTTTGGGAAAGCAGGCAATTAAGAAAAAAAAAATCTATGTTAAAACTAATGGGTAGGGGGGCTGAGGGTATAGTTCAGTGCTTGGCATGTACAGGGTCCCGGGTTCAATCCCCAGTGCCTCTGTTAGAGGAAAAAGATTTTAAAAAAATTTAAAAACCTAATGTGTAAAAGATAAACAGAAATAAATACACAAACATCTCATACAACTCAATAACAAAAAAACGAACACGCACATATCCCTTTTTACATTTAAAATTAAGAACTCATGTTTGTCTGAATTCAGACTTCCAAATAATATTTTACAGTTTGTCTAGAGATTACTCACCTTTAGCACTGAAGGCAGAGCCCACAGTACGGGAGTTATTTTTAATAACTTCTGAAGCGATGTTCTTCCCAAATTTGTACACACTTTGGCTGGTTGCTTTTGTGGAAATTCGTCTCTATACATTATTTTTTTTCTCTCAGCATAAATGGCGATATCAGCCTTTAGCAAATTAAAAGTATCTATGCTTCAATTATTCTAGTAGAGCATAGTTTGCATTTTCCCCCAAATAAATGTGCATTTTCAAAGGATTTGAGGCTGTCCAAACATATACTGGTCCACAGATGTGCTGCAGGTATTAAAATGCCCTACAGAGATACAAGTGAGGATGAGTAGGATGAAGATACCACAACCATTTTTCATTTAGAACTCATCTCACTGCTGCTGCTTTATTAGTGCCATCACATTGACCGGCTGCCTCCACAGGGCTCTGGGGGAATCTTGTATGTGATGTTCGTGTGGCTTTTCACACAGATGCTTCCTGGAGGTCAGGCTAAAATTTGATCAGTTCTGGAATGCTACTATTAAGTAAAGCAGTGTCAGGACGGGGAAGGGAACTTATACAAGGAAGTATCAGTGTAGAACATTTGACCAATGGATGATAATTCTATGGTGCACTAAACCTAAAGTAATCTTTGATTAAATTGTAACGTGAGTGCTAAAATGAAAACCTAAATTGGAGTAACAGTTTAAAATGTTAAAGAAGATTTAAAAAATTCCAATTGTTAATTCTATCTTCTAGAAGTTGGAAGTCTTCTTCTAAGACTTCTGTCTAGAATTCTACATGTTACCTTTTTTGTGAGGCCTTTGAACTCACCACCTGATTGGTGCTTTTTACCTGCTTCAGATTCTTATTTAAACAATTCAGCCTTGTTTTGATAATATGCCAAATTTGGAAAAGTCAGAAAAGCTTATTGCAAAAGAAATACAAGCTGCTGATAGAATGACCAAAGAAGAAGAAAGAAAGAGAAAGACAGTTTGGACAAAGTTTCATGCAGCAAGAGTTAAATTCAATAAATTTGTTTGTTTGTTTGTTTGTTTCTGAAAATGAGCGTTTCCTGTGCAGTTTGTTTTCCTATGTATGTATTCCCTTGGTGTGCGTTAGCCTGTGCACCCTCAGTAGGGAGCGGTGTTGGTGTAAAGTGGGGTTTGTGTTGTTGGTTTATATGTAGTTTCCCCCAGCATGTTCATGTTCTGGGCTGAAAAAGAAATGATCGTGATTAAAGAGAAAGTATGACTATTTTAGTAAAGAAGCTGAAAATCCTGCAGAAGGACCTTCCTTTAGTGAAAGAAGTGGCTGGTTTGGAGGATTCTGCTTTTAGTAATTTATCTTAAAGCAGTCATGGATATAAACACAGACTTATTTACAAGAATATGTATTGCATTGGTGTTCATAATAGCAAAAAGTTGGAAACAACCTAAAAGTCCCAAAATGGGAAATTGATTATATAAACTATGGGATATTTATGCCATAAAATAGCATACATCTACCAAAAATTATATCATGGAACCTTTTTTATTATGTGAAATATTAGTCAAGGCTATTAAATTTGGATGTTTAATGTGAAAAAAAATTTTGCCGACTTTTCACAATAAAGGATGTGGATTTATGTAACTTAGTAGCTTTAAAAACATCAAAAATTAAAAGCATTTATAAGTCAATTCAACAGAATGCATCTACCGGAATAGTTAAAATTCAGTGACTGACACCAAGTGTTGGTCAAATTTGGAGCAACCAGAAATCTCATATAAGCCACTTTGGAGAAGCCCTGGTGTTTTCTTACAACCCTAAACAGACACCTACCCATGACCTAGCAATTCTGCTCCTAGGTTTTTCCCAAGAGAAATGAAAATTTATGTCCACAAAAAGGCTTTGACAGGAATGCACTTAGCAGCCTCAGAGGCATCCTAGAAAGCATCCTTAGTAATAAAACATTGGGATAAAGCTAATTCAAGAGATAATATGTCTGGAATTTGCTTCAAAATAATCCAGGTCAAAGGGATAGAGAAGGCATAGATGAAACAAAGTTTCACCCCAGTTTTTCCAAACTTCAGAGTTTTGGGATGCATTAAAATTTTTTCCTTAGAAAGATGATTCTATTTGTTTTATTATTTATTTTTTAGGTTCATGGTGACCTTAGTTTGAAGAGTCTCGTTCACCTTGCAGAGGATTTAAAATTTGCTGCCTGTCTTTATGAAAGGGAAACCTGAGTGAGTAGAGAGGAGAGTTAGGGAGAGGAAGTGAGAGAGGGAACAGGTGCATTTTTTCAATCAATGTTGCAGGAGATATGGTTGATAATACTTTATGGGACACTGCACCGCCATCTCTGTGGTTCACAGAGGGAGAGGGAAGTAGGGTAGAAAAGGGATTATGTTACTGCCGATTTTCAAAATAGCAAGAATATTTCTTGCCTGGATATGTCCTTTGATTATACTTTGACTGACATACATTCTTCTGCTGTATGCCAAAGTGACTTTTCTTCCCACTGTATCTTTGAAATGAGACATTTTCTGGATGTTTGGACCTTGATTTCCAGAATACTGAATAAAATTTGGCAAAAATTGCCTGGCACATGAATACCTGTATTTGTGTATTTCATATGTATTCTAATTAAGCAGATTTTACAGCCTCTGTTAGCAGCCGCTCATTAGCATTATAATCTAGTGTGGGTTAGTACCATGTTTCATTGATTGGAAGACATTTTTCACACCTTAACATCTCTCAGGATACCTCGTATGGCCAGTGGCATCTTACCATTGCAGTTGGCCAGGCAGTGGTTATGATGGATTGTCACTTCCAAGTATGAACTTGGTCACAGCTGTTCCAGTTGTCACTTCAGCTGAATTATGTCCACTTTTGGTACTGTGTGTGGTGTCATTTCAAATGTTCTCAGAAAGGATGCACTCTGATTTAGCATTAAATAAGAAGTTATTGTACAGAAAGCCATGGACATAACAGGGGAATAAGTTTAATATTAATGAGATACATATTGATTATTGGAGGAATTCCGTATTTTCTTACAAAGCAACACCAGGTGCTTTCAGAACCTTTTTTTTTTAAAGGAAAATATCCACAGATAGATGTGGCTGTATTACTTTTTTTTACTGAGATGTGACCAAAATAATTTCTTGTCACTCAAAGTAGCACAACTGAACCTTGGCGAAATTGCTAGATCCTTCTGAATAGATGAAAGGAATTTCAGTTCAAGAGGCTGGTGTGACGGATTCACATGTCACGAAGGATTACAGTTAATTAAGTCATTGAGTTAGTTTAATTGGCTAAGTGTTTTTCTTTCTTAGTGGTAGGAAAAAAATAATGGTGTATCTTATAAGTGGTGGTGTCTTAGACTGGATGAAATACAGCGTATAAAATGGATTTTGTAATGAACAGGTCTATGGTAATGAAGTGTGTATCACTGGCATTCATTAGATTGAACAAAATTTTAGAGACCTAGGAGGTCTTGTTTTGTTGAGGTTTTGTTCCTTTTGGGCCTGTGGAGGACAGTGTCTTACTAAATTCCTTAGGTAGGAATGACAAGTGGCTCCAAGATTGTTTTCTCTTTAAAAAAAAAAAAAAAAGATTTTTGTTAGATAGAAGTGCTTACTGTGTAGATGCTATGGGAAAGGTCCTCCCCTCTGTTGTTACTCATGAGCTGAAAACAGGTTCTGATGAAATCAGTCCTGGTTCCCTGGCCCCAGGGCAGGGCTGAAGGCTGCTGGACGTGCAGTGTTGGGGGCCGCTGGCCCAGCTGCCTCTCTGGGGCTCACTGGTGGCACAGCCTAGCATGCGCTCCCTACTCGAGAACTGCAGGGTTCACTAGTCTTCAGGGAAAGCAGGAAGATTTTTTGCCAAAGAAACCCTCAGGACTCTGGTCTCATAGTCACTTTACTTACCAGCCAAATGGCGTCTAAAGAAGAGGACGATGCCCGCTCAGAGACTGCTTTTGTTTCATTATTCCTTTTAATCATAAACAAATTTGAATTTAAGTCAACATTTTAAAAAACAGCTTTGTTAATGTCCTTAGTTTGCTTTTTAAAAAACCTTGCTAACTTCTTGTTGCCTACTGGATGAGATTCTTAACCAGACGAAATGGTGCTTATCAATCCAACCCCCAACCTGTCTTTTCACCTTCATTCCTGATTCCCTCGGCACGCCATGGGTTCTTTTTAGATATTGCCCCAGTGCCACGGGGGCTGTACCATTCACATTCCCACCAGCAGCGTATATATAAAGCTGTCTCTTTCTCCACAGCCTTGCCAACAGCACGTGTTCTTACAGTTAGGAATTTTTGCCAGTCTGATAGATGAGAAACGTTTTGATTTGAAACTTCCCTTGTTTTAAGTAATGTGCATTTTGAGTGAGCGAAAATGCTACGCTTCTTCTCTTTGTTTATGCGATTAGTTCTCACTGAAATGTCAGTAACCTTGGACCGTCTCTCTCTCCTCCATCAAAGGCCGCATATTTCAAAGCACAGCTGAAATAGCTCCTCGACTTTGATGCTCTGAATCTTTCCATGTGGGATTAATTGCTTCCTCTTCGGCAGTCCCTGGCACATTGCATCTAGCTCACTTGTGCCCTGAAGGGACGCACCTTGCTTTCCTTCATCTTTATGTCCCCGTAACTCAGCAGTATCTGGAAAATCGACACTTCCTTGATATTTGTTGGATTAACTGAGTAATGGTTTTAAATCAAATGTGGCATGAGAAAGTATCTTGGCTTGAATTCTAATCGCAAGCTTAAAGCTCACAGATGTACTAACATTTTTGTTTCCATTGATGATACTATACCATGATTTTCTCAAATGAAGCAATCTTTGCAATGAGGAAAATACAGAATTTCAGAATTTTTGGAGGGTTTTTCAATCTTTTAAAAAAAAGCTATACTAAGTAAAAAGTATCTCTGATAAAAAAGCACAGCAACACTGCATTGTTGTGTCATTACAAAGTGCTCTCATCTTCAAAGTCCACAAGAAGTCTGTGATGTGGACAAATTCAGGGTCTAGTAATAATTGAAAGGCTGACCCATAGCGCTGGCCCTGTAACCAGTTAATGTATGCCCAAAATATTTCTGTAACTCTGCATAAAAGTTTATTTAGAAACATTTTAATCTGAAAGATTTTTAAAATGTTCTTTTTAAGTCTGTTAGCTAAATGTCATACACTGTTTAACTGATTATCGAGTAAGTGAGAGGGCAATGGATAAGAAACATTTACCTGTTGCCCATAAGGAAATAGGAGTTTTTGGTGGAAATGATGAGATTGGAAACTGCAGCTATGATGATCTAATGCTGAATTATTTTACTTGTTTTGTCGTGTTATTTTAGTGATACTGGAGTTCTCATTTTTAAGACATGGTTCCTCCCCTCTTTTAAAATAGGAAAGTTGTAGCCAAGGTGGAGGGAGGGAAGTGAGAATGGCATCTAGACTAATAATTGTCAGTATTGAGGATGAGAATAACAAAGAGTGGGGAGGTAGGCGACAAATAGGAACACGGTTTCTAAGAAAAATATGAGTGCATACAGAGATAAAAACAGCCTCAGTGTTTTATTGAGGAAGGCATAAATAAATCATGATGTTTTTGCTCAGTGGATCAGGCAGCTGTTAAAATGATTAGAAAAGAAGACCTTATAGTAAAACAATGAAATATTTAATACAGTATTAAGTAAAAAAACAGGTTATAAATTTTTATCTACCCTATGTGCATAATTATATAGAAACATACGCATTTGGAGGGAAATACAGAAAAATAAGAATTGTGGGAATGTGCATTATTTACAATTTTATTACAGTTTTTGTTGTAAATATTGTGTTATAAAAAATATAGAGAAACACAAAGAATGTGTTCAACTCAAAAGGAAAAAAAAAAAAAAAAAAAAAAAACCCCAAAAAGGTAGGAAAAAGAGCCAGCCTATCATTCACGTAGTTATTTACTAAGTCCTGGAATTTTAGAGCTGGCAGTTCTGTCCCACCAGTTCTCAAGCTGTCTGGTTTCAGGACATTTTTATACCGCTCCCCCCACTCCCAAATATTTGAGGATCCCAGAGAGTTTTTGTTTATGTGGATTATATCTAATAATATTTCCATGTTAGAAACTAAAATTGATAAATTTTAAAAATATTTATTAAGTTCTTTAGAAAGAACAATGATAGACCTATTACACATTAAAATAATATATTTTTATGAAAAATGTGTGTTCAAAAGCAAAATAATTTAATAAGAATGCCATTGTTTTCTATTTTTTGCAAATTTCTTTAATATTTGGCTCAAGGCAGCTCAATTCTCATATCTGCTTATCCATTCAGTCATGATACGTTGTTTTGGTTAAAGTATGGAAAGAAAATCTGGTCTCCCACAGCTGTGTAGTTGGAAAAGGGAGGAATATTTTAATAGCTTTTCCAGATGATTGTGGATATGCCATGTTGCCCCTGGAATCCCCCACTGTACACTCATGAGAGAGATTTAAAAAGGCAAATAATGTCTTAGTATTATTATGAAAACAGTTTTGGCCTCATGGGCTCCCTGGAAGTGTTGTAGGAACCTGCCAGGGGGCCTCTGACCATACTTTGTGAACCACTGCTCTGGCCCCACAGGGGTGAGAAAAGGGAAACCAGAATTTTAAATGATTTCCCCCAAATCACGTAGTTACGGGAAAACAGAGCGCTGGGATATAGTTCTGGTTTCCGTTCCTCATGCTTTTGGAGGACTTCAAATTACAATATGATCTTAGGACAACTTTTGGAAACTGATCATGAGTGTACTTATGAGGGAGTTCTGAGATATCAAATATAAATGTTCCTTTTCATCTGAAAGATGAAAAATCTCCACAAAACTCCATGATAGGTGAATCAGAACTTTTTAGGGAATGTAGCATTAGGATTGTAAGCGGATTTGTAAAAGTGTAATTTTTAACAAATATAAGAAGATGCAGAAATATTAATTTAAACATTAAGTTTATAACAAATAGCATGTTTAATGTTTGTTAACCACCTCATACTAGCTAGAAAACTCCCTAGCATCTTCTTTCTCAATAATTCTAAGTAGACACTTCCAGTTTCATTTTGGCTTATTGCGGTTACTTGCATATCCATAACCAGAGGCATTTTCCGTGTCTGGACCTCCACTCAAATGCTGGGTGACTTTCTGGTATTATTTCTAATGTTGTTCACCCATTTCTCCAAGATTCCAGTGAGATCGCAGAAACATTAATGACTTGGATGTCTGAGATGGAAAGCACTTTGAAAACTTTCTTTAGCCTGTTTGAGTAGGCATTTCTCAAACCACACCATCAATGCACAGCTATGTATTAAGGGCCTTTGGATGATAACTTTATACTGTTGTCACCCTCATTCAGCCCTCTTGCATACATGGCAGAACCTTCCCCTCCCTCCAGTCAGTGCTGGCTTGGAGTCTCTGTCCTGGATCTGAGACTTTCCTTCAGATTTCTTCATCTTTTTTGAAGTTAAAATTGTAAAAGCTGCTTTCTTGCTCTCCCATCTCCTTTACCTCCCTTTTCTATTCCCTGCTTACCAGTTTCTTTTAAATATTATTCTCAGTAAGAATGACTTCCAGTTTACATACACTGGACTCAAGATTCTAACAGTTGCCAAAAAGATGCACAGAAGTAAGTCTGTGTTGGCCTCTGTTTGCATGATGGGAACCATTGTTGGGAAGGTGTCATGGTGGATCAGAGGAGAATCCTGGAGGCCACTGTCCTCCTGATTAAACACCACAATGCCTTTGCTCCTGACTTCCAATTTTTGTTGAATATTTTAGTGGTAAAAATCAAAGTTATTTTATAATCAATCAGTAATATCTTTGTTAGCTCGAACCAATTCTTAATCTCTTTTACCTTTTTTTTCCCCCTGAAATAAAGTAGTTTAAAGTTTTATGGGGAAAGGCTGCATTTTTTTTAATACCCTGTTTTTCACTTCAAGGAAAGTGGTGGGACAGAGAACACAGTTACTTGGGAGAGTGAGATGAAATTCTGTATGCCTTTTGGCTTTACCTGACTCCCAGCCCTACGCTGCCGCCCCTCCCAACCTTGAATGGTGGTCCCAGCGCCTGGGAAAGACCTGCTTGCTGGGCTGCGCATCTCCTGTTCTCCTGTGTTTCCCCTTTTGAGTCCACTCTTGTTTTGGAATAAAGTTTGAAGTGGGGGCCTCAGTGTCCAGGTTTCAGTTACAAAACTGTCGTGTCAAGTTGTGTGGCACTGCATTTTCCTCCTTTTTCTTTTCATTTTAGAGCTGGAAGGATATTTTGTGGGTTAGAGGAAATAAAAAGAAAATTCATTAGTTTGAAATATTGTTAAGGATTTGTTCTGTCAACATCCTATGACTTTTTCCTAGACTGTGTTCTAATTTTCTGTGTCTCCGTGGAACTTAATTATATCAATGTTTCACATACCGTGGAAACTTACTATATGTTTGCTTAAAAAAGAGAAATAAAGATGGAACAGAGAAATGCAGCCTTGCCAGGAGATGGTATACTGAAAGGAGTACTGTGGTGGACATTTGGATACTTAAGTTATAATCTCATCCTTATAATAACTATCTTTGTGACTTGGTCAAATTACTACCCTGGGCTTTAGTTTTCTCTTCTATAAAGTGGGAAGGTTGTTAAATGATATCTGAGTGTTTGCTCCTCACTTTAGTATTTATTCAGCAATTACTTCCTAGTGCCTGGGGTGCGCCCGGCAGTGTTAGGAATGCTAGAAATATGGCAGACAACCAGATGGCCAACACCAGCTGCTCCTGTTGACATTTTATAATCAATTGTGTGATGTCTGTTTCCCCGGCTGGATAACAAAAATAGTGATTTGAGGGACACCTGAGTTGTAGTCCTAATTTGGGTAGGACCTTTACAAGTCATTTAAATGTGTTGTTCCTTCATGATCTCATCTGTAAAAGGAAGATAGTAATACTTAGCCTGTTTATCTTATGCAGTTGTTTGAAGACTCAAAATAACGTACATGGAATTGCATCTGAATATAGCAGCAGTGTATAGGATAGTGTGTAGCAGTGTCTGTAGTAATGCAAAATATTGCTTGTTTTGCTATAAAATTTCCCATGTAATTCATTCTCCCTTGGTTGGGAAATTCCTAAATTAACTTAATCTTGGAGTTCAGAGTGACTTGAAAAATATGGCATATATTTGTTTTTTCTTCTCTTCACAGAAAAAGATAATGCTAAACATGTTTCTAGACACCATGATGGCCGATCCTCCTCCCCAGTGCCTTGTCTGGCTGCCTCTGATGCACAGGCTTGCCCATGTCGAGAACGGTAAGAAGAATTTGTATCATTCTTTAGGTTGTAGGAAGCCTATGAACGGACAGTATTTGTGATGTCCTTAGCTATTATCATTGGAAATTATAACTGCACTCCATCATTTGAACTTATGGTTTTAGCTTTCAAAAGAAGAATATTTATTTCTCCAAAAAAAAAAAAAAAAACGAGAGGGGACTTACTACTTAGGTAGGATACCAAGAGGTAGTCATATCAGGCCATAAAACTTGGTGGTTCAGACTCTAGGCTCTTCCCCCCCCCCCCCAAGATTCCAGATGGTGGTTTTCTGCTTGAACCCACCTTACTTAGCCATGACTTCTTTTTTGTTTGTTTGTTTGTTTTAATTTATAAAAGCATAGCTCCAAAAATTTAGATATATTCAATTATCAACCATTAAAACTATACTTATTTTGGAATAGTTTAAAGGAAAATAGCTAAGATAGAATTGGGTCTTGGTTTTCACCTATATTCAGTTTTTTTCTTTACTATTGAGTTACTCTCAGTATCCTTCCCTGTAGTTTGACTTAAATCTTTGTTTCACTTAGAATTGAAATGGTACTTACCTCTTAGTTCTTGGGTTTTTCTGCTATTGCCATCAATTTTTCTCCTTGTTTAGGTTGAGTTCATTAAAAGAAAGGCCCTAGTTTTTCTCTGGAACCTCCCTTCCATCAAGGTTCTTGCCTGTCTCTCCTCCTTCCACTAAGGAGGAAGAGTGACATCTAGGCGGCACTAGGAAGCAGAGGCCTCTTTTTTCATTTTGTAAGAATGAGGGAGCGCTAACATGCTGTTTTTATTTTCTCACCTCCTAGTCAGGCCTTTTTTTTAGTTTTTAAACTTCTCAGCCTTTTGCCCAATTATGGCTTTAGTTCACAAGTCCTTAGATTCAGGATTATTTCCTAAAGTTCTGGAATCTCTTAAATAGACTAAAACAAATAAATTTTTTTCCAAACAGGATTTTTAGGTGGAGATTTATGCTGTTGTTACAGTATTATTGGTTCTTTTAGAGGGTAGTACTTATTTTAAATGTTTTCATAAAGTCATTTTGTATCTGTTGTACCAAATGGAGAGAATCTTGTTTGCTGAGATGTGTTGTTATCCACATGAAACATTCTGTTGTGACTTTGTATGTAGTATATTTATTGATTACATCCTTATGTGGTTAATGATATCATTTTTCTCAGAGATAGAAAAATAGGAAGTCATTGAAATATCTAGAAATAAAACATGTTAACTATCACACTAACATTTATTTACATATGTAAATTTTTATGCTGGGAAACAAATTTTGAAATTATGGCATTTCTAGGGGGTTTTTTTGTTTGGGCCTTTACTTCCTATGAAATGCACACTTGTTGATCCTGTCCTCATTCTGGTTCTCTGCTTTTCCACCTGGTCACCCATTACGCTGACTGATGTAAGCACTGGCTCTTGACTGGTTTAGAAGAGAAGAAAAACCACAATAGTCACACATGTTCAATTAAAATTACCAGAATATATTTGATAATTTAATATTAATGTACATATATTACTTATTATTAACCCAAATTATTATGCAGAATCATAAACATTGGCTGCAGTGATGTTGGCTGCATCAATGTTAGCTCCAGACTGATTTGGGAGTAGGTCCTCGGGCAGGACTCTGCTAGATTATATAGTTTTAATTTGAAGCACAGACTCTTTCTAGCACTTTCGTTATTCCTTAGCATCATCCTGATGACAAAAAGTTTGAATTTCTTAGAAGTATGTCCTTTGGATTTC
This sequence comes from Camelus dromedarius, assembly GCF_036321535.1. Classification (NCBI taxonomy): domain Eukaryota; kingdom Metazoa; phylum Chordata; class Mammalia; order Artiodactyla; family Camelidae; genus Camelus; species Camelus dromedarius. Next base: position 46,568,316 of record NC_087450.1, read on the forward strand.
TCATTGCAGATTTTAGTTTTCTTTTATTCTTTAGTGATCTTGGTATGTTATTTTCCTCACCTAGCGCTTAGATTTTGTTGTTGTTTGTTTTGAGTCTTGATTCTCTGGTTAATATACAGTTTTGGAAGCTGACTAAAAATCCTTATGCTTGTGTTAAGATTGCCTTTGTATACATAGTGCCAGCAAGAGTGTTCAAATGAAGGTTCAAATACTATATCCCTCTTTCTTGTTGTCTTCTATTTCTTGTGTTCAGAATTGAATTGCCAGGGGGAACAATTACTCTATCAACATTTAAAATAATAAATAACCATCTGTAGTATACAGTTGTGTACTTATTGCCCATTTTTCACTCAGTGAACTGAACTTTCAGGCCACGAGAGAATCCCAGTGACCCCTGTAACTCTTGACTGCTGCCTGGCAGCTTTTCATGAGCTGAAATGCTGTATGAGGTAGAAAAAAGAGCAGCAGGTCACTGAGTTTCCCTTCCTTGGTTAGAGTACTTTATTTTATGCTGATACTTGGAGCTCTTACTTAAAACTAGTATTTTAATATGGCTAGCCTGTTTGTTTTTTTTTAACCAGTTACCATTTGTGCCCAGGTATTGTAATAGTATTTAATTTAGCAAACATTTGAAGGCCTTCAGTCCAAGGTTCTGTGTAAAAAAGCACTTGTAGGTAACAGATACACAGCATTTTCACGAATATTGTGTCAGTGGAGGAAACAAATTCGAGCACAATGATAGCTCTCTTAAAAAACAATAGGTCTGAGGGGGACTGGGTAGAGCTCGTGCTTAGCATGCATGGGGTCCTGGGTTCAATCCCCAGTATCTCCATTAAAATAAATAAATAAAATAAAATAAAATAGGCCGAAGTTAAAAAAATTTTTTAAAGGTTTGGAAGAGAAATCCCTTACTTGTATGTTTACCTAAATTTTGAGAAATGAATTTCATTTTAAAGAAGGAAGTTGGCTGTTTTCTAAAGTGGATTATAATCTATTATAAATTGAAAATTTTGTTCTTATTGTCTTTTTATTCTGGTAAATGACTGATCAGATTAGCTAAATAGAAGATAGTTTAGATTCTTCAGTTCTAATTTTGTTTTCACTTTTGCTTTTATGTTAAATTTGGTTTTCTGCTGTATTGACATTATTCTCCAAATGAAAATGATTTCTTTCTCCCTCTGGTCCCACCCCTTCTCCCTGGCCTCCATCTCTCCCGCCTTCTTTTCCCCCTCCAAGTCTTCCATCCTGTGGAGTGCTCCTATTGCCGGTGTGAGAGTATGATGGGTTTCCGGTACCGATGCCAGCAGTGCCACAACTACCAGCTCTGCCAAAATTGCTTTTGGCGTGGCCACGCCAGTGGCCCTCACAGCAACCAACACCAGATGAAGGAGCATTCCTCCTGGGTAACTGCTTTGTGTCTCAGTCTGTGTCCATAATGGTCATCTGTTTCATCAGTAACAGCACTCGGGCCACATTCCTGAGAGATGCCTACTAAATAAGGGTGTGGTGTCACAACATGTTAACACTGACATTCATGATGGGGGTTGCAGATATGCTGTGCTTCATCACTTGATTTTAAAAACAGTTAAAAAAAATTTTTTTTTTTAGTTTTGTACAGTTTTTAAAGATTACTTTCCACTTACAGGTATTACAAAGTATTGGGTCTCTTCCCCGTGTTGTACAATCCATCCTTGAGCTTGTCTTACAGCCAGTAGTTTGTACCTCCCATCCCCCTACCAGTTATTGCCCTGTTATTAGTTCTATCTGTGAGTCTGTAAAAGCAGTCTTTAAAATCCCAGGAGATGGAGATATTGTTACATTTGACATGGTCCCTTTTATTCAGTAAAATGCGATGTTACGGTGCTCCCTTTCCAAGTGAAAAAGTGTCTTTTAAAATTGTACAAGGAGTACCACCCCCCACCCCAAAAGACTTATTACTCTCTGAACTTTAAGGAAGATTTAAAGTTCTTTTTTTTTCAAGCAAATTTTCTTCATGCTCATAAGCTTTAAATGTTGCAAAGAAAGCTGCTGGAAATGAAGGAATTAAATTTTTACCTCTCTAAAGTTGGGGAAATACTGTCTTTTACAATTTCCACATTGATGTCCTTACTTTCAAAAGTAACCTTTTAAATAACAATATTTGAGTGAAGGTCAATGTCTGATTTTTCTGTGGTGTTTATAAATCATGTGACAGGTTTAGCATCAATCATTTTTTTCTTCCCTTCTCTCAGTTTATTTCCAGAGTTTTAAATATGCCATACTTTTATTTCCAGTTGCTATGGCCTTGTTTCAAAACCTTTTCCTCTAGCTTTTGTTTGTTTGTTGGTTGGTTTGCTAAAAGAAATATATAGAGTCATAGGTATAATTCAGAATCTAGGTTCTTAAGCCTGATCACCCTACCGGATTTTAAGTATTAGAAAGCTTCAGTAACCAAGGTGGTTTTTTCTTTTTTTTCCCCCCCTCGTTAACCTTTTTAAAACTCAACCAAGAAAAAAAGCAATAAATTCATAATAGGAATTAGCTAAAAACAAAAATCAAACTTTGATCAAAGTGTGTACTTCCTACATCTCTGACAGTGTGTTAGAGATAATTTTTAAAAACTGTTAGACAGGTGTTCAGTTACAGTTAAACCATAAAATTTTGTTAAAGTGAACATCCTATTCTGAGTCTTGTGTTGTAAACTCCAGTATCTTTTTTTGGTTGAAGAGTCATTATTTTAACTTTTTTAAACAAGCAAAGGAAAAAAAATAAAACCTAATAGTTTTTCCTCTTTTTCATTGACTAGAGAGAATTTATGGATATTAAAATTGTTACTTTTTCTTAAAGTACAAGTATCCCACTGTGTTAATTACTTGTTAATGTTTTTTAACTGTTGTTGTTTAGAGCCTAACTCTTTAGACTGAGACAGCTCTCTGCTCTATTACCTTTCACAATTGGATTCTCTGGCATGTGTCTACTGAACATTCTCATTCTAGATGTTGGGGGTAGGAAGATGAGGAACTTTCTTCTCACCTTAGTTTGAATTGGCTCATTTAACTAATATATAACCCTTATAGAAATGGGAATTTTTCATTTATTTAAAGATAAGTGACTGAATATTGCTTTATGATTTGCAAGGCTGTTTTTCATATACTCTTGAATTTTTGCATTGATCTATAACGTACATAAAGGAAAGTATAGAAATCACAAGTGAGTTCTTTTATTTCTATTTGATCCTCACAACACTCTTGGGAAGTAAGTCTTATCTCCACTTATTGTTATTTTAATTTCAGCTTTGTTATTTTTTTCTAGTTTATTAATTTTTGTTATGGTAACTTAAGAGTTCAGGAAAAATCTAGTATTATCAGCATGCATAATTTTGAAGCTGGTATTATAGATGTAACAATTCTGAATTTTGATGAGTATGTGCATTATGTATGGTAGATGCATGCTGGTAAGGTCTTTTAGGGGCATACGTGTGTGTGCATGGATGTAACTTGTTTTTAAGATCAGGACTCTGTGCAGTGCCCTTGCTCTTTGAGGAAGATATGAGTGAATTTTGAGGCTGACGGGGATGAAGAACTTTTCACCTAATGAAAAAAATGTGTAATCCATTTAATAGTAATTTCTTTGAAAATTGCCCACCATATCTGTGCTAATATTTTGAATGAATGCTTCTCTGTGTTCACAACAGATGCATTTAGTGTGCATTTAACCAGTTGGTATGTGAATTTGCATTGTAAATTTGATACGTGTAGTGTTGGTATTTGGAAATTTATTTTGATTTTTCCAAAAGTTTCTGTTTAATGTTTCATCTAAGTAACTATGACTATAATTCATTATTCTTTTAGTCACCAATCCATTCATTTACCTTTATTACAGAAAAAAATTCCATACCTGTGATTATAGGAAAAAATACCTGTGATTCATTCTGTCCATTCATTATTTATTCAAAAGATATTTTTTGAGCACCTACTATGTCCCAGGCACTGTTAACAGGCATGTGAGGTACATCTATGAACAAATCAGACAAAGATTCCTACCCTGGTGGAGCTTAAATTTTAAGGGGTACTGAAGAGACCACTGGGGCTCACCAACATCTTATTTTCCTGCTCTTACTGGGCACACATCTCAACCTCATCTCTCAGCCCCACTGTATCCAGAAGGACCACGTGCATACCTCTTACCAGCAGAATGTGATCAGAGTAATATGTGTCGTCCCAGAACCAGACAGGTAATAGCTAGGTGCCTTTTCTATCCTCTCTACCAGCTTAGTGGAGAGAATTTCATCAGGACACAAAGAAGGAGAAACCATAAAATGAAAGAAAACTTGGTCCTTGAACAAGGGGCAGAGAACATCCTGCCAACCTGTGTGACTCTGAATGGGAGCAAGGGAGAGACTCTGTGTTTAAGCTACTTAGGTTTTAGTTTTTGCCACATTGGTTGGTGCTGGGAGTGGTGTTCTCTTAAAACAAAACCTTAAAATTTGTTTCATTGGCTTAATAGTCAGACAGCACCCTGATGAGGACACTGATACCAGAGGTTGGAAAGACAGAAACCAAGTTCCACAGTGGTGACCAGTTTGGTAAATTTGTCATCTGTGATAACTTGGAAGACCTTCTTCATGCCGAGCGAACTCTAGGTCAAATGTTGGAAGAGATCAGAGAATATGTTGATTGTTATTGGTAAGGTATTGTAAGAAAGGGAGGAGCTTGGGAAAGTATTGGCTACTTTTCAAGCAAAAAAAAAAAAGAGAAAAGGAAGGGAATAGAGAAGGTTCTGACAGTTGGGGCAGTGAAAGGAAAAATAGACTGTTTCTAGAAAGCAAGAGGTAAGAGTTGAGAAAGGCTTTGAGCAACAAAGACCTACTAAACTTTCTCAGCTGAAAAAAAGTGGCTCAGTCCTGTGGCAAAGATCAGATGAAGGGTATGAGTTCTTGTTGGCTGCTCATCAGAATCACATTGCTCCCACCTACACTGCTTCTAATTTATTGGATCCAGGGTACAGGAAAGTTTCTGAAAGTTCCCCCAAGTGATTCTGTTTTGCAGCCAAAGTTGGAAACCGCTGACCTATTGTTTCATATGGCCTCCAGGTGGCTTCCGTTAGTTGAAAGCAAAAAGGCATGGAGGCAAACACATAAATCAGGATTGAGAATTATGTCTGGGAAAGAACTTTGTGTGTGGTTACTGGCACATGGAACCGACTGGAAACAAATAGATCAAAGGCCCATGAAGTTTTTGAGGGATATTGGCAATGGAACCATGAGCATGACTATTTGAGCTGTAAAACCACTTTTTAACTTGTCCTGGAAAGAGGTTGGTCATGAAGGTTTTAGAGCTCCTTCGGAGGGTATGCCAGAACCCTCCATGTGACCAAGAAGATGTTGGATGAGAAAGAACCTTCTGCTGACCCACTGTTGTATATTGGGACTGGGGAGGGTGGGTGCAGATAACTTGCCTTTTTAGTTCATAAGCTGCATCAGAAGGAGCTGCACGTCTTGATGGAGGAGACTGTGCCAGTGCCTGAGATCCTGGACTTGTAGTTAGATGCAGTGACTACGTGGGACTTCAGGTTTTCCATGGGGGAGGGGGAGAAGTTTGAGTGTGTTCTAGGCGTAGGAAGAGGGCGCAAAATATATTTACTGGTTAGAAGTACTTACTGACATCCATGTTTTCCTTTTCTTCCTGGACATATAACTAGATTAGGTAGCCCATCCTCCTTGCAGCCAGATGGGCCATGTGACGAGGTCTCACCAGTGGAATCTGTTTGGGAGTGATTGTGTTACTTCTGGATCAAGGCAGGTTAAAGCAGTTGTGTCTTCTCTATCCTCTCTCTTTTTGCCCTTCCTGCTCCCTGTGTACATTGGCCCAAATGAAAGGATCTCCAAAGAGACTGGCAGAGGCAGAGTGCATGGATGAACAGAGGCTGGGAACCTGAATTCATGGATGAGAGACCCTCTGCTAGTTTACACTGGACTCTCACGTGAGAAAGAAATCAGGAAAAGGAGTCAAGAGGAGGAGTGGGGAGAGTCTCACAGGCCTTGTTGAGAAAGTGAAATTTGAGCAAAGGCTTAGATGTCCTCCTGCAGGCGTTCTTAGTGGGGCAAGAGTGTGTCTGGGAACTCAGGGAACAGCAAAAAAGCCAGAGTAGGCAGACTGGAATGAGCCAGGGGGAGAGTTGGAGGAAAGAGGGTCAAAGAGTTAACAAGGGCCTTGCTGTCCATTGTAAGGACTTTGGCTTTTACTATGAGTTAAATGAGGAGTCTATAGAGTTTTGAGTAGAAAAATAGCTTGAGGTGATTTATATTTTAAAGTGATCATTCTGGATGCCATGTAAGGAGTAAACAGTGGAAGGAAAAGATAGAAGGAGACCATTTCAGAGAGATGATTATAGCGTTAAAACAAGATAGGATAGGATGTTAGGGGTGGTAAAAAGAGTTGAATTTTATAGAATCTTAAATATAAAATTTTATATTTTATAGATCTGCCTTATGGGTTGGATGTAGCTTGTGAAAGGAAAATGAGTCAAGGGAAACCCTAAGACTTTGCCCTAAGAAGCTAGATGGATGGAATTACCATCAGCTGAGATGGGGAAGGTTAGGGATAAAGATCATTCAGCAGTGAGTTATTTGAATAAAGTATTCTTTTAAAAAGTATAATTTAGTAGAAAACTTGATCGACTCTGTGACTGAATTAACCACTTCAACAGAAATCCTCTGTTCAGGTCATGAGGCTGGAACAGTCGGCGGGAGCCAGCTGTGAGCAGCCTCAGACGTGGCAGGAGAGAGCATCCCTAGAGGAAGCACCTGGAGAAAGTGTTCCTGGGGAGCAAGAGGGAAGCTGCAAGGCCTTGTCCGGCCTGGCTGAGAAATTACACAGGCGACATCTGCCGTGTGCTGTTGGTTACAGGCACTAAGGCTGGAGGGAAGGAGAGGGGCTTCCCCTCTTGATGCTGGGATGGCAGGGGCAGGGGGTGACGTCCCATTGCAGTGGAGCATGGGTGATGAGAGAGATCACTGCAGTTTTGTTTGGAAATTAGAGTCTGCCACATAGGGCATAAAGCCTTACCATCTGAACGAGGACTTCCATTCAGCAATGGAGACCATCAAGTTTTTCTGCTAAATCAGTGCAGTTCAGTGGTGTTACGTATATTCAGATTGTTGTGCAACCCTCACCACCATCCATCTCTGGGACTTTTTCATCTTCCCAAACTGAAATCTTTAACCCTTTCTTGATACACAAGGAAGGCTGGAAATAAACGATCTTACTCCCATTCCCTGCCCACCCCCTTGCCTTACGTTCAGATCTCTGCTTATTCTGGCCTTCACTTTCCCAAGAGAAATTTGACCTATTCCCATGTGGTTACTCCATGGCAGGAAATGTGTGTGTGCGCACACAAAATACGCTTGTACCACAGTACAGTATGTTGGTAGAAGGCCTCCAGAGAGGTAGTTACGTAACTTAGTTGATAAGAAATTTCACCTTTCTTCCCAGCAGAGGGCAGACTCCGCCTCTGAGCAAAGTTACTTATCCTAGTCTTCAGAATCTATAGATGATGGTCTTTGGATTTGTTTAAAAATCTCTATTAATATTATTACTTGCTTTTTTTGTTGTTGTTTTATTTTAGTAAATGTTAATGGGCACCTCACATATGTCCTGTGTAGGTGTTTGGGCATTAATGATAGTAAACCATTTACTTTAAGGAGTCACACAAAACTATGTTGTTATAGATTTGAAACAGTTAAGACTGTTGACTTTGTCAGAAGCGATGTTGAATTTTCATGTGATCAGCATAACCTCTCCTCACATCTCTGGGGTTCTAAAAGATAATACGTGTTCATTGAGAAAAAGGTATGCTTCTTGGCCATGCTCCTACTCAGTTCTAAATAGTTACATGTCATAAGTAAACAAGTAACTTTGTACGTAGTGCAGAACTAGGCAGAAGGACTGGTTTTTTTTTTAAAGGCATAAGCACCATCCCCACTTGTAGCAAGTTATAGCAGGATGTAAGTAATTCACACAAAGAAAATCCAAACAAAACCTCCCAAATCTAGTCCTTTAGGCCTGTGCCCTACACTCCTCGTAGAAACTGCCAAGACTCACGCCCTGTGGCTTTTACTTGTTTTTATCGGTCAGTGTCACAGAAGCCATCTGGTCACTCTGTCTCACATGACACCCTCATTCCCACCGTGATCTGTACTGCTTCCCAGCCTTCTCACAGCCCTGCACATCTCCAGGCCCTTGAGAACTGCTGCTCCTTAATCAACGAGCTGCCCTCACTTTTCCTACCTCTCTAAGCGTTTCTTTCACCCCCTTGTCTTAATAGCAGTTTGGCTTTCCGCTCGGCGCTCCGCTTCTCCCACAGCTCTTTCGGGTGGTGGCTGCCTCTTCTGCATCCTCATGAGTTTTTAGAGGTTGGGAGGTGAGATGATTGTTAGAGTGACTGTATCACTTATCATATAATCAGGACTCATTTCAGAGTAGAAGGGAACCCTGTTAATTGTGCAGGGACAAAGTGCCTAAACTGGAATTATCCTGGGTAAACTGCTTATGGTTGCTGTTTCAGTTTTCATTGCCTGCATAATAAATAACCACAAACTTAGCAGCTTAAAACAGTGGAAGTGTGTTATTTCGGTTTCTGTAGGTCAGAAGTCTAGCCAGTGGCATGGCCGGATTCTCTGCTCTGGGTCTTGCCAGGCTGGAATCAGGTGTCAGCTGAGGCTGTAGTTATCACCGGGGGTTTGGGGGTCCTCTTGCCATCTCACTGGTGTTGGCAGAATTCATTTCTTTGCTGCTGTGGTGGTGAGAGCTGCCAGCCAGGGAAGACTCTCAGCTCCCAGGGGCCACCTGCACCTCCTTGCCATGTGGCCTTATAGGAAGTTTACAACATGGACATTTGCTTTCTTCCAGGCCAGCTAGAGTACATCTGACATCTTCTTCTGCAACCAGCCAGAAAAAATGCTTCTTTTAAAGGGCTTACCTGATTAGACCAGGCCCACCCAGGGTAATCTCCCTTTTACCATGTAACATAATGAGTGATAGCTTATCACATTCACAGATTTCTCCTACATTCAAAGAGGAAAGGCTGATACAGGATGAGGATTACTGAGAGCCAGTTTAACATTCTGTGTACTGTATACTGGCCACCCTGGTCGTTTTCCTCCTTTCTTTCCACCTTGACACTTCTAGATCTTTACACCCTGAATCTCCTGGATTAAAAAAAAAAAAAAAAAGGCAAACAAGATGTTGCTTTGAGGAGTGTGTCATTTTAGTTCTGCCACCCTTCTTCTTTTTTGGTGCAGTTATCTCCTGACTTTTTGGTCATACTCCTTCACTCCTGGGTGGACTGGTACCAGATTCATGGTCACCTCGTGTGATTTCAGTATCTGTATAGTCAAACTTCTTAAGACCCTGGCCACATGGTTGTTTGACTTCCTCAACTCTGACACTCTCCTCCTGCAGTGAACCTCAGACATCTGCTTCCTCAGTTATACCCTGGGCCTTTTCACCACCTCCAACCACTCTACTCCCAAAATCACTGATTTAGACATCCTATTCTCTGTTGATATCCCACTGTCATTCCAGCTAACTTTTCAACTACTCTAAGGTCATCCTTTAATCTCTTTCCAACCCTTAATCCATTGACCTGTCTCCTCTCTCTCTATCCATCAGTCCTCTCTTTTTTCTTCTCTGCTTACGATTTTAGATGTGGCCCTTTGTTCCTGTACCATGAACTCCATTGTCCTGTGACTTTTTTATTCCTGTCTCTGCCAATTAAATTGGTGGATGAACTAATTTACCTGCTTTCTGTAGTACTTCTGGAGAAATCCATACAGTAGGACAGAGTAGTATTACCTTAAGATTCATGATCACCAACTTCATGCTGACCCTCAGCATTGCAGTCCTGTTACATTTCTCAGATCACCTTGCTTTTCCATTCTTCGCAGTGGTCAGTTAAAGTCACATAGAAATAAAATCTCCATTCTTTTTAAAGAATCTATCCCCACTCTTCCCTCTCATTTAGCAGATGAACCCTTTTCTTACTACACAGAGAAAATAAAAGCCGTAACTTTCTGCTGCCCGCTTCACTAACTCATTTCTATGTTTATCCACCAAATTCTACTCAAGTACCTGCCACATAGCAGACACCGTTCTAGGTGTGGGGATAACTTAGAAAAGCCTAAGACAAAGTCTGTGCCTTCATGGAGCTTACATTCTAAAGGGGAGAGATGGATAAAAACATCTGAAAAACAAAAGCCCCAAAATAAATAAACAAAGAAGATATCAAATGACAATAAGTTCTGTATAGAAAAGTAAAATGTCATGATATGATAAAAAGATGACCGAATAGCTACTTAAAATACAGTGGTCAGCAAACTGCTGGCTTCACTCATGAAACCTACTAAACATTTAAAGAATTAATACAAGGCCTTTACACATTTGCCAAAATAGCAGAGGATGGAACACTTCCTAATTCATTCTGTCAGGGCAGTGTTACCTTGATACCAAAACAAAACCAAAACAAAAAAAGGTTACCAAAAGAAAAGAAACTACAGACCAGTATTCCTTAGGAATATACACTCAAAAATCCTCAATAAATTATTAGCAAACCAAATTCAACAACGTATAAAAAGAATTATACTCCAAGTATATGACCAAGTATATATTACCCCAAAATGCAAGGTTGGTTCAGCATGTAAAAATCAATCAATATAATACCATATTATTGGAATAAAGGACAAAAATACGTGGTCTTCACAATAAATGTGAAAAAGGAATTGGACAAAACCCAACATCCTTTCGTGATTAAAAACCATGCAACAAACTAGGAATAGAAGGGAATTTCCTTAATCTGATAAACTTCTTCAACGTTTATGAAAAACCTACAGCTAACATTACTCTTACTGGTGGAATACTGAGAGCTTCCCCCCGTAACAGGAGCAAGACAGGTGTGTCTCCTCTTGCAACTTCTACTTAACGTTGTACTGACTCGTTGTCAGCAAGAAATTAGGCGAGAAATAGAAGTAAAATGCATCTATGTTGGAAATAAAGAAATAAAGCCTTCTATTTGCAGACCACAAGATCTTGTATATAGAAAACCCTAAGGAATACACACATACACACACACAACTATTAGAGGTAATAAACAAGTTTAGCAGGGTTGCAGGATATAAGATCAATATACAAAAATTATTTTTATTTTTATTCTAGTAATAAACAAAATGTAGGTAAGAAAATGATTTCATTTACAGTAGCACCCACGAGAACAGTATAGGAATATATTTAACCAAAGAGGTATAAGACTTACACACTGAAAACTGTAAAACATCTTTGAGAGAACTTTAAAAAGACCTAAGTAAGTAGAAAAACATATAGATTCATGGATTGAAAGACTTAATATTGTTAAGATGACAGTACTCCCCAGATTTATGTACAGATTCAATGCAATTCCTGTGAAAATGTCAGCTGCTTTTTGTGTAATCCTATAAGCTGATCTTAAAATTCCTATGAAAATGCAAGGGACCCCAAATAGCTGAAGCAGCCTCGAACAAGAACACTTTGGAGGACTCACACTTCCTGATTTCAAAACTTATGTCAAAGCAGCAGTAATAAAGTCTATGTAATATTTGCATGAGGATAGACATATAGGTTAATGGAGTAGAATTAAGAGTCTAAAATTAAGCTCTTACATTTATTGTCAGTAGAATTTCAGCAAGGGTTATGAGACCATTCGGTAGGTAAAGAATAGTCTTTTTTTAAATACAGTGCTGGGAAAATTGGATATCCAGAGGCAAAAGAATGCAGCCAGAGCCCAAATTTATACCATATAAAAAAATTAACTCAAAATGGATCAAAAACCTAAATATAAGAGGTAAAACTAAGAAATCTTAAAACAAAACATAGGTATAAATCTTCATGACCTCAGCCTATATGACACCTTCTTAGATATGATACTGAAAATATAAGCTGCAGAAGAAAATGAATAACTTCTGGACTTCATTGAAATTAAAAACTTTGGTGCTTCAAAGGATACCACCAAGAAAGTAAAAAGACAACCCACTGAAAAAGAGAAAATACTTGAAAATCATGTATCTGACAAAACCTGGATTCAGAATTTTAGAGAACTCTCACAGCTCAGCAGCAACAAGAAGAGCGAAAACACCAAATAATCCAGCTTAAACACGAGCAGAGAGAAAGAGAAGGGTGGTTACCAGGAACTGGGGTGAGGAGGGAAGGAAAGTTGTTTAATCAGTACTGTAGAGTTTCAGATTTGCAAGATGCAAGAGTTCGGGAGATCTGTTTCACAACCATGTGAATATGCTTACCACTGCTGAACTGTAGACTTGAAAATGATTAAGATGGTGAATTTTATGTCATTTTTTTTTTAACCACAATTTAAAAAAAAAGTTTAGGGGGAAATGGGGGGAAATCCAAATAGAGATTTCTCCAAAGAGGATATACAAATGGCCAAAAATCATGTGAAAAGTTGCTCAGTATCAATTAATCATTAGGGAAATGGCTAATTGAAACCGCGAGATGCCACTTCCCACCCACTAGTGCAGCTTAAATAAAGACTGACAAACGTTGAGAAGGTGAAGAAGCAGGAACCTAGGACACTGCTGGTGGGAAAGCAGCTGCCACTTGAATGGCTGCCGGGGAAGCCAAGCCTCCAGGGAAAGCCAGGTTTCCTCATAGGGCAAGAAGGTGAAAGTAACCCTCAGAGAAGAGGATTCTGCCCCAGGGAAGGGGTTTTGTTGATAGCAGACTATGAAGACAAGTGGAGGGATTTGAGAGTGGAGGATTAGGGGGAGGAAGGGTCATGTGAGGCTGTGTGCAGAGCTGTCTGGGAATGAGAATACAAGTGGAAGCCTTGGGTTTCTTATGAAATAGGCATAACCTGTAATAAAGGTTGTGCTGGAATTAGCCCCAGATAGTTTCCCAGATGGATCGTGGTGCTGCTGCCACTGAATGTTATTGGCAGAGGGTCTTGCCAGGAGCTTGCGTAGTTCCGCATTCTCATCTTTTTGTCCTGTGAATGGTGGTATGAAGTCCTGGGGAAAAGTGCCCTGAAGTTCTGACAGTGGCTAAACTGACTGCCTCATTGACCAAGCCCTCCCTCTGAAAGTATGAATTTCTTGGCCATCCAAGAGATAAATAAGCCAGAGGTATTCTGACAGCATTTATCAGCACTTTCAGTAGGTTGAGTGGGATGTTTTAAATATTGTTCTTTTCAGCATGTGAACATTGCCCCCATTCTGCTGCGGTGTTTGGATGCACTATTTATTCTTAAACCCATTTACAGCTGCAGAAGTGCTGAGTTTGAAAGGAGAACATTTGAAATGGACCCAGCTGTTTAAAAAGATGGATGCTTATCAAAGAGAGTATTGGTATACAGTTTATGAAACAATAAGACATTTTTTTCAGCTAGCCTGATTATTTTTAGAGCAAAGAGATGACAGAGAGATTTTTTCCATTGCAGAAAAATGTGTGACTTAACTGAAACCAAGCAATTCTTCAAATGAGCGGTTTCCTCTAGCAGTCATCACTTACCCACAGCCCTTTCTCCAGCGTTGGATCTCTTTTGATTCTTACAGGTGGCCACCAGAGCTGCACTGGAGAATGCATAGCCTGCTTCCATGTGTAGAAAGGGTTAGAGGGATCTACATGACCCAGCAGTGTGACTTACTTGCCTGTTTCTACAAAAATTCAGATATATCAGTGATTATTGCCTGTATATATATAGTACATTCTGAGATCTACAGATACAGATTTATGGTAGAACTAAATACATCTAATATACATGTATATTCATTACCTTAAAAAAATTGTATTCATTGTTGTATTATTTAATTATTTTATTTTGGTGGGAGGGAAGTAATTAGATTTGTTTATTTTTAGTGGAGGTACTGGGGATTGAACCCAGGACCTCGTGCGTGCTAAGCACATGCTCTACCACTTGAGCTATACCCTCCCCCTATATTCATTACCTTTTATTTCTATTTAGCGACTACAGAATGTCCAGTTACGAAACTTCTGATTACTACCTACAATAAACCGGATGTTGGTTCCCTGGCATTCTCTCCTGAGCTACTTTCTTATTCTTCTTTTTTTTTTCAATTGAAGTCTAGTTGATTTACAATATTATGTTAGTTTTAGGTGTATAACACTGTGATTCAGTGAGCTGTCTTTTCTTCTCTTGCAATACCCTCTCTGGGTGTTTCCACACAGTTCCAGGTTTTAGGTGACCTGCCCTGCAGTCCTTAATTGCAGCCCAGACTTCTGGTCCAGGTTAATACTCCTGTATTCAGTGGCCCTGTGGACATTTCCATCTTGAAGTCTCACTAGTTTTTCTGTCAATACATGGTTCTAATAATTTTTCAGTCAGTTTTCTTAGACTTCTAAGTAGATAACCAGATGAGGAGCTTTCTGCCCTTGTAGTTGCTCAATAAACACTTCCAGTTCCTGTTACACTCCACGTCCGGAGAGTACTGCTCTACGAAGTAGCACGTGGCGGGTCTTGGTTTTCTGACCTTCCTGCTCTTTCTAACCTCCAGCCTCCCTTTCCTGGGACTCTGGCCGCCTGTGAATCTATTTTCACAGTACTCATGTGTTCTGCTCCTTTTTGTTTTAGCTGACTAGACCCTTTGTTTGCCAAAACCTGAAGTGTCCGTCACACTTCTTCCTTATTCTTTCCTGCCATGCAGTCTGTTACTGCATTTGAGCCAGAGAACTATCTGTTCAGTGTATGTGAGAAGCACTTCTAAACCAGAGATGATTTATAACTCACTGGTTTCCTCTTATGGAGTAATGTTTTGAAAGCGTCTCCAGTTATGTCTTTGGTCTGGAACTTTTATTTATATCTTTCACTCACAGACAGCACTCGGACAGTATTGAACTATTTCCAGTTGCTTGTTCACCCATATTTTCTTACTTTTATGTCTTTGGAATGTGTTAGTCTAGCTGCCTCTGTTGCCTCCCCTCCCCATCCTCCCAAATTTCCCTTGCCAACTTCTGTATACCCTCTGAGAGTCAGCTCAGCTATTGCCTCTCCTCCTGACCCCCAAGCTGACTTACATCTCTTCATGCTGTTCTGTGGCACTCAGATTACCTCTTTGAAGGCACTTACCATGCTACTCTTAATTATCTGTTCATTAGCATATTCTATTAGATCATAAGTCTTTAGTGTGTTACTAGGCCATTTACCCCCATGTTTGTTAAAGAACTTGTAAAGTTGGCATCTTGCACTTGTTCCAGTTTTTAAACTACTTTTGATCGTGGAAATGTTCATTTTATGTCTACTCAACTTGCAAAAAATATGACAGATTGATAATATTCAGTTTTGGCAAGTGTGGAGTAGATGACTCTAGAAGATTCTTGATAGGCGTGTGAATTGATACATTTGAAAAATTAAATTTTAAATGAATGTAATCTTTGACCCAGCAATTCTCTATTTCAATATAGGAAAGACCCTTGTACCAAGTATAGGTTTTTTAGTTAGGATTTTTGTATGAGGAGATGGCCAGAATCGCCAACAGTAGCAAAATGGTTAACTATGGTATATATGTAACTATAACTATGGAATTTATGGGGGGTGTGTGTGTGTGTATGTGTATATGTATATGTATATGTGTGTGTATATATGTGTATATATATATGTATCTGTAGCTGTGGAATTCTGTGTAACAGTCAAAAACAGTGAAATAGATCTATATGTACATATGTGGAATGAGGTGCATAGTTTTCCTCCCTCCTAAGAGATAACCTCTGTTTTGAATTTAGTGCCTAATATTTCCATTCATGTTTCTGTATTTTTATTACACATATGCATGTGACCATTAAAATATATAGCATTGTTTCTCATGTTTTTAACTTCATCAAAAGAGCATCAGAGTACATGTATCCTCTTGCATCTTCCTTTATTCTCTTACACTTTGTAAAATGATCTCCATGTCTATATGGTTATTTTCAGTGCCATATAAAATTCAATTCTATTAATATACCACATTATTGTGGTATTGACATTCAACTTGTTCCTAATTTTCTACTTTTCCTAACAAGGCTTTAGTGGACTTTCTGGCACAGGTCATCTTGTGCAGTCTGGTTTTTCTAGGGTATATTTTAATTTTAATTAAAAATTTTTTAATGGAGGTACTGGAAATTGAACCTAGGACCTCATGCATGCTAAGCATGCTCTCTACTGCTGAGCTAGACCTGTGGAATTCCTGAGTCCAGAGGTTGTGCATTTCTTAGAGTTTGCTAAGTTGCTCTCCAAGGGGGCTTTACTACTTCATACTCCCACCAGCAGTGTGTGAGCCTTACTGTGTATTCACATCTTCATTTATACGGAATAGTTTACTTTTTATTCTCTTATCGAGCAACAGGACTCTTAACAAGTTGTGAAGATGGGAATATACACTGCCAGCTAAGGCTACTGAGAAAGGGAATTCTGTCCATGTCATCAAACTGATATTTCTTAGGGCAAACCAATACTCAGTGCAGTATTTTCCCCTGTCGTATATACTGTGAAGAGTGCCAACCCCCACACAAAATGGGACGCTTTCCACCCAGGGTGGATTGATATCATGGCTCAATTAGCAGCCAAGTTTGGCCTTGAGCTTTGTTTTTGCTTACACACATTTGCAACTCTTTCAGTTATAACTTTATTTATGTTTAATGTTGCAATTGTTTGTATTTTAAAGGTACCCCTCCACCGCCAGGGTTGGTATGTGTGCAACCATAAATACTCTATTGGCTGTTGTGGCGTAGCTAGGAATGGCAGTCTACTGGTGTTGAATTCCAACAAATCTGTATTCTTTTTTTTACCCCCCCGGAAAGGAAGCTAAAACTATTTGGTGCTCAATCGAAGACACCGCTGTTCTTTACACAGCTCCTACCTTAGATGTTGTTGAATCAGTTGAGATAGCAGTGGTTTGTATTTTGTAGCTTAAGAGGTTGTAATTTATAAGTATGTTTCAGAAGCTGTATGTGAACTAGTTACATATTACTCTACCTAGCTACGTTTTCTTAACTGTCAGAGAGCTCATACTGTCACATCTTGGAAGAGTAACAAAAATTATATGGATTCCTTTTCTCTCATATATTAATCAGTCAAAATTATAGCTTTACAAATTAAGTTAAACTGGAGCTTAGCAATTATAATTTTTTTTTTTTTTACTTTCTAAATCAGTTATTCGGAAGCCTTTTAAAATAATATTTTATAAGATATATTATAACATTTTCAAAATAAATTTTTAATAAACTTTAATAAACAAAATAAGAACTAGGAATTCCATTTCAGGGTGGGGGACTGAGGACATGCTGTCACCTTTCCATCCTGCCCCAGATACTTAGAAATGATAGATCAGAATTTTAAAACTGATCTGAAAGAAAACTAGAGGGGAAGAAAAGAAGGGAAGCCCACAGCAGGTCCCAGATGTGAAGAACCCCTACAAAAAGTAGATGGAGTCAGTTTGCAAAAGAAAGCCTTGGTTGTAAACAAGGGCAGGAAAGCATTGTTGCTTAGGATAGGAATAACCTCTAGAGTGTTCCTGCTCAGAAATAGTTGATGTGGGCAATTGAATGGGGCTCAGGGCAAATGACAGAGTGACTCTGGTACTATAGCATGGTGTTGGTGGTGTCTTGGGCAGATGTAGTGTATATAGGACCTTGGGCTGGAGAGAGAGAGCTGGGGTTCAGGTGCTTGGTGAATTCCTGGGGAAGAGGAATCCGTATTCATAAGACTAGCTATAGAGCTTTTCCATGAGGTGGTACATTCTACCCCTTCTTCACTCTCACTGAAAACACGTCCCACTTCTCCCCTTGAAGTAGGCAGTGCACACACAGTAGATGTCTTAACAGGGAGCCTTGACTAGGAAGATGAGCACTTCATTAAAAATCACCAGAAACAACCGTGCAGAGGAGATAGCAGAAGAGTTTATTTTGGATGTAGGATTAATAGATGAGCAAAACTAGATTGTAAAATATGAGTAGTTGAACTCTTGGAGAGATACGAGCAGTTATTTTATCTACCAAAAATAACTGTTGATCTGGAAATTAACATTTTGATTGTCAAAATAAGAAATTTATTAGATGGGCTGATGAATAGTGTCTGCAGCTTAAGAGCAGGTCTGTGCACTGGATACTAGAGAAGAGAAGTATTCCTAAGCCATCACAAAAGGATAGAGTAATGGAGAAAAAAAACTAAGGCATGGGAGACAGATTGTGGAGTGCCATCTGATAACAGTTCTAAAAAGAGGCTAAAGAAAATGCAGGGAAATGATATTTAAAGAATAGATACAGTTTCAAGATGATTGAACAAACACTCTCTCTTCCTCCTGCACCAAGCCCATAGAAATGATAGAACATTAAGTTTGATTAATAAATTCCCTTTCAAGGTTGAAAGAAAAAGAATGTTCTAGACCTGAAGCTGTAAGACATCTTTAAGCAAAGGAGAAGTTACAGAAAGGAGCTGCTTACACTGCACGTTTGAGGCCATCACTACTGCCGGGGCCCTGAAGCTACTCTGCTGATTTTGTCAGAACAGATTCAGCATGAGGCCCCCAGCCAAGAGGCCACTAATGGCTAAGATGGCATGTGAACAGTCCTGTGGGAGATGGTTGCATGACCATGAAAACCTAGAGGAAGCATGGCACAATGAAATTCAAACAGCAAGACTACACTCTAGGGAAACAGAACAGTCAGAAAGAAACTTTAAAAATAGGTCAATTTAATCTCCTTAGAGGACCAAGGATAGACTTTCATGCTTAATATAAGAGGTGGAGGTTATGAAACTATAAACAGTAATGAAAATGAAAAACATATTTGTTGAACAAACTCATTGGATGGGCTGCATAGCAGAGTGGGTACAGCTAAAGAACAGATTATTGAACTGAAAGATCAGGGAGAGAAATTCTCCTGAAACTCAGCATCAAGAGATAAGAGTATGAAACAAAGGTCAAAGCATTAAAATTCATGTGGAAGTTCCAGTATTTCTCTAATAGGAGTTGCAAGTGAAGAAAGTTGATAAGAGACAATGTTTGAAGAAATCATGTATTAAAAATTTCCAAAACTGAAAAGGTATGAGCTGTTAGGTAGAAAGTCTCCTAACTGTGAAGATGAATACATTTTAGTACGTATAACTGAATCACTGTGCTGTACACCAGAAACTACAACATTGTAACTCAGCTGTACTTCAATTAAAAAAGCAGTTTAAAAAAAGAATACGTTTTAAAAAGAAACAACGCAAGTCAACACCTACGTAAGTCCTAGTGATAATGATGAAGAGGAATTCCTAGGAGACACTAGAAAGAAAAGATGGATGATCTACAAAAGAATAAGGATCCAAATGACATTAGACAATCAGTGGTTTTAAGAAACAACAGCAGAATGTCTTCAAGGTGCTGAGAGAAAGTAAATCTGAACTTAGAATTCTGTTCTCACCAAAGCTGCCTTTCAACATCATGGACACTACAATAACATTTTCAGAATTTAAAGACTTTGAAAGCCCTTTGCTGAAAGAACTATTTAAAGATACATGCAATAAGAAAAAAAAAATGAATCAAGAGGTAGTAATGGGATTTAAGAAAAAAAGGAAGCAGAGAAACCAGAAAAACAATGTTAAATCTAAATAAATACTGATCGTAAAATATATGACGATTTTTAGTAAGATGTAACTTGAATCAGCAAAAATAGCAACATGGAATTTGTGGCTAGATGGAGTGAAAAGGGGAATTAAAAACACACTAAAGATTTCAGGAGGAGGATAATATAATGTAATTAACTCTAACTTGTAAGAAAATATAATTTTAATTTTAAATATGCATTAAAAGTTTGAGTAACAACTGGAAGGATTAGATATAAAACTTCAAAACTATTAGAAAAAAAATGTAGCAAAAACAACTTTGACCAATCCAATAGAAGACGGGAAAATGGGAAAATAGAAAATCATGGTAAAATAGAAAACATAAAATAAGTTGCTAGGAATACATTTAAACATACATAGCAGTAATTAAAGTAAATGAAAGTGAATCAAACTTACCTAATAAAAATGTGAAAAACTCAAAGTTAACAAAGTAACAAAAACCACATGCTATTTTAGAGATGGATACAAACAGTTGATGATTAAGGGATGAAAAAGGTAGTATAAAATATTAATATGAGACAAAACAAGGCAAACAACATTGGAAGGGGCAAAGATGGAGAATTTAAAATGCTAAAAATAATTTATAAGAATTGGTATCAGTTGTGAGCCTGTTTGTCCTGCTCATGATAACACTGAGTATATATATGTATGTATATATGTGTGTGTGTGTATGTATATGTGTGTGTGTGTGTGTGTATATATATATATATACACATATATATATATATATATATATCTGCCTGCAAAGCTTATTCCCCAAATGTCTACATGCCTCACTCCCTCACCTCCTTCTTCCTTTACTCAGAATGGAGCCTTGCCTGAGCACATGCAGTAAGATTAGAAATCAACAACATAAAGAAAAAAATAACCTTGTATACGTGTCTGAAGTTTAAAGAGAAAATAAACCTCTAAAATTATGGGATAAAGATAATTGATAATCAAAATGATCAATATTAAATGACTATTAAAATAATGAGGACAATCTGGGAGGATCTCTCTGTGACCTCAGGGAGGGGAATATATCTTAAGATACAAAAGGCACAAAATATAAAAGAAAAGATTACTGAATTGGGACTACTGTATATTTAAAGATGACTATTCATCTAAAGCAATACAGTGAAAAATAAACCTTAAAATGGTAAGTTGTTCATAAGATTTAACCTTTGTAGGGTTAAAATACAAAAAATTTCAAGTACTCTTACTAAATCAGTAAGAGTAAACAAGCCCAGTGAAACACTACGCCAAAGCCAGGAAGAGGCACTTCACAGACGAGGAAACACAAATGGCCCATGAACATTGGAAAAGGTGCTCAGTCTTTCTAGTAATAAGGGAATTACAAATTCAAACCACAGTAACATTTATCACCCACCAGATTGGCAAATGTTAGATGTCTGACCGTAACCAGGGTTGGCCAGAACACAGTCAGGAAGTCCCTCGCACAGCTGATGGGAGTGGAAATTAGTGTAACCACTTTGTAAAAACAAGTTGGCAGTGCCTGGTAAAACTGAACGTGTATAACTTATGAGCCAATAATTCCACTCTTAGGAAATTCTTTCACATAGCCACCAGGAGACATGGACAAGAAAGTTTTATAGCCTTATTGTGACTGAGTCGTAAAAAATGGAAACAACCCAAATGTTCATCAGCACTGGAATGGCTGTATAAATTATGATGTAGTTAAGCAATGAAGTACAGTCAAGCAGGGAAAAAATGAGTTACAGTTATATGTATCAACATGGATTAACTGTAACATAATTTTGAGTATAAGAAGCAAGTTGCAGAAAAAATATTTGTCTATATAGGTTTTACGCATATATTAAATAAATCATGTATTACTTATAGTACATAATTGCTAAAATAATAAAGTTGGGGAAATAATGAATACAAAATACCAGTAGAGGAGCAGGTGTGGAAGGGATGGGCTGTGTTAAATAAGGGCCCACAGTGAGGCTTCAAAGTGATGGTAATGGTCTATTTCTCAGCCATAGTAGTGGGTAATGGGTATTTGTTCTGTCACTTTTTAGACTGTACACACACATTTTATCCGCTTTTTGATGTATTTTTTAAAAATGTAACTTGCAGTATTTATAAGAGATTTTGAAATTAGGTAAAGTGGATTAAAGTATTGAAAATGCGCTAAGATTGAAAATCATCGCGTGAGTGGAGGAGATCTGATTTTCTAGGTGCATGTCTCCCCTTATACGTGTTAGGGTTCAAGTAAGGGGAGACGTAGGTACCAAGACCTAAGGGAACATCTCTGGCCTAGTAGCTTCAATGAAGTGAAGTGTGGGACTCCCCAGTCCCTACACCTGGATTATTTTTCTTTCTCCCTCACTCCCTTCACTTCTATAAATATTTAGTGACCAACTGCCAAGTCCTGGGCGTTGTCTTAGGGCCCGAGTAGCCAGAAGAGGTAATGTCCCTTCCTTGGTACATATTTATAGTAGTTTTGAACTCTTGCTTACAGGCTTTACTAATCTCAGTTTCCTGACCTGGCTCCACAGTGAAATTCACTTCAGACCCATCTCATAATTCACTCGTTGAGACCTTTTTAAGGAAATCATTTGTCTATTTAGACAACCTAATTGAATGCATTATCTGGAAAATCTTCAGGGTATCCTTTTTGGTTTGATCCTAACCCTTAGTTAATTCCTGTATATATTTATTTTCAGTCTTTTTCCGCTTCCTCCTTCCCATACATATCAAGCATCTCATGATGTTTGGAATTAGCTTTGATGTGTTGATTTTATTTTCCTGTCTATATTTTTGAGACTTGAAATGGGATCTAATCTTAAACCTTGACTTAGAGCAGTATTTTCGAAGGCACAACAAGCATGCTGCTAGAGAATATTAGGTGGTACGAGGGGAAACATTTTTTATTTTAACAATCTTAATGTTTATTGTAAAATACACATTTTCGTGGCCTGTGATTTCATGGCTGGTGTTACTCAGGATGCAGCTAAAGTAGTCTGTGTGATAATCTATCTCACATAGACTGCATGAATTAATGGCCCAGGTGGTTCTCAGATATAGCAAAAAATCAGGAACTGAATACATAGGTTACAGATGTAGTGTTTGGTTGTAAAGGTGAATTAGGATATTCATTGGTGTCCTCTGTCTCCTACCCATATCGTAACTCTCAAAAAGTTAAGCTTATGTGGTTTAGTCAGGAAAAAGCAATCTAGAAAATTCATCTCGGTAAATAATTTGTTCAAATAACATATTCTTGTTGGAGATGAGGTTCTGGAAATACGCAGATGAATAAAGTGTAGCTCCTACCCTTCAAGAGCACAGATCTAACAGAGATAGGCACATAAATTTAAAAGTTCAGTATTGTATTGGAATCGGGCAACAGGGAAAATTTGTACTTGGCAAGTGGGTAGCGTGGAAAGGTGGGTACCAACTTATGGAACAGTGAGGAAAGTCTTCAGAGAGGCAGGGAGACAAGTAGTCTTGAGAGGTGAGCAAAAAACTTACAAAGAGGTAGATTGGGAAAGGGAGACCTCAGAAAGGCACGTGCCAAGGTACAGTGATCGAAGAGAGCATGGTGCGTTGGGTTAACTGAGCAGCTTGTTTATGCTGATGTGCGGAGAAGGGTGTGGAGGGAGGCAGGAGCCTGGTAGAGAAGCTCTTGAATATGATAGAATTTGATAGCATGTGTTTAGATCTTAGTCTATAAATGATAATCAGCCTCTGAAGGATTTTAAGTAGAAGACTGACATGATGTCTGGGGTCTTGTAGAAGATGGAATAAAGGAGGAAGAATCAGGGTCACATTACAGTTGGTTGTTGAGCAAAGGGACCATGGAGAACAGTTGTGGGGAAGTTCAGAATTTCTGTTTTGTTTAGCTTCATATGATTTTCAGGAAATTAGATTACTTACAGATTTTTCCCAGAATTTAATGTGTTGAAGGGGATAGTGGTAGGTGATTTGGAGCCAATATATGAAGTTTCTGAAAATGTTGGTATTATTCAGTCTGTTAGAAGCAAGGTATT
Source organism: Camelus dromedarius (assembly GCF_036321535.1). NCBI lineage: Eukaryota > Metazoa > Chordata > Mammalia > Artiodactyla > Camelidae > Camelus > Camelus dromedarius. The sequence goes on from NC_087450.1 coordinate 46,591,931, forward strand.
AATTAACTTTCCCTATATAGTCTTAAAGGTAAACAGATTTTTACTTACTTTGTGTTAAAATACAGGTAAGCAGCATATAAAACTGGAGATGTGCTATTGATGAGACACACAGCTGCAAACAAGTTCCATTTTCCAGTAAGAGTGGTACATATGGTAACGCACTACAGAGGCAGAAAACTGAAATATTTATACTTTTTTGCAATTAGTATCCTGCCAAGGAAATCTCAGACAACAGCATTATTTAAAGGGAAGTGGGTGGACAATAAAATAAGTATATAAAGAACTTTCTTTAAATATGGGTTTCATATTCTGCATAACTTAGTGGTGGCATATTGTTTACTTTTGTGCATATTTACTGTTAAACCTGAGGCCTGATAGTCTTTGGATTTGGTGTGTACTGTTCTCCCTTCCTGAGTAATGTATTAGTATGCCAACTTATTTTTGTACCTTCAGCATATCATAATTTAGAGTCACAGATCTGATGCTTACTGCTTGCGTGTGTGAGGACACACATTTGTATCTGGATACATAGCCAGACCCTTAACACAAAATGTTCTGTTTCACATTTTATTTGGGGAATACTCTCTTAATATCTTAGTCAGCTAATTGGCTAACATTCAAGAGCCATGAGCTCTCAGCATTATCTTAACCTTTTAGTATTTCAGTACAGCAAAAATTTTTGACTCTGATCAAAATTAACTATAACTTTTAATCAAAAATGATCCAGAAGCATAAAAAGAGGGGGTTCCTGCAAAAAGCACAAAGAGATGCTCAAAAGGAAAGTTAACACTAACTGGATAGTGTGACTGCAGAGTAGAAATGAGGAAGCTGAGCACAGAAATGAAGGGCTACAAATGACCTCGGAACAACTGCAGGTTCCTTTCTGCAAGGCTCAATAAAGTTGACTGTAGTAGTGCCACTTAGTTTGTATTTGAAAAGATGTTTTCTACAGCTCTTGTCACTAAGTAAAAATTCTTTTTCGTTCTTTTGAAAATTCCGTTCCTGATTTCCTTATTTTCTGCCTTGACACAGAAATCCCCTGCAAAGAAGCTGAGCCATGCAATTAGTAAATCCTTGGGGTGTGTACCCACCAGAGAACCCCCGCATCCTGTTTTTCCTGAGCAACCAGAGAAACCACTTGACCTTGCAAATATAGTGTAAGTATATACCTGGAGATGGATATGAATTATACTGAAATGGAAACCTTGCTCTGAATTCTTTTGGATCAAAACCAAATATCACCTAACATGAGCATTTAACCTTCTGGTTTTTACTTTACTTTTGGGGAACTTAAGACTTCCAGCTTTCAGCTCTTTAAATCACCATAAATATCTGTGTGGAAACCTAGCTCCTGAGCCCTGAAGCCTGAGTACTGTAGCAGTCTCCACCAGGAAATGAATACATTGAAGAGTAATTAATTGTGCTGGGTCTAACAAGGTTCCCTTTTGTTGTATGTGTGTTCTTCCTTAAGTCAGCCAGTAGAGATCTTTTCTTCTCTACAACAATAATGCCCATAGAGGTTTTAAAAGCTAGTTTAAATAGCAAGGAAATGAAAATCAACCTAATTTGCTCTTTTTGTATTGAGAGAAAATTAGGAAACACAAGACTATACTCTATAAATAAAACTAGTGTTTTATTTTTAGTTGAATATTCATGCTAAAGAAAAGAAAGCTAGAGAGGGACAAAAAAGCTGGAGAAATAGAGAAAGAAGGAAAATAAGGAGGAGGAACAACAAAAACTAATAATCAGCCTCTAAACCTCTTAAATAAGCATATTCAGTGGACTCTGCTGGATAAAGTCAGTGGGTTTTTGACCATTAGTCTTTTTCAGGCATTTGGAAGTTTTTCTGTTGGAATAGACATCTCTTTTCTTCCACCTACTCAAGCTATGTAGTTTGACTAAACGAGCTCTTAGGGTTCTTGATCTTTTCTTTCTCTCTTTCATTCAATAATTTTAAAATGTTCATATTTATTAAAGAATACATAGATTAAAAATTCATTAATACAGAAGAAATACAATAATACATACAACCAAACGCAGCACATCCTCCCACCCTTCGTTGTGCTTTGTCTGGGTTTTAGATCTGCTAATGGATACCTTCGTATCTAAATAATGTATTTAGAGCATCGTTTCTTGATTTATCTGTTTTGGACATTACTCAACTGCTTCTGTGGTGTAAAGGACCAACCTCATTTATAGCTCTACATATCAACCCACCTCAGCTTTTCATAATTTTATCACCATTTTTAAAATTAGTTACCTTTGTAGTTTTAAATGCAATTCTTAAACCTCAAGTTTCTGTAACTTCTTTTGACTTCCACTATGTAAACTGAGGAACTGATTGCCTTCTGTCTACTTTTCCCTTCTCCTTTGGCCTCCTAATTTCTGCCATCTATGCCATTGCTTTTGTATTGTCAGAGCTGATAATATTTCTTTTCTCTCCTGTGATCATAACTGAGTCTTCTGAGATTTATTGAGGGCTAAATCTGAAAGTTGAAAACCAAACAATAGCTTTTGCAGTTAGTACCATTCATTACGAAGCTGAATAGCGTGCCGTGGTTCTGTGTATCCTTTTGTTTAGTTCCTGTGTTGTGATCTCTGTGCGGTTCTCATCAGAATTCAGTGACATCTTCTTTCTTACACACCACGGATTGTAAACTGACTATATTTCAATTAAACAAAAAAGTAAAAAAATTTTTAAGAAGCATGCCTGTTGACTTTCTAAATGGATTGGCTTTCTTGTACTATTTTTTTGGTGGTTTTTCCTTTGATTTCCCATTGATTTCTTCTTGTTGGGAAAAAACTATGCTTTTTTCCCCCGCTGTGTTCCATAGTGGATTTTACCTACTGTATGTAATCCATTTTTTTTTGGGGGGGGGGTTTAAATTTGTTAACCTTTCCCCTTTTTTGATAGTGTTTTTTATTTGCAGTTTTTATTTAAAAAAAAAACAAAAACCTTGCCTGCTCTAACATTGTAGTGGTTTTCTCTTTAAGTCTTGAGGATGTCCCTTTCCCATGTGTCTTTAAGTTATCTGAAATGGATTTTTGTGTATGGTGTAATGTAGAATATCTAATTCTCTTTTTCTCTCTCTCGTTGCGTTTGAATAATAACTTGTCTCGGGGCCATTGATTGGATAATCCACCATTTCCCCACTTAACTACAATGCTACCATTGTCATAAATGAAGTTCCCAAGTACCCATGGTCTGGTTTCTGGGCCCATTATTCTGTTCCTTTGGTCAAAATGTCTACCGCTATACCAATATCATACTATCTTAATTACTGTAAGGGATTAAGTAATCTTCTTTTTTAGGAACGTCTTGTCTATTCTTTGCCCTTTGCTCTTTCATATAAATTTTAGAATCAGCGTACTGAGTCCCTCATAAAATTTTGTTGGACTTTTGATCAGAGATTCATTGAATCTAAAGATCAAACTGGGGAGAAAAAGACATCTTTATAGTATTAAGTCTTCCATTTCCATAAATGTGTTATATCTTTCTGTTTATTTAAATACCCTTTTGTGCTATTTAGTAAAGCTTTATAATTTTCCTCAGAAAGGTCTTATGTATGTTAAATGAAATCTTTTGTACTTTACATTTGTTGTTGCTGTTGGAAACAGTACCTTTTCTCCTACAGTTACTTTGAGATATAATTTACATGCAGTAAAGGCTTCTACTTTAAGTGTACAAATCAGTGAGTTTTGGCAAATGTACACAGTCATGCAGACGGTACCTTTTTTGAATTACGTTGCTTAACAGTTTGTTGCTGGTGTAGGGAATGCACATTGCTTTTGTATTTTAATTTACTGTGTAGTCATCTTGCATAAATTGCTCATAAATCTAGCTGTTTGTACTCAGATTCTTTTGGATTTTCTATAAATAATTATATCACCTGTAAATAATGATTGCCTTCTTTCTTCCCTCCAATTTTTTATACTTTTAAATATTAATCATACTTTTTTTCTTTTGGTTTTATTATGCCAGCTAGAACCTCCAGTGCAATATTGCATAGAAATGGTTAAATAGACATTCTTGCATATTACTAAATCCCAAGGAGAACGTTTTCAGCATTCATTTTAGTATGTTATTTGATGTAAGTTTTTTGTAGAAACTGTTTATCAGGTAGAAGAGGTTCCCTTTTATTCCTGGTTTGCTAAGAGTGCTTTCTTTTTGCCATGAATAGATGTCAAATTTTATCAAAGACTTTCTGCGTCAAGATGATAGTGTGATTTCTTTGTTCTATTAATGTAGTGAATTACATTAATTGTTTTTTTAAACAACCCTACATTCCTGGAATAAACATAAGTTGACCCTCCTTTTGATACACTGCTAGATTTCATTTGCTAATATTATGTTTGGATTTTTTTCTATGTTAATAAGTTAAAGTGTCTTGTAATTTCCCTTGATTTGTTTTGTTTTGTTTTGTTTTAATGGCAAAGTTTGCCCAGTTTGCTATCTTCAAGAAGTTGAAGAGCATTCTCTCTTTTATATGGAAGAGCTTACTTAAGACTGGAATTATTTGCTCCTTATATTTTTGGCAAAAAAAATTTACCAATGAAGCTATCTGTGCTTAATGCCTTCTTAGTGAGAAGATTTTTAACCGTTAATTTCATTTAAAAAAACAACCATAAGACTATTTTTATTTTTTATTTATTTTTGAGTCACTTTGGAACATTTTATAGATGTAGGAATTTGTCAATTCCATCTAAACTTTCAGTTATTGGCACAAAATTTAAAATATTTTACCTGCAGTATGTGTGCTAAATAATATCTCTTTTTTGTCCCTACTCTCATGTATTTAGTTGTTTTTTTTTTCCTCAAAAAGTCTTACCATAGGTTTGCTCAATCTTTTAGGCTTTCAGAGGACCAACTTTTGGTTTTGATGATTCTCTTATTGGATGTATTGTATATTTTTTTAAATTTTACATATTTCTACCCTTTATTATTTCTTTTATTATAGATTCTTTGGGTTTATTTTGCTATTCTTTTTCTAACTTATTGAAAGATATGCTTAGCTTACTCATTTCAGGTTTTTTTCCCCCTCACATAAGCATTGAAGGCTATAAATTTCTCTAAGCACTGCCTAAGTCCAAGTTTTGTTATGTAATATTTAAAAATTGTTTAGTTCTAAATATCTGCTAAGTTCTGTTATGGTTTCTTCTTTGGAAAGTATGCTTTCTTAATTTCCAAACATATGGGGGTTTTTCTAGTTGCCTTTTCATTATTAATTTCTAGTTTGTTGAGACATGCTTATTATCTACTATATGATCAAGTTTTTGTTACGTTCCAAGTAAAGTTGAAAATGTTTCTTCAGTGCTTTTGGGTGCAGAGTTGATAGTGAATGAATGTATGTCAATTAGGTCAAATTTGTTAACCAAATTTGTTAACCAGCCTTACTGACTTGTTCAAAATTATACATATTTCTCTAAGAAATTGAAATTTTTTTCTTATGTAGTGACTCTCTTTATTTTTAATTATTCTATTTGTTCTCAAGTCTGTTTTATCTGCTGGTAACATCTTTTAATATCTTATGCTAGTTATGTGCCTAGTATAACTTTTCCCATCCTTTTTCTTTCGATTTTCTCAGTTGCCCTTAGGTTTTCAGTATGTTTCTTATAAATTGTAAGCTGGATTTTAAAAATGTAATGTAACAACCTGTCTTAACTGGTGAGTTTAGCCATTTAAATATATTACATCATAATTATTATAATTAGTCATTTATTATAATTAAACTTGATTTATATAGTTACAAAATTATAGTTATAAAATTATATTTATATATTTTTATATTTATTTTAAATAAAAATTATATATTTTAAATAAAGTATATTTTATATTTATTATAGTTATATATTTATATTAAAATTATATAAATTATATAAAATTATATAAATTATATAAAATTATATTTGGACCTTTTTCTATTCTCTTTTGTGCTATTTATAATATTTTTTATTCCCCTTTATTCACATATCCCACTCTAGTCACCCTTTCCCCCATGGGTAACCATTCTCATGTACTTAATTGTCTATCCTTTTTTCAGTATCTGTTCCTGAAAACTATGAATTGTTTTGTATCTTCTTTTTTAAAATTTTACATATGTGGTATGCTGAACAATATTTTACCTACCCATTCCCTGTGACGGACACCTGGGTTGCCTTCAGATCTCTGTCTCCGCATAGAATGCTGTAGTAAATACCTCAGATGTTTCCCCAGTGGAACTGGGTAAGAATTTATACCTTGGATACAAGTCGTTGGGTCAAGGGTTATGTATGTCCTCACCAGACATGTGTTGGGGAATCCAGTTGTTTAGTGTAGACTTTCAGTTAATCTCCATTTTAATTCAGACCTTGTACCCCCACCTCCACCTGGTGTGCCTGAGTTTGGAGACATTCTGGTCAATTTCACTAGAGAGTAAGCTGCAGTTTCCCACCGGCCTAGAAAGAAGTAGTCATCTCACTGAGTGGTGATGGGCAGTCAGGTGGAAGAGGCGGGGAGGCTCAGCTTCTCAGGCAGACTTTCAACTAATCTTCTTTTTTAAAAAAAAAATTGTGTGTTTGTGTATGGGGGGGTCATTAGGTCTATGTTTTTAAATTTATTATTAGTTTTTTGTTTTGTTTTTTTAGTGGAGGTACTGGGACTTGAACTCCGGACCTCATGCATGCTAAGCACATACTCTGCCACTGAGCTATACCCACGTCCCTCCTCAGACCTTTTTTAAAAAAATAAAAATAAAACATTGAAAAGTTGTCGTTTCCTATGTCCTTCCTAATCCTATTATTGTTTCTCTCTCCCAAAGAGTAGCCACTAACATTTATTTTGTATCTGTCACTCTGTATGTGTTTTTATACTTTTACTGAATCTTTATACATCTTAAAAATCACATATTTTAAAACTTTATATAAATGGTTATGCTCTGCGTATCCTTCTGTAAGTTTATTACTTTATCAAAGACTATACTTCTGAGATTTATCCAAAATCTGGAATGATATTCATTGAGTGACTATCCCACAAGTAATCCATTCTCCTGTTGGCAGACACAGAGGTTGCTTCCAGTTTTTCACTACAGCCTGCAGTGGTGCTGTGGCATTCTTGTACAGAGAGTTTCTCTAAGGTGGAAGTGTAACTCCTGGATCCTAAGATATGAATATTGCATATTCAGGATAGGCTAGATAATAATGCAGTAGAAAATTAACCTCCAAGTCTCATGGTTCAACTCATGAATGTTTGTCACTCACGCAAAGTCCATTGTGGATTGGAAGGACTCCAGAGCAGCTGAACTGTGGGCAGTGGCTTGGTGGCTTAGGCTGCTTCAGTTTCTGGCTTCGTCATCTCAGTCAAGGCCTGGGGAAGAGAGCATGTGGGGGCCACTTAGTTTTTTTTTTTTCTCTTTTTGCATTCGATTTTTTGGGGGGAGGGTATTTGCATGGGCTTTTTTTTTTTTTAATTGAAGTATAGTTAGTTACAATGTGTCAATTTCTAGTGTATAGCCTAATGTCCCAGTCATGCATATATATTCATTTTCATATTCTTTTCATTAATAGTTATTACAAGATATCAAATATAGTTCCCTATCCTATACAGAAGAATCATATCAGTTCTTCTGTGCTTTGGTTCAGAAGTGACATGTGTCATTTCCCTCCCTACTGTACCTAACTTCAAGTATTTATCATACTCCGTGTACCTAGGAAAGAGAGGAGAACCAGATACTGATCAGCTCTAGTACTGTATGCCGTAAGTGCATGCAACTTTGTAGATATTACCTAGAACTCAAATTTTATAGTTCAGGTATTTATTAATCTGAATTATGCCCAAACCAAGTATATAGTCAGCAGGCCACTCAGAAAACTCAATGATAGCTTCCCTTTTAGATTCTGGTGAAATTTTGAGTAATTAATACCATTTGGATTAACTAGACAATTTTTAAAGTCCCATTCAACTTTGAGGTTCTGTGTTTTGTAGATTTTTTTTTCTTTTTTAATATTTGCCACATGTCAGTGATTCCCAAACCTGCCTGATACCAGGGTCAGTAAACTTTTAAAAGTATAGCTTACTAGGTTACTTCCATTCTAGGTCAACTGAATCATTTTTCTGGGGGTGGCCTGAAATCTACATTTTAAAAAAGTTTCCTAGTGAATCTGCTCAGATTATGGAACCACCTCATTAGAACTTAAGTGGTTTTAGCCATCTTAACAATAAGCTAAGAATTCAATGCTAAGCATTCAAAAGCGGAGATAGAGTACAACTGAAATATAATTCTGTGAATCTCAGTTCTTAATGTTTGCTGAGATTTAAGTTTTCTATTCATTCAGCAAATATTTATTGAGGACTTTCCAGGTACTATCCAAAGTACAAACAGTATTCACACAGTACTTCACTTATATGCGAATAGGTTTGAGTGAGTGAGGAAGCCAATTTTATGAAGTGCGGTGTTTTGGGCTGGCTTCCTTAGGAAAGAGTTACAAGTACAGCTCAAGCGATGAAAAAATTGGAAGGCGTGGGCTGCTGTGTGCATTTCTCATCATGATCAGGAAAAAAATGTTTGCTGTTCTGCACTTAGAAATGAAGGAGATGAAGATAGCTCCTATATTTGAATGCTTAAAGTCAGCAAAATATTCCATTCAGATAGGATCATGATTATTTTAATCATTGCCTTCCTATATTAATTTAAAATGGTCTTTTTTTAGACAAAGAATAGGTAATTTCCTTGCACTTCAGGGTCTTACAACACTGTAGGCATTATTTTCAAACACTTAAGTTGTTTATATTTGTTTTACTAAAAATCAGATTGGGATGAACACCATCTACCTAGGAGGTTGAGAGTTAGGGATGGGACCCAAGGGAATGGACAGCCAGCATTCTTGGACCTTTCCTTGGGCCACTAGTTAAACACTTTTTAAGTAAGCTCACCCTTTACAGTGATTTCTTATGTACCATGCTTATTTGTTTACAACTTTTAAAAAAAGAGAGGACATGCTGGAAGGTATGTATCTTTGACCATTTCAAACTAGATCTTCCTCAGTAGAAAATAAAGCTTCTTGCTAAAGTTTTAGTTTGATGGTCAAATTTGTTCAGTTTTTCTTTATGTTTCTGGCTTTCATGTCATACTCAAAACTTATGTTCTCACTTCAAGATGATAAGAGTACCTCTGACAGTAAATTTCTTATTTCTGTACTTTTTGTTGTTGTTATCAGGTGTGAGATAGGAATTTATTTTTTTTCCATAATGGATAGCCGTTAGTCCCAACTCCATTATTTTCCTGCTAACTGTGTTGCAGTTTTAATTTTGCCTTCCTTTTGGCAATGTTGATAATTCCCTTTGAAAGCTCTGAGAAATAATATAAATCACTTCTCTAACAAGATGTCTTTACCTTATGGTCTGCCTTTATCTTATTAGTAGGTTAAGAAAGGGTTTTGTGAAGTATCACATTTATAGTGAAGATAAATAGGAATTAGGCACGTGGAGGGTAGGGAGGAGCGTTCCCAGCAGAGCGGAGCAGGAGGAAGGCTGCAGAAGCAGGCATTGATTTTGGACATTATCCCAAATTGAAGGGTTTTAGGTAGGAGAGGGACATGCTGAATTTTGCACTTGAAGGAATCACTGTCTGTTGTGTGTAAAAAGGGAGTGGGATAAGGGTGAATAAAGAAGAGGCCAGCTAGGGGTCTTTTTCAGGGGCTAGGTGTGAGATAATGGTGGGTTGGACTATTATGGTCGTAGTGGAGATGGGGAAAAGTTTGTAAACACATTTTTAAAAATCTTAGATTTTGCTAAATGCCCAGAGATAAAATTAAAACTCCAGTGGAAATTTGAGACAGGAATTGAAACTAAGTATGATGATAAAACATTTTAATGTTAATTGTTTACATTTCACTGTTAGCATAGGTTAGAGATCGACTCAGATCCTCACAAACTTGAGATTCAAGTGTTTGTTGCGCACCCAGCGTTCCAAGCCCTTTGATCACCTCTTCTGTGTATGTTATTTCATTTAACCCTCACAGCAAACTTTGCAGCATAGGTAGCCTTAACCTGTAACAGATCAGGAGGCAGTATCAGGGAGGTTGAATGACCTGCCCAAGATCACACAGCTACCAAGTGACGGAGTTGGGGCTAGAGCCTGAGCTCCTGGCTCCATGCCGAGCCTTCTTTCCCAGTTTCCTAACAGGCTGACCCAGTCAGAAATTGTTGTAGAAACATCTGCTAATTGAACCATTGTTTGAACCCTGTGGTCAGGTTTAGAATCAAGGGACAACGTGGAATAGCTATACCTTTGTTGGTTGAAAAACAGAAGGGAGGCAGTGTGATATGACAGAAGAAAAACTAGGTTAAAAATCAGGAGACATCAGTTTGTGTTTCTGTGAAATGGTGGTATTTAAACTCATCTTAATTATCTCAAGATGGTGTTTTAGGATAATGTATCTGAAAGTGCTTCTGAGAGGTTAGGATGCTATAAATATTATATTCTAAACTCTTAAAGTCTTTTCCTCGGAATAAAGTAAATCATGCCACAAAAATGGACCCTCTGCAAAGGCTGGGACTCTATCTTGCTCTACACTGAGTCCCCAGTGCCTAAATAGTGCCTGGGCATGGTAGGCATGTAAAATATATTGCATGAATGAGTGATGCGAAACGTGATTTATATAAACAGACTCCATCCTCCTCTGTTTGTTTGTTTTTCCTGCAGTAAATAAGTCATGTGCCTACAGTACCTGAAGGCTCCACTAGATGTCAGGCATATTTTCTCAATTGGTTCATTGTGTTTCTTTTCTGATGAGTTGAGAATATTAAGTAAACAAGGTTTTTCAAGTGCATCTCAAACAAAACCAATTTACTTATCATCAACACTGTAGCAAATTTTCTTCTGTCTTTGAGAGAAGTAGTTGTTTCTTTTGCTTAAAGCATTTTTGTAAAACTTCTAGCCCTTGGAGACTCAGATAAGCGTTCCGCTAGCCTAATTCAAGCAATTTGTTGGTGCTTACGATCTAATTATCTAACCACATAGTCCTTATATCTGATTTCTTTAATTAGCAATTCATCACTATTACATTTCAGTTTGTGGTTATTTATTTCTGAGAGAAAGCAGAACTTCCCGATGTCAGCTTAGTATGTTTGTTCTCTGAATTCCAGCATGACCAGTGTCTCCCTCGATACACCTGTGATTGATCTAGTCTCTTCAGCAGGAGTTGGCAAACTATAACCATAGGCTGAATCCAGCCTGTCGCCCATTTTTGTATGGCTCATGACCTAGGAATTTTTTTTTTAACTACTTTTGAGTGGCTGAAGAGGAAAAGAAGAATGTTTTGTGAAAAATGATATGAAATTCAGATTTCAGTGTCCATAGATAAGGTTTTATTAGGACACAGCCACGCTAATTCATTTACGTATTTTCTGTGGCTGCTTTTGGGCTACAGTGGCAAAATTGAGTCTTGCAACTGAAATCATAAGACCCTCGAGGCCTAAAATGTTTATTATCTGGCTCTTTTCAGAAAAGCTTGCCAACCCCTACTCTTAAGGAAGGGTTGCTAAAAACTGCAAATTTAGGGCACTTTGTGCTTCTTGGTAGTCTTTTCTCTGAATGCTCATCATCTCCTTTGGTTTGATGGTCCAGGTTGTTTTTTCCACCCAAGGGTGAAGGTTAATTTGGTAGCTTCTTCTGTTAAAGCATTTGGATAAAGTTTGTTACCTAGAAACCAGATTACCTTTTTACCGTTTCTCTCTGTTCATATATAAATATGTACATGTTTGAACAGCTAACCAACCAGTTTTCTCCACATCTTGTATCAAAACAGAATTCAGCTAGACAATAAAAAAAGCTGTTAAATTATGCTATAATTATAGAATTATAATTACAACAATACTTTAATATGGTTCTTATTTGTCCTATTGTAGCTACTTTTCTGTTTAATACTGACTTAGTTGCTCTACACACAAACACAAACACACATACACACACACACGATTTAATCAAGCCAATCTGTCCTCTTTGTTGTTTTTTCTTTTACAAAATCATAGATATTTTTTCTCAGTTCAAGTTTTTATTTGATGAAACTTATTACAAACTCATTCTTTTGTTGTTGAAATTTCAGATGCCATTTCTGTGGGTGATAATTTCAATTGGAGGTTTTTTTAATAATTAAAAAAGTATGTAATGATGGTAAAAAGAAAAACACATAGCATAAAATTTACCATCTTAACCATTTTTAAGTGTATGTTTTAGTAGTGTTAAGTGTATTTTCCATCTTGCAAAGCTGGACCTCTGTGCCCATTGAACCACTCTCCATTTCTTTCTCCCCCGCAGACCCCGGTAACTGCAGTTGACTTTCTGTTTTTATGAGTTTGTCAAGTCATAGGTTTATTTTTTTGAACTTTAGACCACTGTGCCTAAATATCTGATGCTTTCAGTGTTTTGGACTTTTCATTATAATGCAAAAATTCTGCCTGTTTTATTCTTAATTCATAGTGACTTTAAATCAGTAGAAATTCACCAGACCCGGAATAATTTAAGACCATTTGTAACCCTACAAAAAACAGGTCTGAATTCTTGTTTATGTTGTTTAGCTATTAAAGCACATATTTCTGATACTTCTTTTAAAATGAGTGAATCTGGAATTCTAAATGGCTTTTTTGATGAGGGTGTTTCTAGCTAATTGTCCTGTGCAAAACCAAATGCCTCATTGTTGGCAACTTTTTTTATTAGTCAAATTTGGTTTTTTTCAAAGTTATGAATTAGCTTTGAATTCTCCCAAAAATTATTATAGAATTTATGATATTGGTAAGTTGATGTGGGTTGAAATCACTATCTTCCACAGGTATTTACTGAATGTGAATTGTGAACAGAGCTCTGTGCTTGGTGCTGAGGGGAGTCTTATTTGAGAAAACTGACAAGATGATATTTTCCTCTTAGATTTCTGGGTGAGTCTGATGTTCTAGTCACTTGAAAGGAGTATCAGATCCATTCTGGGTATCTTGGTCTCCTGAGACTGAACCTATTTGGAAGATTTTAATTTTGAACTGTCTCCAACAGGCAATTCTTATACTTTGGCTCTTAGATCATAGGTCATCTGATATTAATTATGTTTTGCATTTTGCTGGGGTGGTTTTTGAGAACCTAGCAACTGAGGAACACAAGATCCTCTTAGAGCCTTGAGCTTCACTCAGTTCTGGCTTGGGTGTTGTCTGTTTGGCTCCATTGCAGGCTGAAGGTCCCAGATAATCATTCTTTTCTAGGCTTTGGGTAGCTGACCCTGAAAGTGTATCTCTCCAAAAAAGGAAGAGGGAGCACAGAAAGCGCTGGTACCAAGGATCATGAATCATCTTAGAAATAGGATAAGATTTTTGCCTGAACTCTGTGTGTGTGTGTGTGTGTGTGTGTGTGGGTGGGTGGGTGTGTTGGAGAAATAGGAGGACTTGCATACACTCACAAACCCACACATGTGAGTATATGTGAGTGGTACCTGTGTGTGTGTGATGGAGAGGGATGGTCACATGGACAGCAAATGTGATGATTGATTATGATGCAGTGGGGAGAAACAGCATTATTTAATACAATAAAACTCAAGGTTTCATCCTAGGAGGATAATTATTTATGAGTGGTTATGGCTTTAGTCTACTCAGTGTCACCCTCCCCTTGGGATTTTCCTCACTCTGTTTGCCACTGTACTACCATAAGATACTCTGCTTTTGAACTCTAACTCTAGCGTGGCCAAAACACCATCCCTTACTTTTCTTTCTTTCTTTTTTTTATGGTGGTAAAACATAAAATTCACCATTTTAACTGTTTTCAGGTGTGCAGTTCAATAGAGTTAAGTATATTTTACATTGCTGTGAAGCAGATCTCCAGAACTTTTTCAACTTGCAAATCTGAAACATCAACTCCTCTTTTACCATGAGACCCTGGTAACCACCATTCTACTTCCTGTTTCTATGAATTTGAGTACTTTAGATACCTCATATAAATAGAATCATGTCCTATTTGTCTTTACATGACCTTTTTATTTCATTTAGCATAGTGTCCTCAAGGTTCATCTACATTGTAACATGTGTCAGGCTTTCTTTCCTTTGCAAGGCTGAATAATATTCCATTGTGTGTATATACCACATTTTGTTTTCCATCCTTTGCCAATAGACATTTGGGTTGCTTCCACCTTTTGGCTGTTCTGAATACTACTACTATGAAGGTGGGTGTACAGATACCTTTTTGAGACCCTGATTTGAGTTCTTTGGGTTATATACCCTGAGGCGGGATTACTAGGTGATATGGTAGTTCTGTTTTCAGTTTTTTGAGGAACCTCCGTACTGTTTTCCATAAGGGTTGCACCATTTTACAATCTCATGAACAGTGTATAAGGGTTCTAATTTTTCCACGTTATCACCAACACTTATTATTTTCTGTTTGTTTGTTTGTTTGTTTTTTTAAATTACCCTAATGGGTTTGAGGTAGTAGAATATTGGGGTTTTGATTTGTCTTTTCTTAAGAGTTCTATTAAGGTATAATTTATATGTCATCAAATTCATCCACTGTGACAATTAAATGATTTTTAGTAAAATTATCTAGTTTTGCAACTGTCACCACCATCCAGTTTTAGAACATTTTCATCATCTGAAAAAGTTCCCTCGCACCCATTTAATCCCAGTCAGTCCCAGCTCCTACATGCAGCCCCAAGGTCACCACTGATATCCTTCCCGTTTCTATAGTTTCGCCTTTTCTAAAAATTTTATGTGAGCAGAATCAGATGTGGTTTTTTTGCTTCTGGCTTTTTTCACTTAGCATAATATTTTTGAGGCTTATCCACGTTGTAGCAAATATCAGTGGTTTTGCCTTTTCAATGCTGGAAATATCCCATTATATGAATATACTACGTCTTGTTTGTTCCTTCACCAGTTGATGGGCACTTGGCTCATTTACAGTTTTTGACTATTATGAATAATGCTGCTCTGACCATTTGTGTCTTTGTGTGAACATATGTTTTCATTTCTTTTGGGTGGATACGTAGGAGTAGAATTGCTGGGTCATGCAGGATAAGTGTATATTTAACATTTTAAAAAACTGCCAAACTATTTTTGAAAGTGACTGTACCTGTTACATCCCGACCAGAAATACTTGAGAACTCCAGTTTCTCCACATTCTTACCAGTGCACTGGTTATATTGTCAATCTTCTGTATTTATAGCCATCCTAGTTAGTGAGGTGGTACCTTATTGTGGTTTTGATTTGCATTTCCCCAGTGACTAATGATGTTGAGCACCTTTTTCATGTACTAATAAGCTGTTCATGTATCTTCTTTCTGTAATTGTCTATTTAGATCCTTGGTCATTTAAAAAATATTTGAATAATCTTTTTATTTTAGAGTAGTTTTAGATTTACAGAAATGTAGCTGAGATAGGACAGAGTTCCCATATACCCTGTACTCAGTTCCCCTATTGTTAACATTTTATAAATGAACCAGTATTGATATTATTATTAACTGAACTCCGTGCTTTATTGAGACTTCATTAGTTTTTCCCCTAATGTCCTTTTTTTGTTCCAGGTTCCCATTCCAGGGCACCACATTACGTTTATTCATCCTACCTCCTTAAGTACCTCTGGGCTGTGACAGTTTGTCTCGCCCATTTTATAATTGGTTGGTTTGTCTTCTTCTTACTGAGTTTTAAGAGTTCTTTATATATTCTGGACACAAGTTCCCTGTTGGATATATGATCTACAGATCATTTTTTCCCCCAGTTTATGTCTTATCTTTTCATTTTCTTAATGATCTTTTTTGGGGGGAGGGAGGAGTAATTAGGTTTATTTATTTATTTTTGGAAGAGATATTGGGGATTAAACCTAGGACCTCATGCCTGCTAAGCATGTGCTCTACTACTTGAGCTACACCTGCCCCCGCCCCTCCCCCACCGCCCATTTTCTTAATGGTCTTTTGAAGAGCAAAAGACCATTTGTTATTGAGAAAGGGAACTTTATCAGTTTTTTTCCTTTAATGGGTTGTACTTTTGATGTCATATCTAAAAAACCTTTGCCTGACCCAGGGACACAACAGTTTTCTCCTATGTTTTCATCTAGAAATTTTAACCCTTAACACTTCAGTCTATAATCCACTTTTGTGTTGATTTTCAACTGATTTTTTGTGTATGGTTTAAGATGAGAGTCTAAGTCCCTTTTTTGCATGTGGATATTCAATTGCATGAGCACCATTTGCTGAAAAGATTGTCCTGTGCCCCTTGAATTGCCTTGGCACCTTTGTCAAAATCAATTCACCTTAAGGATTTATTTCTGGACTCTCCATTCTGTTCCCTTGATCTGTATGGCTGTCTGTTCTTTTGTCACTACCTGATCTTGATTCCTGTAAATTTGATTTGGGGTAGTATAAGTTGTCTTCTTTTTCAAAATTATTTTGGCAATTCTAGGTCCTTTGCAGTCCCATTTAAATTTTAGGGTACACCTGTCAATTTTAACAACAACAACAACAGCAAAAAACCTGTGAGGAGTTTGTTAGGGATTCCATTAAATCTATAGGTCAGTTTTCTACTTTTCTCTTTCTTCCCCCTCTGCTACCCTTCTCCCTGTTCTTTTGTGTTTGTTGGCTGCTTGGGTTTTTGTTTTGTTCTCTTCTGTGTTTGCATTTGAGTAGCTCATCTTGCCTGGAACACACTCATTTTTTATGTTTAACAAATCCTTAACTGCCCGCAGCCGTAGGTATATTCCTTTTGGTTCAATTCACTTTTACATCCTAATTTAATAATAATGTTAGTGAAAAATCCTTTTGAGATTTTTTTCAAAGATTCTCATTTTTGTGTGAATGTATAATGCAAATCACCTTTTTCTGAAAGGGTGTCAGATGTATTTGGAGAAATTCAGAACTGTAAGTATCCAGTGAATTGATTTCTTATTGTATCTGTTCCGGTGTGCAATCCAGTTCATATCTTATTTGCTTGTTTTTTTTATCCCTTCAGTGACTTCCCATCACACTTAAAAGCTGAAGTCTGTACAGTGGTCCCCGGGGCCCCATAATATCTGGCTCCTAATAACTTCTCTGACTTTATTTCTTACGCTTTCCCATTGGTCTCTATACTCTGTTCTTACACTGGTTTTGTTGTTCCTTGAAAACACCAAGTATGCTCCTACCTCAGGAATTTGAACCTTCTGTTTTATTTGCCTGACAGGCTCCTCATCCTGATAGGTGACTCCTTCCCTTACTTCGCTCCGATCTCTCCTTCAAAGGTAGCTCCTCAGAGACTGGTCTTAACTATCTTATCTAAAACAGCAGCATCGCTCACTGGGTGCCGTTACCTTGTTTCAGTTTTTTCACAGCACTTTACCTTATGTGATGTTATTTGATACATTTTTGTATCTGTTTACAATTTATACCCCACTAGATTGTACCCTTTGAAGACAGAGACTTTACTTTGTTTCCTGCTATATCCCCGGGAAATAGCATGGGCCTGGCAAATAGCAGACCTTAAATAAGTGTTTGTGGAGTGAATAAATGTGTGTGTATGTGCTCACAATTTACTAACAGTAATGATCTTCACAAAGCTTTCAGGTTATTGCAAGAAATTACATCAGTATGTCAGGATGAGGGAGGATAAGGTAGGGTTTTTTCTTGTTTTTACAGAGCTAGAGCTAATAATAACAACATTTTGGGGTTTAAAGTCATGATCTTCCAGTTCTATGATTACTAAAAAATCTTTGAAAAGTAATCATCCTTATTAATATTGGAGAAGTCTGCTTTTCTTTTGAGCTTTATTTCTTCCCTAGCTAAACCTAGGGTATACCTGTAATTTCATGCAGATACCGAGCCTCAGAATTATATTTCATTAAGTTGAATTTCTTAATGAAATGTATATACTGATCTGGTTGCAATTTAAAACAATCTGAATATTTCTTAGCACCTTCACAGGTCTTGCCTACTTTTGACTAGTGCCTGTGTTTAGCACCTACTAAATTAGCCCTTTTTCATTCTTCTTAAACCTCGACTCTGTGTACATATTTCTAACAAATCAATCTTCTTGAATCACTGCTTTTGTCATATTATTTTCCTATTTAAAAATCCACACAACTCCACTGCCTGTAGACTAAAGGAGGCACTCCTCGAGCTGGAATTTAAGGCCCTGTGTAATCGGGACCCACCTTACTTTTTAAATCTTATCTTCTGCTGCTAAGTTATACAGGACAAAGCCTCTGCTTTGACCAGACCTGCCTCCTTCCTACACTTTAAAGCTTTTCTCTTCCCACACCTCTGAGCTGGCTCGTGATGCCCTCACCCAGCTGCCCCCTTTCCTGAATGCCACAGACTGCCTGCACTTTGTACATCCATGAGCCAAGCTTCAATTCTGCTCCATTCATGAAACCTTCTTTGAACCCTAGAAGCAGCTAACTCATGAAGCTCTTCTTTCCTTACCTGGATTCGTTGAATCCTTGTTGTATCTGTCATTTGGGCACCCAATAACATGCTCTCTCCTTCTTTAAGGATTTCTTGAGTATGTATCGGACCTGGATTTCTTGAAGACTGTAAGCACCTCCTTTCACCATCAACTTCTTCAGTCTGGCACCTTAGTACCTGGCACAATCCAGGTGTGGCTGCTGACTTGTTGTGCATTTGAAGTATGGGGCACAATTGTAAATTCTTGTTAAATTAGGTTAAATTTGACAAGTTTTTTGTCCCTCTCTTCAAGGTCACATTATAGGTCCTTAACTTGTTTATTTGATAATGACTTTGATAAGATCTTACTGAAGCTTTGGAAGGCAATTAAAGAAAGGTTACTCATACCGTTAAAATCTGTTTTGTTTTGTTTTTTTTTTTAATGAGCTTTTGGAGTGAGGTTCTTATTTTACTACTTGAAATAATCTTAGAGGTCAAAAGAAGATGGCATCTCTTTTGGTGAAAGAACCTTTCTTTTTTGTCTAACTTATTTTTTCCCTTTTGGATAGTTTAATGGGATCATTTTAAGGGTAAAGTTGGATATATTGCCTCCAAGCATGAATTTAAGAAAATATTCTGTTAAATAATATTGAATAATCCTCCTCATTGGTTTTGTTGCTTTTACAGTAGAATTCTTTTTGGAGTTTAAGTGACTTCTTTATTCTCTTTAGTCATTTCTTCCAAGCTGTCATGACTTCATGTTTAACTCCATGTAAGTCCAGCTGTTTTTTTCCCCTCACTTCCTGTGTCCAGTTTATTACAAGAAAAACGTTCTTATTAAGAGCTTCTCTATAGAGTTTCTTGAGATGAATATTTAACATCTTCATTTTGAGAAAGTGATTAAACTGCCATTGATGTTGTCTATGTGAGCTCAGCCCTTTGAAAGCTTAAAAATCTGGAACTGGTACAATATGGAGGGATAGAAATCTAGCTGGCAGGTTGGATGTGGAGTATGAGAGGAAGAGAGAAGTCGGTTTGGCCTGAACCATTGGAGACAGAGAGAGAGAAAGACAGTGGAACCTATAGGTGAACAAGTTTGGGTAGAATGAGAGCTCTGTTTTAGGCACATTGAGGTTTTTTTTGACACCTAAATAGAGATGTCAGATAGGCAATTTGTATAAGTCTTGAAGACACTCATGGGACATGTGTGGTTTGGAAATATAAATTTCAGAATTGGCAACTTAGAGATGATGTTTAGACAGAGAGGAGAAGACATGTAAGGATCAAGCCCTGTAGCTAGTTTCTTACTTCTTTAGGTGATTAGTCAGTTAATTGATTCCTAAAAATTCTTTTTTTCTAATATGCACAGTCAAGATTAATTTTAAAATCTCCAAACACGTGAGACTTTTGTGGGTATTTTTTGATGCTTTCTGATATTATTAAATTTTGGTCAGAGGTGGTATTCTGTATGACATTGATTCTTTGATAGAATTGAGATTTCTTTTAGGGGCAATTATTTGAACAATTTTTCTAAACATCCTCTGTACGCTTAAAAAAAGACTCTCAGATTAGTACTGAGTGCTGTGTTCCTCATATTCCCAGTAGATTGCTTATTAATTATGTGTGTAGAAAAGATTAAATTTAATTTTAAAAATAAAAATGCATTAAGTGATTATAGATGAAAATGCCAGCTGGCTTACTATTATGGGAGAAGCTTGTGGTACATTTTCCACTGAGAGCATTAGATACAGAGGAATTACTTCTAAACAGTTTGGACAGAAATGACCGCGATGTACTCTGGAGAACAGTGTGATGACTCAGAGAGCCTTTAGTGATGACGAAGACACTGATGTCAAAGATGCATTTAGAGAGTTTGGATGAAATTGAGTCATGAAACTGAAACAAAGTTATATTTCTAATTTATTGTGATCTTAAATGTTATAAGTAGCAGTGGGAGGAAGAAGAGAAATAGGCTAAGTAGGAGAAGTGTAAGGGACGGCAAGCTTTTGGTATTTTTTTTCTTTTTTAAAAAACAGGGGAAGCAATCCTACTATATAAGGTGATCTTTCCCAAGAAAGGATCTCCAAAGCTGACTTGAACCCGTAAACCTTTAAATGAATCAAATCAAACATCTTGTTACTGTGGTTGCACTGGAGTAAGTTACAAGTGAAGAAGTATTGGTGGAGCCAAAAGCTTAACATCTTTGAAATGAGAAATACTCTAGACCCCTTCTGACACATTGTCAGCGTCACTTTCAACTCCCTGTCTGCAGTAGCATTCTTCATCTTCCTGTGACTGCGTCCCTTTGTCATTTCCCCCAACCTTTATGTGGGGACAGAGGAGAAATAATGAAGACTTTGAGTGGAAAAGCTGTAAGAGTACCATAATCAGCTGTTCTTCTACTCCGGGCATTCCAACAAACAGTGAAAACAGAGGGTATGGGGTGTGAGGTGGAGCTCATGGCACTGACGGGGGCACCAGTTAGGTAGCTACCAAGAAAGCCTTCATGATCTGCAGTTTAACACCTACACAGGGTTTAGACTTAGAAACTTTTTCAAAGCCAGTAATTTCAGATACTAATTATGGATTTCTGTCTAACTGGAGAGAGTAATGGATAATTTATGAATATCTCTGAACCTCCAAACATAAAGCAAACTAGTCTACTTTGAAATAGGTTTGTAGTAAGTTTGAAGTCAGAAAGTATGTATCCTGCAGCTTTTGTTCTTTTGGAAGATGATTTTTGGCTATTCTATCTTTCTTGTATTTCTGTATGAACTTAGGATCATCTTGTCCAGTTCTACAAAAAAGGCAGCTATGATTTTGATAGGGATTGCATTGAATCTGTAGATCAGTTCAGGGAATATTGCTGTCTTAACATATTAAGTCTTCCAGTCCATGAACATGGAATGTCTTTCCATTTATTTAGATCTTAATTTCTTTTAACGATGCGTTGTAGTTTTCAGTGTTCAAGTGTTGCATTTCTTTAACTTTAGTCTAAAGTGTTTTATTCTTTTTGATGCTATTATAAATGAAATTGTTTTCTTAATTTCATTTTCAGATTGTTCATTGCTAATACATAGAAAATTTTTTTATATTGACCTTGTACCCAGCTTTGTTGAACTTGTTTATTAACTCTAGTAGGTTTTTTGGGGGAGGTGGGGTGTTGGATTCTTTAAGGTTTTCTATATATGCATCACATCATCTGCAAATAGAGATAGTTTTACTTCTTCTTTTACAGTTTCGATATCTTTTATTTCTTTTTCTTGCCTAGTTGTTGTGGTATACCCTCATTATTGAATGATAATTTGGCTGGATTTAAAATCTAGCCAAAAGGTGTTTTCCCTTCATTCTTTGAAGATATCATTCCTCTGTTATAACCAGTTTTAATAACAATCTGACTCTCCTTCCTTTCTGTTGAATCTCTCATATTTTGCTAGTAACTTTTAGGGTTTTCTTTATAACATTGGTAATTGAAGTTTTACTATAATTTGTCTGGATATGAACTTTTTTAAAGTTTATTTCTATTTAATTTAATTTTTATACTCAGAGGAGTCTTACTCTGTAAAGCCTCATGTCTTTCAACAGCTCTGAAAAATTCTCAGCCATTCTCTGTGTTAAATACCAGTGCCTCTCCTCCATCCCCTCTGGTCTCTCTGGAACTCTGAGTTACAGGCTTTAAAACTGGATTTAGCTCTCGTGTTTCTTAACTTAGAGGGGAAAAGTAGCATCAATCTTTAGCTGTATTCAGTCTATCTGAGGAGGTTTTTTTGAAAAAAATCTCAATAATTATGATTTTCGTTTACAAAATCTCTAATTGGTTATTTTTCAGAACATCTTATGGATGCTCTTCTATCCTCTAGGTGCCTGAGGATATTAAGTAGGTTCATTTTAAAGGCCGTCTTAGATGCACTGTTCTCTGTGGGGGGTTTTTGTGTGTGTAGAGGTGGTGTTTTGGAGGTGTGGGGTGGATTTGGTTAAGTTCTTCCAGCCTCCTCAGGGGTGGCCCTGTGTGTGGCTGATGGCAGCTCAATGCAGCCGCTGCTCACCACAATGGCTTCTTACTTATTTTCTTCCTTTGGTGATACTTCTCATTTTTTTTTTAAGGCTTAAACAGAGCTTCCCTTTTTAAAAATTTGTTTCTAGCTATGCGTGCATCAATTGATTTTTATATCTTTAAGTCATTTTTCTTT
Source organism: Camelus dromedarius (assembly GCF_036321535.1). NCBI lineage: Eukaryota > Metazoa > Chordata > Mammalia > Artiodactyla > Camelidae > Camelus > Camelus dromedarius. Next base: position 46,614,471 of record NC_087450.1, read on the forward strand.
GGTACAGGAGTGTGAGCTCTCAGCGTGTGCTCAGTCTGCCAACTTGACCCAGAAGTCCCTAGACTACACCTTCAGCTGATTTATAATTCACTGTCTTAGCACTGTCTCCAAAGGTCTGTGTATGGCCTTTTCAGCAGAGACTTCGATACACATTTAATGAATGACATGTCATTCTTTATTCCCCTGGCAAACTCCCTAATGTATTAGGACAGTTAAAATTACTTTTAGATTCTTTTAGCTGAGAAATTAAATACCAAGACTGATTTAACAGGCATAGTTGGCAGATGTATTTAGTACCTGTGAGAAGTACTGATGTTTTTCTGTGTCCAGTTAAGCTCCTGAGAACATTATTTAGTCAGCAGGACTCCTCCCACTCAAGAATTTTTGTGATCCCAAATGGCCTGTCTGTTAGCTATCCATCTTTGACTTCCTTGTCTGAACACGTTTTCCATTTAAATTCAGTTCAGGTGAGCCTTCACCAATTTTGCATTTTTAGGTTTAGCTAATACATTGTTTCAAGTAGATTGGAATGAAAAGTAGAATCATAAGAGCTTATCATTGAAAAATACTGTTGCACATGCAATCTGTGCCTGTCACGGTGCGAGGTACGCAGCGTGAACATGGTGGTGGAATGAGCCCGGTGGGCCCTGCCCTCGTGAAGCCTGCAGCCTCTCAAGTGAGACTGGTCAAAAAGTAAACGCTGATTATATGTAATTGTGAATTGTGATAAGGATTATAAAAGAAAAGAGCGGGTTACTGGGAGTGAGTATAGCAGAGACTTCTATTTTAAATTTTGTAGTAAGGAAAGGGGTTTTCAAACTTTAAAACAGCAGTGGAACACTTTGTTTCTATGAACCCTTATGTGGAATAGAAACGGGGCTACTCTTACTGAAATCAGGTTGGGGCCTGATCCCTTTGCTCTCCTCAGTGATTCCTGAAGCACCTCGTGGAATCCTTTGATGCCCAGGGAACACGTGTGAAAACTGCTGTTCTAGAGCCAGCCCCCTTCATTTCACGGACCAGTGAGCTGAGGCACAAAGGGCTTCATTGTCCAGAGTCACGTGGGTCACTTCGTCTGCTTAGAACCAGAATCAGGAGCTGAACCCGGTTCTCCCACACTTGTGTTCTTCCCCCTCTCCACTGCCTCTTCTTCCCCTCTGACGCATTTTTATTATGAAATCATGGCATTTCAATCTCTGTAGTTCTTTTTTACCCCCGAAATTAGTTTTACCTGTTGTTGTTCACACTTATCCTTCACATTCTGTGCTCTGCTCCCTCCTGTGTATACTTAGCTTGTAGCCTTGAAGGATGTTACCCACTGCTATTTTGTTTTTATTATATTTTTGCTATGTCGTACTCTCATTTTCTGCCAAACATTTGAACACATGAATCTTTTTTTATTCTTTAGACTTTTATTATTGATATCAAAATGTTTATATTAACTGGTTAGCAATCTGATTTGTTGGGTTGTCTTTTCACACCTCTTCATCTATCTCGGCAGATGATAGAATTCTTTCCCCAGCACTTAGGTTGTTAGTGTGGCTTTCATCCTGTGTTTAGTGTATATACTTGTGTATCTTTTTACCATTTTGTCTTATTTTTGCTTTACTGTGGCAGAAAAATTCAGAGCCTGTGTTTGAATAGAGTAGCATATTTGCCCTTCAGAAGTGTAAGGAAGTCGTGAAAATTAAGGTGGCCTGGGAGGCTCGAGCTGTAGCATCTGGGTAGTGACATTAGAGAGGAAGGTATTTGTCTTCATTTGGGAGACTAGTAGAGAACTGATGATTTGGGGAAGAATGGTAGCATGAGCACTGTGCTTAGGAAAGTAATTTTAACCATGAGAAATCAGATAAGCCACAGTTGAAAGGTTCTCTGTGGACACTGGTGGACTTACAGAAAACCTTTACAATATTTAAGTCGCACTAACGAAATGCGTGCTGAAATGTGATGATGCCAGTGAGGTGGAGACCAAGAGCAGGTCAATTTAAGAGTATCGAGTAGATGAAATAGAAAAGAGGCCACAGGGTGACTCTTGAGTGTCAGGGACATCCTCGTCTTCTGAACACCCTGCTTGGGGTGTCCCTGAAAGCCCACTCTCTCAGCAGCTCACACCTTACGGCCCTGTTTCAGCCGCCCTCTGATGCTCTGCCTTTATGAAGTAAGGAACTCTTTGCATCTAAGGGGTAGGTAGACACCACTGTTCTGTTTTTTGTTTTTTTTTTTCACTCTGCTGGTGTTCCCCTTAACTCCTCTTCAACAAAACAAAAAAATCAAGCCTTGTTAGTTCTCCCTACCTCCTAATTGCTACCTACAGACTGCTTGGCAGACACAGTACTGCAGGCTGCTTCCGTATCAAGCATTTAGCAATTAGGAGAGGCCCTAGGAGAGGGGAGGTGGGGGATGCTCCTTGACGTCCCCATCGGAGTGGAGTTGTGGACAGGGTTAATTAGGTCGCTAACTTGCAGCGGAACTTGGATTCTGTTGCAGGAGGGGGCGTTTCATGTTTAAGCTTCTAAGGAGTGGTACCTACTCTGTGTGCTGCGTCTGCCTTCCTGTCATTGGCTGCGTTCGACTGCTTGATGGACTTGCTGGCGAAGTGCAGACGTGCGCTTCCTTCTAATGAATTGTTCTCTCGTACCTGCTCTTTCCCAAAATGCTCTGTGGGATAAACTACCTTGGAGAGAAGATTCTTCGTCATGTGGCTGTTCTGTTTCCTTAGAGACAACAGCAGGGTAATGCATTAGATGCCAGATCCGTAGAAAAAGAAGAAGCATTTGCTACAGAACGTAAAGGTTTGAGAGCGCTTCCTTGCCTTTATGTCTTTGCTGCTTGAGCTGCTGGGCTGATGACGATTGTGTTTATTTTTGGCAGGATGCTAGAGCCTGTGGAACTTCCCAGACAGTTATTATAAAAAGGGGAAGCCCGCTATATCTTTTCCTGTCTGGTTAACTGTAAAAAATACGTGCAGGTCAGCCTGGCTTCTATAAAAATGTATGTTTCCACTTTTGAAAACAAGTTTCAGTAATGACCATATGAACAGGTCAGGAAGTGACATTGTGTCATGCATTTCTTTGACCTCTCTGTGAACAGTAACTTGTGGAAGTTTAAGTTGTCCTCTTATCTTTCTAGAAATACAGGAGTTGACATCTATATAAAATATTGACAACTTCCTTTCTAAGTTTAATGAACAAAGAGAACAAAGAAGGAAGGATTCAGGGATTGTGGAAAGGTTTTTACAATAAAATAGTACATTTCTGTTGATTTAGTTAACTCATTTGTAAGACCTTTTGCCTGCTTTTTTTCAATACAATAATATTAAAATGAGTAGTACTATTCAATGATTTGCTAATTATTGCCTCATTTTACAGTTCTGTCCTTTCCCAGAGCTAACTCGAGATACCTGTGTTCCTCTGAGTATCTCCAGGTGCTGCCTAGTAAACATTCTGTATAAGAATATATTTGTGTATTTTAAAAAAAACAATTTAAAGAGAAATAAATAGGAAAGTCAATTCTAAAAAACAGAGAGAGAGAGAATGTATTTGTGGTAAGCTTCTCCTTCCTGAGAAATTGTTCATTCTAAGTCTTATACCACAAATGGCTGTGTTGAACTGCTGGAAATAGGAATTGAGGCATGTGTGTCTGTTGATAGGTCTTTTTTGCATTAATAAATTAGTTGCAACATGTTTGGATTAGTGGTTGGTTTTGGAAATTATAAATCTTTTCTTTTGGTTAATGAATTGTCAGTGACCAGTAAAGTAAATGTACTTCCCTAGCAGTCAGAGAAGCCTCACTGTAAATGTGTAACATGATGTTTACATTACAGTTACAGTACCAGATGGTTATTTTTTAAATGATCTTCTGAGGCAATTTTGGCAAGTAAAGGCAGTTTTGTTGGTTTGTTTAACCTCATTGCTTTGGTGGATAACCACAGAATGAGTGGAGTAACAGGAGATGGTTGGTCTGGTACACAGACAGGAATAAGGAGCAAAACTTCACACTACTCAAGGAGGAGGAAAAGGATCCTCACTTGTCATAACCGTTGGCTAGAGGCAGGATGCTTTTTGAGAGGGTAATGGAAATAATAGGGATTAAGGAGGTCGTAGAATCTGTCCTCGTTCGTATTTCACCAGAGCTGCAGTGTGCCCTTGTTACATGTCAGTATAAGTCCCAATTTCCTCTTCATCATAACGGAATAATTAGATAAACAGGCTTTCTCATTAGATCATATATTGTTTCAGTGTGGAGGTCTGTGAATAGATTTACAGGCTACTAAATTTTGGAGGGTAGCAACTAAAGAGAGAAACAGATGCCACCTTCATCCTAAAGCAGTGTCATCTGGGCTGATCACCCCAAGCAGAGACTCAGAAATGCCTGGATCCTGGACACGGCCATTTGGCACTTGTCTTTCTGTAAAAGTTCGTCCTTAAGTAAAAGTGAATATTTTTCATTGATTTGCTCTTCAGCTGTTTTTCTGGGAGTAAAAGCCACTTCTTTGGAGAAGTGGTCCTCTCTCAACCCTAACTGTGTTGTTCTAAGAGGATGACCAATCAAAGTATTGGGCCCTTTGTCTACCCGAGTGGGCAGATGACTCAAGGTGGGTCACCTTGAGTCTTTTCTGGAAATTTCAAATTGGAACGAGGAAAGAGGTTTTGTCCTCAAAGGGTGAAGCTACCATAAGTTAGGCGGAAGTTGTTTCTTGTTAAGCATATAAAGCTGTGTGATCCTTATAGACTGATTCAAGATGAGATCCTAGAAAAGGTAACAGCAAGTGTCCTAATGACTTTCCAGGGTCCTGGAAGCTCCCCTCACCAACCTTCATGAAGTTTAGTTACGAATTTAGTTGTCATTCAGTTATGATAATTAGTAATTCATCTCTTTTTTTCTAGGATACTTCAGGTTAGATTTGAAGCCAGTGGTCCTGAAGCAGGGCAGTGTTTCTCAAAGATGATAATTTATTCTTCCCTGAGAACTCTACTCTGAAAAATTCACTTGGGTGATACAGAGATGCCTGCATTAGGGTGGTGAATCTTGGGTTTGATCTATTCAGTGGTGTTAGAACCAGGTAAAAGTGGATCCCAGTGCTGGTCCTGGCACTTGCTAGTTTCATGACCTTGAGCATGTTCATTATCCTCTTTGACCTTTCTTTATTTGTAAGATAGGAATACCATCATGAGTAGTAGCAAGAATCCCAGTAAGATATCTGAGGACCCAGCTCAGTGCTAATGCAGTGTTCATACTCAACAGATGTTAGTAAGTGCAGTACCCCTTCCCTCCCGACCCTCTCCAGTGTTCCAGAAGTAAATCTATGCAAAATACACGGCAAATCTGGTAACTGTTAACGTCATAGGATTTTTCATATTCTTTTGTTGTAGTGGTCTGTGGTTAATTATTTGAAATAAGTTGTAGTCTTTGTTATTAATGATTTTATGTATGTTTTATTGTGAATGATAATTATCAAATTCGATTTGACCTAAAGATTGTAATATGTTAAGCTAAAGCATAAACGCCTATTGCCGTGATAACCGGTAAGGGTGAAGACTAATGGAAATTATAAACCTCCTGTGGGCAGGGACAGCCTTCGGCTTGTTTTTGTTTTTTGTTTTCGCTCAAAGCCCTTAAGTGTAGGGAATGAATAGACTATGGGTTTTTGTTTGTTTGAATACTGATAAGGCCCTTGTTTATTCAAATGGAGTTTGTAGTCAATCAGAATGGCGTTATGGGGATACTAAAATTTCAGGAGCCAATTCTCTGATAAGAGAAGCCAGAAAGAGTGGAACCTTGACAAGTCTATGAAGAAAGACATTCCAGGATGGGTTCCTAGGAGAAGATTTAAAAGTAGAGGCTTAGAAAAAGCAAAAAAACAAAAAAAAACAAAAAAACAAAAACCTTGCTTGGGAAATGTGGAAGGCGTGAGTAGTTTGATAGATAAAAGAATGAAGTAGTCTAGAGTCCGGATTTTGAATTTGTCTTAGAGTATGGTGAAATCTGCTGCATAATCTTAAAGACGACGAAAGTATGATCAAAAGGAGTAGGGAAAGATAATTTCAGAAGTAACGTAGGTGTCTAGGATTGAAGGCCACATAGCTGGCTACAAAAATCATAATAAGTGATTAAATGTACTTAACTAAAATGTTTAAGTACCTCACATGTAAAGCATTATTGTAGGAACTGCAAAAAAAGTAATCAAGTAAATGAAAGCATATAGCATAATGAAACCTGGTAAAAAGTCCCCAAACGTGCATGAGTGACATATAGCTAGCTGTCAAGGGAATAGAAAATTGCAGGACTGTAACCTTAACCTTTACAACTGAAAAAACATTCTGGGAGGAAGAACAAGATAATGACGCAATGTTTTTAAAAGTATAGGGTAGGGTTAAGTATCTGTCTCCCTGGATGACTTCCCCCAGAAAAGGTTCATCAAAGGGCCTACGGAAAAGTGACAGGTGCCCAAGGTCTCGCCCATCCTCTCAGGCTTCAGACTTGGCTTTGTTCATGTACCTCTTTATTCACTCACTATTTTTAAGTAGAGATTTTGCTTAAGCAACATTATTATACTTTTACATCCTTGGTAAGAGAATCCTATCAAGAAATTGTTTACCCCTGGATCTAAGTCAACTTAGAAAATCAGGACAAGTAATTACACCCAATGTTGGTCCTGAACCCAGTGTTAAACTTTTTTTTTAACCAATAGTCTGGCTGATACAATAATTTCCTCATTAAATGTGTGTATTTTGTCAGGCTTAGATGACAAATCTAAAAGATCTTTGAAATTAAGATTAGATTTTAAAGTCATTCTAACAGAGATATGTTTTTGAAGGACACTGTTCATGCTAGCTTACTTAGTTTTCCTTGGGACAGCCTAGAGGCGGTTAAGAATGAGAGCCTGCAACCAAATGGCTTGAGTTGAAAGAGGCATTTATAACTCAGAGTTCTAATGATGTGATAGAGGAAACAATAAATCACCCCACACCATACCCTGGGGTTATTATTGTTTTGCCTTCCTATAGAAACAACTCTACAAGAGCTATGATTTAGCATCATGCTGTTGGTTTTAATTTATAGGCCAAACAGGCTTGATTACGTTAAGTGCAGCAATCAAAGGTAGTAGAGACACTACGCCATAAGGATTAGGAACACAGATCCAAGAGCCAGACTGCCTTGGTTCAAATCCTGCTTCTGCCACACAAGTTGGCGGTGACCACGGGTACATACTTCTCTCCGTGCCTTAGTGTCTCCATCTGTAAAATAAAGGTGGTAGTAGCATCTGCCTCCTTGGTGGCTGTGAGGTTTAAATGAGTGAATCCATGAGGGATGTTAGAACTGGGTCTGGCACATGTTCAGCACTCGGTAAGTTGTTGTGAAAGACACTCTCCACTTTGATTCCATTACTAAGTCACAGATGAAAACTTGCTAGGCTGCAAACATGACAAACATACCTACCAAATATAACAACTAGTAATGTCATTATTCCATTCTCAGAGGATAGCCTCACCAAAGCTAAATATAACAGAAAGGTTACTTTTTACACACACTACACTCATATGTGTTCCACAGCGTGGTGCTGACTCATGGTCAAATATTTCCTGAGAGCCTGATCCATGTCTCATCCTATGCCAGATACTCGAAATACAATGATGAAAAATTACACACATTTCCTACAGTCTAATAGAGGAGATAATGCACATGGAGCTAAAATGTTTTCTTTTCTTTCCTTTTGGGGGTGTGGTGGTAGGGATGTTGGGGGGTTGTGGAACTTTGGATCCACTCACACCATTGAACAGGGCTTTCTTCTACTGACGGTCTCGAAGTTCCCTCTCGTTCTCCCTTACCTTCTCAGTTTGCTTTCTTAATGATACCAGAAGCAGTATAGGCTCACTGTATAAAATTTGACTCACTGCTATTAAAAGTTTTCGTTTCTGTTTTTTTTTTAGTTCTTTATGTATATAGATTTAAACATTAAGCATGTTTTTCTTTGAAAATCAGGAAAAATTGGAAGTGTACAGGAAAGTATAAATAGGTAAGAAAAATAATTCCCAGAATTCCACTTTTCTTACATTTTGATATTTTTTCTCCAGATATTTTGTTTTACGCTTATTATATTGTTTAACTGAGACCACACTGTACATATAAACAGTTTTGTCTTATTTTATAGGGTTATTGTGAAGATAAAATAATGTATTTAAAGCCCCAGACCCTATGTCTGATAGATATATATCAAACATTTAGTAATTGCTAGCTAGTATGATAGTTATCTTGCCCTTCTTTTTTACCTCTTACATGCTAAGCTGTTTCTCGTGTAATTAGAAAACTCTTCATAAGCATTATTTTTTAGTGGCGGCATAATAGGCTACATTCACAGATGTACCATGGTTTACTTTTTCCTTTCTCTCATATTTGAACATTTAGGTTTCTTCCAAAATTACTCTATTGTAAATAATATTTCCCTAAATATTTTAATATAAAATTATCTTTGCATTTCTGATTAATTCCTTGGAATAGATTCCTAGGAAGGGAATTAGTCAAAATGTTTGAACTTTTTTAAAGATCTTTGATGGATGTATTGACAAATTGCTTCCTAGAAATTTTGCTTAGCTTGTACTTTCAGTCCTGGCTAGTAGTCAGTGAAAGGCCTGTGTCAAAATCCTCTCCAGCCTTGAGGATTACCTTAAATTTAAAAGAAAAAAGTCGTTATATTTTCATAAGAGAAAATGGGTCTGTAATTTTAGCAGATTTCTTTGCTTTTTCATAATTAACACATTTTTATAATTGAGTTATTTGTATTCTTTTTTTTCTAAAGGTGTATTTTCACTTTGCCATTTATCTAATTGATATCTAGTAGTTATCTTATAAATTTATATGAATCTTTTGTATATTAAAGCTATTAATTTTTGCTCTGTCACATTTGTTGAAATAGTTCCCCAAATTTATATTTTTCTTTCTTTTCTGATTGTTTAAATCATTCAAGTTAATTGATCTTTTCCTTCCTAATTTTTCCATTGCTTTTGAGCTTAGAAAGTCCTCTCTATCCATAGACCCATATGTTTTCTTTTGATTTATATAATTAAACATTTACATTTAGTTCCTTAACACACTGGAAATATATTTTTCTTTGTAGGGTGAGGTGATCTCAATATTTCCCCATAGCACATAGCAGTTTTTCTTACTTCTATTAAATACTTATTGCATTATATTGTAATTATTTTTTCTGAATTTTTCTTCTTCATAAGACTTAAGACTTCATCCTTTTTTGTTTATTTGTTTCATTTTTTGGTTGTTTTTTAATGGGGGTACTGGGGATTAAACCCAGGACCTTATGCACTCTACCACTGAGTTATACCCTCCCCTTCTAAGTTTTCATCCTTTTAATTTTTATCCCCGGCAGCTAGCACAGTACCTTCCACTCTGTAGAGGCTCAACAAATATTTGATAAATGAAATAAAGAAATATATAGAGTTATATATAATTTGTCCTGGGAGATTTAAAAGGCATGATGAGTTATTCCTCATCTATTCCTAGCTTTAAAAGCCTTGAGAGAGATTCTGTAGTAATGCTAATTTCAAGTTAGTCTACATTCCAGAGCATCCACCAGAATGAATTGGAGTGGTCTGGTCATAAGAGAAGTAAAGTGAAAATGACTTGTACAGTGAGTTACATTTTTACTACCTAATAGGAAAATTGTCTAACCAGTAACCAGAGGCTCTGTACCTATTATCTAAGCCACCCTATTACTGTATATTTCCCCAAACTTACCCTGCTCCACCTAAAAAAATAAATAAAAATGCACCTTTATAATGATCAGAATACTCAAATGAACGGCTGCGATTTAATTGATGATACTCAAATATTTTCAAACTTAACATTTCACTTGGGTTCCATTCTCCTGTTTCCAGCTGCTTTCTAGATATCGCTTACCTTTGCTTATCAGTGCCTCTTCAATTCAGCAAATTCCGTCTGAAATCTCGTTCACCCTAACCCTCCTGCTTATTCTCTCTACCCCCACCCGTCCAACACCAAATCCTGTTTCGTACTCTTGTGTTCCCTAGGCTGGACATGATATCACATCCCACCCAGTAGTCACAGTAAAAATCTCCATTATTTTTTATTCACTAACCCTGTGAACTTAACCTTTCACCACATCTTCTCTGTGTTACCTCCCCACTGTTTTTCCTTTTGTCTCTTCCCCATCTTAACTGTCACTGTCCTTCTTCATAATCACTGATCTGACAACTGCCATAACCTTTTCATTCATGTCCCAGCTTCCATTCCCTCCTCCTTCCAAACCTATTCCACATAAATTTTTAAATAAGGGTGTGCATTAGAAAGAATCCTCTTGCCCCTGAAGGTTCAGATTCACTAGACTGAAGGTAGAGCTTGGGTACCTCATCACACAAAATCTTCCCAGATGATTCTTATGCACATCTGGATTACAGCCAATATTTTACAAGCTTCTGGAGCTATTGTTTGAAAACCCAGCTATAGTCACATCACATTTTGGCTTAAAACCTTTTAATGCTTCCCCCACTGCCTGCAGCATAAAGTCCTAGTTCTTAGCTTGTGATGGAACAGGCATCATTCACATCCGGGCCCTAATCTCCCTTTCCAGATGCATTTTCAACTACTTCCCTTTGAGGACCTTGAGTCTAGCCAAATAAGTTAGACCCAAATACACCACATCCTTTTGGATTTCTGTGCCTTTTTCCGTACAGTTTCTTCTGTCTAGGTTGCCCTTAACTTTTTTCTACATCTGGGAAACTCCTCAATGTTACTTCACCCTGACTGCTCTTTCCCTCATTCTTCCAGGCAGGAGTAACTGCTCTTCATCTGTGACACCTCAACACTTTGTGTATACTTGTATTGCTACTCTCATTACTTTGCATTGTGATGATTTGTTTATATATATATAACACACAGATATATATATATATATATATATATATATATATATATATATATATATATATATGGTCATTGAGATAAAGATAGTCTTCCTTATCTTGTATGAGTAGGCACCCAGGAAGAAAGCCTCTTTCCTTTTGATGAAGAATTAACAAATTATGTCTTTTTTTTACCCCCACCTCTTCTGACTAGAAAATTATCTTTCACCTATATCATTCATCTGTTTTAATCTCATTTAAAAAAAAATTTGGTCTGTCTCATTAACAAAAAGGAACTTCCCAAATCTCTGTACCAAGTTATGTTTGGTGATCATTTGGGTATCATGGAACTTATCAGTGTCTAAAGATAAAGATACCTTGCTGAGATCTTGTCAAAGAAGATATAGAACATCTGGTTACATGTTCAGGGTATTTGATATGTTTTGAATGTTGAAGATCAACAAAACTGATCTGATGAGTTGTGTAAGTTTCTATACCAGAATGTTTCTGATGCCTGCAAGTATGAAAAGCTATGATACTGGATTTGTTTCTTTCATAGGAATTATCTCCCTATTCTCTTTGGACAATGGATTAAAAAAAAATCAGAGACAAAAATATAAATTTAGGACTTAAAATTAAGCTAATCTCTGTATTCACTTCCATTATTGGTCAACCTAAAACAGTTGATTAATTGATTATAACTCAGCTCAGCTCAGCACTACCATTAATAGGCTGGAAAGTTTGGGGGCAAAACTGGGAAGGTGGGTAGTGAGATAAATAATATGGAATTGAATTCTAGCCTAGAAAGGCATATTTCAATTCTGAATATCTGGTTACTTTGTCACGTAAAAGGAGGAATGTGTAACAAGAAACATAGTGCTGTGGCTTAAGAATCAAGAGACCGAAATCCATTCCCTGCAAATTATTTCCCATCTTTGATCTTCTCCATTAAATGAGAAATCATTAAAGATATTTCGCTACCCAGAAGTGAAATTGATTTTTTTAAAAAAAGGAATGTAGAGAGAGATGTAGAGATAGATCCATCCATCCATCCATCCCTCTTAACTTTTTCTCTAGGTAAGTTGGCTCTACCTGAAAATTTTCCCTTGAGCTCATATCTGAATGTTCTATGAAACCTACAGAAACAATGAAGATTCTGGTCCCTAAATATTCATCAAGACTTGCTAAGTATAACCTCTGAAAACCAGTTTCATAATTAACTCAGCTCTTAAAGATAAGGAGGAACCAAGAGGTAGTTCCCAAACACCTAAATATGAGAGGACTTTTCTGCTCTCGATGGACAAATTTCTCTGAAAAGTACGTCTTTCAGTTTAGGAGAGGAAGTGAAAAATTTCCCAGGAGGAATATTTAGCAATAGTCATGTGGCTCCAAGTGCAAGACAGAAGCCCTTTGTAGCTAAACCTGCTTAGGAGGGAGAAGGGCTGAAGAATGGCTGAAAGGCAGACTCATAGATTCCTTTTGATACATTTGAAATCATTCATTCAAGACTCTCACAAGAGGGAGAAAGAGATCTTGAGTCCAGAAAACCAGCAGCTTAAGACAAGTTATTCAAAATTGCTAACCTTCCAATTTAAATCTGGATTAGGTTATGAAGGACAGCCTTCTGATTAGAGTACAGGTATAAAATGTGGACTCATTGTTAAGATTCTGGTAAGGGATTAATAAAAAATTTAGTTTTAACAATTTGTTTTTGGTAAAAAAAAGTATACAAACTTAATCAGAGAGAAGACAGTGAGCTCTAACCAAATCTCAGGAAAAACATGCGTGTTGCTGCTGTGACCTTTGTAACATACCACAGACGCCACACACCTAGTGATCCTGTAAACACCGAAACTGCAGAACTCAGCCTCTCGTGTGCTCAAAGTATAAAACAAGGGCCACCGGAGCGACATCCCTGTGGCCGTGTGGGTACAGTTAGTGCTCCTCCTGTCCTGCGAGGGCACGGCTCGGGGCCCTTCGGCTTTGTGCGAGAGAACCCTTCTTGTTGAGTTTACGTAGGCTGGAAGTAGGGATTTCCACCCCTTGGGCCTCACTGTGCTTATCAGGAATGATGGTTGGTCCTTTTGCCTTTGTCGCTTTTTCATTTGTTTCCCCTGGTCTCACTGGTAATTATTAATGTAACGTAAATGTCTTTTCTTTCAGTCCTCCTCGCCCTCTGACTAATATGAATGACACCATGGTGAGCCACCTGTCCTCCGGAGCGCCCACTCCCAGCAAGAGGTAGGTGGGTCTTGCTAAGAGTTGGGTCCCAGCCTCTGGCCTGGGAAGCAGGCCATTCCACAGGGCAGAAGAGACTGGCTTGCTTTCTTCTCTTTTGACTGTCTTTTAATATTATTTTCTACTTTTTAATCTTCTTTCTTTTTTTGCTCCCTGCTAACTTATAAATATAGCAACTGAAGGAGCCCGCTTTTGAGTGGTGCCTGAGGTGGAAACTCTCCATTTGTGACAAGCAGTGAACATAGTGTCAAAGCAGATTAGGCATGTTTAGATCTTTTTATTTTTAACATTAAACAATATTTTGATGAGCACAAATTTCAACAGTCTTGCATTAGAGTTCTTTGAGCGTCAAAGATTTTTTCTGCTTCCTGATTAGACTATGTGAACTGAACGAATCCCTATTTCTCCTAAATCATCCTGTATAGGATTCATAAACATTTAAGTTGAAAAGCCCGAGTCCCCCTCTTAGTTATATGAAGAGTTTCCTTAGGGTCCTTTAAGGAACAAGAACTGTGTACTCCTCTCTCCTCTTTATTTAGTTTACTCTTCTCCAAAATTCTCTTAGGCAGGACTTAAAAGAACTGTATGAAATGGTTTACTTTCTATCTGATTTAAGCTGTTCCGTCACCAGAGCAATGCAGAAACATGCTCAAGGGCACAACCATTAAAGAATTTTTTCTAACAGTCATCACTCAAAAAGAAAAAAACAAAACAAAACAAAAAACCAAACAACAAAAAAAACGAAGACATTCCAACCCAAATCCTTCCTGAAGAAAAGCACTTTGTACTGCAAACCTGAAGAAAACCATATGTACTGATTGCTTTGGATTACTTTGGCTATAGAAATGTCATCTACTTAATAACACTTTGACTTAATATTTATAATATATAATACTTAACATCAGCTATGTTCCCATTGGCTAAAACCACGAGACCAGTGTTTCTTGAACTTGAGTGATAAGAAGAATCACTTGGTTCACTCGTTAAAAATAAACGTTTCTGGGACCACATCGGACCCAGTGGATCCTGAGATCCTGTGAAGCTACACGTTTAACAAGTATTGCAGACAATTCTTAGCATCCAGCAAATTTGGGAAATTGCCATAGAAGGAAGCAAAGGAGTCAATGTAGGAATCCTCTGCCCTGGAACAGAGGATTTAAGGACTGACTAAATCAGAGTGACTTGGTAGTACAGTGTTATCCACACGGAGACTCAAGCCCCTGATCAAGAGTGCTTGTCCACAGCCTTACTGGGACACTTCTAGCAGGAGGATAGCCAAGCCGCTTCTTTTGGGCAGAACTAAGTGGAATCATGTACTGGAGCACAGACTTCCAAGCCAGACTGTCTGCATTCGAATCCTGATTCTCATCAGACCTTGAGCAAGATTCTTATCTTCGCTGCTTTATTTCTAAAATGAGGACAGCAATAGTATATATGTTGTGGGGCTTCTGTGAGAATGTAAGATATTGTTGTCATTCTTGACAAAGTAAGCTGTAATGAGAGAACAGGTAGGGAAGAGACGGAAGAGTTTACGAGTAATGCCCTCTCCCTCCAGGAGGAACAGAGGCTTATAGAAGAACACAAAGCAATTAAACTTCTCCCACCTGCCTGGATATTACAGCCACCATTGCTGGCCTTAACTTTTTATGTTAAACACCCATAGCATTCAGACCCAGACCCAGAATCTAAATATTAACTCAAAAATATTTCTGTTTCAAAACTAGGAGGACAAGGTAGATTATTGAAAGAAGCTTGTAGGTTTTATGTTAGTTGTAACAACACCATCTCTTAGGGTTTCACTTCACCTGAGTTCTTCATTTACGAGTTTTGTCACTGTGAGTCACCTAAGTCCCTGCAGGCCCTGAGGGCATGGTGGCTGAGGACACTGTGCATTCAGTGACCACAGCTGAATGCAGCTGCTAGCGGCTGTTAGAGGGAGTGCATCTTTCTGGATGATGTTTTATGCTCAAGAGGACTGAAAGAAGACGGCCCGGGAGCAGTAATCATCGCAGCCGCCTGCGCAGAGGGACTACGATGGCTTGATGTCGCTGTATGAAGCCCCAGCTCGGCAGTCAGTGACCAGCTGCAATCGTCAGTCACAGAGTATTTACTATTTCTGAAATATGTTTCAGATAATGTAGTGCAGCTTGGGTTAAGATTTTACTTTAAAGTCAGCATTTCAGCTAGCATCTCTTTTGAGGTGGACTTAACTGACGCTAGAGGTGGTTATCACAGACACTCTGGGGGCTGAGCAGCAGACCGACCAAATGCAGCCAAAGCCCTTAGGAAACTGAAAGGAAGGCGGGGCTCTGTAACTTACCAAGAAGAGTGGTTGCTGGAGTAGCGGCAGCATGGCAACAAGATGCTCCATCCTAACAATGTTGTCCTTAGAACTTTAGATTTCACTTCTATTCAGGATGAGATTATGACATAGCATGTGGACATTAATTGCATAATTTATAGATTTGGCTCTTCATGGCCCCGGTTACCAAACAGTATAAATTTCCAGATAGTATCCTATTTGCTTCCTCGAGGACTCATCAGTTTTTATTTTCTCCTCTGAATGTCGTCAGACCTGTGTCTCCAGAGTCTGATGAAAGCCAGGAACCCAGCACGTCATCCCAGTCATAGTTCCTTCCTCTGCTGGGGCAGAGAATCCTCAGGGGGCATAAAGCTACTCTCCAGAAATGTAGAACTCAGCATAGGATGTAAGTCACTGACTCAGACAAGAACATGCACAGTAACAAAAATGCAGGAAAAAATTAAGGGCTCCAGTTTCTACCTTTTCAACAGGCAGTGCATATAAAAATGGTGATAAACCCCAGTGGTCAAACACAATACTTGATTAGTCCAAATGAAGGACGACCTCAAATGTAATGGTTACTTTTTACAGAAGAAAACCTTATAAATGGCAAAGATGCTGGCTATCATGTGAGAAATTGTAAATTATGTTCCTGAAAGGTTCCACTCTAGAGATTTGTCCTCTATAGTATTTTTCTAATATTCCCATATTGACATTTCTGTATTTGAAAGGAAATTTCATCTTTGCCTTAGATTAAATGGTTTCTGGGAATTTGATGTCTGTCAAAAAATCAGAACAGTACAGTTATAAACAAACTTTCCAAACTTTAAAACAGAGACTTAAAGTGCCCCTCTGCCCTCTGACTTCCTCCAAGGCTTGCTCCTGCCCCTCTTAACTCCCCAGGGTTCTCAAAGTGATTATGCAATTATCTGTACTGTTGTAGTGTTTTAGATCACACCTTTTATTCAGACCAATGTGGAAAATGATGCTAATATTTTTAATATGTTCTAAAACTTTAGCTTTAATTATTTATACATACAGAAACATATACAATTCTGTGGAAATCTCATATGACTGCCGGTAACAAAAACCTCCAATATGAAACTTGCTGGTTCTGTGCATTTGGTTGGTATAATAGTTTCAACTCTTTTAGCTTCAGGAATTAAAATCGAACTCTAAAAAGCACAAATTCAGTTAAGCAAGATGAAAAAGCTCTGAAGATCTGGTGTACAACCTTGTGCTTATACTTAACAATACTGCACTGTACGCTTAAAAATTACTCTCTAGTAGATCTTCTGTCTTCTTACCACAGTTTAAAAAAAAAAAAGGAAGAGGAAGAAGAAAACAAAAGGTGCCGAACTACAAGACAAAGGCAAAAGGAGAGGGGGAAGGGCAGAGGTCCCCACAGACAACAAAACCAACTGAACTGCCACCAGGATGTCCACCTGTGGCTTCTCTGTCTCTTGGCTTCTCTCAGTGTGCTGTCCTCGCGCACTCCTCCTGCAGAGCAGCCACCTCTCAAGGTGCCGATGGTCTCAGACTCACATCCACAGCCTGTCCCTCAGGAGGTTGTGCCTCTCCTCTCTTGGGCTGGGAAACTCCAGGAAAGGATTCTGGTTCTCTTGGATAGTGCTACTGTCATCAGAACAGAGGGAGGCGCGTTTCCCTGAAAGAAGGTGGTACCGTCAAGAACAGGAGAGATCCCTGGGAAGAAAAACAACAGCGGTCATTGACAGAATGCTGCTTTGCCACCCAGCACACAGACGTGTGCAGAAGTGTGTACACTCACGCACACACACATCTTCCCATGCACATTTCCACTTCCAGCACTTGCCTTCCTCACACAGTGCAGCTCTCCATATACAACTGCAGGGGCACACTTGCCTTTCCCAGGCGTCTTAGCCACCGCCTGCAGACAGCACTGGGTCCCAGACATCTAGGTCATGTTCATTCGTCAGGATCAGGTGTAGGTACGTCTTTTATGGTTCATTAACCCATTCTACCGTGGACCGAATGGGTTTTAAGAACTCACAATGAATATGTGTATGTTCATGTATAACTGAAAAATTGTGCTCTACACTGGAATTTGATACAACATTTTAAAATGACTATTACTCAGTAAAAAAATATTAAAATAAAAAAAAACCCACACATCTCTACAACTCACAACTCACAACTACAGCTCAAACTACAAAGGTCGAGATCTGAAAATAAGATGATTGCAATTTAGAGAAGGGGGAAAGGGAAGTAACAAAAGACATATTTAGCCACATTTGCCTATTTCCTCCTGAAACACCACGAAAATGACAGTCAAGACTTTTTTTTTAGTAGAAACAACAACAGAGAAAAATGAACGAGGAGACAATAGCAGCAGCATTTTGGAAGCAGCGAAGCGGATGGACGAATGGTAACTGAACACACTGGACAGAACTGAAACCTAAGCTGACAAGAAACCCAGAAGAAAGCCCACGCAGGAATGAGAAGGCTTCGGGTGGGAGGATCTAGGCTGACCGGCTGATCTGAGGAGCACTGAGAGCCTCAGATTGTCTGCATAACTGGGCACCTGCCCCTACTCCACCCCGCCAAAGAGTTGAGATTTATATTTGGGGTTTCTGGAGTAATACAACAACCATAAAAACCCTAGTTGTCTTCAGTGTCTCACCTGGGCAAGCTGAGGCAACTGGCTTGCAGACAACCCGTCTCTTTCCCTTGCGAAGTCACACTAAAGACTTCAGGAAGTGCAGCATCCTGTTATTCCTCTCAAGGTGCCTGGAACTCCAGCGTAAAGGACACAAGATCTAAGTCCCAGGATCCCTGAGGTTACAGTTCAACCAGTGGCTCTGTGCTGTAGCCATATAGCGAAGGCTGCTGTAGTCCCTCCCTGGGATGGAGGGCTCTGCTACCATCTACGTCTCAGCCTGACTCAGCTCATTTCAATGAGTGTCACACCCCACTTCTAGTATTAGTTTCTGTTTACGTCAGAACTCTGCGCTGCTTCTGTAAATAACAGAAGCTCAGTTTGAATGAGCTTAGGGAAAACAAACAGATTTTTGTTTTTGTAACCAGACTGTGGGCAGAGCAGGGTGGCATATAGCCTCAGCGATGACAGAGCAAGGGGAACTCTAATTCATGTAGGTGTTTCCATGCTTGCCCCCTCTCCCCACCCTCTCACTGCTCATCCACTCCTCTGTCGCTAATATAACTGCCTTCCCCGCAGCAGGGAAGGTAGCCAAGAGACCCACGTGTTCACATTTTGTAACCTCATTACCCTACGGGGATCTGGTTTGAAAACTGTGTGAAAGTTCCATTTGATCCATCTTGGATCATGTTGCCCACCCCAGGGTTTTTTGTTCAGTGGCCCCACCTAGAATAACGTGGTTGAATGGGTGGGGGGGTCAGTGCTTAACAGAAGGGGGTCTTCTGTCCCGAGAGAAGGTAGAGGTGTTGAAGAGACATGTAGCTTTAAGCTTCTTTTTCAGGTGGTTTCTGAAAAAAAAAAATTGCATGTATAAGTTCCATTGCACCTCTATTTGCATAGATCTGTTTCAGGAGACCTTTTTTTCCCCTACCACCTCATTTTAATTTTTCTCAAGGGCTAAGTCTTTCTATTCTGTTCTGTTTATGAATATCATTGTGTTGGGACGTAACACCATCTTTGGTGGTAACAGGGAAACGTGAGAGCCACTGATTCTGAGTAAGTCGCCAATTTCGAGGAATCTTAAGTAAATCAGGCAAGATTTTATCAGAGCTTTTTTACTCTAATACATACTTCATAAGAAGGAAAAGCAGTTGTTAAAGGCCAGAAGGTGCCACAGTATAAATATTATTTCTGAGCTATAGAAACATGACCAAGTTAAGAAAAGAGTTTCCCTACAAGGATTTTAAACTGGCTTTCTGATGGGTGCTAAGGTAAAGAGCTTGTCTTGTTGTCTACAGAAAACAGTAGAATGACAAAAGCCACAATATGCTATTTTTTCAGACTGAAAACAATAGAGATGTTGGGGAAACTGAGAAAGGAAGCAAAATGAAATTGGTCAAGTCAGAAACTAATCATGAGTGGACTCAAGCCCCTGACTCTCTTTCTGTGAAATGAGAAAAATAGAGTTCGGGTGAAAAGCAAGAACTAATGAGTTTTTCAGCATGGCCGTGAAATAACTACCTTGTATGAATTCTTTGTGAGAACCTCTCCAAGGCAACACAGAAATTATTTTTTCCTCTAGTCTTTTTTTGAAAGACAGAAAAGCAGAGTAATTGAAAATTAACACATAATCTTATGGAACTGCAGGGTCTCGGTGTTGGCAGATTTCCCAAGTCCATCTGATGGCCTGGGCAGCCTGCCAACTTTCTGCTTCTGAGTTGGGATTAAATTCCATTTCCATTCAAGCATTTAAGGTAAACCCTTCAGCAGTCCTAACTCAGGTTAGTACAAACAAAAAGCTTGAGTACTTCTAAGTCCATACTTAAAAACCTTGATCTGAATAGTTTCCTCATCTCATTGGACTGAGGCTTGAGGTCTTGAACATGAGCAAGAATCACATCCATTACGGATTGTCCGCCGAGCAGAGGGGAAGGAGGAACAGGTTTGGGGAGAAAGACTATGAGTACACAGTTGTCATGTTCAGACTGAGATGCCTGAGGGAGCCAGGCTCTGTAGACTTTGGAGATGAGGGGCTGAAGAAGTGGGTGGCTGGTTCTCTTTCTGACTTGAGTTAGGTAGCTTTGATCAAAACACAGGAGGAAGACTTTGTCAGGAAGAGAGCAAGGTTATATTGGTGAGAGATGCCTGTGGGACACCGGGGAATCAGACCATAGCATGAGTTCTGGTCATCCAGATTCTTCCAGCTACCTTGGATTCATGCCATCAAAGGGCAGACCAGTACTGAGATCCAACAAATGACCAGTAGAACCTACATACACGCGCGCACGCACACATACACACACACACACGCTCGCTCACTCGCTCTCTTGCTCTCTTGCTCACCTTCTCTCTTTTACATTTTTACGTATGCTTTGGAGGCTGTTAGCTTAGGTACCTCTTGACCGCCCCATGTCCTAAGAAGCTGACTGAGTGCAGTGCACTGCTTTCTAAGGATGGGGAGCACTGCAGGTCTGCACTCATGATGGAAATTCCTATAGCAAAGCTCAAATTCCTGTACTGATCCTCCTTAGACCCATGTTTAACTATAGTTTTCATTCCTTTTAACATCAACTTTTAAAATATTTCAGCTTCCTTTAGTAAAGCAGACATTTGAAACAAATCAGTGCTGTTGTACCCGTTCTTAACCTTTTTCCTGGATCTTTTTATTAGGAAACCTCAGTCCACTCCCCAGCAATCCTGTCTTGTCTTTGCAACCAGAGGGATTTTTCTGAAATGCATATCTGAGTATGTTACTCCCCTGGACAAAACCCTCCAGTGGCTCGTCCTCTCTGCAGTGCTGTCCGAGAGCATGGGATTGTCTCGTGCTAAGTGCTCTGGTAGCCATTAGCCACGTGTACTGAGCACTTGAAATGTGACTGGTGTGAGAGAGGAAGTGAATTTTTAATTTTATTTAATTTAAATTAGTTTGAATTTAAACAGCCACGTGTGGCTAGTGCGTGGCAGCACAGCTCTGCAAGGTAAGGCCCACATTTTCAGTGTGGTTTACAGGGCCATTTCTGAGCTGACCCTTGCTGGGCTCTCCACCTGTACCGGTTCCACCCTTGCTACTGGGCATCTGTGCTCAGAATTGCTTTAATCACTCACAGCTCTCCAAGCAGGTTTCTGCATATGCTGCTTCAGCTTTGGTGCCTCCCATCCTTTTCCTGCTATTCCCTGCTTTTGTCATCTAATCTGCCTTCTCAGTTTAGCTTCAGCTCCTCCAGGAAGCCTTCCCTAATACCCTAAATGCAGTATTCGTCTGTGGCATCTTGTACATATCATTGTATTGAAATTACCTGTTTGTTCGATGCCTTTCTAGACTCTAAGCTCCCTGAGGGTGAGGACTTACCAGGCTTTATCCAGAAACGTATTCCTTTTCTTCAAATCTTGCTGCTGCTTGCCTCCTAATCAGCACTTCTTATAGGAAAGCAATTTTCTTCTTCAGTTATTTCAAGCACATAACATCTTATAACATTGCCTGCTTGTTTCACTGAGCGCTGAGAAATGCAGGATGTGCATTACACTGGAGCATTGGATTCTAACGCATCGTGCCAGCTGGTCCACTCCAGCGGTCCCCTCTCGGTGCCCTGTAACTCCCCTCCCCAACAGGGAGAAACTGGCTCCTGTTATGCCATCCATTTACTTATTCAGTCAGTCCGAATAGCATGTATCACAGTTTCAGAAGTATCAATTTATTGTCTAAACAGATTATTGGGCGTTGTATATGTAACACATATTATGCATATATATAATCAAAAAAGGAAAGAGTTAAAATTCAAAAAGTAAATCTGGGAAAACAGAGTTTTGAATGTGAGTTGAACAACACAACACCCATGCCCCAAACAAAACTGTCAGAAAATTCATGGACATTTAAATTTCTTATTTACCATAGGTGGCTAGTGTTAGTGCTTTTCATTTTGGTTTAGATCCATAATTATCTGGCAAACAACACTTGCTCTAAATAGCAGTCTTCGTATAACACTGAAGTGGAGTTTAATGGGCTGTTGCTTCCATGGTGAATGTCTCCAATTTCTGTTCTGCCATTTCCTTTGGAACATACCCTGGTCAGATTTTCACTTCCTGTTACTTTGCCAGAACCACTTCTGTCAAGGAAACCAGTGACTTCCACGGTGCTAAATCCAGTGGTGAATTCTCAGGCTCTGTCTGACTCGACCTCTCAGTGGCATTCAATGTAGATGATCGCTCCCTTCTACTTGAACACTTTCTGCACTTGCCTCCAGATACTGTGCTCTTCTGGTTTTCCTCCTGGTTCTTCTCGGCCCCTTTTGCTGGGTTTTCCATACCTCTTTGAACTCTAAATGTTAGTATATAAGAGGGACCACTTCTCTTTTCTGTCTGTACTGCCTGTAAGTGATCCCACCCAGACTCATAGCTTTTGGTGATAGCCACATACTGGTGACATCCAAACTTATTTTTCTGGCCCAGACCTTCCCCCTGAGCCTTTCCCTTTTCCCTCACTTATCTTGCTCCTAATCAGTACCTTCACTTGGATATTTACTACATATTTCACAATTAGCAGGTTTTAAAGTGACTTGTGTATCTTCTCCCATCAAATCTACTTCTCCCTTAGTCTTCCCCATCTCAGTGAATGGCAGTCCTATTCTCCTAGCTGCTTAGTCAGACCCTTGATTCTTCTCCCATCTATACTGTCAGATTATGAGGTCATCTCTATCCAAAAACACTGTCAAAGTCTATCCAAGATCGTGCTATTTCTTACCACTTCTACTGCTACTTCTGTTTCCTGGCCACTCTTGTCTCTCATCTGGAATGCTCAGTAGCCTCCTAATTGGCTGCTGCTTCCCCTGCTCCCTGGCACTTAATCTTTCATAGAGCAGATGACCCTATTGAAGTATACACTACATCATCCCTCACTTCTGCTCAAGACCTTCCAGAAACTTCTAATATCAGAGTAACAGCTAAAGCCTTTGTAATGGTGTGCAAGGTTTTATAGCACTACTTCTCAGTCCGTCTGCCATAAAGAAGCAGTTTGGCTTGTTTTAATTTCTCATTTGAAGTGGACTGATACTTTACAAAAGCATGATAAAATGAGTTACATAGGAGCTTCCACTCTGGTCATGGTGAACTAACTGGTATCAGATTAGCTCTCCCACTATAAACAGCTAGAAAACTGGTCTGAACCAGTAAGTAGCATAGAACTGATTCCTGAGGGAAGGGAAGCAAACGAGAGAGGCCTCTGATTGCCCAGGCTTTCTGCTGGGAGGCATTTGCCAAACTCCAGGGCGGGATACAAGCGGAGCAAGGCAATCTTGCTGAGAATGAGAAGGTAGAGTTTGGAGTTTGGGGAGGCTGGAATTTGCACAGCAGAACACCAGAGAGGATGAAGTGTGCAGAGAAAGAACTCCGAAGAGAACTCCCTTGAGTCTTTAGCTGAAAACTAAGCTGTATTTGCATAGAATGAGATTTCACGAGACCAGCAAAGAACAACTACCAGGGAAAGAACAACTCCTGGGGATTTGAAAATGGAACAGCTCCCTGAGCTCGCACATGTTGTTTGAGTTTCAGCCAGCCAGAGTAGAGAGACATCATTGAACACTTGAGGCATTCAGTGAAGACCCCAGAAAAACCACATGTTAGGGGCCGGGTGAAAATAGCCCTAAATAAAAGTTATTCTCAATCCACACAAATGAAGCTTAAAGACAAGCCTCAAAAGGATCACGCTGTCCACAGGTAAATTAACTGATTGCCACATTCTTAAGAGGAAGACAACAAAATCCAGACATTCAATGACATGGTACTCAGAATTTGTACCATCTGGTAAAAGAATTAGAAGACATAGGAAGAAGCACAAAAGTATGACCTGTAACCAGGAGAAAACTAGTTTATATAAACAGTGCCAGAAATAACAGACATGATATAATTAGCAGACACGGACTTTAAAGCAACCATGATAAATATCAAAAATACAAAGGAAAAAAATTAAAATAAAAAATATAAAGGAAAATATGAACATAATCAGGAGGAAACGTGAGAAAAAAGAACCAAGTGTAAATGTAATTAGAAGTTTCTGCATATAGAGTCTACTTCCATAAAAAAATTTTTAAGTAAAAAAATGGAACTTCTAAAGTTTAAAGGGATAATACCTGAAATGAAAAATTAAATGGTTGGATCTAACAGTAGATCAGAAGTTGCAGAAAAGAGTTCATTGAACTTAAAGACATAGCAATACAAACTATGCACAGTGAAGCACAGACAGAAGAATGGCTGAAAAATGTACAGAGCCTCAGTGACCTGTGGGACAATGTCACAGTATAACAGAGGAGGAAGAGAAGAATTATTCAAGAAAATAATTTCTTCCAAATTTCCAAATAAATTTTTACATATTTAATGAAAACTACAAACCCACAGGTACAAGGAGCTCAGCATACTATACGCAGGATAAACACAGAGAAAACCATACCAAGGCACATCAGAATCAACTTGCTAAAAGCTAGTGGTAAGAGAAAATACTGAAAACAGCTAGAGAGAAAAATTCGTGTTACACACAGGGAAACAAGGATACGATTTTCCAATGACTTCTCATTAAAAGCCATGCAAGCTGGAAGATGGAATGATGTCTGAAAGTGCTAAGAGAATTTTGTTTTATTCTCCCTAAAATACAAAAATTTCCTATCTTTGTCCACTGAAAAGGCCTGGAAGCAGTGACAACCTAGAAACAGTGAGCACCCTAGTACCGTGATTGTGGCCTCCGAATACTCTTTCTCAGTAAAGGAAACCTGAGATCCTTGGAAGAATGGCTGATTGCAAGTGTGAAGCAGGATGTATACAAGATGAGACTGGGGCATCTCATTTTGCAGACAAGGAAGCTCTAATGGACATGTCAGAAGAACACAAGAGCCTGCTTCCAGGGGCTCCCACTGGCCAAAGGTTAGGACAATTTGAATCCCAAAAAGATGATTGCAATGGATTGAAGCACATCAGAAACATAAAAATCTATGAGTTCATAATGATACTAAAAAAAAAACAAACTGCTAGGGCACTAACTTGTTTTTCTGTTTTTGTCATTATTAAATAATAAGAAATATTAACCATTTGTTTTACCTTTCCTGAATGAGCAGTGTTTCACAATAAGCAAAGAGGCGAAATTAATAAGCAGAAAAGATGATAAAATTGGAAAATCAACATTTTGCAACCCCTCATGAAATAGAGAATCTAGGCAAGAATCATCAGTACATGCTAAAACTATTAGGTGAAAAGTTGATTGGGGAATAATGGAGAGATGAAACCAAGAATATCTGAATCTACTAATCAGTATTTACCTTCCATTCCATTATGTGCCTCCTACTCCATTTATAAGCACACCATATTACTTATGATGGATTCTAGACCCTTCCCAAAACAAAACCAAAGCAAAAACTTTAGTCAGGCTTCAAGCTCTGACCCCACGGGGACTAGAGAAATGAATTAAATGACAACACAGGAAACAATCAATCAGATCCAAAATGTAGGATATGCTACAAGATAACCTGTTTTCTTCACAAATGAATGACATGAAAGAAACAGGAAAAAGGAAGAACTATTATAGATTAAAAACAGAAGCGTAATATCATATACAAACATATCAACCAAATGCAAAGTGCAGACCTGTTTGTATCTTGACTTTAAAAGGATATTTTTTAAGATTTGAGGAAATTATTCAGATGGACTAAGACATTAAAGAATTTCTGTTTATTTTTTAGGTGTAATAATGGTGTTGAGCTTGTATAAATTTCTTCTCTGATAGACGTACAGGCTCAGGTATTCCCAGGTGTAATAATAAATTATCTAGGATTGCTCTGGCCACCTCCTCCTGCACAAAAGTTGGAAGAAGGAAGAATAAATTAAACAAGTTGACAGAATGTTGATTTTCGTTGAATTCTGGTGATGAGTACATGAAGGGTAGTCTTTAGATTATTCTTTTTCTGTTTTGTGCAATATTTTAACATTTCTGTGGTAAAAAGTTAAAAAAAAAAGGTCATGTGCTTAAGGGCCTTCTGTGTATCTGTAAGAGAGTCTCACTCAGATTGTGTGCAACATTGTCTTACAATTATATACAATTTTAACAATTTTAATTTTAATTTAATTTTGGTTTAAATGCCAATTTTATGAGAGAAAATAGAAAGATGCTAAAGACAATGTCCTTATAGAATAAAAAGGTTTAACCGGTGTCATGAGGTAACTCTGAAAACTCTTGCATGTAGACAAAAGCTATAGAAACACTAGGGGGCCATTTAGTGCTTAAATGGACCCACTCAATTTTCCTGCCAGGAGGCGTTCCCTAAAAGATGCATTCATCACAGAGCCCAGAACCTGGACAAAGTTCGGCAAGGCTCCTTGGCGACCCTTCCTTGGTTTCTCCTTCTTAAGGGCTGTAGTGTAGTCGGCCAGAGCCATCTCCTAGGGGACTGCTTTTGTTTAAAGGATTTGTGAGGTGTATTCCCTGTGGTCTAACACCATATTCCATTGTGCATTGTGGTTTTTATTGTTTTCCTTATCATAATTTATTATTTTTTTTCTATTTTTCTTTGAAGTTTGCCCATTTTAATCCATGTTCATTTCTCGCCCTGTGTGTGTCTGTGTCACGCTTGCTGTCTTTGCCTCCGTTGTTCCTAGGTTACAGTATAGCCAGGAGATACCCAGTCACTTGGCTGATGAGCATGCGCTGATAGCCTCCTATGTGGCCCGTCTGCAGCACTGCACACGGTCAGTGGTAGAGCAGCAGCAGCAGGCGGGTGGCCAAGGGCTGATCAAAGGGCGGGAGAGCTCTGTTACCCGGGGTTGCCAGCTGGAAAAAGCTGTGCATGTGGGGTTTTTCTTGAGAAGCTACCAGCTGTGTTTGGCAGAGTTTAAATAATTGCTAAAGCATTAGCTTCTAAAAGAGAAGGAGCCTTGCCAAGCTTGGGCACTTACCTAAACATATAGTCAGAAATTCTTTAAAGTGGAGTTCCCTTCCTTCAGATGACAATTAAAGAGTGTATGACCCTCAGAGAGGTGTGTGGTCCCAAAGATGTGCATTCGCAGAGGTATTTGATGCAGCCTCTTACTGTTCATTCTTGCCTAAATAATGAAATCTTTCAATCAACATTCAAGGTTTAGGGTTGATCAACATATTGTCTAATCTGGGGGTTTTGACACCATCACCTTGTTACATCTTTGTATGCTGCATCGTCATCTGTTCCCCAAAATCAATCATTATTAATTATTTAAACCAATGATTTTCAAAAGTCGTATTGGGTCATTGTCACCTGAGGGACTTTTTCCAAACTATATATACCCTCTCATATTATAATAATTATATGTATTGTAATAGCTCCTCATACCTCTTTCCCTGGAAACTACTGTAGTGGTGTCTCACTGTTAATACGGGAATATGACTGATCCCTCAGTGGATTAGGATGGAAAAACATTTGATAACAACTAACTATAGCAAAGTTAATCTTTTAAAAGAGTTAATACTAAGCAAAGTGCCATTCAGGCAGACCCAAAGCCACCTGCCCAGTCCATGCCCACACCCACTACCATTTTGCAAGGAGAGTGGCAGGTCAAGTTTAAATAACCTAAAGCCATCTGACCCCTCTACATAGCAATAAAGAAGAGTCTCTATGCCCAAGAACCTGATATTATTGAAAACAATTAATTATAAACAAAAAACAAGAGAGAATGGAACCTTAAATTTTGATCTTAGTTTTGCCCTTAACATGCCATGGCTCCACAGGAAACCCTTATTCCTAATGATAACAGAAAAATGAATTAACAATCTATCTATATATGTGTGTATATGAAAAGGACTGTTTTAAGTATTATATACATCATAGCGTGCCCCATACTTTTCCCAGTATGACCAAATAGCATTATTATTTTTAGGCATTTACCTATCTCTAAAGCCTTAGAGAGACTGTAGGGTTCTCCTGCCTCCCAGCTGTGTTCTATGGGCGGGGAGGCCTGATAATTGTGAGTTGTATCACGCAGAGTGTCTCCTCATCCAGCAGATGATTTTGAAGCACTCTGTCCAAGCCCCTCAGTCTCTAGGAAGAGCGTTGTCTCACTCCTAGCAGAACAGCTTATTTTTTATTGGTAAGGGCAATTGTCCAAGGGATTAAAAGTTTCCACGGTGAATATCGCAGCAGAATGTTGGTCAGAATACTACCTGATATTTCAGCCCAGGAAGATTTATGCTGGGAGGGTTTAGCTGGATCTCAGGTCTCATGGCTTAGGGATTAGGCTCGCTGAGCAAGAATTGGTGGCCAGGAGCCCTGGAAGAACATGAAGATTGGGTGAGTACTGCATCTCTTCTTGATTTAAGGTCTAAGGAACTGAGCTGCATACTTCCTCAAAGTCAGACATTTCCTGGCTAACTAATTCTGAAAATGAAAATCAGCTCAAGCAGAAGAATAAGGAACCTTTCTAATTTCCCTCATAGTTTTCACTGACATTAAAACCTCTCATCAACGTCAAGTTCTAGTTTCTGGCTGGAAAGTATAACCAGTTAAAGCAACTATGTCATCCGCACCCAGGTCTAAATGACAAACAGGGCTGACCCTCCCAGGGAGATGCGCTGTGGTGGGGAAAGGAGAGCTCTTTTGCACACAGGAACCTATTGTATTCTTTGCCAAAAAACAGAGGACAGCCACTTTCAGTCCCTCTTCTTAGGCTGCCACTCCCTCCATAATAGTGTCCACTTGTATTGTGAAATGTTCATTTTGTTGTCCATGCCCACACCCACCACCCATTTAAAAGATGAAGATAGTCCTCTTATTTCAGAGAAACATCTTTAAGGCACAAATATTACAGTTCAGCGCTGACCTTGGGGCCTTGACCCTAAAGTATTAAAGCCAACTTATGGTGGCATGTTCTTATTACGAGGTTATCTTTTGAGAAAATGATAACACATGCTAGAGACTGACATTTGCATACCTAAAATTATGTAGTGTTGAGAAGTGTCATTGGCAGGAGACTTACAGCACATTTTTTTTAAAAAATCCATTTTAGAAGAAAGACCAAGTTAAGCTAAACACAGAGACAGAAATACAGGAAGGTTTAAAAAAAAAAAAAAAAACTAAGGAAAATATAGTTAATTTCATACAGGAAAAGTCCAGACAGATCTCTGTTAATTTAGCTTCATCCTTCCCAGATTCCCCTTAGTAATTATAATAAGATTTAATGAATATTGAACTCATGTCTTTAATTTTTTTCACATTTTTGTCATATTTCGTATCTTGTCTTCCTGCTAAATCCCAATCAAGGGTTTTTGGAACTCCAAGAACCTAGAGCCAAAGTAGATGCAAGCCACGGCAGCCATCTCTGGTCAGTGAGTCATCATCACTCATGTCTTAAAGCATCTGCCAGACTTCAACACAGAGAAGTATATAGCCACAGTCCCAGTTAGTTTAGGTGTGCCCTGATGGGGCTAAACATAACATGCTAAATTAAAGGAGTAAATCATAATCAGCCAAAAGCTCCCTGTTAGCAGCACAGGTACACAACACTAGCCTACCACTCAAAAACCCTTCTTTCATCCAGGTGTGGCACCATCTGATATCCCACCTTAGTGGATCTTCACATTTTTAGAGTGCCAGAACTCTTGTTTAGAGTAAAGGACTAGGGGAGTGGTGGTGTAGCTCAGTGGCAGAGCACATGCTCAGCATGCACAAGGTCCAGGGTTCAATCTCCAGTACCTCCATTAAAAAAAAAAAAGAAAAGAAAGTAACAGACCAAATAATTTCAGTCTAAGACGGGGCTGCAGTTGTGGAGCAAGCATGGTAAAAGAAGAGAAAGAGGCGCTGAAAGGGAATGTTGGATACCAAGGAATCTTCTCCAACTCCACCCTCTATTGAACCTGCCCCAGCTTGTGTTCCTCAGTTCTGCTCAACCAGTGTTAAGTGTACTTTTCCTCAGCCCTCTGTTTTTCATGGTGCTTTAGTTTTCTCTCGGTCTTTTTGAATTCAAGACCGATATCTAAAAGTCATGAGGATTTTTTAAACGATTGAAAATCGTTCTCTCAGAATTTATAGATGCCCTGTCTTTTCTCAGCCCTTGCATTCAAAAAGAAGTGCCCCTCTGATGGTGTGGGAGCAACAGGGATATCTTTCTAAAGAGAAGTGATACGCATGGCCTCATCATTTCTCTAAATCCCTTGTGTCTCAGAAGACCAGTAGTATCTATGACCCAGGTCTCCATTTCTTTCGTCATCCTTCTTTTTCAGAAGCATTTCTCCCATCTGTGCTTTCTGAGAGAGAAGCAAGAGTAAGGGATGTTTATTAGACACCTGTTGAATTTTTATCTCCTTGGCAGTGTCCTGGACAGTCCGAGCCGACTGGACGAGGAACATCGGCTTATAGCTCGCTATGCTGCCCGGCTGGCTGCAGAGGCAGGAAACATGGTGAGTAAATAGAGGACTCCAGTGGACTAGCAGAAATTTGCATTACTTTAATATGCAATTGGTAAGGGAATGGTAAACATGAAACTCAGGACAGTAGATACCTCAGAGACAGGAGGAAGAGAATGGGTTTAGGGAAAGGACTGTAGTAGCCTTTAATTTTATCTTCAATATTGTCTTTCTTTAAAAAATGAATCAATAAAAGAAAGTCAAATAACCAGAATTTGGTTCTTTAAAAAAGATCAATAAAATTAATAAGCCCCTAGAAATCTTGATCAAGAAAAAAAGAGAAGAAGTGGAGAAAAGGGAACCTGCGTACACTGTTGGTGGGAATCTAAATTAGTACAGCCAGTATGGAAAACAGAATGAAGCTTCCTTAAAAAAACTAAAAATAGAACTACTGTATGATCCAGTAATTCCACTCCTGGGTATGTATCTGGAAAAAACGAAAACACTAATTTGAAAAGATGCATGCACCTCAGTGTTCATGTTAGCACTGTTTACAATAGCCAAGGCATGGAAGCAACCCAAGTGCCCATCAACAGACGATTGGATTAAGAAGATGTGGCATATATATATATATATATACACATACATACATACATACATACACAATGGAATATTATTAAGACATTAAAAAAAGAATGAAATATTGCCACTTGCAGAAACATGGATGGACCTAGAAACTATTATACTTAGTGAAATAAGTCAGAAAGACAAATACTATATGATATCACTTATATGTGGAATCTTAAAAAACAATACAAATAAATGTATAAACAAAACAGAAATAAACTCCCAGACATAGAAAACAAACTTGTGGTTATCAAAGGAGAGAGGGAAGTGGGGAGGGACAAATTAGATATATGGGATTAACGGATAGAAACTACTATACATAATAAAGTAGATAAGCAGTAAGGGTTTACTGTATAGCACAGAACATTATACCCATTATCTTGTAATAACATATAATGGAATATAATCTGCAAAAACTCTGAACCACTATACTATATACCTGAAACTAACACAGTATTGTACATCAAGTATACTTCAATTAAAAAAAGAAAAAAAGGAAAGAAACAAAACACAAATTACCAATATCAAGAATGAAAGAAGGGACATCGCTACAGATCCTGTAGACCTTATAAGGATGATGAAATACTATGAACAGCTCTTTGCCAATAAATTTGACAACCTAGATGAAATAGACAATTTGAAAGACACAAATAAACAAAAACTGACATCAGAATAAATAGAAAATCTCAATAGTTTTAAAATCCTTTAAATAAATTGAATTCATAATTAACTTCAAAAACTCCAGGCTCAGATGGCTTAACTATTAAATACTATCATATACTTAAAGAGGAAATAGTAACAGTCTGGCACAAACTTTCAGAAAATAGAGAGAGAAGGAACACTTTCCAAATCATCAAGCCACTAAAACCCAATACCAAAACAATACAAGGACACTACAAGAAGAGAAAGTTGATGACCAAGTTCTACAATGAACATAGTTGTAAAAATCTTATCAAAATATCAGCAAATTGAATCCAGCAATATGTAAAAAGGATAATACTCCATGACCAAGTGAGATTTATCCTAGGAATGCAAATTTATTTAACACAGGAAAATCAGTCAGCGTAATTCACCACGTTAGCAATTTAATTAAGAAAATTGTAGTATTGCAGTAGATGCAAAGAAGGCATTTGACAAAATATAATACCCATTTTTGATAAAACTTCTCAATACTATAGAAGTTCTTTAACTTGATAAAGAACACCTACAAAAAACCTACAGCTAATAAAGACACTTAAAGATTAAATTTTGGAATATTTCCCTGTAATATTGAGAACAGGTCAGAGATGTTTAGTTCCACCACCTCTATTCAAAATTGTACACAAGGTCCCAGGCAGTGCAATGTGACAAAAAAAAATGGCTTAAATATTGGAAAGGAAGATGTAAAACTGTCATTATTTGCAGATGACATGATTGTATATAGGAAGTCCTAAGGAAAGTTCTGGAAGAACACTACTAGAACAGTTATATGACTTCATAACAGCGTGGCAGCATACAAAATCAATATGTAAAAAATTTTTTTAACATTTTTTATTGAGTTATAGTCATTTTACAATGTTGTGTCAAATTCCGGTGTAGAGCACAATTTTTCAGCTATACATGAACATACATATATTGTCACATTTTTCTTTTGCTGTGAGATACCACAAGATCCTGCATATATTTCCCTGTGCTATACAGTATAATCTTGTTTATCTACTCTGCATTTTAAAATCCCAGTCTGTCCCTTTCCACCCCTTCCCTGTCGGCAACCCCAAGCTTGTACTCTGTGTCTATGAGTCTGTTTCTGTTTTGTATTTATGTTTTGGTTGTTTTTTCTTTTTTTAGATTCCTCATATGAGCGATCTCACATAGTATTTTTCTCTCTCTCTATGGCTCACTTCACTCAGAATGACATTCTCCAGGAACATCCATGTTGCTGCAAATGACGTTATGTTGTCGGTTTTTGTGGCTGAATAGTAATCCATCATATAAATATACCACATCTTCTTTATTCAGTCATCTGTTGATGGACATTTAGGCTGTTTCCATGTCTTGGCTATTGTAAATAGTGCTGCTATGAACATTGGGGTGCAGGTGTCATTTTGAAGTAGGGTTCCTTCTGGATATATGCCCAGGAGCGGGATTCCTGGGTCATATGGTAAGTCTATTCCTAGTCTTTTGAGGAATCTCCATACTGTTTTGCACAGTGGCTTTCCTTGCTTCCCTCTCCCACTCTTAATGATTTAGATGTCTTCTTTTATAATTTTGTGTTTATTCTTTTTGTAATTCATGGCAGTTATCTCCTTTCTGGTTATGAGTTTCTCATTTTTGTAGCATCCTGCTTCTTTTCTATTTAGAGTAGACCTGTTAATATTTCTTTTAGCATGGGTTTAGTGTTGCTAAACTGTCTTAAGTTTTGCTTGTCTGTGAAGTTCTTTGTCTCTCCTTCTATTCTAAAGGATAGCCTTGCTGGATAGAGTATCCTAGGCTGCATCTTTTTTTCATTCGGGACTTTGATATCTTGCCACTCCCTTCTGGCCTGTAGTGTTTGTGTAGAGAAATCAGCTGAGAGCCTTATGGGGAGTTCCCTTGTAACTCACTCTTTGTTTTTCTCTTGCTGCCTTTAGGATTGTTTCTTTATCCTTGACTCTGGCCATCTTGATTATGGTATGTCTTGGTGTGGGTCTGTTTGGGTTCTTCCTGTTTGGGACCCTCTGAGCCTCCTGTACTTGGATATCTGATTCCTTTAGGTTTGGGAAGTTTTCAGTCATGATTTCTTCAAATACCTTTTCAATCCCCTTTGTTCTTTCTTCCCCTTCTAGAACCCCTATTATGCATAGATTGGCACACTTTGTATTATCCCATAGGTCCCTTATATTGTTTTCATTGTTTTTTATTTGTTTTTCTCTCAGCTGTTCTGATTGGGTGCTTTCTGTTGTCCTGTCTTCTAGGTCACTTATTCGTTCCTCTGCATTAGCTAGCCTGCTTTGTACGGCCTTTAGGTCAGCTCTCATCTCAGCAAATGAGTTTACTAATTCTACTTGGTTCTTCTTTATAGCTTCTATTTCATTTTTGACATATTTTATCTCTAAACACTTTCTTTTAGTTCCTTCAGTATTTTGATCCCTCCTTTTTTTGAAATCTTAATTTAGTAGGCCATCAATGTCTATTTCCTTGATCATACTTTCAGGGGATTTCTCTTGATCTTTTAATTGGGAGTGGTTCCTCTGCTTCTTCATGTTGCTTATATCTCTCTGGCACTGTGGCTTAAGGAGTATCAGTTACCTAGTTCTCCTGGAGACGGTGTGCTCTTAATGATTTTATCGAGAGGTCTTTGTGTCTTCGCCCTGTTTTGCGAACTCAGCTTGCTGTTTCCAGGGGCCCTCTGTTGGCGCCCTCGTCTGTGCTGCTCCCAGTGGCTGTCAGCTAGCAGATTGTGCCCCCTCCCAACACTGGGTCAGATGCTGAGCTCTTAACCCTGTGGGGGGGTGGGTCACTCCCCCTCCCGATGTCGCAGTCAGATGCTGCGCTTGGTGAGGCAGGTGGGCGGATCACGCCCCCTCCCAGCACTGTGGTCAGGTGCTGCATTCCTGCCAGGAAGGCGGGTGGCCGCCTGCCCTCTCTGGGTGCTGGTTGCTCTGCTGCTCTGTGCAGCTGCCCACTCCGCCTCGGGTGGGCGCCCCGAAGGCGGGCTCGGGGAAGACTGCAGAATGGCTCCGCCCCTGCTCCATGCCAAATCTCAGCTCCTTATTTGTCTTGGCGGCGCTAGTTCTCTGCAGTGCCAGGGCAGAAAGATCCTATCTGCTTCGGGCTGTAAACAAGTCTCAGTCCTTCCTAGGAGGTTGCGGAGCCCCTGGGTGCAGATTCAGGTCTCGGCCCCGCCCCCGCCTGGGCACTGCGCACAGGAGGAGATGGCGGCTGTGGCTGCACCCCACCTCTCTTCTTGCGAGAAGCGCCAGTAATGGCTGCACAGGTCTGAGGAGACAAAGGCTACGGCGCCCTCCCCCCAGGGCGCACCAGCCGTGTTGCTTTGCTTTTTTCGCAATTTATGAGGGACCGAGGTTGTTCTGCTCTGTATCCCTTTCCAACCACAGTGCGCAGCACCCTGCAGTTCCCTGGGGCTGCCTCAGTGCAGCTGCCCCAGTCCTCTGCCTGGCTCGGGCAGCCTGGCCCAGCCCCAGCTGCAAGCTCGCATCTCGGGCTGGGTGTTGCAGGGACCCTTTGTGCCCATTTAACTCAGTTCTTTCGGTCAAGGGATGCTCGGGGCAGATCTGAGCCTCGGAGGCTCCCCCTCTTTCCCACTGGCCTCTCCGTTGGAGAAGGGAGACCGAGCGAATGAGCACCAGTCCTCCATTGCCACTCCCTCCCCTCAGGATCGGTCCTGCACTGTTTTGCTTTTTCTTCTTTCTGTTTTCCTTTTCTCCTACCAGATTTTTGGCATCTTTGTCTTTCAAAGAGGGTGATGTTCTGTCGGAGTTTGGCAGGTGCTCTGGTTGGCTAAGTAGGTCCGTAGATGTGAGTTTTGGTGAATTTGTGGGAGAGGGTGAGCTACAAGCGTCCTTCTATTCCACCATCTTGCTTCTCTCCCAATATGTAAAAATTGATTGTGTTTCTATCTACAAGCAGTGAGCATTAGAAAATTAAATTTAGGAAAAATACTATTTACTATAACATTAAAAACTATCAAATACTTATGGATAAATTTAATGAAAGGTGTTCAAAACTGAGAACTATAAAATATTGCTAAGAGAAATGAAAGAAAACCTAATAAATGGAGAGGTGTGCCATATCCATGAATCGAAAGATTCAGTGTTATTAGATGGCAGATTTCCCCAAATTGATCTATAGATTCAATATCAATCAAAATCTCTACTTTATTTGCAGAAATGACCCAGCTGATTTTCAAATATATCTTTAAAAAACCAAAGAACTTAGAATAACCAAAACAGTCTTGGAAAAGAGCCTATTTGGAGAACTCAACCCTACTTAACATCAAGACCTACTCTAAAGTCACAGTAATCAAGAAAGAGTGGTGTTGGCAAAAGTATGCAAATCATCCACAAAACAGAGTCATAAGTTGAAATGACTTTTGACAAGGCACAAAAGTAATTAATTGGGAAAGGAAAATTTTTTTTAACAACTGCTGTTGGAACAACTGTTCATTTGTATGAAAAGAAAGAACCTCTACCCCTACCTCACACCATGTATAAAAATCAATTTGAAGTATATCATAAACTTAAACATAAAAGCTAAAACCATAAAGCTACTAAATGAAAATAGAAAAATATCTTGATGACCGTGGGGCCGGCATAGATTTCCTAGAGAAATTATAGGAATCACAGACCGTTAGGTCCAGTATTGTTCTCTGTGCTCCAGAGAACAATACTAGAGTGAAATTAGACTGGACATACAGACCAGGTCTTGAAGGACCATATTCTACAAACACAACATATTAATTTTAGAAATATGTACCAATTTATATTTACTTTTTCATAGGGAAGTAGAGTTATAAAAGCTGCCTGTAGAGTCTTGCTTTGTTTCGCCCTCCAAGAATAATTTATTCCTTTGGGTTTGTCTAGACTTCAAAATCTTTTCCTTGAGAATCTAATATTGTCATATGTCTGACTCTATCAATGCTAAAGATTAGTGATATGGAACAGAGTAGGAAAAAAAAACCTGGGAAAAAGACAAGTTCTATTTAATTAGTTAAACCTTATACATGCCCTCAATCAGTCACAAACGTTCGAGTTATTCTAGAAATTAAAATTTATAAATAAAATTAATTAAATTTGTTGAAATGGGACAGCATTGTGGTTGGATTTTTAAAATTAAGTGTACTTAATGCCATTATATAGTCTTGTTGGTTTTACATAGTACTTTTAAAATTTTGTAAATAAAAGCTCCAAAGCCATTTTACCCTGAAAAGGAGATCCTAGTACTGCTTTACTGCAAAAAAGATAAGTCTGTTTACACCTGATAGTTTCTGATGCCAATTCTCTAATTCATGTGAAAATGATAATTGTTAGAATGGTCTTGAGACTAAATACTGATATGGTCTCTTTCATCTGCAGTCTATTTTCTAAAGTGTCATTATCTTATAAATATTGGGTCTCTCAGGAAGATTTCTTCTTGACTAGATTTCTGTTAAACAGAAAATTTCTAATCTGCTAATCTCCAACTGATATAAGTGCTTTGCATAAAGTGGGTGTAGTGCTCAAAAGAATTTATTTATAGCCTGTCAGATAGGCTTTGTATTGATTTTTTTTTTTTTCAAAAACCTTCCACAGAGAAATATCATTAAATCATTTTAGCAGCTGGCATTACACCCTATAGCATGGTCCAGCATCAGACCCTCATGTCTCCCCAGGTAGCAGACATGGCCACTGAAACCTCTTCAAGCTGACCTTCAAATCAAGAAATTGTAGGTTGTTTAGATAAGCCAGGAGTGCTAATTTGTTTCCCTGAAGTGCCTAAATTACTTTTTAGAAAAACTACAGTGTGTGACAAATCATAGTAATAACAGCAGATCTTAAAATTTTGCCACAAGCATCACTAGCATTTGATGTAATCAAGTGGTTTTTTGGGTTTTTTGTTTGTTTGTTTTTTCCTCTATGAAAAAATTGAAAACTCATTATGGACAACTTGAAAGGAAGGTGAAAGGAAAGGGAAACTGCTGTCCATTGTCATACTACCTAACATTTACACATTTTTGAAAAGAGATTGTTTTCACATAGCCCTGTCCCAGACTTCAGCCTCATTGTCGAGTCAGCTGCTCCACCCCTGCACCAAGCCAGAAATAGCCTTATGGCTTCTTAGAATTGAAGATCAGCAGTATTTTCATGTGACGTTTTGCACACATTTAATGACTTAAAACCCCTATAAAGTAGTCATTGTCAAACTTGGCTACATACTATAATCATGTATGCAGCATTTTTAAAATATATAGATTCTTGGCTTTGCCTCAGACCTCCTGAATCAGAATCTCTGGCTTTAGCAGGGTCCATTGATTTTAATTTAAAAAAGAAAAAGAAAATTTCCAGGCTTTTGACTTACAGCTAGCTTGGGAACCACCACTCTAAATAACATTATTGGGTTTTTGAGAGAGAAATTAATAACCCATAGCCCTTCAGTTAGTCTAAGTGGGGTTGGGATGATGGGACAGCTTCCCCTGGGACACAACAAAAGTCTAGTTGATACTGGGCACATCTCTTTAGAACTCATCCTGCCAAGTTCATACAGATGGGAAGCTTCCAATCTCTTTTTAGGAGGCTCCACAGATGCATACTATCAGATTATAGTTTGCTGACCTTGTCAGCTTTCCTTGGTTTCATAACATGTGCCCAGCTTTACTCAGTGGGGTCTTGTTTCTTACCTTATATTTTTCAGATCTGTCTCCATCTCATTAAAGATGATGGAGCTCTGTGAGATTACCTAAACCTAAGAGAATACTCATGTACCAGAGGAAGGGATCCTCTTCACATTTCTTTCCAAAAATATTCCTATTTTACAGACCAAAAAATAAAGGTATATGGTAAAATAAAATAACTCAAGGTTTACATGGCAAGTAAGCAAAACTTAGGATTCCTAACTGGTCTACCTGCTTCCATCCTTATCCCACTACAGTAAATCCTCCACTTAGTAGCAGAAGCAGCGATTGTTTTTAATAAACTTTTAAATTATAGAACAGTTTTAGATTTATAGAAAAATTATGAAGCTAGAGCAGTTTCCTTATAACCATGTTCAGTTTCCCCTATTATTAACATCTTACCTTAACATGTTTATTGTAGTTAATAAGCCAATACCAATACATTATTATTAACTAAAGTCTGTGCTTTATTCAGATTTTGTCAGTGTTTACCTAATATTTTTCTATCTTTTTTCTGTTCTGGGGTTCCAGGCAAGATACCACATTACATTTAGTTGTCATGATTCCATAGGCTCATCAGGGCTGTGACAGCTTCTCTGACTTTCCTTGTTTGTTTTAATTTATTGAAATACAGTTGATTTTTCAATACTGTGTTAGTTTCAAGTGTACAGGCATTTAAAACTAAAGAGATTCTTTAGAAATTTCCAGTGAAGTGCTACGGGGTTTCTGTTTGCTTGTCATCATATGAAGCAAAGTCCTTTCAGAGCTCACTTCCTCACCCATAATTTCCCCTGGTTCCACTCTTATAAAGAGCTATTAGCTTTAACTCCAGTTTTCAGGAATAGTAAATCTGTTATCTGTAGCAGGTTCAGTCTCAGGTAAGCCGTTTTTCTGAGATTTAACTCAGACTCTCACAAGACTCTAAATGGAATATAGAGAATTTGCTCAATTGGCTGCTGGTCCACTCTTCTCTGGAGGAAGAAAGATCACCTTTTTTTTTTTCTTTTAAATAAGAAAAATATTTGGTAATTTGATTAAAAAAAAAAAAAGCCTGTCACTGAGATTTACTATGCTCTTTTACTCCTGTTTATTTAGGAAATTCCACATGAAAAGAATTACTTATTGCATCTTTAAGCTCTGGACAGGAAACAAGGTTTCTGCTTCATCGTAGATCATATTTGGGGCAGAACTGAGAATACAGAGTGAAGCATAGCCATCCCAGAGCCTTCACTGAGAGCTTCCATTCTGGTTAATCAGTAAAAGGGAAATGTCACCTAGTCATCCATTTTCTATTTTGTGTTGAGTGGCTTCCATATTCTTAAAAGAGGTAACAAGGGTCAGAAATATCAGTGGATATGCAAATCAAAACCATCATGATTTCTCCAAAGAAGACATACAGATGGCCAAAAAGCACATGAAAGTATGAGCAATATATTAATCATTGAGGAAATGCAAATTGAATTTACAAAGGGTACCATTTCATACTGACTAGGATGACTGATCAGAAACATGGACAATAACAAGCAATGTGGCAAGCATGTGGGAAAAATGGACCTCTCATATCTTGCTGGTGTGAATGAAAAATGGTACAGCCACATAGAGAAACAGTTCGGCAGTTCCTCAAAAGACAGTTACTATATATGACCTAGCAATTCCACTGTTAGATGTATACCCAAGAAAAATGAAATCATGTCTCCATGCAGAAACTTGTTCACAAATGCATTATTCAAAATAGCCCCCAAAATGGGAACAACCCAGATGTCAGTTATTGAATGGATAAACAAGGTATGATATATCGTATGATGGAGTATTATTCATCCATAAGAAGAAATGAAGTACCGATACTACAGCATGGATAAACCTTGAAAATGTTTGCTAAGGGAAAGAAATCATGCATAAAAGATCACATATTGCATGATTCCGTTTATATGAACTGTCCAGAATAGGCAAATCCATAGATGCGGAAAGTAGATTAGCAATTGTCAGGGGGTGGGGATGGGGGAATGGAGAGTGACTGTGGGTTTCTTTTTGGGATGATGAAAGTGCACTGGAATTAGATACTGATGATGGGCTCACAACCTCATAAATATAAGTTTAAACCACTGAATTGTATACTTTAAAAGGGTAGATTTTATGACATGTAAATTATATCTCAATTTTAAAACAAACAAAAAAACCACAGGTAGGTACTTCACGCCCACTGGAATGGTTAAAATCAAAAAGACGATGACAAATATTGGCAAAGATATGGAGAAATTGGAACACTCATTCTTTGTTGGTCAGATCATAAAATGGTTCAGCCACTCTGGAAAACAGTTTGACACTCTCAAAATGCTAAATACAGAATTATCATATAACTCAAGATTTCCTCTCAGGTATTTATCCAAGAGAGACAAAAACACATATCAACACAGAGATTTATAAATGAGGGTTCAGAGCAGCTTCACTTGTAATAGCCAAAAGCTGGAAACAATGGAGTACTATTCAGCAGTAAAAAGAAAGGAACTCCTGTTTCATGGAGCAACATGAATGAACCTCAGAAACATCATGCTAAGTGGAAGCCAGAAACCAAGACTGCATGTTGCATGATTCCCTTTATGTGAAGTTTCTAGAAAAGGCAAAACTATGGACAGAAAGCAGATGAGTGGTTGCCTGTGGTTGGCAGTGGGAGCAGTAGTTGACTACAGACTGGCATGAGGGAGATTTCTGTGGTGACGAAAAATGTTCTAAAACTGGACTGTGGTGGTTGGTTTGCTCAACTGCTTAAATTTACTAAGACTTGTTGAATTGTGCACTTAAAATGGGTGGATTTTATGGTATGTAAATTATACCTCAGAAATCTGTTTTTAAAAAATCAACAGCCCCTTTAGGACTCGATATATTTAAATCAGAAGAAAAAAACTTTTTTAAAAAATATTTTTATTGAAGTACAGTCAGTTTACAATGTTGTGTCAATTTCTGGTGTAAAACCTTTCTTCTTCCTCACTCTAGACTCATCCTCCCACTGACTTGAGCTTTAACTTTGATGCCAACAAACAACAAAGACAACTTATTGCAGAACTGGAAAACAAAAACAGGTAAGAATGCAGAGGTCAAGCCAGTTTCTGAAGCTTGAGCCTATCACGTGAGTATCTGATTCTCTCTCTTTTTTTTTTTTTTTTTTGCAGACTAGGTGGGTTTTGACCACAAAGGGAGATCCCACTTCAATGATGATAGGCCAGCCCAAGTCCAGTGCATGCCCTGGACACTAATTTGTATACCTCTGCATGCAGTCCACTCTGGGAGTGCAAAACCCTGCTCACGTGCCCTCCCATAGACTCTTTCTCCCTCCCCTAGTGTGTTCCCCTCTCAGGATTCCTTTCTCTACTCTACTCTCAGGAGCCTCTGCTCTATCTTGTCATCCTGTCCTGGCCCATGTTGCTGCATGCAGCTGTCTGTTCTCCCACTGAAAAGCCATTTACCGGTGGCAACCATCAGCACTTGGTGGGGATGGGCGGGGTGGGGTCAGGAGACGAAAGGAGACAGAGGAGGACTTGAGGAATGTCAGCACAGGACCTGCATTAGGGGGTTGCAGGGAGTTTTTTCCTAACCCCCAGGAGGAATGGAGTATTCTAGATGTCATTTTTCTTCTGTGAAGATTTTCAAGTTCTCGAGAAGAGGAATTGTATGACTTTCTACCACAAAGGATTGTTTATTGAGGAAATCCCAAGTGAAGTAGTTTCAAGAAGGTGTCCGTTTCACATCTTGGTCATTCAGAAGCAATCAGAACAAGATTGGCAGAGGCAGCACTACTGGAATAAAGACTTCTAACAGGAAAAAGAAGAGAGGGAGGGAGC
Organism: Camelus dromedarius; assembly: GCF_036321535.1. NCBI lineage: Eukaryota > Metazoa > Chordata > Mammalia > Artiodactyla > Camelidae > Camelus > Camelus dromedarius. The sequence continues at coordinate 46,656,677 of NC_087450.1, forward strand.
TGTGAGGCACCACGTAGCCATCTCCTTTTCACCCGTCCTCTCTAGAGAGATCCTGCAGGAGATTCAGCGTCTCCGTCTGGAGCACGAGCAGGCGTCCCAGCCCACCCCGGAGAAGGCCCAGCAGAACCCCACGTTGCTGGCAGAGCTGCGGCTGCTGAGGTATGTGGAGGCTCCTGCACTTGTCCCCCAGTTCTCATCTGCTGCGGGAGGAACTTACAGCTCAGGAAACCAAACTAGTGGGCTAGGATCTGTTTAGCAGTGTAACTAGTCATGTTAGAACAAACAGCTAAAGCATTCCACTCATTCTGTTACTGCGTCGGATGTTTGGGTTCCTTTATTAATCACTCTGAGGTCTCCTGCCTTCGTTCCAGAACTAGGCTAACACTGTTGCAGCCCCATGGACGAGCATAGCAGTGGTTAGGCTGTTGTGATTGCTTTAAGAAGACAGTGCGTTGCACTTAATCTTATCTTGCAAATGAGTCTAACTGTAGAGACTCTTGGCAGGAATTCTGCTCTGCCTGTGCTGTGAGTACAGTCTCCTGGCACAGCACAGTCAGAGTAGGAGTCCGTTGCAGGAAAAGCATGCGTTCTACACATGTCCTCTGAGATGTGAAACCAAGTGGGAATCCCTTGCACTAGGGCTGTGGTACCTTCCCACTTCAACATAAATGTAAAGTGTCTCAAGGCTTGAGAGACTAAGAACAAAGGATCTGGATTGGGGTAGAAAGCAACTTCAGCTCCTGCCTGATGTTGTCTAGGAGGGAATGAGGAATCTTCAGGAAGACTATAACATGCACATGACCCGAGCAAAGTTGTCAGGGTCTTATTTCCTATCAATCTTAGAAAGACGTGTGTATCCTCTTCCATAAGTGAAGACATTATGGAAACTAAGTGAATGATTTGATTTTCACCAGACCTTGAGATTTCCAAACAGTGGGTTCTTTCTGTTTAGGTTGGAACATTTGACAGTCCACAGTTGATTTTAAATATGCTGTCATCTGGGATTCTGCACAGCTGAATGTCCTTTTTTTATGATTTTTTTATTGGATTTTTTTTTTGAGGGGGGAGGTAATTAGGTTTATTCATTTATTTATTTTTAGAGGAGGTAGTTGGGATTTGAACCCAAGACCTCATGCATGGTAAGCATGCGCTCTACCACTTGAGCTATACCCTCCCCCCTGAATATTCTTTCTTAGTTCTTCCTTTGGCTCAGGTCATTTAGAATCCCAACCATGATTTCTTTTCTTAGAGAATAGAGATCATTGTTTTTCTTTAACTATCCTGATATTTAGATTTACATCATTAATAAGGAAATCATGAAGAATTTAAACTATCCAGATGAAAATCATTAGAGATACAGAAATGCCCATTCTCCTAAAAGTTCACTTTAGTTTCTAACTTTAGTTGGGCTGAGATTTTGGTTGCTCTGGGTCCACTGTCACACAGTTGGGGTATCAGCACAGTTGGTGTCACACTAGGAAGGATGAGAAAGCAAAAGCTGCTGACTCAGGTAAAGTGGAACTCTAAGCTAGTGGCGTAAGATACACTGTTTTCTTTCCTAGTGCTCAGGCACAAGTGACTGTTTTATATCTAGAAAAGCAAAAAGCTATCATACTTTAGTCTAACTATTGCTGGAACTGGGATGCTTGAAGTGCTTCCATATGCTGGAGGGATCTGAAAAAAATCCTAGATTTACATAGCCAAAGGGCTGAATCCAGCAGTATCACATGAGGCAGTAAAAAGCAGGAATTTAATCTTAAGTCCAAGGAAGGTCTAAATCCTGAGAAATCAGAATGTATTTAATCTCAAAAGCAGCTTCTATATCACTGAAAAAAAAAGGGACTATTTAATGTGTGCTGGATCAATTAATTGGTCATGCATAAGGACAAAACAGATTGGCTCTCTTCCTCAGGCTATATGCAGAAAACACCACCAGATGGATTAAACATGGAAACAAAAATGTTAAAACTCCTAGAAGAAAACATAGGAGAATTTCTTTAGGATTTTGGAATAGAAAATAATTTCTCAGAATTACTAGCCATGAAAGAAATTGTTGAATTCACTTATATTAATAGTACAAACCTTTGTTTATCATAAGACATGTAAAGGGCAAGATTCATTTGTAGGTTCTGACATCCTTCTGGTTTTGATCAGTATATATGAAGCCTGGAACTGCCAATACCCAGCTAGTGTAATAAAGCAAAAAAGAGAGTTTCATCCTTAGGGCTAGTGGTTATGAATCCTGGCCACCAAGATTATCTTTTCTCCTTTATTATGATTTTTAATATGTTTGTTATAATAATGATGTAAGTGACAAATGAGTCAGATCTGAAGCATAATGATAAAATGAACACCCGGGAACCCACATCCTACTTGAGACCTCATATATTGCTTAAACCATGTCATCTGCATATCTGCCCCCCTTATCCCACTTCTTTGCTTCCACCCTCTCCCCAAAGCTAACCTCCATCCAGAATTTGGTTTATCATTCCCTTGCTTTTTAAACAATATTGTCAAATATATGTGTATGCCCACATAATAAAGTGTCTAGTTTTGCTTTTTGTTTTTTGAGCTTTATAAAAATGGTATTGTGTGCAGTCTTCTGGGACTTTTTCCCCCTTAATATTACTCTTTAGGGTCCTTCCATGTTGTTGCATGTAGCTGTAGTTCATTCATTTTTGGCCACATATTATAATTATTTGACCACTCACAGCACGGAGAAAGAGTACTACATTCAGTCTTGGAAGTTCAGAAAGGCTTTTTAGAAAATTAGAATGAGTCAACTTCTCCTTATTGAGTTTATACCTGTGCTGGAAATTTAGGGAGCATGAAGACCAGAAGACAATGATTCTACCTTAAAAATGTATAATCTAGTTTTAGAAACAAAATGTAAAATAATTTGATAATCAGTTAAGTAATATTTTGCAGTGTTAATAAATAGTATGGATATTAAAAGAAATTTGAGTAGGGAAAGATATATGTATATAAACACATACATAGGCCAGAAGCAGTTAAACCCATGGAGGTAGTAGAATTTGGGCTAGACCATGAAAAGGTAGGTATGGTTTGAATGGAATGTGGGACAGACCATTTCAGATTAGAAGTGGACGTGGGGTTTGGCAATATCCCCCAAATAAGTAAGACATTTCAGAGAGGGGAACAAGTCTTGATGCTAAGAAATTGTTTCAATCATCCAGTGAATTAATCTTTACAGTGCCAATGATAGGAGATTAAATTAGTTAGATAATTGAAACCAGATTCTGGAGAGCCTTAAGTGATACATCATTGGAAATCCTTGGAGGGCTTCAAATAATGGTTTTGTTAAGTTCACTAGATGTTAATTGAGTCCACACTGGATGCATGATATTCTCTTAATCGTTTAATAACTGCAAAGATGAGTAAGGCTCATCCCCTCACCTCAAGGATTTTGCATCATGGTAGGAATGACAGCAGTACAAGGTAAAATAAATTAAGTGCCAAAGATAAGCACCAATTTCTATAATTAAGCAGGGTCTGATACCTGCTGAAAGGAGTCAGGAGTAGCTTCCTGGAAAGAGTGACGTTTGGGATGGACACTAAGGAGTGAATAACATTTTGAAGAGAGTCCAGGAGTAGCTTTGAGTCGTAAAACGATGGGGTCTACTTAGGGGAAAATGAACCATGGCCAGAGGTCCAGACATGGAACGGAATAGGAAGTGAGGAACTAAGGATTAGAATGTAGGGGGGTCTGGAGCGGCACTCTCTGATAGAAATGTCATGTGAGCCATATGTATACTAAAAATTTTCTAACAACCATGTTGAAAAACTAAAAGGAGATAGGTGTCATTAATATTAACACTATCTTTTATATAACCTGTCGTATCTAAAATATTATCATTTCAACATTTAATCATTAAAAACATTGAACAATTATCAAGCTATTTTACTTTCCTTTTATTCACACTAAGTTTTTAAGATCCAGTGTGTATGTTACACTCACAACGCATCTCAGTTCAGACATGTGCCCAGTAGTCATTTGTGGCTAGTGGCTACACAGTGGACAACAGAGTCTAGATTGTGCAGGGCGAGCCAGTGATGCTAGAAATTCTGCTATTGAGATTATTGCATGGGATGATGAAATGAACACAGCTTTCCTTTGAGCAGCATTGTAAAGTTCACAGAACACTTTCATGTCCATTATCTTACTTGATCCTCAAAATATTGCTGTTACTTATTATTAGTCCTATTTTAGAGAAGAAAAAGTTGATGCTCAGACAGGTGGAGTGACTTGTCCAAGGTTGCGTATTGAGTAAAATGGTGGGCTTCAATCTCTTGATTTATAGTCTCCTGCTTCTTTCTGACCATAAGAGATGAAATCGGGATTAATGAAGCTAGGATGCCATTGCTTGTGTGAGGTAAGGAACACTTGGATCAAGCCCGAGAAGCGTAAATAGAAAGATGTGAATGTCCAAGAATCACCTGAACTGGGTGATTGGTTGAATATAGGAAATAAACAGGGAAGTATCAGAGGACTGAGTTTTCCAGCCATGACAACTATAAGAAAAAGTGGGAGAGACAGGGAAACTGAGAAAGAGAACCAGGTGGAAAGGAATGTCTTAAGTTTGGTTTTGGACAGATTGAATTAGAATTGATGACATGAAATCTGTCCTCAGAGAAACTGAATTCTCTCAGACACAGAGTCATCCAGATGTCTGTCACACTTTTTGATCCTGATGTATGGTTCTGGAAGCACTGACTCCTGAACCCTGTTTCCTCTGAGCTGTTTTCATACATTTCTTCCACTATTAATTTAAATTGGGGCTAGTTTTATGTATAAATGAACTATTTGACTTTCTAAAGAATTTTTTAAGTCACTTTAGTAGTATTAACAGTACTTTTTCCAGGACCATCCATGTTGCTGCAAATGGCGTTATGTTGTTGGTTTTTATGGCTGAGTAGTATTCCATTGTATAAATATACCACATCTTCTTTATCCAGTCATCTGTTGATGGACATTTAGGCTGTCTCCATGCCTTGGCTATTGTAAATAGTGCTGCTATGTCATTCTAAGTGAAGTAAGCCAGAAAGAGAAAGAAAAAAGATCGCTCATATGTGGAATCTAAAAAAAACAAAAACAAACAAACAAAGCATAAATACAAAACAGAAACAGACTCATAGACGTAGAATACAAACTTGTGGTTGCCAAGGGGGCAGAGGGTGGGAAGAGATAGACGGGATTTCAGAATTGTAGAATAGATAAACAAGATTATACTGTATAGCACAGGGAAATATACACAAGATCTTATGGTAGCTCACAGAGAAAAAAATGTGACAATGAATATATATATGTTCATGTATAACTGAAAAATTGTGCTCTACACTGGAATTTGACACAACGTTGTAAAATGATTATATATCAATAAAAAAAGTTAAAAAAAAAAATACTTTTTCTCTGTATGGCAGTGTATGCTTTCCAAAGCATTTTTACATACTAGTCTCACAAAGTAAAGGAAAGTGAGCAAAAAAGACATTATCTCCCTTTTATGCACCCTGTATAGGAGCTTAAATGACTTGCTCAGCATCTCCTACACTGGTCCATAACAGAATCAGATGTGAAACCCATTTCCCTCGGCCTTCGACTGCTCTTCTTTGAGGATCCCTTTGTCTTCATTTCTTTCTTCTTTTGTAATGTTTGTTCAATAGGCACATTGCAAACAGCTTTTTAATGTTTTTAATTTACAGTATCTTTCTGTGGTCTAACTATTCTTCCATTTCTTCATTTCTTTCTTTTTTTTTTTTAATGGATACTGGGCATTGAACCCAGGACCTTGTGCATGCAAAGCATGCGCTCTGCCACCGAGCTATACCCCCACCCCCCGACCATCTCTTCGTTTCTAATGGGCTTCTCCTCTCTGATAGGCAGAGGAAAGATGAACTGGAGCAGAGGATGTCGGCGCTGCAGGAGAGCAGGCGGGAGCTGATGGTCCAGCTGGAAGGGCTGATGAAGCTGCTGAAGGTAAGAGCAGCGGCTACTCAGGTCTCATCCTCCCACCGCTCAGCTCCTCTTGTCCATCTTCACCCCTAGCTCAGTGTCTGCCTCCCCTGTGATGTCAGAACAGGATGAGGCTAAAGGGTTACATATTGTTGCCGAGACTCAACTTTCAGGTAAACCTCCATGAAGTTAGCCTAATTTACTATAAAGTTCATCTAAATTAGTGTAAAGCCTGATTACAAAAAAAAAAAAATTAGTAACTGGTACTAGAGTAATGTCCTTGAATAGTTGCTTTTATGAGAAAATAAGAATGTTTATAAATAGGATATGAGCTAAGTATAAATGAATATTTCTCAACTGTGTAAAGCTTCTTTTAAGGCAAGCTTTCAAATATTCTCCCTAAATACTTAAATACTGTGTCCTATTTTAATAAGTATTATAGAGGCATACCAACCTAATCTAACCAACTCTGATCAATAATTTTACTCTATTCAGAGGAATAAGATAGCATATAACTCTAGGCTTGGTATATTGGGGCTTGAATAAATCTGGAATAATTCAGGTCTCACTACTTTTATTGAAAAATATATTACAACCCTTATACCCTAGAGCAGAGAAAGGCATGTTTGGCATTTAAATGTCCTCACCTGGACAATTTGACTGGCACTGAACAGAAATATTTACCCAACTCGGAAGCAGGAATACCAGGACACATGTGTTCATGCTGTTCATCCCTAAGGTCTGTCTGTCCGTACTGTGAACTCACTATGTTTCATGGTATGACACAGAGTTAGAAGCCAGAGTGGAAATCACACAGTGCGGACTAGCCCAAAAGCTGGGCTGAGGGAGTGGATTTAATCCTGTGATGAAGTAGAGTCATTAAAGATTTTGAAGGCAGTAGTTTAGGAAGATATGCACAAAGGTTAGGAAGAGGAGAAACTAAAGAATAGTAGGAGCAATGAGCTCATCCAGGCCCACAGTGACAAGGGTCTAGATGAGGAGGGGTAGGCCTGGCGCATGTCAGCTTGAAGACTTTCCTTCAACTCCTCCATTCTAAACCGGTCCGTTAATAATGAAGCCAGTGGGTATTAGCAACTTTGGGTAAATGGAGTGTTTGTGTTTTAAGCTGACTTTTGACTTGCTCAAAACAATCACTTCTTTTAGTCTTGAGCTGAGTTTTTTCTAGCTTTGGTCCTGGGTATTTGAGTTGTTTTGCATGGACCTGTTTCTGCATTAAGCCCGTTAGCAGGATTTCTCCTGAGAAATATTTTATGTCTAAATGAGTCTTGTTTAAAGAAAACCTTATGCCTAAAACCTGACCCAAATCCCTCTAATAGCTGTCAAGTATTCAGCTAAGCAACCCAATCACCCACTCGAGAGAACAGAAATATGCTTAAGTACATTTGGCCTGTGTAACATCTGGAGCCTTGTTCGGTTTTGAAAGCCCTGCCATTGTGGGGTTAAGTCCACTTGTAGGACAGAAGGTCATAGGGGATTCACCTCCTTTTCAGAAAGATGCTCTCAAATGTTACTTAAACAGAGATGGGAAGGTACCCCAGGGTGATTTTTGTAAAGGCAAAGGTTTATGCAAACTGAAGGGAAGTCAGAATGCATTTCCCCGAAGTATTACAGTAAGCTTTCCCGTCAGCTGGCTGCCCTCAGTGTTCCTTGGAGTTCCTGGCTCAGCCCCGTGTGCATTACCATGACCTTGTCGTGTACCTCTGATACTCATATTCAAGGGCTAAGCCGAGTGAGCTGATGCCTGGAACTCTAATCCCCACCCTGAGTGTCTTTATATTTCCAGCTGTTGTCTTACAGTTACAATTTCAGTAAAATAAGCAAGACCCCTCTGCTCTATTTTGTAAGATCCCCAACCAAGTGGTTAAGTGCATTATCATTCACCTACGCAACAGGCTGAGGTTATTCAGAAAGGGAAGACAATTTTGCAAACAAACCAGGAATGTTGTCTTTTTATCCATTGATTCAAATTCACAGTTGAAAATCACAGACCTTTAGTGTCCTACAAGGATTATAGCATAATCTTAATTTGTGTATTATATGCACTCTGCGAAGGTCATCATAGGAATCACTGACTTCTATTAAAATCTCAGAGTTGTTTTCCTACTATTAAAAGATACATTCCCCAGCCCATAATAAAAGTACCCTTTAGAATCCTAATTTTAATTTCAAAGGACTGTCCTGCTTTCATTGATGTTCAGTCTGCTAGCATTTAATTCTCTCATAAAACAGCTGTAAGCAGTTAGTCAAATGGACAGTCGAGCCACATGGTCTTGGGTACACATGAATTAAAATACACCACGCAGTAAATTTCCATTTCACAGGGAGTCCTTTCATTTTACTGCTTCATTGAAATACTGTGTAGTTTGTCTATTTATCTGAAAATCGATAATGTAGAGAACTGTACGTATGGAGTGTCACCATTGTTTATTAATTCATTCAACAAAAATCTTAAATCTTTTTTGGGGAACAAGGCAAGGTAAAAATTAACCATACGTTTATTTAACCAGAAAAGTATTGAGTTCCTGAGAGTCATGTTTAGGTACAATGGTGACTAAGACTTAATCCCTGTCACCAAGAAGTATCAGGGACCTTCTTATTGTTGGTTTTTTTTCCCTAATGACATATTACCTGACGCTCAGGTATCCATGTTTCAGAACGTATCTTTTCTTTACATTTTTTCCTTTGATTAATGAGTATTTGGATAATGTCTACCTCAAACTTCTTATTTAGTCTAGAAATAGTTATGTGTTGGTGTTTTAGTATCTAAATCCTGTTCCCAATATTTTTCTGCCTCATTTTCTATTTGTCCATTATTGCTTTTGAGATGCATTTACCAGATGAATTCTGTAGTTTTGAATTTTAACCTCATTTGCAAATGAGATTTTGAACATAACATGTCTTTATATAGATGACGACAGTGGCTGTGGCATTTCTTTGGCCACCTAGCCGGATATTCCCCCTGTGAGTGGGGCTCACATGTTTTTAGGTGACTTGAGCAGTCCTAGGTTGGCCCTTCATAATTAAGGTATTATTACCCCCTTTAAATCAAGTGGGCTCCTATGCCTTGTCATCAGTCAATGTTTACTGACCCCAACTGACTAACTGATAATGCAAAGGTTCTAAGGCCTTTATATCTGACCTGTTTACTGTGTTGACAGAGCCTTCAAAGCTTTATCTGATTAACTTTTGTGAGTTTGGATTATACAACACCATCCTAAGTAACACTTTGCCAAAGTCCACCCTCTCCCAATCCCAGTGCACATGGGCGACCTCTACATCCTGAAGACACTGCCCTGTCCGCTCTCCCCATCCTAACCAGACACGTGTTTACTGCACATTATAACAATTTCATGTCCTCGGATAAACTGTGTACAGTAGAGTTCAAATGTTCAAACATGAAACATTGCTTTCTGAGTTTCCCTCTTCTGTTGAACCAAAGCAGTGTTGTCTCTAATGCCAAGCCTGGAGAAAACAGTGAAAGCAGGGAGATGTCTTAGAAACAGTTCTAAGAAATTACATCCTGCTCTTTTGATCGCAGATGCAATTCCAGCTGGTCAGGATTGCCCTGTCCCTCCCCCACCATCTCAATTTCCATTTCAACATTTAGCGCCAGCAATAAAAACACATTTTCAATTGTTTAATAACTCTTCTATGGCTATTTGCCTAGTGAATGGAAGAAAAGTGTTCTACCCCACAGGGAAGCCTGGCCAGGAAGGATGATCGCTTCCCACCTGTGAAACTCTCACCCCTTCTAACTGGAGCCATGCATACCAGATGCAGAAGCTTCAAGACGCTAACTTCTTAAGCTAACTCAGCTAGTGCTCAGGGCCCTCTTTGCCTGGGTGCCTGTGATTTTAGGTTTGGGCAAGCGTCTAGCAGCTGGCTTTGATTATGAAAAACATCTTCTGGTGCTGAGTTGGAGTCTCCTCAAGAGATTTCTTGGTGCCCATTTAATTTCTAGTGCATGTCTCCCTTGCAGGGATAAAATAACTTTCTCCAAATTTTGACTTCCCTGCTCCCTTTTGTAATTCCTTGGCTTTACTGAAATCATTCTCGCCGTTGCACCAGATCTGCAGACTGAGAAGCACTTACCCAATCCTAAGACTTCCTACACACATGTTCAGTAGAGATGGTCTGCACGGATGGATCCAATTTAAATAGAATCATTGCAACAGCTTTTAGATTTATGTATTCAGGGCAAAGAGCAGAGGCTTCTGACCACAGTTACTCATGATGAGGCACAGAAAAAGGAAGCGAAGAGACCCATTAAAAGACAGAGTAGCTGAGGAGAACAGGACTGAGGAGAGAAGAACTCGGAAGTGTTTATTTCATCTTCATTGTGCTTCGTGCTTCAGTCTAGAGGTGCCTTCTGAGAACTGAGAGTTAGCAAGGGCCTGCTCTGAGCACCGTCACTGTGAGACTCTGAAAGACAGAGACCATATCTTACCTTCATGTAAGAAGCACTAAACAAACCTGTGTGGAACTAACGAGGCACTGAGGTCAAGAATTCTCTTTGAAAAGCCATTTAGAGTCGTGGAGCAGTTTGCAGTTTACTGGGGGAAGGGGATGCATGTGCATCCTTGCAAAGAACCACAAAGCAGCCCAAAAGCTCCAAAAGTAGAAGACAGGGAACTAAATAAGAGAATCTGTGTTCAGGTGGAGTTGTCAGTTTCTAGCAAGTTCTTAAAGGCACTGGTTCTCAAATGAGCAGGATTCAGAATCAGCTGAAAGGCTCAGGAAATAGTGCTACTCACACCCGGAGGGTTTTGATTTCGTAGGTGGCGAGAGGTGAGGGGTGGGCAGTTTGCATCTCAGGCAGTATTCCAAGTGCTTCTGCTGCTGCTGGTCTGTGTTCCCCACTTTGAGAACTACTGGCATAGAGAACTGTACCTAAACACACATGGATATGTGAATGGTCAAACAGAACCATCGTTGGGCTTTTGAGTCATGGTTGAGCTGCTGCTTTCAGTTTACCCTAAATAGGGATGTGACCTGGGGCGAGTCAGGGCTGCCTAGGCCTTTTTCATGTATAAAAGGGGAAGTTGGACAAGATGGTTTATAAGATTCTTTCCTTCTGACTCTAGAAGTTCGCGTTTAATGAACTGGATGGGGCAGAGGCCCGCCGTTTGCTCGATCCAGTTGATGGTGCTCAGATGATGGTCGGAGCCTTGGATCTCTGAACCCCTGGGCCTGGCCTGGTTTGCCCCATTCTATCATTTTTTTCCAAATGTTTGTGGTGATGGGCGTTAATCTCTTTCCTTTTTCCCTCTGCCTTTTTTCGTCTTCAACACCTGTAGGAGGAAGAGCAAAAGCAGGCAGTAAGTGAACGTCACAGTTCTCCTCCTGACTCTGCTCCCTTTGCATGCTCTTCTTTTCTTCATGTAACTGTCACATACTTCCTCCTCCCCTCGCCGCACCAAGACCCTCTCTGCGGAATCGGTTGTGTGTAAAACCCTCAGCAGTTCTCTCCATGGTGTTGTAAAATGTCCTACAAGGCCATGTCATGTTTACCTAGTCGAGCATGTTCTTATTTGAAACCAGAGCTTGTTGAATTTGTTTTCAGAGAACACATCCCTTGTGTTTATTTAAATATGCATGATTAGCCGGGCGACAATTGCATTTTCCTGCGCTTACCTTCTCTGCTGCTTTGTGTTTAGAGTGACTTTCATTGCTTGAAATAATTTTCAGGGTGGTGGGGGTGACCTCAGGGCTGAATACTATGTCGAGAATGACTGTGCATGAAGATGAGTAGTTCTTTTGACAATTTTAATGTCCTTTAGTCTCCAACAGGCTTCTGGGTGCTCCAGCTCCAGTAGCCTTCTTACCAAAGTTACCAATGAAAACTGAGTGACTGATTATGCTGTAAGTGACTTCCTGTTCAGAGCCAACTCCAAAGGGAGCTCTGGTTTTTCCAAGCTGCATGGTGTTTAGGGAAGGTTTATGTTTGTTTGTATTTTTCCTGATAGCCACTAACCCACACAGGAAAATCAGTTGAGGGCCTAGCCACACTAGTAACACCATATGTTTATATAACGTAGTAAGATTTTCAAAGCATACCCTTTTTACACAAACTAAAGCTGATTTTTAAGTTACCTCAGGGCTTTTTTTAAAAGAGAGAAATATGAAATGTGTAATCCAAAAAATGTACTCATTTCTTATTCAAAAAGCAAATGTATGCATGTTTTAGATTAAGAAGAGGAATAGAAAACATTCTTCTTACTATTATTTCCAGTTAGGAGAGCAATGGAATCATAAGGTAAAGGAGGGAGGAAAGGAAGGAGAGGTAGGTAATGAGAGGAAGAGGCAGGAAAAGAGTGAAGGAGAGAGACTGACAGAAAGAGGGAGAGAAGACAGAGTATGGTGTCAGGGAAGGCCACCAACCCATCAATCTCGATGGCTTTAATGCAACCAAAATGTGTGTTTTTGTCTTTGCTTTATTTGGCTTTGTTTCCTCATTCACACATAATTTATTACTTTGATCTTATGGTATTTTTGTATCAATAGGTACATTCACATGGGCAGAGCAGGGGAAGACCAGGATGGAAAGTCAAGCCCAGCCATTAAATGCTTCTACCAGGAAGTGACACACATCACTTCTGCTCCATTTCATTGGCCAAAGCAGGTCACATGACCCCACTTAACTTCAGGGGGGAGGGGAAGTATAATCCTCCAGTTTGCTTGGAAGAAGTAGAGAAGCAGATGCTGGTAGTGCCCACCACAGTGGGAGGCTGAGTGAGGTTGTGTTGGAGGGGAGGAGAGAAAACTTCTGTTCTTCCTGCTCCGTTCTCCCACTCCTTTCCTGATGGTCTCGTCCACTTGCCGTTGACCATACCCCTCCTGCAGATCAGGGCATCCTCACCTGTCATTGCTGGCACTGATGTCCCCCTCTTTTTCTTCACCTCTCTACATCCCAGAGATGTGCTTTACAGCTAAAACCACTTTCTGGGAACCTCCTCTAGCAGTCCACCCAGACTCGCATCTCCTGATCCCTCTCTGAACGTGCCGGCTCAGAGCAAGGAATGTAATCGGGAACAGCCCACTCCTTCCCCGAGAACTCCTTTCAGAACAGGGCAGACATTACGGATATTTATTTTAATGCCAGCAGTAGCACTCCCAATAGACACTTCATTTTTTTTTTTAATTTTGTGGATTCCTGTGTAATCCAAGAACCGGAAATGATCACTGCTGGCATATTATTTCTCATGTCAATTTAAAGCTGATCTTGAGCAGACAGGGAATTGAATAACAAGGTTCCCGCCAGTGACCTTTGATTGTGTGTGAGACCATCCTTACAAAACGGGAAGCTGGACTCAGGGCTCTGAAGCCGGCCACTGTCAAGCCATTCATGTGCGTGTATTAGAAGTTCTCTGGCTGAGGATCTAAGCTCATGTTCTAGTCCTCACTGTCCCAGGGGACTGTCTGTAGCATGAATCAGTACAGATTGTTTTTTCCTCATCTTTCCCCACTATGGTGTGAGGTTAGACATTCTGCTCTGTGGATATAGGTAGAAATTTCCTCTCTCCACGTCACAGGTTTAAACTGGACCCACCTATGGCTCAGCAGTGAGGCTCAGATTTAAACCTAATGGCTTTCCATAGCTCAACAGCATTTTTAACATGTACTGCTAGGACTGTAAAGCTTTAGAACTTGAACTTCTGTTTTAATCTATTATCATTACTGAGTGAGGCACCAAAAGGTGTTTAACACAGAGCTAAGTTGTAACCCTTTCTTCCCCCTGACAGCTTCTGGCTGGTATAGTTTAATTTCTTCCCTATCAAAATGTATTACCCTATATGGGTCATAAAATAATCGTTAAAGAGGTTTTTTTTTTCTTTTTGTTGTTTATCTCTGTTGGCTTTTTTTTTTTTTTTTTTTGAGTTACAGTCCGTTTACAATGTTGTGTCAATTTCTGGTGTACAGCACAATTTTTCAGTCATAATGAAGAATTTACCAGCATGCTTCCCCAAACTGACTCTCTAAATCCATTATAGAGAACTTTTTATGTAGTCCGTCTTCTTCATTCCCTTTTAGGGGTTAATTTTGGCTGTGGTGGAATTTGAAGAGAGAAGTGGGTAACTGTGACTTTAACTGTGACTTCGGGGCTACGGCTCTACCTTCAGCCTTGGCCACTTTTCCAGTGTTTTGAGTGACATTAGTACCTCAACTGATCATTCTTCTGTCTTTCGTCTCTCTCTCCCTCCTGCCCCTTCTGCTTTCTCAGATCCAAGGGTTATAATTAAGGGTAGAACTGCTTGGCTATTTCAGATAAGACTTCACTGAGTGACTGTTCAACCCACCATATACCCTACAGTTAACAGGCTCAGGAATTAGATTGTATCGGTTGAGTCAGGGTTAATCAGGCCCCTGATAATCATCAGACTGTAATTAAAGGGCCTCGTCTGCCTTTGTCACTACTGCATCCCTTCCCTGCTAGCCCAGTGCCTGCCACGTGATAGTCAGTGAATAGCTGCTGAATGAAAACTGGTACTAACCAAATTCACAAGATTTTGACTTAAAAAACAGTGTGAATTCATAAGTTTATTACTTGTAAGGGACATAACTGGTTCAAGTACCTATACCAGTGATTTTGCTCAAGGTACCCCTGTGTAATAGTTAGATCCAGTCAAGAGACTAAGTGATGGTTTAGAAATGTCCTTTCTAGTAAGGAATCAGAAAAACAAGAGAACGGGAAGAGCAAGCACATACACTAGTGTTATTATTAACTCTGTTACTATTTTTGTCTAGAGAACAGATACTGATTATGAAGAGTAAAATCATCCTCCCTTTTTTTTTTTTTTTTGGCTCAGACACTCTATAAAATGCAGGATATCTGTAGTTATCTGTATCATTTGGAAATATTTTGAGCATTGCTCAGTAAGAAGCCAATGCCTACAATCAGGAACGTGGCTGCAGGACTTGCCAGCATGTTACAGAGGGGCGCACTAGGGCAACAACAGACTGAGGACCCGCTAGCCGTGGTGTTACTGTTGAGCTGTGGGCTGCTGCATCAGGTCAGACAATATCCCAATCCTAGTGTGGAGGGATCTCAATGTACAGATTTATTCTAGGGACACTTCCATTTTACCGCAAGACTCAACATACCATAAAATTGCACTGCTGGATTGCTAACCCCAAATAAAATGAGCTATCCAAGGCAAGGGGTGCAGTTTATTCATGAAGGGTGTATTTCTTTAAACATATCTCTGGTTCCTCCTCTTAGACAATCATTACTTTTTATGTACAGATCAATGTCAGACTTAGATTGTAACTGTACACAGCGCTATATAAGGATAGGTTGGCCTTGACTCAGATTAGTAGGGTAGTGGTCCAGAGGGTAATATAGGTGTTACTCTGAAAATTATGTAATTAGAGGAATCTTGGGGATTCCACTAAGAGAACATGGCCGCTCTTGGGGTTTCTCTTTTTACTTTAGTCAGTTGGGATATCAAGTGGCATCTTGCCCCAATGCCCTTTCTGATTTCCAGAACCAAACAAATACCCCACCATGACTACACCAAAGAAAGCACGATGAGGGCTGGCTCTCAAGAGCCCCCATCTCTGACCACGGCTTCACCAAATATGCCTTAACGGAAGGGCACTCAATATTTAGTTAACCACGCTTGACCCATGAGGACTCCAAGAAACCACATGAATATTTACTTTGTAAGTTTACGAGAAAGTACTTAAAAAAAAATAACCCTACACAACAAATGAAAACCTCCGCTTTGTCCACTAAAGAGATTATTGGGGAACCCCTTGATGTGCTCATGGGTCATTGTGCCTCTTGGTTGACTTAACCTTTGGATGCATTCTCATCGGGAAGTGATTCCCTGCCTCTCTAAAATCTTCTGGACTCCCTTATCCCTGCCGTACTCTGAATAGAAGCCTGAGTCTACTTCCTGAAAGGTGAAGGATTGCCATTTATTTATATCTTCAGCAGTGTCTTACTACGTATGTTCAAGGCAGTGAGCTTGGCCTTTTGGAGGATAAAAAGAGAAATCCTACACAAATTCCACCCTCAGATAGTATGGAAGTTATTTCATGGTTGGCGTGATGCCCTAAATACAGAAACACAAGCCTGGTCAGTCACATCCGGAGCCTTAGGCACCACTGCTCCCCTCCCAAGTTTGCAAGCTGCACTGATGTTTTTCATAAACAAAGATCAGTGTGCTGTACTCTGTGACTATGCCCCAAACCTTCAGCCTGGGCCCGGTCCTAGTCTCTATACATAGACTCTCGGCCCATGCTGGCTGCCCACAGATGGCCCCGTGAAAGTCTGCAAAGGATGCTCATTCATCAGTCTTGGCTCCTGTACTCACTGCAGGGACCTGGCATCTTGTTGGGGGTTTTTGGTCGGTTGTTTTGTCTGTTTTCCCAAAAAGAGGAAATATCATTATAACATTGAAAATAGGTACTTATATTTCACTGCCCCAAAACTCCTTGAGTACCTACAGGAAATTTATAGTCTAAGGAAATGGGAAATAGCGTTTGTGTCTTTTTTCCACACCTCCAATATTTTTCATCTCTCTCATCAATCACAAGCTGAGAGATTTCCTTACCTGCTTGTTTATTTCCCTCCTGTACTGTATTTCTGCCTTTGCCTCTCCTGACCAGAGTGCATACAACATATGAAAACTATATGCCAGAGTCTCTGGAGAATTTCACCTTGCACTGGAGGAATATTGGGATTCCTAGGACACAGTGTCTTCCCCTAGAAAACTCCAGTCCGGGTCTCAGCAACACGTCAATAGAAAAGAAGATGGCTTCTCAGCCTTGAGCCCGGGAACGTGGGAAATGACTGAAAAAGTGAAACTGGGGAGATGATGTGGGACACAGGAAGGAGACTTTGATCTGATTTGAATAAATGGCATTACAAAGAATACGTAGGTGGTCAAGCTTTTTGTCTGGTCTATTAGATATTTAAGGATATGCAACTGGAATTTTACTGGGGAAACAGGGCTAGCAGTGTAGATTTGGAAGTCTTCAACGTAAAATTAAGGTTGAAACCATGAATATGAGCCTTAGGGAAACCCTGTAGTAGACTAAAAGAAGAAAGGGGAGGGGTAGGATTGTGGGTTCTCATAAAAAGCCAGGAAGTTTCAAGAAAAAAGTTAGTAAGACAGTTAGACAAGGATTTGACAATAAGGAAGTTATCAGCAACCTTGGAAAGGAAATTCTCAGTATGGTGGTGTGTAGACAGCTCTGAAAAACAGTTTTTATCTTGTTCAACCTCCTCACCCCCATTGGTTTCACTGCAACAAAGGAAGGAGTTAAATCTTCAGTCTGCCTTATTGAGTTATGTGTGAATGGATTGCTCTTCCGACTCACAGACTCTTGTTGACAAAACCTCATTTCTTCTGTCTCAACATGTATATAACCTTTACAAACCTCAGTTTTCTCACCTATAAACTTCCAGTCCACAATTCTTTGATCTTTCATCTCTGTTACCCATCAGAATATTGGGGAAAAGCTATAAACCAAGAAGGGTCTACAGAAAGCCATCTGGGTTCATTTGACTGGTGTCTCCATTTGTGACTTTGATACCCTCTGGCCCTCCCTTTATTGTCTGGACTTTCTAACCAACTCCTTCCCCAGGGGTTATTCATGCCAACCTTCTACTTCCCACTTTTCTAGACAAAAGAAAGCATCCTAAGGAAACAGTATCAGCTGCTCCATGGTACCCTCTCCTTTGGCTTATCTCTGGAATTCTTGGCGACGCCTCCCACAGGAAGAGGATTCCCTACCCTCTCTTTCTGTTAGACCTCAGTCAGCATCTTCACTTGGCATTGCCGTTGGATCTGTGACCCTCCACTTGGAGAGCATTCAAGGCATTTCCTTGAATCCTGATGCTGTACCAATCTCTAGGGTTTTATAGCTGCCCTCAGGCTGGTTCCAATGTTCCACATCAACAGCGATGCTGAGGGAGGGAGCTTCCTGGCCTGGAGTCCTTAAGCGAAATGAGCACCTGCTTAGTTTCAGCCAAAGAAGCATGTTATAAAGTTACGGTAGACTCCTTTATGCTCTTCTCCATTTGCTGCTGATCATAATTTGGCAAGTAAAATTACTCTTATTTGGAGCTGCAATATAGATGCCCAATACTTCAAAAAAAAAAAAAAAGAAAGAAAGAAAGAAAGGAGAAGAAAAAATATAGATGCATGTTTTATAAAATTGGAGGCAATGCAGAAAGATAGGTAACTGCAGCTAAAGTGGTACCTTTAATAAGAATCCATGCCAACTCACTACTGCTCTGTAAAGCTGGCTAAGCATAAACCCTTCCATGCTTTCAGTATTATGTATTCTTATTAACTTAAATATATGTAACATTCACTGCTTTCACATTTCAAATTTCAACTCCTGTATTTAACCAGTTCGGGCCTCGGAAAACCAAGAGAGAATCTAAGAGACTCTCAGGCCTGTAGCTACCCCCGGGATATCTCCCAAATGTGCAGAAGATTATCAGAGTTTATTCTTGGGCCCCTTGAAGTTTCTAACCTGATGTGAGACTACTGGTGGCCTGCCCTTCCTTCTACAGCAGCTCCCCATTGGAAAAAGAAGCCCTGGACAGGCCACCCTCTCTAGGACCTTGTAACTCTGTCCCCCTCAGCCAGGTTTCTCATCCTCAGCACTATGGACATTTGAGGTCAGATAACTTTTTGTATGTGTGTGTGTGGTTAGGTAAAGGACTTGTAGTATGTTTAGCAGAGTCCTTGATCTCTGCCTACTGAATTGCAGTGGTAGCCCCCTCCCCACTCCAACCAAGTCCCTAGCAGGTGAAATTATCTGTGGTTAAGAAGCTCTGCCCTGAGCCCAGAGAACCTGTCTCTGTGATACCATTCTCAGCATCCCTTATTCTGAGGTTTAGCTATGGGATGGATGGTAAAGAATCCCCAGTCACCTTCCCCCACAAATCACCCCCTTGTCCCTATTTCCTGCTTCTGTTAATGTCATTGCCAGCACTCCCTACGCGCATGCTCCCTTCCAATCCTCTGCTTTTCCCACTCAGTTGTCGAAGCCTGGTCTCTTTTTCCTCCAAAACCTTGCTTGTATCTCTCTCCTCTAATTCTTCTCGCCATTCTTCATTCCAGCCTCCGTCGTCTGTCACCTGGTCTGTTGGAAGAGCCTGCACATAGGTCTCCTTGACTCCTGTCTCTTGCTTCTCTGCCCCTCCCTCACGTTGCCCCAGAGCCAGATTCTGATCAGACCAGACACCGTTCCCTCCTCGAAGCCTTCACTGGCTCCCTCTGCCATTGCCTATAGCAGGGGTCAGCAAGCTTTTTCTTGGAAGGTTAGATAGTAAATATGTTAGGCTTTGTGAACAGAATCAAAGATATTATGTAAGGACTTACATAACCATTTAAAATAAGACCACTAAAAAACGTAAAAACCATTCTTAGCTCACAGACTGGAAAAAAGCAGGTGGCGAGCAGGATTCGGCCGTGGGCTGTAGTCTGCCTGTCTAGGGCCTAGTAATAGACTTGACCATTTATTCCAGGCTCCGGGTGACTGGCCCACACTCTTCTGTGCTCCCTGTGTAGTAGCATTGCCACACGCTCTTTGTGCCCCACAGCTTCCTCTCGTGGTGCCTCTGCTCCTGCCCCTTCCTCACCTGGATTGCCCTCCCCAAGTCTCTTCTGCCTGTTGAAATTATACCCCTCAAGACACTCTCAGATGCCACCTCTTCTGTGAAACCTTACCCCGTTCCAGAAGGTCAGAGTGAAACCCTCTGGGATCCATGCCCCTTTCCCTTTGTCCCTCCGCTGCGACACGGACTTCCTCCTTTGGATGCTGCCGGCACACCTGCCGAACTGCCTGGGAGGCTGTGAGCCGGCTGAGCATGGAGACCTGGCCCCTTCTCACCCCTTCTGTGCCCCATTCACAGTGAAGCGTGGCAGGTAGCACTGCATTGAGCCCGTATGAGAAGCAGTTTATGTGCATCTTGACCAACCTGTGAAGTTATTATTATCTCCCCTTCAGATATGAAAAATCTGAGATACAGAGAGGTTTAAGTAAGTTGCCCAAGATCACACAGTAGTAAATGGCAGAGCTGGAATCCAAACAAGGTCTACCTGACTGCAGAGCTTGACCCCTAAGCAGCATATTATATGGAACAGGGACCCGACATGGAGTGGTGGTGCTGGGTCAGCGCCACATCTCACTGTGCAAGTTTCTCCTACTTAGTAGCATTTCAGTTTGACTCATTGCACTTTAAAATACCATTGATAGGTTCTGGCTGCCAGCCTGATCAATGATTTAGCCATCTGAGTGACGACCATGCTCTCCTGGAATCCTGTCCTCGTTTGGTTTCTAATATGCAGTCTGAGTATTGGGTCTTCGTTTGACAGGGATCTTTCCCTTGAAGAGGCTTTGAAATCCTCCAGTGAGAACTAATGGGATACCATTTTCAAATAGAGCTGGGCAAACTAGGAGGAACAAACAGAAAGAAGGTAATTCTGGTCTCGGAATTTATGAGCTTCCCTATCTAAAAGTTTAAATTTCAACTTTCTTTTGATCTTTGGGTTTATGGTGAGTTTTAATAGATTGTTCTTTTGAGACAGTCTCAGGAACTTAATACACTTCCCTCCTTCTGCTAAGAAAGATAACTGGACTCCTTGCCCCACCCCACCCCCTGTCAGCCTTGGGTAAGTTTTGTCTTCTACATAATTCAGTATAACTTGAATGGGGGCAGAATCATGAAGACTGAGAACGATAAGCTTCTACCCGTTGCCAACAATGTGATCACCCAACACCCAGCAGTCCTGCCATCACTCTTTCCCGTCTGTAGCAGCCAACCCCACAAGCCACTGCAGGGAGTGATAGGTGAGGGGAAAGCCCTGAGTTTCCTGAAGTGATGTGGGAACAGACAGATGTCAACCCTCTGTGGTGGGACCTCATGGTAGACTTTTTGGTGGCCCCCTTCCTCCCAAGAGATATACGTGATAGATAAATGTGTATTAACGGTGGTGAGAGAAGCGAGACCTCATACCACTCTTTGGCGTTTCTCTCTGGTGTTTAGAAGCCAAGTTCATCCTTAAAAGCTACATGGCACTGAAGCTTGCAAGTGGACACCTCGGCAAGGGAGGCAGGTCTCCAGGCGTGTTCTTTACCTGTTTCTCATTCACCCTGGAGGGAACCAGACTGCTGCTTCACTCACTGACACGTGACTGCCTTTCTCTTGTGTGCTCTCTTCCATCCCTGGGCCTGACTCCCAGCAGTCTTAACTCTTGTCATGTTAGGCAATTATTTTCAAATCTTGCAGCAGGACAGACAGTGCAGCGTCAGATAACCTTCTCTCCCTCTTTTTCCTTGCACATTTGATGAGACAGCTGCATTTTCCTAGCAGAGTCACCATCAGCACCAGTTGAAAGTAGTCTCAATTTGGTGGTTTTTTTTTTTTTTTACCTTCTCTTGAAGAAAATAATATACGAAGTCCATTGTATATATATCCCAGTTCTCTGCACACTCACGGTGGCTGCAGACTTGCACTTCCCCTTTCTCCCAATGTTGTTTTCTTGGTTTTGTTGTTGTTGTTTTTCTGAGTGGGCCTATGAAAATTGGCAGCAAAGAGGCCAGTTTGTTTAATTTAAATACACTGCAGCAAAAGGAAGGTAGTTGTCCACACAGGCCATCTGCTACCTGGCAGGTATCCACGAGTCAGAGAGAGAAATGGAGAATAAAGTGTCTCCTTCTGTTACCATGATAACCACTTAGCTCAGAGTTTCCTCTGAAGGGGTGTGTGTGTGGAGGGGGTGCAGTTAACAGTGCCCTGGAGAGGGCATTAACTCCCCAAATCAGGCTTTTTGTCATAAGCCTCTCTGGGCTTGATTACCTGGCGATAACATGTATCAAGGAGATTTTTTAAAAATCTCATACCTGTTCCATAAGGAAAAAGAAGAGAAGGAAATAGTCTTTACGGAGCCCCTACCGTGTGCCAGGCACCCAGCTGGGGAGGCCTGAGCAGTGCACGTCTCCCTGCTGCAGACAGTGCCTTTCTCCCTGTGCGGCTGTGCCCTCGGCCACAACGTGTGAGTCCCTGTCCCTGCTCAGTGTCCTCAAGTCACCTCCTCTGGCATTCACTGTACCTGTCTTGGCTCCAGTATTAGATTTGCGCTCTAGACAAAAGACTGAGTCGTGATCACCGTACTCTCCTTTCTCACATTTCTGACTCGTGTTGGAAATTAATCTGCATTGCTATCGAAAATCATGTTTGGCCTCAGCAGTGAGAAGTCTCGACTGATCCACATTCCTTCTGACCTCAGAAGCATGGTGCCAGGGTCCCAGTGTGCTTCGGTTTCTCCCAGCAGTTTAAGGCAATTAGAAGACCCAGGTACCAGTCTTAGCCTTGCTCCTAATTTCTTTGTGACCTTGTGTCCTCTCTCGGCCTCAGTCTTCTCAGGTATATTTATGAATGTTGGACCAGAACAGAGGCTGTTTTCCTGGGGTAACAAACCCTCTGAAATTATAAGCATAATTTCTGAGCTGTTTTCTTGAAACACGATACATAGCTTTCTCAGGTTCGCAGAGTCTCTCAGAGTCTCGCTGAGTTAGAAGAAGTGAAGGGCCAGCAGACGAGAGAGCTTCTCAGATTAATAACATTCTCTAGCTCTGTCTTTCCAACAGAATTGTTTCCAACTACAAGGGACCTCTGTACTCACAGAACCTGAGTTACAGGGCATTTATTGTGTCCAGTTGTTGGTTAGACACATGATTGGCCTGTGCTTTATCCAAGCCTTTGTTACAGGCTGTGCTACAGCAAGGTCCCACTGTCCTCGCATCGGGAAACCTCAAAACCTCAAAAGCTTCCCCAGCTTCTCCAGACTAACCACCCCTCTCCTGGCAGCTGTTTGAAACCCGAGGCACACGATTGCTTTTTACCCTCATTGTCCCCATCCCCCAGAGCCACTTAACTGGTCCCTCCACCTTTGCTGATTTCTGTGTGATTCTAAGGTTCCCCGGAATCTCTAGGTTCCAGCGATGATGCTCCCCGACTCCCCCCACCCCCAGCCTCCTACAGGGTCGCTTATTCTAGATTGGTTTGCTTCCAGTGGCGTGTTCGGCGGTGTCCCCGGGGAGGGCCTGCCTCTCTGAACATACTTTTGTATGTTTTGTGGCCTTGAGGCAGGATGCAGTTGCTCAGCACAGGGCTCCTGTCTGCGCTGCCTTCGGCATGTCCATCCAGCACAGACCTGTCAAGAGGGCAGAGGACAAGCGGTGCCGGCTGGGCTCGGAGGTGACGGTCGCCAAGCCAGCAGTGATGCTGCGTGCTCTGCCTCCAGCTGTGTGTGCTCTGGATGCTCCAGTCTGTCCTTATGTAATAGAAGGACCTGATTTCAAACTCTGTCTCTTTTGAGACAGCCCTGTCTGCACCCCCTCAGCGGCTCCGTGTGCGTGAGGCCTAAGTGGGCGGCATCTCTGGTGTTGACTCCACTCGTGAGAAAGGTGAAGTAGGAGTAAACATGCCTCGTGTGACCCGAGGTGGCTGCCAAAAGCCCTCAGAGGAGAATCCTTCGCTGACAGTGCGGTTATGACCAAAGCAATGCTTTGATGACTCAGCACGTCTGTGATTAAGTGACTTAGCAAAGGCCCGTAGAGTCAGAGTTTGGTATGTGAAAAATACTTCACAGGTCATCTGGCTGATGCCGCTCAGTTTGTAAATGAGATGACTGAACCCCAGGAAGATTCAAATGCACGTGCCACACAAGTCTGAAGAAAAACCCAGGTCTCCTGACTTCCAAGCCGTGCCTGCCCCACCGAACCCCACTGCCTCCTTTGAGTCTTGGCCCGAGGTGGTGGTGAGAGTGAGAGTCCATCTCAGCGCCTGCAGCAACCCCTCCTCTCCTGAGTCACTGGTTTCCCAGTGGAGAATTGTCTCCAGGTGCTGTAATTATTGACAAAGGAAAGAGGTTGAAACTTTTCAGCATCAGGACAGGCTGTGCACCTAGGCACACTCTCAGATCAGGAAAAATGTTTCTCGATTCTGTATCTTTGTGTCCTTTCTCATGCACAGTCCTCTTTCCTAAGGTCTTTGGCATCTCCTGAGGGCCACTAGGCCTGGTCTGTCATAGCCCAGAGTTCTCCCTCCTACTCCCTCTCAGTCAGATGTTCTTCAGGTGGGACTGATCTAATAATATATAAAGAAAAAAGTCAAGCCCAGCACATGAGTTGCCTACTGCTGTGTAACAACTTACTCCAAAACTTAACGGCTTACAACAAATTTTACCTCACGGTGTCTGTGGGTCAGGAATCCAGATGCTATTTAGCTGGGTCCCCACAGCTGAGGGTCAGGGTCTCTCACAAGGTAACAGTCACCCCAAGGCTCAGTGACTTACTTCATTGTTGGCAGGATTCTTCATGGGTTATTGGATTGAGGGCCACAGTTCAATGCCAGATGATGGCTAGAAGCCACCCCCAATTCCTTGCCACATGGGCCTCTCCACAGGGCAGCTCACATAATGGCCAGCTTCATTAGCGTGAGCAGGGGAGAGAGAGTGTGTGTGGACAAGACAGAAGTCAAGGTCTTTTATATACTAATCCCAGAAGTGACATCCCATTGGCCTGATTCCTTAGGAGCAGTCAGTATGCCCAGCCCACCTTCAAGGGGTGGGGATAATGAGGTATCACCTCACACCAGACAGAATGGCCACCATTCAAAAGTCCACAAATGATAAATGCTGGAGAGGGTGTAGAGAAAAGGGAACCCTCCTACACTGTTGGTGGGAATGTAGTCTGGTACAGCCATTATGGAAAACAGTATGGCGATTCCTCAAAAGACTAAAAATAGACTTACCATATGATCCAGCAATCCCACTCCTGGGCATATACCCAAAGGGAACTTAATTCAAAAATGCAATTCAAAAAATGCACCCCAATGTTTATAGCAGCACTATAGCCAAGACATGGAAGCAACCTAAATGTCCATTAACAGATGACTGGATAAGAAAGTTTTGGTATGTTTATACAATGGAATACTACTCAGCCATAAAAAATAATAAAATAATGCTATTTGCAGCAACATGGATGGACCTGGAAATTGTCATTCTAAGTGAAGTAAGCCAGAAAGAGAAAGAAAAATCACTTATATGTGGAATCTAAAAAGAAAGACCAATGAATTTATTTACAAAACAGAAACAGACTCACAGACATAGAAAATTAACTTATGATAACCAGGGAGGGGGAAAGGGGTGGGAAAAGATAAATTGGGAGTTCGAGATGTGCAGATACTAACTAATATATGTAAAATAAAATAGATAAACAACAAGTTCATGCTGTATAGCTCAGGGAACTATATTCAATAGCTTGTAGTAACCTATGGTGAAAAGGAATATAAAAACCAATACATGTATGTATATGTATGACTGAAGCATTGTGCTGTGCACCAGAAATTGACACATTATAAACTGACTACACTTCAATAAAATATACACATATACACACACATATATATGAGGTGGGGATTACACAAAAGTGTGACTACAGAGAGGGAAGGTGTCACTGGAGGCTGCCTCAGGGCTCTGCCCACCACACTTAGTTATCTAGTTAAAGTATTTCACATAAAGCTTTATTGATGACTGACAGATTTAGTCCTCCCAGGAGATCACTGCCCACTCTGGCTACGTTCCCACTTTCCATTACAGAAGAAAAAGGGTCAGAAACTTGATACACCTCATTGTCATTTAACAAATACTCATTAAGCCTCTACATGTGGTCGGCACAATGGTGAGGAAGATAAATGTGAGAGGTGAGATTAATGCTGTACAGGGTTCTGTGGGAGCATCCCAGGAAGACCTAATCTGATCCTAGCAGAGGTGACAATGGGCAGACAGCTGGGAGACCAGGAGGAGCTGGTCAGAGGACACGGAGCGGGCAGTGCTCCTGGCACAGAGAACAGCAAGCAGAGGCCTGAAGGCAGGAGAGAGCGCAGTCCTTTCCACAGATTGAAGGAGCTCTTGCTGGTACTTTTTGTTGTTGTCTACACCACCCAAGAGCAGAGTCAGTTGACCTCCCTTGTACTAACATTTACCTCATCCCAGGGCAGCCCCCGTCTCTAGGCACCCCTTAGACCTCAGCCTCAGGCCTGGCTGAGGAAGTCACGTACATCAGTTGCCTCTGACATGTGTCTCTCCCGGGGCCTTTGGGATTTACTGACCCACCAGGATGCCAAACTGACATTGCTCTGCTGGACCCAGAATTCCCACAGGGCTCCTGACAGCTCCATCCTAGCACTGTTTTAGTCCAACATGATCCTAAAGCCAAGGGCTGGAGCTTGAGATCCATGGGGAAAATTACGTCTTCCCAGTGGTCTGGGCTTTTCTCTTTCTCCTGCTCTGAACACAGACAACATCGAAGTCTGGTTTCCATCTTCCTCAGAAGGCATGTCCTGGGCTGTGATCCCGGGGAAGGGGCCTGATTATTTTCAAGCTGATGGTGGGCAGTAGGTTTCATTTTCTGACCCTGGAGTTTTAGCCACATGTGCCTGTCCACCCCAGTCCCTCCCTCTTGCTTCATCCCCCATCATCATTTTCCTATTAAAATATTTGCAAAGGTTCAGTCTCATGTTTCATGTTAAAGCAACCTATTTGTTCATCTCTGGTCTTACGACCCTGACCTTTGGTCCTCAGGCAGTGATGCCTGACCCAAATCTCACTGAGCGAGATTATTGAGTACTTGCCACGTGCTTAATGCTGGGTTGGCCCTCTGAAGGGACGACAGGTAACTGTCATACATTGAAGTGAGTGTGAATTTCACAGGCCATACTCAGGCCAAAAAAAAAATCTGTAAGTGGCCTTAATTTCCCTCTTAAGCACTAACTGTCTGAGCCGGACACTTAGTCTGGGCCAGACACTTAGTCTGGGCATTTCCAGGAAAACTCTGAAGCCAGTCACTTCAGAGACTATTATTCCCCTTCCTGCACCAAAAATGAGTGCTATGCCTGGAGGACTCAGGCTGGATGCCGTGACATCGGCAGAGGGGTGTCCACGGCTCCAGGTTGATCTGTGCTGAAGCCATCATGCCCTCTGCTTGTGGCCAGGCCTCGTTCTTGCAGGCAGCATCCCTGTTCCGTGGCTGAGGCTCCCCCAGCATCCAGGGTCCACACCTGACCTCACTGAGGCTCCAGTTCCTCTGTGATTGAGAGGCAGCTTTAGGCGTATCACCTCTCACGGTATCAGCCTATGGGAAGCGTTCAGCTGCATTGGATTCTTCCTTGAGGCTGCGCAGGCAACCCAAGAAATGACCTTTGTTCTGGTCCCCTCAGCCCAGGAAAGGCCACTTCTGTGATGTTCTGCATCCCAAACTGTGCTGGCTCAGGATTCTCCTGCCAAGCCAAGCATCGGACTTCCTTGCCTTTTCTCCAGATTCTCTCACCTCTCTCCCACCTTCCTTATCTAGTTTGCACTGTGGCTGAAACTGCTAGTTCTGGCTGGTCATCATAAGCACTTTCCAAACTAGAATAAATTGTATGCTTTGTTATTTGCCCCCACTCCCATAAAAAATGACCAGAAAGCAGAGGCTGATGGTAATTATAAGGTAAAAGGGAGAGGTGGTTTCCCAAAATACAGTGATTAATATGTGATAATGTTATCTAGCCAAAACAGGACTCCTGAAATGGTTATAAACTAGTTGGGAAGACAAGATACATACCCTGATAAAGTAAGTAATAGTAAGTGTTTTATAGCCACTGACAAAAATAGAAGAGAATATTTCACAAGATAGAACATGTCGAATTTTCAATGGAACATTATTATAAAGGTTAAACAGTAGTAAAAATAGCAAAAAGATTTTGTAGTAATGGATAAGCCACATTTTGTTGGTTCATGCAGCAGTCAATGGGCTTTGGGGTTGTTTCCACTTTGGGCCTATTCAGCAATTGCTGATGGACATTTGTGTACGAGTTTGGGGTGGGCATAGGTTTTTATTTCTCCTCGGTATATACTCAGGAGTGAAATTGTTGGATCGTATGGTAAGTTTATATTTAACATTTTAAGAAACTGCCAAACTGTTTTCCAAAGTGGTGGTTCCATTTTACAGTCTGTCAGCAATGTACAACAGTTCTCGTTTCCTCACAGCCTTGTCAGTCGCTTTGATTGTAGCTACTTCAGTGGGTAAGTGGTATCTTTTGTGATTTCAATTTTCATTTCCCTAGTGGGTACCCATGTTGAGCATTTTTCATGTGATTTTCAGACCATTTGTACATATTATTTCATGAAATGTCTATTCAAGTCTTTGCCTGTCTTGTAATTGGGTTGTCTTGCCTTCTTATTCAGTTATAAGAGTCTTTATATGTTCTGGACACAAGTTTTTTTTTTTTTTATAGTTTATTCTGTTTTTGTTTCAACTTTATTGAAGTATAATTGCTATATAAAATTGGAAGATATTTAAAGTACACATTGTAGTGACTTGATACACATGTACATGGTGAAAGGGTTTCCCCATCTAGTTAATTAACACATCCATTACCTCACATATCTATCTTTTTATGTGTGTGTGAGAACATTTAAGGTTGTTCTCTCTCAGCAAATTTCAGCTATACAATAGTGTGTCACCAACTATATTCCATGTTACATTAGATCCTCATACCTCATAGCTGAAAGTTTACACACTTTTACCAACCTCTCCCTACTTCCCCCACCCTTCAGCCCCTGACAGCCACTCTGCTCTTGGTTTCTGGGTTTGACCTTTTTTTTTTAGATTCCACATACAGATACCATGCAGTGATTTGTCTTTCTCTGTCTGGTTTACTTCACGTAGCATAAATAAAACAGCAGGATTTCCTTCTTTTCATGGCTGAATAATATTCCATTGTACACATATGCCACATCTTCTTTATCCAGTCATCTGTTGATGGACACTTAGGTTGTTTCCACGTCTGAGCTATTGTGAATAATGCTGCAGTGCACAAGTAAACATAGGGGTACAGCTATCTCTTTAAGATCTTGTTTTCATCATTGGATATATACCCAGAAGTGGGGTTGCTGGATCATATAGTAGTTCTATTTT
Organism: Camelus dromedarius; assembly: GCF_036321535.1. Lineage (NCBI taxonomy): Eukaryota > Metazoa > Chordata > Mammalia > Artiodactyla > Camelidae > Camelus > Camelus dromedarius. The sequence continues at coordinate 46,685,661 of NC_087450.1, forward strand.
TCATTTTTTGAGAAACCTCCATACTGTTTTTGCCTAGTGGCTGCATCAGTTTACATTCTCACCAATACTGCACAAGTATTCACTTTTCTCCACATCTTTGCCAACACTTATCTCTTCTTGATAATAACCATCCTAACAGATATGAGGTGATATCTCATGGTGATTTTGATTTGCATTTCCCTGATGATTGGTGATGTTGAGTACCTTTTCTTGTATGCTTGTTGGCCATTTTATGTCTTCTTTGGGAAAATGGTCTGTTCAGTTCCTCTGCCCATTTTTTAATCAGATTGTTTTGCTTTTTCACTATTGAGTTGCATGAGTTCTTCATATATTTTAGATATTAACTCCTTATCACACATATGACTTACACATATTTTCTTCCATTCAGTAGATTTCCTTTTCATTTTGTTGTTGGTTTCTTTGCTTTACAGAAGCTTTTTAGTTTAATGTAGTTCTACTTGTTATTTTGCCTTTCTTGGCTTTGTTTTTGGTGTCAAATCCAAAAAATCGTTGTGAAGACCCACAATTTCTTTATCAGAAATAACTTTCAATTATTTTTTCCAGACTGTGGCTTATCTTTTTATTTTTCTTAGTGGCATTTTTTTAAATAATAGTTTTGTTAAGATATAAGTCATCTACCACACAATTCACCTTTTTAAAGTGTACAATTCACTAGTTTTTAATATCATCACAGAGTTGTGCAACCATCAGCATGATCAATTTTAGAACATTTAATCACCCCCAAAATGACTTCATACCTATTAGCACTCACTTCTTATTCCTCTCAAGCCTCCAAACCCCAGACAACCACTAATCTACTTTCTGTTTCTGTGGATTTGCTTATTCTGGACATTTCATATAAATGGAATCAAACATGTAGTCTTTTGTAACTGGCTTCTTTTACTTGGCATAATATTGTCAAGGTTCATCCGTGTTGTAGCATGTGTCAGTACTTCATTCCTTGTTATTACCTAATCGTATTCCATTATAAGAATGTACCACATTGTATTGAAATCATTCATCAGTCGATGACATTTGAATTTGTTTTCCCTTTTGGCCATTATGTATAATGCTGCTGTGAACATTTGCGTACAATTTTTTATGTATACATATGTTTTCATTTCTCTCCGGTCTATACATGTAGGAGGAGAATTGCTGGGTCATATGGTATTCAATGTTTAACCTTTTGAGGAACTGCCAGACTGTTTTCTAAAGCAGCTGCACCATTTTACATTCCTTCCAGCAGTTTATGAGGGTCTCAGTTTCTCTACATCCTTGTCAACGTGTGTTATTACCTGTCTTTTTTTTTTTTTTTTTGTAGCCATCTTAGTGGATGTCAAGTTGGATCTCATAGTGGTTTTAATTTGCATTTCCCTAATGGCTAATAATATTGAGCATTTTTTCATGTGTTTATTGGACATTTGTATATCTTCTTTGAATGTCTATTCAGATCCTTTGCCCATTTTAAAATTAGGTTATCTGTCCTTTTATTGTTCAGTGTCAAAGAGTTCTTTATATATTCTAGATATAAGTCCCCTATCAGATATATGATTTGCAAAAATTTTTCCCATTCTGTGAGTTCTTTTTTCACTTTCTTAAAGGTGTCCTTTGAAAAAAGTTTTTAATTATAAGTCCATCGTATCTGTTTTTCTTTTCTAGTGTTTGCTTTTTGTGTCATATCTAAAAAGTCATTGTCTAATCATTCCTTCTAAGAGTTTCATAGTTTTAGTTCTTATATTTGGCATGATCCATTTTGAGCTAGTTTTTGTATATGTAAGGTAAGGTCTAAGTTCATATTTATTTGTATCATGGGAAGATCTCAAAACGTATGCTAGGCGATAAAAGCAAATTGGAAAATGATACGTGCAGTATGATACCCATTCGTGCAAAACTTAAAAGCATGAAATGTCATCTATTATTCATAATTACATATGTACACATAGGTAAGAAGTTTCACACCAGAATCTTTGACAATGGTTGCCTCTGAAAGGAAGATAGGAGGGGACTCAAAGAATTGGTAGACAAAGGGGTCTTCAGATTTATCTGCCGTGTTCTTAGGTTGAAATAAATTTGACACAATATTAACAATTATCAATTTGGGTGGTCTGTAATGTTCTACTTCTAAGCTTTTCATATTTTTTGAGTTTCTCAAATTAAAAATGCACACACGAATCAAAGCAAGAACGATGGACAACAGACCATTTCCGTGTAGCCCAGCGCTCACACTGGTTGAAGCACTGAGGTGATGCTTTGCGCACAGCCTGTCAGCCTGTTTGGGGCAGATGCTGTTTGTATGTGGGGTTTCTGAGCTAGATCCCAAAAGAGACTGATCTTCCTTTGAACTCATTTGCACACTTTGGTTTATATTTTCCCAGTTTTGCTTCCACAGAAAAGCCCAGTCTACATGCCACACTCAGTTGCCCTTCCTCTGAAAAGCAGCAGAGCCCAGATCTCAGCAAGCTCCCTTTAACAGACGTTTCAAAATTTTATCCCATTGCTCCAAGCTTTCTCCAAAACTATACCAGAGCCTTCACAAGGAAAGTTTGGTTCCCACTAAACATGTTTTCATCCTCACCCAGTCCCCACTGGATGGCCTGCGAAAGACTTCACTGTGTGTGTGGCAAGTGCAGTGTGACAGCCAGATGAGCCGGCTCCAGGGAACAGCCTGCAGCTGGGCTCCCAACACGCAGACGCGGGTGTGGGTGGCGTGTGTCCCTGTGGCAGCTGCAGAGGTGCTGGGCCGCTGTCATTGCCCTCGGAGTGGAACGGCTTGTTCCACTCCCTCCCACTGCCGGGCTGCGCGGCCTGACACCGAGCTCTTACTCTCTTCATCCTGGGTTTTCTCCAATAAAATGGATACAAAAATGTATGTCCTTTCTACTCACAAGTTGTTGTGAGGCTCAAATGAGATAGTGCCCATGAATGTGTTTGCAAACAAAAATGAAAGCTGTTGGTGTACTATTTCCAGCTGTGTGACCCCCAACCCCTGATCCTCCGACCAGCCACTCTGCTCAGTCTGGCCACCTGCAGGGCCTCCGCCTCCCTCTGCAGTGCTTTCCCTCCCTCTTTCTGTCCATTCTTGCAGTGTTCTCACGCTCTCTTTTCTCTCCTCCCCTTTTGTTCTCTCCTCATCTCCCTTTTTTTTTTCTTTTCTTCCTCTCTCCAGCCCTGGAGGCAGCCTGACTCCTTCCTTTCACATGTGAGTGCAGTGAGTGCATGGCACCACTGAACTGAAGCCCTGGGCTGGCTCAGACTGAGAAAAAGGACTTTCCCCCCTCCTCAAAGAGGTAAGACATCTGAGATAATATCCTTTATCTCTTTGATTCTCCCAGGCTCAGGCCACAGGATCACCACATACATCACCCACTCACGGAGGCGGCCGCCCAATGCCCATGCCCGTGCGCTCCACGTCGGCCGGCTCCACCCCAACCCACTGCCCGCAGGACTCGCTGGGCAGCGGGGACATGCAGGAGGCCTTCGCCCAAGGTGAGTGCGAGAGCAGGGATAATGGAGAGCAGAAGGGGATTTGAAGCATGAGCAAGATTCCTACTGAGGCTTTTCCAGTTTCTTTGTGCGCTTAGCTTTAAATGATCCAATTTTCATATACAGTAAAAGTAAGTCAAATGCTGACCCCTTCTCATTAGATGGGCTGGTCTCCAGTGGAGGTCTGCAGGCTTTGTATGTGTCCTGAGTACAAACCTCCTGGGCTTCTATGCTCTTTTTCCCCGGGTTTTGGGAAGTGCCTTGTCCTTTGGGCTTTGCTTCCTCTGGAGGAATTTGATGGATTCATTCCAAAGCCACGTGTCGGCCTGCAAAATCTTTACAGCAAGCAAGAGAAGGAAGAGTGGAACTCTAAGTAAGACTTTGCCGAAGGCTCCTTGTCCACGGAGCTGATGGCCAGCAGTGTAACGTGGTTGGGGGAAGACGAGGAAGGTTCGGATGGAGACTTCACTCCACAGGGAAGCGGAGGTGGAGCTGGAGAGTAAGACCTGCCTTAGGCTAGGAGCACCTGGGAGCAACCCAACTCTTGATTGTGGCTGAGAAGCATGGAGTTGACAGGGCCCTGCTCTGCAGGTGTAGAAGAGGGAGGACCATGGACTTGGGTACCCGATGCTCCTGATGTGCCTGGGAGCGGGCGGAGCTGCGTGGCCCCTCTCCCCTTAGTGCGCACCATGTCCACCCGAGGGCCCGGCCCACCGAGGCATTTGCTCAGCCCTCTCTTCCCCACCCACCCACCCGGCATCGCCATCTGCTCTGACTCCCCTCAGGTACGAGGAGGAACCTCCACAATGACCTGCTGGTGGCTGCTGACTCCATCACCAACACCATGTCGTCCCTGGTGAAGGAGCTCCACTCAGGTGACGCCCAGAGCTCCCGCCCGGCCTCGCGTCTCCCCCTCTGCACCCAGGCCCTCCTCACCGCCTGGCCAAGTGGTAAAACGTCGCCCCGGAGCGCAGGCCGCCACCCGTCACCCTGCGGTCTTTTTGCCTTCTAGGACACGCTGGCTCCCCACCCAGAGCCGCTCCCACGCGGGACCATGTAGCGGCAGTCCTGCGTTAGGCTTCTCTTAAGAACATGCCTGGTGCAGCAGACACAGTGCAGACTTGAGAAAAATTCCCACCTCTCGGTGCAGTCAGGCCCCTTCCTCACCTAATTTGTCTTCCATCTGTGCTTCGTCCACAGCTGCTCTCTCCTCAGGCCTGCTCGGCTGTCTCATTCCGGAGCTTTCCTGGATGACTGGAACCGAATCAGCCACAAAAGCTTCTGGACTTTCTCTCGCTGCCTCTCTGCTCTCTCCTATTTGACTTGGTTTTGAAACCCTATTCTCTCTTTTTGTCCACGATGAGGCTCTGATTTCACTGGAAGTTCATGACCCGCGTCTGTTGCTTCCTTCACTCCTCATGTTCAGTCTTATCTGTGACTCCCTTCTGTCTGTCACCTGGCTATTTCAGTGATTTTCCAGAGACCCTTACCTCATGGAATATTTGCCCTTACATAAAACCGAGGAAGGAGAGAAAAAATAGAAGGCTGTTCCCATACCATCATATCTTAAGAATCCCCATGATTCCATCAGTTTTGTAGCTGCCAGATATTTTACTATTTTTTTTTACAGTGGTCATATTCCCATGTTATATATTAAACAAACAGACTCCTTTCCTAAGTGCTGTAGGTCACTCGTACAGATGGCCCTCTTCTGTTTCTTTTCACCTAATGTAGTGCTTTTAAATACCTTGAGCTAGCTTAACAAGATTATTAAATAAAAATACAAAGCAGTTTTTCTGTGGGCTGTTCAGACACAAATACTTATCCGAACACATACACTGAAATCATCAGTCCACGCTCTTAGGGAAGGCAAGCCTTGGGTGTTTCTTTAGACGTTCATAGGAGAACACACACACCTGTGGTGTTACTGCTCTCAAATCTGCTGTTTCTGTTTAGAAGAGAATAAATGTGTGGCCTGGGTTGGTTTTTCCAGTGTAGTTAAGATAGGTTGCCAGTTCTCCTGTGCTGGGAGTTATGGTGACGCTGTCTTCAGTCTGGTACCATTTCTCAGCCCCCGTTAGAAGCATTGCCCCCTCCACACACACAAACCGAAGAGCTGACGTCATGGGTGATTAGAAAGTCCCTTCCCTAATATAGCTCCCCACAGATGCCAGAAATCCCACTTTTGGAGGGAATTTCCTAGGGGATTTCAGGCCGTGGAAATTAACCACACTTGTGCCTTGTGGCCACTTCTTGGGGTTTGTGCAAAATAAGTGGTTCGTGAGCTCATCACACTGATTTGAGAGGTAACTGGATATCATTAAACACAAAGCATATAGAGACAAAATAGCTTCCTAAAAAAGTAAGTTTATGGGGACACCCAGCAATCTCTCATAGGAGGAAAGGATGGTTTTTAACAAAACTATGCAGTGTGTTTAGAAGGTACCTTAGAGATTACACTGTCTACTCCTCTTACTTTAGAAATGCAGCGAGTGGTGATCAGAAAAGTGATTTGCCTGAAGTTGTGCAGCTTGAAGGGGCAAAGCTGGTCTTAGAGCTTATGTCTGAACATTAAGCTGATGCTGTTACCACCACACTGCCTTTATCCCCACGCAGGACAAGGTGTCAAATCTCCAGTCCCAGGAGGGCCCCTTTCACTGATGCTCCATTCTCCCAAGCCCTGAAGTCCACAGGGAGATGTGGACTAGGCCCACACATGGCACAGTGTCTCTATAAAACACAGAAGTAAAACCCCTTTACGTGCGAGGCTGCAGTCTCTCGATGAGTGGAAGAGCCTCGCCCGACACCAGCACCATTTTACCATCACTGTCAAGGTCTCTGTGAGGATGCCATTAGATGTTCACATTGTGTTTACATGTATTCTGCACAGCGCGGACGTACTATTTATACCATAGCTTGCCCACCTCGTCTTTTTTGAAATGCTTTCAAAAATAACGGATTCTTAGAGTTGGAGAGGATCTTAGAAGTCATTTAATCCAACTTGCTGCTCAGTATAAGTCCTCTGTTTGAATATTTCCGGTGAGCTCATTCATGACCAGTTCTCCCCACTGGGAAGTTCTTCCTTATCAGGGAGCCAAAACCTGCCTGTCTGTAATGTCTGCATTCTCAATCCACTCTCTGAAGTGACCCAGACTGAGCTCAGTCCCTCCTCTTCACGTCAGCCTTTCAAGTATTTGATGGCAGATGGCAGGGTTCTCCCTCCGCCTTCCCCACTTTGGGCAACTGGTCACCGTTCCTTCAGCTGTAACTCATGCGGGTTTCACCGGACCATCCTGCCTGCCCACACCAGGATGTGGCCAAGTGTTTCAAGGCCCCAGTTCAGAGCCAGTTCCCAGGGCCGACACCCTTCTGCACGTCGCGGGGGTCTTCCCCCTGCAGAGCACAGCCGGCTGCCGCCTCCCTGGGTGAGCCCCCCAGGAAAGCAGTCTTAGACAGCACTCCCCTTCCCCACACAGCCACTTTATGCTGTTCAGGCATTTTAAGTTTGTTGTCAGCTAAAATCTCTAGATTTGTTTTTTTAACAGAAGCCAGCATTCACCTAGGTGTCCCCTACCAGGTACGTTTACAGTTCTTTTCTTGAACCTGAATGCAAGGTATTAGCTGTATCCCTAGCGGATGTCATCACCTCAGGGAAGCCAGCAACAGAGCCAGCAGCCACGTGGGTGACATCAGACTGCACATTTCTCTGGGCTCAGGGCTTATGGGGACACAATACTGGGGTGTGGGTGCTACAGGCTAGGTGATTTAAGCACCCTTGGAGGCCTGCAGCCGTGAGCCTTTAGCTAGGGTTTCATCCCACGCCTCTCAAGTTACTCCCTTCTCCCTCCTGCCATGCTTATACCGTGCGGAAGGGTCACTGGCCTCCTTGGACTTGTTTTCACAGCAGAGGAAGGTGCAGAGGAAGAAGAAGAGAAGATGCAGAATGGGAAAGACAGAGGTAAAGGCAGCTCCACAGGACCCCTAGTCTGAATGAGAGCCAGAGCTCCAGTCCCTGAACGAAACCCTCCTTGCCCTTTTGTTTCTGCCTTTCTTCCAGCTGCCACCTTTCCCCAAAGCTTTCAGACCCCTACCGTTCCTTCTCCCTGCTGTTCCCAGCTGACCGTCAAGTTTTTCTCTAGAGATGGTCATGTCAGTGGATCAACAAAAGCTTCCTGATTTCCTGACGCTCTTGAGAGATGGGTGGCAGGGATACAGGAGGTGGATCCAAGTCAAAGACCAAACATGACCCCTTGCCTCCGGGAGTTTATAGGAAAGCAAAATTAAAATATGGAAAATAAATAAGAGATAAAATGAAGTGGCAGGAAAAGTCAGTCGTCAGACTTTGAGTGTAGGATTGTAAATGCAAGAAGTGTTTGTGAAAAGGAAGAGATTGTTGTGGACAGAACAGCCAAATGGTTTTGTGGCTTCTCAGAGGAATTAAAAGCAATAGAGAAAGGTATCAGCAAAGGACAGTAATGCCTTCCTCATTTTATTGTCTCCAAAACCTCCTTAATAACTTGTTATGTTCAAAGAGCTGTGCTAAATGGTTTCCATGTTTAATCTTACTCAGTCCTCAACAACCCAGTGAGGTGTGTAATATAATAATATCTCCATTTTACCGATGAGAAAATAGGCTCAGAGAAATTGAGATCGTGTAGCTATTAAGTGGTAAAGATTGGATTTGAACTGGGTCTTTCTGACTCCAGACTTCATGCTCTTAATCTTCATGTTTCTACGTTACCCTGAACAGATAACAATGCTCTTTGGACATTTGAGAGTTAGCTCTTATTTCTGTGACATATTAATACATCTGTTACTGGATTCCTTCAAAATGTAAGATCCACAAGGCAGAGATTATGGTCTGTTTTGTTCAGGTTGTATCCCCAGTGCCTAGAACAGTGCCTGGCACGTAGTGGGATGTAAGTAAATCCACAAATCTAAGGAAGTAAATAAACAGGGTGGTGTGCTGGAGAGCCAGTTGTCAGGGAGAGAGGTGGGTGGCCACCCTGGGGAGGCTGAGGGGTGGAGCTTGAGAAGGAGCCAGCCCTGCTCTCCCAGGTCCCTGCTGGATGCTCTGCACTTAACACACCCTTCCTGTTTGATTCTTTAGCCCCTGGAGGAAAGGATTCCAGACAGGGCTCAGGGCGGTTAAACAACTTGCCCAAGTAGTGAGTGACAGAGCCTGGACTCAGCCCAGGTACCTCTAACTCCAGCGCCCAGGCTTTAGTCTGAGCAGACTGGGAGACCGAGGGAAGTGAAAGAAGTCTTAAGGAAGGTAGGAAGCCATGGATGCAGGAAGGGAGGCTGTGATGGGGAGGGGGGCACACCTTGAGGGGCGGGGTCTGGAGTGTTTGCCGTAGGGTCTGGTGCGGACAAGAGAGGGAGGGTTTTGGAGTTTGTCAGCAAGGAGACTGGAATTGCCAAGGAAGAAATGGGGAGAAAAAGAAAAACATACTCCAGGTGCTGAAATCATCGAGTGAGTCAGAGCGAGGCCTGGGAGAAAGTGGACAATAGTATGATGAATTGATGAGAATGACGTATTTGGCATGGCCGTCCAAAGGTCAGAAGGAGAGGGCAGCAGTGTTTGAAACATCTAGAAATGCTGCAAAGAAATGGAGAGAAGACTGACTTCTCTGGGCCGACAGGGCACTAGGAAGAAGGCAGAAGGGTTGTGATGCAGGAGGTGACGAGAAGAGGAGACACAGAGATAGATTTACACTTATGTAAACACAAGCTGCAAACAAACGCATGCACACGCACACCATCCAACCAGACCCCGGCATTCGTGTGGAATGTTCTTGGCTGAAGACATAACAGCTGCTGTTTTGGCCTCTCTTCCCTTATACCCTCCCTTCCCCCATAGCTTTTCCCATGGCCTCTCTTCAGTCTCCCCCACTCCCCCGAAGCACACAGAGGACTCTGCCCTGACCACTTGGGCCTTGCCCTGACCATAGACTCCAGCCTGTAGTCCTGAGTCTGGATGTAGGCTGTGTCTCACGTATGGACTGGGTACGGTTTCCCTTGTCTGGTACCTGCTGGCCCCAGGGGCCCTCTGTCTTTACTCCTGTGTTGCCCTGTCAACATCTCTTTCTGTCCCTCCTGCTTTGTATGTCTATGGGAAGCCTTTCTGTAAGGATGCCTCAATTTTCATTTCTGTGGCTTTTAGGTATCACCCCCAAGGGGAAGAGTGTTATGAGTTGGGATGAGAGATGGGTAGGGTTTAAAAACAAAGTTTGACTCTCAACATTGTATAGGTCCTCAGATATGCCCCTGTAGCTAACTTGTAGCTGTTACATGGGTATAGTTGTAAAACCAAGTGTTTTTATGATGGACCTTCTGATTCTCCACTGTAAACTTGGCGTGAGATTTTACTGTAGACTGAGGTAGCAGTAACTACTGTCACCTAGGCATTAGAGAGCAATGTAACTGCCAACCACAAAAAGACAAAAAGATTTGCTTCTTTGGGGGTTGAAATCATGCTGACATAACATGAAAACAACTTGGTCGGCACCCTGTCGTACGCAGTCTGCTCAATGCAGAAACTGTGAGAGCCAAATGGACATTTCTGAAGACTTGATGACCAAGCCAGGCTTCCCAGCCACATTCACCCCTGCCCCGGGCCTCGCCCTGCCCCACCCCGGCGCTCGGTCTTGCTGCATCCTGGGGAATGCTTCTGCTCCAGCTGGGGTACCTTCCTGCTTGCAGCCCCTCACCTTGAGTGGTACTTGTCACCAGGGCTACACAGATGAAGCACAGGTGAATGTAACTTCCCCCATATGACATCAGAGCCCTAAATTCATCTCAGCTCCTCCCAGGCCACATGCTATGCTCCTGTGTCCTTCAGAGTCACCTCTCCCAGAACCTGCCACCACGGTGTTGGGAGCTGTAAATCCAGGTTGCACACTTAAGGCTGGTGCACGTCTGGCAGACTGTGAGCAGTGGTCCTTGGTGAGAACAGATACAGGCTTTTGAGGTTCCACGCGGTGGTTCAAGATTCCAGGGTGAGCAAGAGTATGACTGAGATTTCCCAAGCAGATACGTCTGCAGGAAGGAAATACTGTTCTTATCAAAGTTTGAACATTTTCACCTTGTTCACTTTCAGAAGCAGATGGGCTGTACCCGCTAATGTAGCTGCTCCCTAGATTTCGGGTGCATTCGTTTCCATTTTAGTGTTATCATTTTCTTCCTCCTGCGAGGCTCTTGTCTCCGAGGCTGTTTTATGTCAGCTGCAGTTGCTGGTTATAGGTAGTGTGACCCCCTGTTTTCATACCTGGTCGGGGAAAGTCAACCTACAAGGAGCAAAGGGGAGAGGCGAGCCCGGGAGCCCATGGGTATGTGGGTCAGGGAGGCCCGGAGGAGACCCCAGGTGTGACCGTGGTCTGTTGTTTGTGTCCCCGCTGCACAGGTTAGCAGAGGAGCCAGGACAGAGAGGATGCGCGGGTGAGTACGGTTTTCTCCGCCTTCCCCCACTGCCCCTTTCCCTCCTCCCTTTCCTCAGTCACACGTCCCAAGCCAGAGCCACCCCACCACGTGAGAGCCAAGTTAGGGTTTCCCTTCTGTGCTCAGCTGCACGTCTTCTCTGTGTGTAGCCCACCGGCATACCTGCTTGGCCCCATTTCCATGCCCAGACCCAGGACGTCTTGCACTGCCCCAGGCCTGGGCCTCAGGCAGGCCTTGGTGTCACCTGTGTCGGGAAGCAGGGGGCAGACCAGACACTGCTGGCTGAAACAGGCTCTGGGGGCAGGGGTCAGAGGTCACTTCCCAGGGCTGCCTATGCCTCCTTGTTCCTGATTTCCCACAGCCACTGTCATTTCTCTCTAGAGGTCCAAACCACAGTCCGTGCATCCCTGGGGTTCCGTCACCCAGAGCTGTAACCTGCCACGTGTTTCTGTCGTGTAAGACCAACGGACCCCATAAAGCCGACCAAACCGTTTCCCACAGTGCCTGGCCAAGCTGTACCTTCTCACTTCCTAAAAGTATTCATAAAAAGTACAGACTTCCTCACAAGCAAATGCCCATCACTTTAGGAGTTACTCTTTCACATTTTTCCATCTCAGGACCTTAACTCTTATCTAGTCCCAGTTTCAAGGCAGTGCAGCTTCTGGGCCTGCGTGCTGAAAGCAGGGATGAAAATAATTGGACAGCCAGTCTGTTCAGAGAGTTCTTCCAAGGATAGATGCCATTGGTGCAGCCGTGAGTTTTCTCTTTATTTTTCAGTCTTTTCTTCCCTCCTCTCCCCCACCTCTTGTGTTTAAAAGTTAGGCCATCTTCCTCAGTTGCAGATCTTCCAAGCAGAAAAACCAGGGCTGCAGCTCATAATCCAGAAAAGGAACTTCCCCAGGCCCTTCTGAGTAGTCTCGTTCTGGAGCAGCCTCCGGGCCTTTTCCTGACACCCCGCCTTCCCCCATCTGCACCAGGCCCTTGGTTCTGTCCTCGCACCCCGGGACCACCTGTCTCTGAGCCTCCACTGACTCAGGGATCCTGCAGGCTGAAGACGGGCAGCACTCGAGCTGCAGACATTCTCTTGCTGCTCTGGAAATCACAGAGCCGCCCAGGCCGGGACAGGCTTTTCCCTGCGCTCACTGCACACGCAGGCTAGGCCCTTCCTGACAGCAGGCTTTGGCTGCCGCTGCCAAGGAGGAAGTCAGGAGCTGACTTGCCCTTGGGGAGCCTGCCAGAGCCCCTCTCTCCAGGGTGCAGAGGAACTGGGGGACAAGGAAAGCGTGGCAGCCATCTGGCCCACTCCCTCTTCATGCACACGAGGAAACTAAGGCCCACTGCCCAGGAGCTTGGTGCCAGACCTGGAATCAGAGCTGGGTCTTCTGCTGCTAATGCTGTCCTCTGACCCATCAGGAGTTAGGAGAAACTTACCAGTAGTGGACAAGCAAAAGTATAAAAACTCAGGTGGCTCAGTTTCATGAACCCTTACATTGTGCTGTCCTCGGGCATGAAGCTAAGGCTTCCTCCCCTTCTACTCAGTGTTTCACGGCACATCTCCGACCTCTTTGCCATTCTCCTCAGTCACAATTCTCTTTCCCATAAAACCACCACATTCCAAACCTTGTACTGCAAACACAATTCTTTCCTTCCTGGAAACATTTCCTGACCCTGTGACCTAAGCAAAGACTCCAAAGACTCCAGGTACCCCTAGAAAAGAGAACACCCTTTTCCCTAAAAGGGGGCGTGAGTACTGTCAGCTCTTTGCGCGTCCCAGGTTGAAAGGTAAGCGTCCCAACCACGTCATTGTCATCCCTGTACATTTTGTCCCCAGCAGACATTGGCAGCATTTGTTCAGAGACCCTTGGCAGTGCCCGTGAGTCACAGTGTGTCTGTCCCACACAGGCACAGGGGACGTGAAGTGAGCTGGCACCGACACGAGAAGGCGAGGTCCTCCCACAGAGGCACGTTCCTGTCCATTTTCCCACTGCACACCTGGGCCAGGCTTGCAGGCTGCCAGACGTCACCACCTGCGGGGGAGAGGGAAGTGCAAGCCGCTGGGAAGTGGGAGGGAGCCCTGGTGCCGCCGCGGGCGTGCCCCCACCTCGCACAGTCCTGCATGAACTAGCATCTTCATCACTCCCCTCCGGGCACAGTCTCATCGCTGCACCAGGAATTTACTGGAGGTTGAAAAGAGAAAAGAAACAGCACGAATCTCCTGTGTGTGTGACCTGATGGACTTCTTGCTGGCTTCTCACCAGCTCGCGGGGTGCTCCCCAGGGAGTGGGGCACAAGTTTCCTCCCTACCTTTGACCTTTAGAAACCCAACAGGTTTTCTCCCCTCTGTCGTGCAAAGACAGCTTCGGGCCTTACTCAGTTCTACAAACATTCACACCCTGGCCACAGTGCTAAAAATAGCCTTCCTTTCTCTCACTGCTTAGTCTTCCGCCGGGTTCGATGCTGCTGCTCTGCAGCCCAGGCGGGAAGCGGGAGCAGAGAGAGCTCTGCACTGTAGCCCCGGACGACTCCTCCTCCGGCGGCGGCGGCAGCTGCGGCAGCGGTGCTGGAGGCTCCCGTGCAGCGGAGCCCCGGAGCCCCGGAGCCCCGGAGCCCCGGACTGGCCCCGCGGGGCGCGCTGACCGTGACCGCCAGGGGGAGCGCCGCCAGGATGCCGCTCGCCCAGCCTCTCCCTCTCGGGGTCCACTCTGCTCCGGCACTCAGGATAATCAATCCCAATTCTCGGTGATTTTCATTTATTTTTTCCTCCTCCCTGGGCTCCAGGATGTTATTTTTAGTAGAAGAACTGCTATAAATATTTATAAAGGGCAGTGACTGGAATGAAGCGAGAGGCCCCACAGCTGGCTCTCGGCGCCCCCCCTCCCCATGCACACGGTTCTGCAGACCCCTGCCCGCTGCCTGCGGGACCCCGTGGCTCCACCCATGGCTGCGCGGGACCCAGGGGAGCAGTCAGGGTGAAACCACAGGGCTAGGCGAGTTCGCCACCCTCCCCTCCCCACGGTCCCCTCTCCCTCCATGACTCACATTCCTAAAGGAGGGCCAGGCTCCTGCAGGGGGACAGTGCCCAGCTCCTCCGTGTAATGAGACAGGTCGGAAGGCTCCGGCTGTGGGACAGCGGGAAGGAGCGTGGGAGCTGCGGAGCTGGTTACCCCTCAGGTGTTAAAAACACCCACTCTGGGCTTCAGGAGAAGCCCCCGGGCCAGGTGCCTCCCACGGCAGCTCCTGGGCCCTACCGAGGCCGACGCTGTGACCAGCAGTGAGCTGAGGCTGCGGCAACACTCGAAAAAGACAAACATGGGTGTAAAGGTATGCCCACGCACTCAGGAAACGGGGGTCCCGGCTTGCCTGGAGGACCAGGAGGAGCAAGGGTGACAGTAGCCAAATGGAAAGGTAGGGGGACACTCAATGCGAACCAGTCTCACCAATGGTGAAATCAGGCGTCTAAGGGCTAGACCAGGGCCCACCAGGTGACACTATTCGGTAACCATGTGCTTCTCCCACAGTTCCGACTTCTCACACTTCGTACCCCATTCCTGAGGACAGAGCAGAATCCCAGCTCCCGGTTCCTCACGTGAACTGCTTGCTTCTTCCAGAGCAAAATGATTCAAAGGGACAGTCAGATTAAGAGCGCCAGTGGCTTCAAAACAGCCCAAGTGCTCGGCCCAGGTGCAGTGCGCATGCGGATAGCCCTGTCTCCTGGGTTACTCCGCGCCTGGGCCGCAGGACCACCCTCCATCCGGCGGGCGCTCTCTGCCTGCCTTTGACAGGAAGTAGCACCAACATCTTCGAATATAGGAGAGGCTCCCAACTCCCAGCCTCCCGCTAGTTACCAGCACCTAGGGGGTGGTAAGGGGGCTGGAGAGCGCCTCAGATGAGTGAGTGGTCCATTTCTATGTAAAAATCTCAACAGTTGATTTCTTTTCAAGTTAGAGTATCTACCATGATCTAAGGCCCCTGAGGTGCCTCCCGATGGCTTGGCACCTGCTTTCGAATGCAAACCCACATCAGAATCGTGAAGCTGGGTCCCTTTCCTCAGTTCTGACCTGGAACACAGGTGGTCACCCTGCAGTGGGCATTTCCTTCTTAATTGCTCTGTGACCATTTAGGAGTCTCATTTAACCTAGGTAGATGATCTTTTGAGAGAACTGACATATGCTGTTAGCATCGTGGGCCTCCTGGCCTGGTGCTGGTTTGTAGCTGTGAAGACCCCTGGAGAGGTGCCAGATGCACCCTAGGTCTTGAGGAAGTCAAGGCCCCACCAAGCTCAGGTTCATCAATCCGAGCCATGCTGCAATTCTGTTTATTTTCATAACCTCCTCCTCTGCTGGGCATGCTTTTTCCACCAGCAGACTCCCCCTCTTCTGCATTGCTTACACTCTGCTCCTGTAGTCCATGACAGCTTCGGAAAGGTACCGTTGCTATGGCAATGCCTAGAGCCATCTGAATTCCTGCTGCACCTTCTGGAAAAAAGGGCGTGTGAGGAGCCCTGCAGTAGATTCCAAACCTAGCCTTCGCTGGCCTCCCCTATTGGGGGGGTCAGATGACTGCTACAGGTGGAGCGTGGGAGCCCATCTTCCTCGGGCACAAACTCCAGCATCACAAGCCGCGTGCACCTGGACAGGTTCCCCATGTGTGGACCAGAAAATCAAGTGAGGTTTCCTGCCAGGGGCTCTTAGGTGTAGAGACAATGCCAGTGTTCTCAAACTTAGAATCCCCTGGGGGGCTTGTTAAAAATCTGGATAACTGGGTCTCACCCCCAGAGTATCTGATGCAGTATCTCTGGGGTGGAGCTGGAGGATCTGCAGTTCTAACAAGCTCCTGTGTGTTGGTGCTGCTGTAGGTTCAAGGACCACATTGTGAGGACCGCTATACCACAGATTTATAAGGAGAAAAGCATCCACGTCAGGTGGAGAAAGGCTAGTGTCAGTTGTCTATTCTAGCGGAAGAAAGGGGAGGGTTGTGGGGAGCAGTGATCTGTGGTCACATTTCTTGGCCAGAATCCCTGGGGGACTGGTGATCCTAGACTGTGTTTCTTTTTGGTCCCCACCAATCAATAAACAGAGGGTGGGAGCAGCGTCATAGGTAAGGCCTTGAACTCGTGGAAGATCAACCTCACGGATGCCCAGTGTCTGAGTGGGTCCTGCAGAGTCTAGAGTCTTAGCGGCCAGGGAAACCAATGACCTGCCTGGCTCAGGAGGGAGAGGAAGCGAAGTGGGGTTGCTATCACTTAGCTCCTGCAGTTGGAGCTTTTATACCAAGAGGCTTTCTGCACATTGCAAATACCATACTCTACACTAAACAATATTCAGACCCCAGCTGGGCTGCTTACCTTCCACCTGCCTGAAGCTCCAACTCCCAAGGGTATTATTCTAAAAGAAAATGATGACTAGAGAACCTGATAGATGTAGCAGGCCCTCCCAGTTACAAACAGCAGATGTCAAGGATTCTGACGCCTTTTCTGTAGACTTAACCCTGCCTGGAAAACCAGTTCTCTCGGTGGCAGGCTTGGTGTCTCCCACTGTGGTGTGCCTGCAAACAGGTAGAGTGTGCTCACTGGTGCCATCTCCCGTCTCCTGCCTCAAGCCGGGGACAGCTGGGTTAGGACCAGGCATAAAAGAAGTGGGCATCAAGTTGGTTTACCAGTTCCAGAAAGCACTATTCGTTTCCCAGCTCTCAGAAGGTTTGGATGGGTGTGACTGTTTCCTTTTGAAAATGTAAGATCTCCAAGGGAGACCATGAGGAGAGCTGGGACTTGCTGGGGAGGGAGATCCTTTGAAGACGCAGACACCAGATAGACATGCTTGATTTTCTGAAGTAAATGGAGCCTAGCACTGCCAAAGGTAGAGATTAAGAAGGAACATGTAGCCTAGCATAGGACTGTCATTCATTTGAGAAGATATTTGATGAGAACTATGTACCGGGCACCAGGCCCTGCGGGTCTTCAGGCCTCACTGAATGCAGGACCTTAGAGGTTAAGGTTGAAGCCTGGTCTGAGGTCACAACTAGGGAGCGAAGGGGGCTGGCAGGAGCTGCACTGCCCTCTGAAGCCCATCAGCTTCAGGATGGTGGGTGCCAGCTGAGGCCACTGCAGGGAGGGAGGGAAATGGCCACTTAGAAGTTTTGGGCTTTGGGCCTGTGAATGGGAGAAGAGACTGGGAAGAGTGTGTCCCCATGAATTTAAGGGTCATGACTAATACATAACTTGATAGCCCCCTGGGGCCCAGGAACACTGCCAACTAATAAGGAGTTAATTATAATTCATAATGAGTTATAGCCTGAGTCCTCTGCAGGCCCAGCAAGTGTCCTCATACACACACACGTGCGCACCTGTGGGGCCCTCTCTGGCTTGCAAGGTTTAGGTCACAGGTGCTACGGTTTTCCCTGAGGAGAGCAGAGCCTTAGGCCCGGCACCTGACTTGGGGCTGCAGGCCTCAAAATCACCTGTGCACGTTGAGTTTTTCATTCAGGTCCCACTCACAGATCTTGCTTTCACCTCCACGCCTGGTCCCAAGGCCTTCGTCACTTAGTCTTTCCCTCCCCACAGAGATGGCATCCTTGCCCACCAGGCACTCACTCAACCCCTAATGAGGAAGAATCCAGTCTGGGTCCTGATTTCAAGACCTCTAGAAATCCTCCCCGCAGCACCTCAAAACCCCAGGCCCCCTCCACGCTCCCTCAGCAAGCAGGCCCTGCGGCTCCTCCCTCCTCTACAAAGCTGGTGGCCACTGGGTGGCGATAGGTGTTGTGTCTTTTGTTCACCTCATCAACCACCTGAGGAACTCTGCCCTCTTTGGGGCTCCCCTGATGGGACTGGTCTTTTAGAGGAAGAAGTAAGCCTGAGGGCTGCTGAGAAGGCAGTGGGGCTGGGGAGGCTAGGTATGGACCAGCAGCTCTGGGACGGGGCAGGAGCTGTGAGGGAGTCTGGTGGGGACCAGACAGCCTGAGTTCCCTCTGGACCAGCTCCCCAGGATGGGAGTCAGGCTGGACCGCAGGTGAGGGTGAGGAACGGGGACTCCAGGCTTGGGATCTTCTGTGGGTCACCCTCTTCCCTTGACTGTTGGTCAGTGTTTGTCCTACCTTCCACATCACCTCAGCAACGATCGTGCGTTCACCCTTCACCACTAGCCTGTCCTGGGAGCCTGGAGCCTGGCTCTCCCTGTCAGAGGAGGGGAACGGGACGGAGGACCAGTTGGTGACATGCGGGCCAGAGGACTGGGGAGAGGAGAGTGGGAGAGGAGGAACGGGATGGGGGGAGAGGAAGAGCCCAAGGTGAGGCAGGGACATTTCAGGGGATACAGAGGATACAGGGGACTGGACTGCAGGTAGAGACTGCGGGTAGAGAGGAAGGAGGAAGTGAGGAGAGGCTGAGGCAAGCAGAGTAGGGTGGATTCTCCTGCCCTGTAGCCCTAGGCTGAGGACATCTCATCCTGGCCACAGCTTACTAGCTCCACATTTGACCCTAATTATTCCCACTGGCTTTCTACCCCATCCCCATGAGCTAGGGCTGGGGACAGGGCTGCACGTGCCTTCCCCTGGGACTTCCCCCCACCCCCAGCATGGCCCCTGCCTCAGGCACAGGCCTCACCTGGAAGGCAGAGGCCTTATCTCCCCCTCCCTACCTCCTCACCACCTCCCATCCTGACCCCAGCCCGTTTATGGAGCCCCTGCAGCCTCTGAGGGGGTTGATGGAATTTCCCTGGGGGTTGTCTGGTTCAAGGAGTCACTTATCTTCCAGCCTTCAGCCATCACTGAAGAGTAGAGGGGAGTTAGACTGGGGTCACTGGGAGGCCTCTGGAGCCAAACTTTGCAAACCATGGGGTTTAATGCTAGGGTGGAGCTGGGAGAGGCCCTTGTTTAATATTTCTGTTTACCGAGGCCGACCCTGACCTGCCCATGGCCCACCTCACCTAGCTGGTCTTTTCCTGCCCCTGTTTTATGACGGAGATTGGGTCTTTCTTCCCTCTGCATATTCTTTCCAGGGAGACAGCCCCCTGGACAAGGTCACTCTCTAGATGTGTCACACACACAAAGCTGCCCTCACAATGGCCTTCTGACTCAGGCACACCCAGGCACACCCAGCACAGGAACTCAGAGACCCAGAGACCCGGAGGAGCCCCGGGCCCCGCCAGCCCCGGGTCTGGAGAGCACTGTGAGGAGGTACAAATGAAGGAAATGGAACTCTGCCTTGCGAAACCAGCCAACAGAGCAGCTTGAAGACATCTAGGGGGGAGTGAGTGAGAGAAAATACTAGAACGGGGAAAACAACCAGATACTGACACACATCATCAGCTGTGCAAGACTATGAACGTCCAGCTCACCGATGTTGCTCGGTGAGGAGAACCCACTGGGCTTGTTTAAGAGGGCTTTGCTCTAAAGGGAAGGGAACAAACATATTAGGCACCTACTGTGTGCCAGGCGTGTTCAAATATGTGCTCTTTAGTGTCATCGCCCAACAAAGCTGTGATGTAAGTTCATCAATGCTGAGGAACAAGGCTCTGAGAGGTCAAGTAACTTGCCCGAGATCACACAGCTGGGAAGTGACAGGCCCATCTGTCTGCTTGACTATAATGCAACTCCACTCCCCACTATGTCAGACCGCTGAAATGGCAGAATTTCAGCAAAATTTCAAGGAAGAGGAAAAATATCCCAAGTTTGGGGGAAAAGGAGCAGGGGCATGGCTCAGGGAAGAGGAGTGGAGTGTTGAGTCAACTGACTTAACCAGAGCCTGGTTTGCCTACTTGGAAAACCACAATGGAGAAATAATTGCCCAGATTTGCTGATTTTTTTTTAAAAAAATCGTGACCAAGATAGTGTCTAATTCCTGCTGCCACCTCCACCTCTGGGTACCTTTCTCCTGTGCTCCCCAGTGCAAACCAACCTGTACCTGCCACAGATAGTTTCATTTGTTTCCCCCCAGATATAGACTCTGAGACAAATCCAGCAGGAAGAGAAGGCAGGGGCAACAGCACGAGCCAGCAGGTGTTTCACGCACACATGCCGCTCTGAGCACATTACCTAATTGACGACTTGCCCTGAAAGCTGCGGCTGGCACCACCATCCCCTGCCCACAGCTGGAACAAGAGAAGCATTTTGCCAGGGACACAGGGGTGACAAGTGGCAGGGACTAGAATCCAGGCAAGCTGTCTCCAGAAGCCTCTCCTAACCTCCACGCTCTGCCTCCATGGCTAACAGACATTGTCTGAGCAAGACTTGGCCTGGCACTCTGCTGGGCCTTCCGCACATTATTTCACTCCAGCAGGGAAGGAAGAGGTGGAGTCTCAGCTCCGGTGCAGCCAGGAGGCCTTTCACTAGGCCCACTCTGCGATTTGGACGCTTCACTCATGTGGACCAATATTGCCGTCTGGGGCCCCTCCGTTTTCACCCTGACTTTGCAGGACAGCATCAGAAGGTCCCTATCCACCTGCCACATTCGGCCCGCCCTGACCAGGCCTCACACTAAAGGGACTTGCTGGGGGCTCCAGCAAAATGGCAAAATTACCCCAACCCCTATACACACGATGGGGAGGAGGAGACATCTACAGAAATGTAATCGTTAGCCCTACTGAGACAATGGCGTTGCCACTGCTATTCGAAGTTTAGGGCAAGCTGGAGAGCTAAAGGGTGTGAACAAACCATCTTGATGACCCAGGAAACTGACGCCAAGGAAATCAAATGGTCTAGGGCCACAGAGGGATGTGGCCGATGGACGAGCTCTTGGAAAGATGTGCTGGTCCTCCCAGGATCCCTGCTGTTAACATGCATCAAGGGGACTGTTCTCTCTGTTTAGGGTCATCCTGAACATTAGGACACAGTGTTTAAGGGCGCTCCTCCAGGAGAACATAGCAATGACTCCATACTTCACTTTATAACCTGGTCTTAGGCTGCTGGGTGAGCACTGACCCACCCCACCCCCGCCTAAGCCACGTCACACAGCATCCCCATTATCTGACAACGTTGCTTCTGTCTGATCACCAGTCTTTCCCAGAACACAATATTCACCCTCCCAGGGGAAGGTCTGCCTGGAATGTCATCCAGTGACTGGCCTGAACTAACCTGGCCACACAGAGGGGATTCCCCCTCCTTTCTGTTTCTTTTAAGAATCTTGCAAGATTAGAGGGATAAATAGGTGCATGCTGCATTAAAATAGAGTTCCTAATTTGCCATCCTTACTTGGTCATGTGTGTAAAATGCTGTCTGTGCCCTCAAGAGGTTACAGCCTGGAGTGGGAGGTTGAACGTGGAAAAAAGGCAATAATACAAAGTGTTGCTTATTAATTACCGAACACAGGCTACAGGAAAGTGCTAAGGGAATTAGAGAAGGAAGAAGAGTTCCATGACAGGAAAATAAAATGATACCCAAAAATGAAATAACAGAAATAACGTGTTCCCCTCATTACAGTAACTCACTCCTTTACTGACACACACAGCCTGTCCAAGGCTGCTTTTAGACGGCGTTCCAGTGAGTTCTTTTACTGTTTTTTAACACTTGTAAGGCCTGGTCCGCTCCGTTACCATCTTCATGTTTAAAAAAAACAAAACAAAACAAAACACTATTTTTGAAGCAAAGCCTTCTTCCTGGGATACAACTTTCCTTCACTGGCTCTTGCTTTTGAAGCCTCAGGTACCCTTCTCTGAGCCAGCCCCCTTCTCAGGTCTCTTACAGGCTGGAGGCCTGTCGGGGGTCAGGGTGCCTTGCCAGTTTTCAGATAAACCCCTCCAGCTGAAGCGGAGTAAACGGCTTCAGCAAGTTTATCTTCCAAAGAGTCAATCTTATTTTGAACGAAAACAGAAAGCAACTCAACTGACAACACACAGAAAGTAAATAAACACATCTGTTTGTGGATTTACCTGAAAAATTACAAGGGCAAAGCAAGACGCAGAGGGCCCACAGGGCTTCCAGGGAGGCGAAGGGGATGTCTTTCAGTTTCCCCCCAGCGATGGGCAGGTGGATGTGGCGAAGAAATGGCAGCACAAACCCATGTCCTGGCCTCAGGGTGGTCAAGACTGGACTCAGGCCTGGGAAGGTTCTGCCTCTTCCGCTTCCGGGCCCAGGATTAGGGCGGGCTGATGAGAAAGCACCCATTTCACCTGCTGTCTCCTGCCTCCTCCTCCTCGCCTGCTACCCACATGGGGCCTGGAAGGGTGTCTGGCCCAAATGGTTGTGGCATCGGAGACTGGGAAGGGCGACGCTCACTCCTCAGGCCCTCGCAGGCTGACACCTCCTGGGTGGGGGTCAGCGGGTGACCCACCTGGACACTGGCACTTGCGCCTGTCCCAGCCTCATTTGCCAGCTTCACCCTCTGGGGAAGGAGCGCTCTTGAGAAGCACATCACCCCAGGGGCCAAGTCCTTATCATTGGGACTAAAGGGGCTGACACTCTGCTTGCTGTCTGGGGACTAAATTGGAGGTTATAACAGAGGGTGGCTTAAAGCCATTTTCTTTGGCCCAGGAGGTATTTTTAAAACAATTTTGTGGGTTGAAAATGGTGAAATATCAGAAGATGTCACAGAAAAATCCAGATTTACAGCTTCTCCGGAAGAGTTGGGATATCTGGTGGTACTTAGTGGCCCCGCCCATAATTCTTATCCCATGGAACAAGCCTGCTACAGACCCTCTGAAGGCTCTCGGACACCCTCCTCTCTCCTCGCCACGCCTGTGTGTCCTGGGGCGCCGCTCCGGGGGCTGCCGAGGGCATGGAACTGTCCATGGGCTCGCTCTTGCTCGTGGGGGTGTCCCTGCAGCCTCTGAAGCCCCAGCCAGACAACTCCCTGCCCTGGCCAGTCCCAAGCAGTGGCCCAGAGGGGCCTCTCTCTGACTCCGAGGGGAAGAACAAACCATTTTAATAAGAGCCAAGACAACTGAAGTTCTAGGAAGCGCAGACTTGTGGGAAAGCATGAACACTCACAATTAGCCCACCCCTTTACCGTGCTTCTGTGCAGAGCCAGAGTTCTGGGGCAGAAGGGCCAGAGAGGGGCCTCGCTGCTGAGTTGGAGACAGTGCCCTTGGCCCCGCTCAGCTGCTCCTAGCGCCTGCTGTCACTGTGCCTTCGGCCGCCATCACTCAGTGCAGGGGGAACTCCAGCGGCAAAACCCATGCACCCCCACCTATATGTAGATCACACTGTTTTGCTCATCGGTGGTCAGTGCAAACTTTGCATAGGCAAATGCCACACGGTGGTGTTCCTGGCAGACGTGACCTTGGGCCGCCCCATGGTGATGGCTCACTTGCTCGTGACTGTCCAGGATGGCCCTGGGCTATGAGCAGGAAAGGAGAGGTAGTTTTAGAGGAATAAGTAACTGAGCAGGACTCTGAGGAGAGACTCTTCGATGATGTCACATTCGTGAAGTTGGCACCCACCCAGCTCGGATGATCGTCTTCCTGGAAACATTTATGTTTCAGGTCTCCAGTCCTTAACACATTCATTCAACATGGACATTCTGAACCTTGGTACTATTAAACATATGCTCTTCTTGTCTTCGTGAATGGACTGTGAGCTCCCTGAGGACAGAGATGGTGACATATTTCTTCAGGCCTCCCTACAGCCTATAAATCTATGCTTTCCAACATCCCTGGTGACCAAAATGACTGCTTATGGACAAATGCCAAAAGTGCAAATGGTTTAATACATATAGACAGAGATAATGTAGATAATTAAATTTCTACAATCAACACTCATGAAATTCTAGGGTGTGTCTGAACTAAGTTTTTTTTTTAAAGAAGTATTTTTTTTCTTATTTTTTACTGAAGGGTGGTCGATTTACAATTTAGTTTCAGGTGTACAGTAAAGTGATTCAGTTATATATATACATTTACAAGAAATTACATTACAAGAAATTGAATATAGTTTCCTGTGCTATACATATATTGTTGTTTACATATTTTATATGTATATAATGTATGTATATCTGTTAATTGAACAAAGTTTACAAATAGTATTACTATTTTATTTCTTTGAAAAAAAAGAAAAGAAAAATCCACTTGCAATCACCTGTCTTCCTGAATGCCCTTCCCCTCCTTCCCCCGACTCCCATCCAAAGTCAGAGCATCGCAGCTACACGCTCTCCTCCAAAGGAGCCCATCACCTCCTCAGGATTCTATACGCACAAGCTCCTGCCTAGAGGCACCTACTGGGTAGGTGACAGACAGTCCAATCACTCTGGCCTACGTAAGCCATTTTGCACTCTGTAGCAGTGACCACTGAGGACAGTCCCACTTGGGAACACCCAGAAGTGTTATAAACCATCCCTGACACTACTAGCACCTTGAAGCACAGGAGAAGGCACACAGAAGACAGTGCTGGGCACGTGGCGGGTGCCGATTCTGAGTGCACAGGAGGCTGATGTATGGGGACCCAGAGGCTGCACCGGCCAGGAAACACCACTTAGATTAGAACCTAATTCTTGTGTAGACTCTTCTAACTGATGTGGATAAAAGACTGCTTTTTGGTGCAGTTAATGAATATGTGGTTTAAGATGTTGCAGGAAGGTGTCCATCTCCAGAAAAAAAAAAAAACAACTCAGAGAGGCTAAAGGGGGTCTTTACATTTCAAGTAAGAGGGGAGTCAACTCTTGAACCCAGGTCCGGCCACCCATCTGGCGTTCTCTCAGCTGCCTGGAGAAGACAGGCTGTCTGTGGTCCCAGGCCTTGTGCCAGTTGTATGGGGCTCCCCAACTCTTGCTCTAGGTCTCTGAGTTCTAGCATCCTGCACGCGTCCATTTTTCCTTTCTATTCACTGCCCTCCAGCTCACCTGCCCATGGATGTGAGCAGCCCAGCTCCCTGAGGATTCACAAGGGTGACTGTTTGCTCTGCTCCAACTTTGTCCCAAGTCATCCAGCCCTGCTGCGGTGTCTCAGGCTGCCCTGGGCTTCCCCAGGCTTCCCCCACGCCTCCCCACACCTGGCCTAGACCTGCCACCTCATGCCTTGTTTTTCCTTGTGGATCTTCTCTCTTCCCTCTCCCTGGGAGCCTGCACCCTGTGCATCCCTCACTAAGGCCCCCCCACCCACCTCTGTCTCTGCTCCCAAGTGCCCTCACCAGCAAGGGCCCTGCCCTCTGCAATTGGCCCATCCTCTCTCTCTCAGAGGTCTGGCTGGGTTCCTACCCCTCGGGGCGGCCTTCCTTGGGCTCCCCACCCCAAACCCTGTCTTTTGGGGCAGCTGTGGGGTACAGTGGAACTAGTGTGGGCTCTCGGGGGCAGATACGCCTGCATCTGGATCCTGATGCCGCTCCGCAGGCAGGTCACGCCTTACTCTCTGCATCTACAAAATGAGAAGGTAAGTCCAACCCGCATGGTTGTTACAAGAGTTATATTGAAACACATGACACCTGGAACAGCGCTCGGTACACAGTAAACGCTCAGTAGCCGTTCTCCTTCCTTCCTCTGACGCGGCAGGTGCTGCCCTTTCAAGCCTCTCAGCCTCGTAGAAGGGCTCCTGAGCCACCTGGGCCAGGCCCATCCTGGGCTCACAGGTGAGAGGCTGTGCTGATGGGGATGTAGGAACCTGGTGCTGCCAGGGTCGGAGCCCCACACCCAGTGCCAGGGTGCTAAGTCACCCCACGGAGTCTCACCAGGGCTGGTGGGGGCTGCTCAGGCTGGGGCCCTGATTCACCACCTGCCCCCCACAGACATATGAAGGGCCACCTTCTGAGGACAGAGGGTGGGGTCTGGAGCGCAGAGCCAAACCTCTGCCTCCACTGCAGCCTTCACATCACAGAAAAAAAACACTTTAGGGGGAAAGGGCTGATCCAGAAGTACCAGGAAGGACCAGGACAGGCTGGGGAGGGCCACCTCACAGCCTCACTTACCTCCACCAAGTACGTGCACACCCCTCCCTGGGGAATAACTGCTCTCAGTGGGTGAGGCAGTTTTTTTTCAAGCCTCTGAAACACCAAGGTCTTGCCCAGCTTTTGCTCCTAGGGAGCAGAGAGCCCTCCCAGGACAACGTATCCTTCGCTGGAGATCCCGGCTTTGCACACATCACATTTAGAATGAGGGAGGGTTCTCTGCGGAATGAGAAGAATCTGCCTCATTCATTCACTTAACAAATATTTATTGAGCACCTGCTAGTGCCAGACCTACTCCAAGCCCTGGGGATGCAGTAAAGAAGGAGATAGGGTGCCCGCCTCACCTGCTCCCAAGTGCCGTCACCAGCAAGGGCCCTGCCCTCTGCGATGGGCCCATCCTCTCTCCCCTAGAGGCCTATCTCCTTCTAGTGCAGGAGACTGTGTGATGTCAGGAGGTGGTAAATGCTCGGGGGAAATGCGTGGTGGAAGTTTAGAGAGTGAGTCATGGGGGGAGGGCAGTGTGTGAGCTCTTCAGGGCGCTGGGTCTCTGCCTCTACTTTTTAGGTGAAGAAAGAGCAAACACACAATGATACTTGGCAGGAAATTCCCCTGGTAGGTCTCCAGGTGAGAACAAACTCTCTTGCCTTCACCGTTTATGACGCTCTGGGTCATGTCCCACCATTACCAGCTACCTCGGCCAGACTCTCCCAGCAGCAAATCCAGCCTGGGACTAACACCTTCCTTCCTCCTTTTTCTCTCCTCCTTCCCTCTGCAGTTTACACCTGGGGCCTGGACTCCAGGTCTTTGTTTCACATGCCAGGTGGTTATTTATTTGTTTTGCCAGTCCTTTTTGGCCACCTTCTCTAGTGACAAAGTTTCCAGTCCCTTCATCATATCCAGTCCCAGAAGATGGCTTTCTATCTACAACAAGAAGAGAATATTACGGAAGTTACACACTTTCCAGTGCTTTCTCCACACTGACCAGACAGGAGGCCAGGTAGCCCCACCTCAGCTGGCCCAGCCCTCAAACAACCTCCAAACACTTTCTACTCCTCCTTGGCTTCCCCACCTTCATAAAGGAGCCTACCAGGTCTGAAATGAGATCAATTTAACTTCAGTAAGTGCTCTTTGGGGGAGTGGCTCTGCTGAGCCTGTACTCAATACACTTCCTCGGAACTCCATGCTCCTCTCCCAAAGCACTGGCCACTTTTCATTTACTGCCACAAAGGAGTTTTTAAATTTGCCGTGAGTGTTTGATTGCTGATTCGTGTCTGTGAGCTACTTGAGGGGAGGGCCCAGGTCTCTTTCGTTCATGGTGACTGTTTTGACACAGTGCAAAACCCTGCCCATCGCCTGCCAGAAAGTGGAAACTTAACAGGTGTCAGATGTGCAAATAAAATACACCCACAAGTACAATTATATTGGTATACACACAACAGTCAAAGACTAAGGAAACATGAAAAAAAGACATAGTTAAGGCTGAGTGGTAGACCCTAAACTTAAGTTCCCTTACAAACGATATCTAAGAATTTTTCCTGGTGTTCATTTATTAGGTATCTCATAAAGGTATGAAAAATGGAAACTCAGTTAATTGTAAAGAATAAAATAACATCACACATACACCTTCAGTAATTGTAAAACCTATCTCACACACACACTCTTCCCAACAAACATCTCAAACACGCACACGCACACGCACGCGCACACGCACACTCTCTTCCTCCCGCGTAGCTCAGGCGAATTTAACTGGGTGCTCTCCGTAAGACCTGCTCTGCGCACGGAAAGAAAGCAAAACCAAACCCAACCAATCAGAAGTCAGCACCTCCAAGGCCCCGCCCCTTCCACATGGGTGACAGACAGCATGCTCCGCCCTAGGCCAGCGCCACCTGGAGGTCAAGGCGAGCAAATGCGACGCCTGCCGAGAGACTTCTCCGGCAGGCGGAGCGCGCTGAGCTGGCTGGGGTCTCAGTGGCTGGTAGAGATGCGACCCCCGCCTCCGCACCATTCAGGGGGCTCCTGTGGGGTCATTGATGGAGGAGCGGCTGAGGAGTTGTCAACAGGCCTTTAACCTGTTCAGTCAAGAGATTTCCCCCACTTTCCACTACGTTCTGTTGTAACTTATCCCTTCTAGACCAGAAGAATGGGTTTGATGAGGAAAAGTGGCTCAGAAAAGTGACACAATAGTGGTTGTAAATGCTTCAATAGCATCTCTTTTGGGCTTAACCTCCCTTAAGCAGAGTGGACCCAGAGAGGGAGTGGCACCTTCTCCCTGGTCCCTACTCATTGGGGTGCAGAGGCTGCCCTCCTCCAGCTGGTGGCCTGGACATCCCAGGGGGAGCCCAGACTGCGGCACTGCACCCAGACCTCAAGGTCCGACAGCCAGCATGTCTTCAGCTCCCCTCCCCAACCATGGGCTGACTGGGTGGTGGTCAGCCCTGCCCCCCTCACCTGATCAGGGCACAGAACTAAAATAATTATTATTCATCTCATGTTCATTGTTCCTGATTGGAAAGGAGGGCTGAGTTCACAGTAAAGTAGCCTGTGCTGGGGGTAAACTGAGAGAGGGACTGCTGGTGCCCCTGAGAAATATTCTTTCCCTCTCTTGTGTAGCCTAACACCTAACTGCCTCTATTTCCCCTCCTAGTTCCAATTTCCTCCTAGTTCCCTTGTCCCTGGGAACATGCAAAACCCCAGTTTTGGTCTGAAAAATTGGCTCCCATGGCCCAGGTTCTCCCCCACTCCAAGCCTCTTTTTCCCTCTCCATGGCTCTCCCACTCCATTCATAGCCCCCAATATTCCCAGGGCCGTAGGTCATGTTCAGCTCCTGGGAATTTATTAATTGTAGAATATAAGGCTTGGTCTCCTGTAAAGAGATTTCAAGATTTCTGGGGGCAAGTGGGTTTTCTAAATGCTCTTTGAATGCTGGGAACCTGGGGTGCTGTTGGGGGAGGATACTGAGAGGGATGGACTAGGGTTAGGCCACCAGGGGACAGAGTTGTGAGCCCAAAGTCTCACACTCAGCAGATGAGGAGCCTGAGTCCACTGCCTCAACCATCCTCACGTGCTCGGAGGATCCCTGGCCCCCTGGGAATCTCCACGTGGGCACAGAGTGGGGCTGGGAGCCGAGATCTGGCCCTGCTAGGTCACTGAGCTGCCAAGAGACCTTGGAGCCTCACTGGCCTCATCCTTAAAACTGGCATAACAATCGCTGGCCTGAGTGCCCTTGGGATTGTAATTAGGATCTAACAAGAATTTGATGTGAAAGCCCATCTCAACCATTATGTCCTATTAAGGGTGTTGTCCTCATTCTTCTCTCGCCTTAGGAGGCAAGGGATAGAGAGAAGTGGGGAGGCAACTGGTAAAAGTAGTTAGCTGGCTTTGCTTGCTCACTCTGACGAAGCCAGCTGCCATCTTGTGAGCTGCCATCTTGGAGAGGCCCATGAGGCAAGGAACTGGGGACAGCCTCTGGCCAACAGCCGGCGTTGACCTGAAGCCCTCAGACCAATAACACATGAGAAATTGAATCCTGTCAGTGACCATGTGAGTAAGCATGGAAGTGGACCCTTCCCCATCAAACCTCGGGATGACTGCAGCCAGACACCTTGATCGCAGCCTATGAGAGACCCTGAGCTGGAGGACCCCACCAAGCCACCCACAGATTCCTGACACGCAGAAACTGTGAGGTAATACATGTTGTTGAAGCCAGTAAGATTTGGGTTAGTTTGTTCAGCAGTGTAGATAGCAAATATACTCCTTTCTCCTCAACCCTGTTGCCTGGTCAGTGCTGTCTCTTTGTTCTTGGCCTTCATTCACTCCTCTGGTTCTCTCCTTGCCTCCTTGAGGCTCCTCTTCCCTTTGCCATTTTTTTCTCCCACTCCCTAACTGTGGTCTCCCCCAGCATCTCTGTCTCCACTCTCTCCAGAGAGCCCCTCACTCATGGCTTCAATAATGAGTAAGTATTGTGTCTTTAGCAATATCCTTCCAGTCATTTCCCCAACCCTCCTGCTCGTCTGCATTCAGTTCCATTTCCCCTCTGGCCCCTGAATATATATTTTATCTGGATGTTACTATAACAACCCAGATCAGTTAATATGTCCCTCCTCGTCATCTCTGTTTTCAGTCAGCAATAGATGTTCCCTTGGGAAGGTGGCTCAGCGCTTCCCTGTATCCTCTGCCAAGTGCAAATCTCACTTCTGGGCTGCCTTTCTCTAATTGAGATTCACCTTCTTTACACATGACTTTCAAGACATCAGGTCATCAATCACTCTCAAGTCTCCATGCTTCCCATTGAACCTGCCTGGTGTTTCCCACCAATAGCCTTATGTGGCTCATGCAAATGGCCCAGGGCTCACACCACACACCAGTTCTCCCATATTCTGCTTGTGTGCCCCATGCAAGTTGGTTCACCTCCCTGGCCTCAGTTTTCTAGCTTGTAGCTAAAAACTAAAAATACCCGAGATGTACTTCAATAGGTAACTGGTTTAACTTGTACAGCTGTGCCATGGACTACTACTCAGTGATAAAAAAATGAAGGCACTATTGATACACACAACAGCTGGGATGAATCGCCAGAGAATTGTGTTGAGTGGGAAAAAGCCAATCCCCAAAAGTTACAATAATGTATGTCTCCATTTATAGAACACTGTTGAAATGAGAAAACTATAGAAATGAAGAACAGATGAGTAGTTGCCCAGATGAGTAGTTGGAGTGGGAAGAGGCAGCGAAGTAGGTGTGACCATGCAAAGGCATCAGGAGGAACCCTGGGCTGATGGAGATGCTCTGTACCTTGACCATGTCAGTGTCAATAACCCGGTTGTGATATTACAGTTAGGTTTTGAGAGATTGGGGAAAAGTGGTAAAGGGTGCAGGGGGTTTCTCTGTAGTAGTTCTCACAATGGCATGTGAATCTAAACTGATCTTGAAAGAAAATGTTTAGTTAAGAAAAGACACCCCATTTAATGAACTGCATGGAACTTAACTCATAACCTAGAAGGTACACGGCCTAAAAAAAGAGTATGAATGAAAAAAAATCATTGCTTTTTACCCACTGAAATGTTGGTATTTGAAAAGTAGTAACAGAACCACAGGTTTCTAATCTTGTACTTTGACCTCGAGTGGCATCCCTACAGAAAGCTTGGTGGACTGCAGGGTGGCCCTCCATGCTGCTCTGAGACCACGAGATCTGGTTCAGTAGGTGGCAGCTCCGTTCCTCTTCTCTCTGGGGGAGCATGAAAGGCAGGAAGAACTCAGGAAAGGGAGGCTGCTGCAGAGTCAGGAAAGTTCTCTAAGGCAGGGTAACTGGGTCTCAGGGTGTGGACTAGTGACAGAGGGAGAGAGATTAGGGGAAGTCACCACGGGAAGGTCAAGTTCTCACCCTCACTGTGCCTCCCCTCTCAGCCCGGGATGCCCTCGATGACCAAAACCAAACTCCAGCCCTGGCTCAGCTCCCATTTCCTCAAGGACTCCTTCGCTCCAGCCCAGAATCCTTGTTTGAGCCTCACGATTATCTGGCTAACATTGGTCTGGATTGTGTTGTGTTTAAACTTCTCACAGGCAGAGACCATCTCTCCAGGCTCCTCTACATAATGCTAGGCATAGAATACACTGTACAAAAATAACTCGGCTTGTAACACAGTCAAAGGGGCAACCTCCATAATTCGTGAAAAGGTCATCAAAATCAGGAGGAAAGAGACCCACAACCTGATAGAAAAGTCATCAAAAGACAAACTGAGAGTTCTGTTTATAAATGCAAATGGCCCTTAAATGTACAAAAAGAAGATTCAACTTCTCATAAGAAGAGAAATGCAAAACAAAAAGTATTAGAGAGATCACTGCTCACCCAACAGAAGGGGTAAAAATCCAAGAGTTTCACAACATACTCAGTTGACAACATTCTTTTTCATATGTATTCCTGGTGAGAAGACAACATGTTACAAACCCCTGGGGGTAATTTTTAAAACTTTTAATTTTAAAACAATTTTCAAACTAACAGAAAAGACGCAAGTGTGGTAAAATGAATGTATTTTTTTCCAAACCATTTGTAAATGTGTCAGCACAGTGCCCAATTACCCCCCAGAAACTTTAGTATAGGATGTATTTCTTTCTCCTATACTAGAAATATATTCTTACAAATAAGGGCAGTCTCTTTTGTAACTGCATTTCAGACATCAAAACCAGGAATGTAACATTGATCCAGTACTACCATCTAATCCTCAGAGCCCACTTTCATTTCTCTAGTTGTTCCAATAATGTCCTTTATAGCAAAAATATCCAGAATCACACATTTACTTGTCACGTCTCTAGTTTCTTTCCTTCAGTCTGAAACAGTTCCTCAACTTTCCCTGACTTTCATGATGTTGACACTCTTGGAAAATACAAGTCAGCTGTTTCATAGAATAGCCCTCATTTTGGGTTTGCCGTAGTTGTGTCGTCTCAAAATTCAGAGGTTGAAAGCTATCCCCCAAGATGATGGTATTAGGAGGTGGAGCCTTTGGGGATGATTAGGTCATTCAGGCAGAGCCCTCATGGCTGAGATTAGTGCCCTTATAAAAGAGACACCAGAAAGCTGGCTTGTCCCTTCCATCATGTGAAGACACATAGAAAAGATGGTTGGCTGTGAACCAGGAAGTGTCACCAATCATCGAGTCTGCTGGAGTCTTCATCTTGAACTTCCCAGCCTCCAGAACTGTGAGAAGTATCTGTTGTTTATAAACCACTCAGTCTATGGTAATTTGTTATTGCGGCCAAATGAATTAAGACAGGGTTTGTCTGATGTCTTCTCTAGATCAGACCCAGGTGGTACATTTTTGGCTGGAATATATATCACAGAAATGATGCCCTGCCATTCTCACTGCATCCAGTTAGGTGTTTTACCATTTCAATTTGGTCTATCACTGACATGTTAACTTTGATCACTTGATTAGAATGCTTTTCTGTAGTAAAGTTACTCTTGTTTTTTTTCTTTTTCCATCTTAACCATTTTTAAGTATACAGTTCAGTAGTGTTAAATATATTTACACTGTTGTGAAACAGATCTCCAGAGATTTTCATCTTGCAAACCGAAACCCGATACCCATTAAACAACCACACCCCTTCTCCCCTTCCCCCACCTCCCAGCCCCTGGTATCCACCATTCTACTTTTTGTTTCTGTGATTCTGACTATTCTAGGTATCTCGTATAAGTGAAATCTAAAGTTACTCCTTTCCCCCTTTGTAATTAGTAAGTATTTTGCTGGGAAGTACTTTGAGACTATATAAATATCTCATTCTTTATTTTTTCTCATTCCTTACAAAACTTACAATTTATTCATTTCTTTGTTTCTAGCACTGTGGCTCATGGATTCCTATTTTATGCAGCGGGATTATAATCTGTTGCTATCAGTATTTATTTTGGTTCTCAAATTTTCCCATATTTCACCAGCGGGAGCCCCTTCTGTGTCCCATCATTCTTTGAGCACTTCCTTAATTTTTAAATGTGACATGTTCTGGGCTCATCTTGTTCCTTGCTTGACCCAGCTCTGGAATCTGACATTTTTCCAAGAAGGTCCAGTTCCTTTTAGTAAAGAATGGTATTTAGAAACCAAGATCTGGGCATGAGGTGTACTCATCGCTCTTGAGGTTCCATTGCTTGCACGTGCTCTCAGTGGACAGGAAAAGGGAATACATATACATATATAAAAACGTAAGACACTCAAATATACACACATACATTTTACATCTATATTTATTTCTATATCTGTCACTATACAGGGTGAGGCTCATGCTGGAGTGAGAGGCAGAGGCTGAGGTGTCTCCTGGAGGAGGGGACTGAATCAGCATCTAGAAATAGGGACGATTTGGCAGTTGCTGTGGGAAATCCAATAAGAGGGTAAAAAGAATTGAACAAAAGGACTGTGTACTGGCACATGTAAAAGCATACAGAATGAATTTGTGTCTTTATGAATTTCTCCATGAGTGAGGATAATGGCATTTTACGGGTTACAAAGCACTTTTATTTCCACTCTTTGTTTTAACACTCAAAACTTGTATGGTGGGCCTGCAGAGCAGTCTACTCAGCAGCTCTGGGTCTTTACAGGGGCTAGTTGCTAGTACCTGGAGTTCCTAGGAAATGAGCTGACTGGCAGCTGGCTAAGGTTTTAAGGAAGTGATATCGCAATCCACAGACCCATGGGTTGCCCAACCTCTGAAGGAATCCCCAGGAAGCCATGACCATGCCAATGGGGAGCTGGCCTTCCCGAAAGGGGACTTCTGCCCTGTAGGCTCTAAGGCACAGCCATGGAGGACAGTGAACCAGGGAGATTCTCCCAGGAAGTCACACCAGGACTTGGCTCCATCTTGGGGAAGTGACTCCTGGCTGCCCTGCCAGCAGGGTGGACAAGCTACCCCCTGTACTCTTTCCCTTCTCTCCTCCAAAGTGAATCCTCATTGTGGATATTCTAGTGTATCTCCACTATCATCGATCTGGTGTCTTTATGGTGGTTAAATTATAACTTAGCCACTGTTCCAGGTAATAAGAAGCCACATATAGACCGTGGAGAGGAATGCACATTACCTGGATCCTGATTATCTTCCTTTGGAAAGAGGAATAAGTGGAATTTGAGTTGTAGATGGTGAGGGTTCTTAATTTTAGTAGAAACATTTTTTAAAGTAATCTCTTTATTGAGGTGAAATTCATAGAACATCAAATTAACTGTTTGAAAATATACAATTCAGTAGCATTTAGTACATTCACAATTTTGTGCCACCACCACCTCTATCAAGTAGCAAGAGCATTTTTGAAAGTGCACTGATGGGGAAAAGAAGGTGTACATGGATGCTGGGCGGCCACTGGGTGGAGCGCGGTGCGTTTGCCCCACACCCCTTGCTTTGGGGAACAACCCTGCCCCTTCTCCATGGGCTGCTGGCTGGATCAGTCAGTCCTGATAACCACCTCCTGCACCCACTTTTGGGCATATGACTCACGCTATCCCACAGGCTGTAGAACCTGGTCAAAGTGGGCTTGTGACCATAATCAGAACAACTGAAGTAACCCTCGGGACTCTTCTGCTAGGGATTGCACTGTGAGTGAGGGTGACACTGAAAAACAAAGCAGGACAATCGTGTCTCAGACCTTGAGGCTCAGGGGTTGGGGAGGGAGTGTTGTTAAAGCACATGGAGCCTCATGTTCTAGAAGCATACGGGGGCTTCTTGAAGGAAAAGAATCTATGTTCTTCCACTGGGATTCTAAGTTGGGAGAGTGTGAACCTGAGACTGCTGCCCACCATCTTGGAGTTGTTTAAAGTAGGGGAAAGTGCCAATGCAGTGGGAAGCAGGCAAGAGTCACGGAGAGAGAGCTAGCTCTGGAGCTGGCATTTGAGTCCCTGGATCTACCTATTCCTGAATCCCCAGCCCTGGTCTTCTCAATTGTCTCAACCCTAAACTAATTAATCCTTTTGTTTGTTTAAGGTGGTCTAGGTAGGATTCTGTCACTCGGTTGTTACTGCAGGATAACCTAGCATAACCTGACTGATACTTTTCCTCACCCCAGATGATCTAGGGTCAACCAGGATACCGATCAGGTCACAATGGGGCAGACACAAATGAGGGGGCTGTAGGAGCCCAAAAGCTAAATCAATCTGAGCTGGATCCAGTGTAATGTGTAGTGAGGCGGGCCCAGTAGGGTTAGTTAGCACTGACAAGTCTCTTCTCAGGACAACCTGGAGGGTGGTTCTCAGGCCAAAGACGTCAGGAACAGGCACTGGAACCAACCATGGTTGCTTCTTACTGGACATAAACAAACCCCCTAACATAGTCACCTTGGGCCTCTTGACACCAACAACACAGACACCCAAGGTCACACACATCATGGGCTCCCAGTGATTTCATCGTGAACAGTTCTACTGAATAGAAACTTAGAGCTTCCCATCTTGATTCTCAGAATTTCATCTTGTTAAGGGTAACTATAATGTTTTAAAGGAACTCTAATGATTTCCCAGTCAGATGAACCACACTTTGAATCCTAGCTCTGCCACTTCCCTACTGTGTGGCTTTGACTGAGCCTCAATTTTCTCATCTGTAGAGTGAGAATAATACAAACTACCACAGAGGGTTGGTAAGGACTGAGGGAAAAGTGCCAACCTGGTGCCTGGTGCACAAGAGACATTCAGTGAGCTGTCAATGCTATTTGGGGGCAGTATTGTATAAGCCCTTAAGGAATAGAGCCGTATGGCAGCCATCTTTCTAAACACAATCTTTCCTTTAGCCAAGCTTTAGCATGCCTGTAGATGCCCAGCTTGATGTCGAAAGCGAAGTGGCAAGAAGCCTACAATGCACAGATTCATTCAACCAAAGTTTACTGAGAACCTACTATGTGCCAAATGCTGGGCTACAGAGATGACAGAGGTGGTCTCTGTCTTCATGGAAGGATCATCATCTCTGAAACTGGCCAGGTGGAGACCATGGATAGCAGGGCCTATCATCAGTGGCATGGGGTGACCACCTGACTGAGGGTGACACTGAAAAAGACCAGGACAACTGTGTAGAGAGTGACCTCTGACCTTGAGGTACGGGGAGTGGGCAGATTGAAGGACCTGAAAGCATTAGAGGGCTTCCAGAAGGAAAATCTCTTGGATGAAAGATCAGCTCCATGTCCCAGAATTAGGTATCTCTGTTCCTGTGACCCTTGAAGGGGTGAAGTTGGAGGAGGGGGACGGAAATGTAGGACTGGTCTCAGTGGTGAGGGATTGGGTGTCCACAAAGGGATGACAGGTGCCTGGGGAAGGGAGCATACCATGTCCTGGCACAGGGAAGGTGAAGTAGGAGACGACCGGTGGAGGTACAGGTAGAATAGGGGAGCCAGGGTGGGGAGTAGGGAGCCCAGCACCAAGCCCTAGGTGTGGCAGCTGAGAGAGTGATAAGCAGAGGGTGGCTGTGCTGACGAAAGTAGATGCCCCAAGTCAGAAATCTGGAGCCCTGGGAACTCTATAGGAAATGAGAACAACCCCCACAGCAAAGGGGTGAGTAAGCATGAGGGTGGAATGTAGGTGTGCACAGAATCTTCGAGTTGGAAGGGATCTTCAGTGTCATTTAGTTCCACCTCCAACCCATGAAATCTTCCAGTCTTCCACTGACCAACTGAGGGCACTCAACTCTACTTGGACACCTCCAGGTATGGGGAGCTCACTCCCTTTAAGGGGGCTCATCCTATAGAGGTGCTCGAGCCTCCAAGACGGCCTAAGATGGGCCTGGCGCCCCGACTTTGGCTCTGCTGAGTGGACTGGCGTCCACTCGGCGGCGGCACCTGGCTGGGGTGGCGGGTGGCGTGGGGGTTGCGGCGCGGATGGGCCGGCGCTGCTGTCCCCAGCCCCAGTGCTGAGGCAGGCAGAGTGCAGTGGGCTCTGGTGGAGGTCCGGAGAACTGCAGGGCGAAGGCCGCCGGGGGCTCCGCGGGCTGCCAGGGGGGAGGCACTTGACACCGGCCCGGGGAGAGGAGGGGCCGCTGTCCCTGCGGCCAGTGCTGGATGCGGGGACCCAGCGCAGAGGCAGTGCCAGGTAGCGGGGCGCCCCGTGGAGGGGAGGGCTGTCGCAGGCCCCCGGCGGAGTGGCCCGGAGCGCGGCCGAGGCGGGGTGCCCGGGCCCAGCGCGGGGTCGGGGCGCCGCGGGTTCTGGTCCTCCGTCCCGCAGCGTGCGGGGACCCCCAGCGGGGCAGCAGGGGCCGGGAAGTCGGGCCGAGGGCGCTAGGACCGGCCGCGCGCCCAGGCCGCTCCCGCCGCGGCGCCCCGGGGCCCCCCAGTCGGCGCTGCCTCCCGGGCCGGCTCCGCAGCGCCGGGGCCGGGGCCAGCGCGGCCGCGGGGGGCGAGCAGCGGGCGGAGGCCTGGGCCCGCGGGCGGCCGGAGGGAGGGAAGGAGGAAGGCGGAGAGAAGGGGTGGGAGGGGGGGACCCGGCGGAGGAGGCGGAGAGAGGGAGCGCGACAGCGAGCGGAGGGAGGGAGCGAGCGAGCGAGGCAGGCAGGCGGGCCGGGAGGGAGGGAGGGAGGGCGCGCGGGCGGCGGCGGCGGCGGCGGCGGCGGCGGCGAGAGCAGAGGACGAGCCGGGACGCGGCGCCGCGGCACTAGGGCGCGCAGCCGGGCCGGCCCGACCCCACCGGCCACACGGTAATGAGCGCCGCTGCTGGCGGCCCGGGAGGCCGGCCCGGAGGCGGGTGGGGAGGAGGGGAGACGGGCGGGGGGCACGGCGGCGGGCAGTACCCGGCTCGGGGCACGCTCTCGGACCCCCGCAACTCGGCGACGGGCGCTCGCGGGGCCAGGGCTGCGGGCGGCGACGGCGGGCCGGGCTGGCCGGGGCGGCGCGGGGGATTTGAGGGTTTGTTTATGTCCCCGCGGGCTCGGCAGGCGCCCCCTCCCGTCCCGCCCGCTCCCGGCGCGGAGCCCCCTCCGCGCCCCCGCCCGGCTCCGGGCTCAAGTTCAAGTCTATACAATGCCGCGGGGGGCCCCCTCCGCCACCCGCCTCAGCCGCGGTGCCCGGCTCGGCGCTGCCGCAGGGGCCCCGGCCTGGCCGCCCCCGCCTTCCGGGCCCTGCCCGAGTCCCGGGGCCCCGCCTGGGGCCTGCGGCCGGGGCGCTGGAGGGCGCAGACCCCGACCCGGAATAATCGGCTCCCGCCGCGGCCCGCAGGGAGCGGGGGAGGGGGGCGGGGGCCGGGCCCCGCGCAGGCTCCGCGGCGGCGGCAGAAAATGGCAGCCTGGCACGACCCGGCCCCCCGCCCCTCCCCCCGGCTCCCGGCCCTCCTCGGCCCGGCGGGGCGGGGGACCCGGGAGGCCCCCGGGGGCGGGCCGAGGGGTGATCCGGGGGCCGGGCCGGGGAGCGCTTCGCAGCGATCCTCCTCCGGCCACCTGTGGCTGGGGGTGCGGGGTGCCAGCGGATCAGGGAGGGGCGGCGGGGGTGGGGAGAGTGCCACTTGGGGGGCACACCTATCCGCGGAGAGCCGGGCGGCGCGCGGGGGGGACATCGTGCCTGGCTCCTCCCTGCCCCCGCCGTGGGCCGTGGGAGCCGGGGCGGCGGCGGCGGCGGCGGCGGCGGTGGCGGCGCCGCAGTGTGGGGGCGGGGCGGGGGCGGGCGAAGATCCCGGGCCCGGGCCGCGGGGGCCGGAAAACGCAGGGGTGGTAGCCGCGGGGCCGGGGCCCAGAGCGGTACGGGGTTGGGGGGCGCCCGGGGTCGCCCCCTGCAGCAGCACCCAGCCTCCCCCCCGTACACACTCACACGCACGCGGACACACTCACGCACACGCACCCCCGCTGGGCCGGTGCAGACGTGTCCTTGAAAGCTTCGCATCTGCACGGTGAAGGACGAGGCCTCACCAAGGCTGCGGATGGGGGTCTTCGGCCCCATGTCCCTGCGCCCCGGGAGACCCTAAGCTTCGGAGCCGCAGGCTGCCTCGGTCCGTGTCCCGCCCTCACCCCGGCTCCCCTCCCCCAGGCCGCCCTGCCCTCCCTCCTCCTCAGCTCGGACCGAGCTGGCAGGGGTCCAGGGCCCGCCCCCGGCCTCCCCCAGCCCCCCATCGCTGGGGCCCGCGGCCCTCCGGCTGCCAAACTGCATTTCGCTTTCCTGGAGCCTCCCTTCTTGGGGGCACCCACTCCCTTCCCTGCCCCTTTCTGTTATTTCCCCCTTTTCTCTCCATCCCCTCCGTCCTTCCTCCTCTCTCTACTGCGAAGCCAGTTGAGTAGGTGTTGGCGCACTAGGTGGGGAGTGAGGGGCTCTCTGGTTCTCAGGGGCTCTCTTCCCCAGTTGGAGAGGGGAGCCCCCTGTGGCTGCACCTTGACCCAAGATGGCGTCCTGCACCCAGCTGGGCAGCTCAGGCCTGCGTCAGGCGGGGGAGGAAGGGCCTGGGCCCCAGAGCCACACAACTCGCCCCCTCCCAAACCAGCAGGGACAGGAGCTTTCGGGAGAAGAGCCTGCTGCCCTGTGACCCAGCTTGCCCCTCGCTGCCGTGCCCAGAGACTGCCATCAGCATCCCTGGGGGACTGTTCAGTCTTCATGTTTCACCCTGGGCTGCCAGCGGCTGAACCAGCCTCCTGGGCTGGCGGGCTGCGAAGGGATCCTGGGATCAGGTGCTGCTCCACTGTGCCTCCTCCCTCCCAGGCAGATGTGACAGCTGCAGCCAGGGAAGCTTTTCTCCTTAGGCGTTGCTGCAGTGTTAGGACTGGCCTGTGGGATTTGGGGAGCCCAGCTGTCAGACCCTTTTTGGGCTGTCCCCTCTGCTGGCAGGGGCCCTCTCCTGGGGGTTTCCTGAGGCTACGTGGGTTTGGAGGCATGGGTTAGGAGTTCCTGCTAAGTTTCTGGGATGAGGTGGTCCTCCTCTGCCTCCAGGTCCCATTGAAGCCCTGGTTGGGCTGTTTGACAGGCAACTCTGTGAAAGTGTGAGTCTGTGTGCATGTGTGCACATGTGCTGCACGCCGGCAGGGGCCCAGGCAAACTTGCGCAGCGGGTCTGGCACCTGCCCGCCTCCCTTCCCGGCCCCACTTCTCCGGGCCCTGGCTCCCTCTCCAGCCTCTTGTCCAGCTCCTTGGTGCTTGTCTTCAGCTACTCATGAAAAGCACGGCCCCTGGCTCCGGCGGACCAAGGCTCTCCCTCCCAGGCTTGTGGGCCTGCAGTAGGAAGCCGACCTTAAAAAAGGTGAATTCCTTCTAGACTCAAGGAGTGACAGGTCCGTGGTTTAAGGGCTGTCCCCTGAGCACCAGAGAAGCGTAGGAGAGGACAGCCACGGCCATCTGTCAGGGTGTCTGTGGACAGGATTCCTCTGTGGGGTGGGGGTTGGACTGCAGCTTCAAGTCCATTCCAACATCTAAATTCTATGGCTCTGATTCTAGTGGTGGAATTTCAGACCCAAGAATGGGGGTGGCGTGGTCTTTTTTTCACCACATAGTGATAGTCAGGAGTAGCTTCTGAGGACGGGAGGTTTGAGAGAGAGCAGGGCCTCCTGGGGGATGGGCCTTTGAAAGGAGAAGGTGGTATGAGGTCAGGGGGCCCTTCAGGAGACAAGTTTGTCACATCTGACTCCATTGAGGGTTTAAAAGTACAGCTTCCGGTTAAGCCGTCACATGTGTGTGTCCTTCTGTAGGTTTATGTGTAAATTCGAGTGTGTGCATAATTTCTGAGATTTCCTTCCCGAGTCTAATTCACAGTGAGCTCCTGAGTCTCTTAGGGATATTTTACTATCACAGTCACATGTCATTGCCGTTGGTCCTCCCAGAAAGCCCTCAAAGAAGACAGGATAAGCTATAAAATACTTTCCCTGGGTGACCTGGCTGGAAGGAAGTGGGGCCAGGCCTGCTCCCTGGGGAACTTAGACTGTCCCCTGCGACAGCTCTCCTGGGCTCCTGCACTGCATGTCAGTCTTTCCTCTCTGTGGTCTCCACAGGACAGGGACCTTGCCCTGGCCGCCTCTGGGTCCCGCATCCGACATTTAGCTCGGCTTCTGTGAGCGTCTGCTGAGTGGCGGGAAGCTGGCTGCACATCTGTGTTTTCTGTCCCTGTCCTCTTCCCAGCGGCAGGTTTAGTGGCTGGGCTCTCTTCTGCTTGCCGCTGCTGTGGCCGTCGCATACTTACAGACCAGTTCCTTAGGCTCCAGCCCTTCTGAAAGACCCAAATTCTTCCCTAGTGTGAGCCTGGACTCCATCAAGCCTCCTTTTTTTGGGAACCAGATAGAAAGGGGACTCGGGAGCAGTCTTGCCAGCTCTCTAATGGGTGAGTTAAAAATAGACCACCCTCTCCCCATCCTTGGGCCTCAAATGTTACCATTAGAATCCAAGCCCTAGAATTTAGGGTTGAAAGAGAACCTGAAGCTCTGAGAACCCCTAGCTCTGGAGCTAGGTGGGGGCTGTTTGGGTGTGGGGCCAGGCCCAGTTTCTTCCAGGGTTGGAAGTACTGCTCAGAGCCCGAGGCCAGAAAGGCCAAGTGTGTGCCTGTCACATGCTCCCCTCCCCTCGGCGCTTCCTGCCGCCTTCCACTTTCTGGAGCCTGGGGTCCCTGACTTGGTGCCTATGTCATCTTCCCTCATCCTGTGCTCCATTGATGGTGAAGTGTGTCTCTGGCCTCTAACTTGAGAACAGGCAAAAGTTAGGGCCAGAGAATGGCCCATGGGACTTGTTTCCACTTCCATTTTGGTGTCTAATGGATAGTAGAGCTGGTCAGCATCCCGCCTGCCCTTTGAGGCTGGGCGGCTCTGTGGGCCTGTGTGCTTTGCTGTGCCTGAGCAAGGCTTATTAAGTAAACAAAAGGTGCCAGATTCCTTTCCACTCAAATTTTGAGGGCTTGTCTTCAGTCATTTCCCTCCCTGACTCTTTTTCCCAAAAAAAAAAACCCTCCCAAATCTGAGATCCATGCAGTGTTGCGGATTTGCATGTGTGTCCAAGCCTGCGTCCCCTTGGCTGAGTGTGTGGGCAAGACAGGGTGTGGTGCACGTGTCTCCGTGCTGATTTCTATGTACATGGTGTGCAGTGCAGCCGCGTGGGGATAGGTGGGACTTGCTTGGATATGAGCCTTTCTCGAGGCAGCCGAAGTGAGGGCGCTGGAGTTGGAAGGAGCAGCATTCTGACCCTTCTCAGCTGTGGGATGTGGAGTGGCAAACTCAGTTTCTCTGAGCCTCCGTTTCCTCGCCTGTACCACGGAAATAAGACTAGGCTCTACTTGTAGTTTGTTGTAAGAATTAAACGGGAATGTGCCTTATCTCTTGGCGGAACGCAGATGCTCAGTGTTAGCTGGCCTGGTTATCGTCATCATTGGGACGGTTCACATGGACTGGTGCTGCAGGAAGTGCTCTGAGAAGGCTTGTCCATCTTCCTGCCTCTTTTGCAAAATCTTAGGCAGATGAGTAAAGTGCTGATTCTGATTGAGAAACCTTCAGAGGTGGGAGGCTCCTCAGCACTGCTTAGCAATCTGTCCCAGAGTTGAGCAAATCACACTGTCAACAGGTTGTCGTTGTATCCACCTTAAATCCCTCACGCTGTGGTTTCAGCTCTTAATTTGGATTCTGTCCTGAGTGCAGCCTTTTTGCTTCTATT
Organism: Camelus dromedarius; assembly: GCF_036321535.1. Taxonomy (NCBI): domain Eukaryota; kingdom Metazoa; phylum Chordata; class Mammalia; order Artiodactyla; family Camelidae; genus Camelus; species Camelus dromedarius. The sequence goes on from NC_087450.1 coordinate 46,728,414, forward strand.
TACCAGAGATTTGCTGAGCATTTCCTGTGGGCAAGACCCTGTGTTGTACTTTGAGGGGACACAGAGTGAGTTTAGGATGTGCCCAACTAATTAATGACCGCAGACCAAGGTTGCAGTAGAGGGAGGAATAAAACTCTTAAAAGACAGTGAGGTCACAACCCACTGAGGGGATCAGGGGAGGCTTCTTGGAGGAGGTGGCACCTGACATGGGCCTTGAAGCACAGAGATGCGGCTTCTAGGCCAAGGGAAAGAAGCCAGGCTGTCAGGGATGCCATGGCTGGAGTGTGGGGGAGACTCGGGAGAGACTCTGGGGAGGTGGAACAGGGCATCCGTGTACTGGGGACCAGCCATTGATTTGAGGAGAGCAGGCCCCTGCACTCTGTAACTCCTGTGTGGCCCGTGGAGAATTGCTCAGAATTTTCCTGCTTGTGGTGGCTGTAGGGGGTGGGGTGGGGAGAAGACAGAGGGAAGAAAGGGAGGGCAGGGAAGGGGCCAGCTGAGCTCATTTGGTATAGGATCTTGATGATTCCTTTATATTCCGTAGACTAGAGCTTAAGAGCTCAGACTTGGAGGGAAACAGAGCAGGGTTTAAATTACACCAACCCCAGGGGGTCATGGCGATTAAGGGGAACACCAGCCGGGGGCGAGGTCTCTGTCGGTGATGGCAGTCATGATGTGAATGGGCAGCAGGAGTGTCCTTGGCCTGGCCTCCCAGAGGTCTGTGTGTCCCCTTTTGCATCCCCTCCCTCAGGCTGAGGCACCCCAGCATTCAGAGAAAGTGGGAGGTGGGGCGCAGCAGACCCTGACTGCACCCTGCCCTCTCCCCTCCCTCCTCCGCGTGCAGCAGAACTGAGCCCCCACCGTGGAGGGGAGGTGCCCTGGGCTGGCCTGGCAGCTGTGCCCCCAAGTGTGGCCGCAGGTGTCTGGCAGTCCCTGGCAAGGACAGCCAGCAGGCTGGGCCGCCAGGCCGTGTCTCCCTTGCTGGTCACATCGCAGGCCTGTCTGGAGAACAGCGACAGCGGGGGAGTTGTGGGGAGGGCGGTCAGAGAGGATGCCTGGGGCTCTGCTAGCAGAATCCTAGCAGGGAGTGGAATTTTTTTTTCAACCATAGCTCTGCACTGCCCACTCCCATCCTACTGTGGTCCCCTCTGACCCCCAAGGCTTCCTAGCCTTATTTATGTCTATAACCAGGTTCCTATTTCCTCTTTCCTGCGGTCATGGCCCTGCTCACTGTCATCCCTATTGATCTTCCCTCTCTGTTTCTATTTCAAATGTCAAGGTCATTTTTAATTCTGAGCCGGTTGTTAGCTGTCCCGTCTGGGTGCACAGAGTTGGACGGAGGACCATCTCTCACAGCTAGTAACTGGAGGGCTGGAACTTGGGTCCTGACTCCTAGTCTTGTGCTCTTCCTGCTGTGCTACCATGTAGGTGGATCTGGGGATCAGTGCAGAAGATGTTCTAGACCTAATAGATCAGCTCGATCCCAGTATGCCAGCGGTCCTTACTTGAAAATGTTAAAAGATGCTCAGAGGACGATGGGGTCAGATCTGTGGTTTACTGAGCCGTAGGTTGGACGTAGGGCCTGTCTTGGTGAATGTTTGGAAATGCCTGGGCTGGGAGGCTAGGAAGCCGAGGGGCCCTGGGAGCATACCTCCCCCTCAGAGGTTCCCCAGAGGACCCTGGGAGGAGCAGGTGAGGGCGCTTGGGCCCAGGCCAGGTGACCGGGGTCCTCCAGCACTCCAGGAAACAGAACCTGTTGGCACGGGGCTTCTTGAGGGAATGGTCTTGTATGATTAATTTTACAGATTCTGAAAGGATGCCTAAAGTTATGGATAAAGAGGAATCTAATAGACGCCCATAATATGGTATGGGTTTACCCCAAAAGCAGTGTGAAGAGTGTAATCTCATTTTTTAAATTCCTTTAAAATTTATACCAATATGCACATTTATAGGTCTGTACATGCTTAGAAAAAGTCATTCTGGAAGGATAACCCAGCAAACGTGTCGGCAGAGTCTTTGCCATTTTATTCACTTTTGTAACCTTCGAAAAAATGTAAAGGTACATGCATTCCTTTCTTAATGACAACAACAAAAATAAAACTGCACTTTTTAAAGCTTCTGGATAAGAACTTGAAAAAAATTTGAGTCACCCTTGGGCTGGAAGGGTGGACTCTTTTATAATGGATATGAAATTGGCTTGAGGACTGACAGTAAAGGGTGGGGCTGTTCAGGTACTTTGGAGTCTTTTCTGGAAAGGTTGCAGGGAGATTTATTGCAGACCCTGAGGTCTCTAAGCGAAGGCCTAGGCGGGAAGGGATTGCATGAGAGTGGAAAACAGGCAGCTGGCTGCATCCTCGTACATGCTGGGGGCCGTGGACCAAGTTAGCTTTACAGGATGGTGACTGGAAACTCAGTTCTGACACAGGATGGGACACAAATCCTTGAGGATCTTCCCTGAAGGCTTTGATCTGGTCGCCCTTGTGACCTGGTACAGCCAGGGCCTAGTCCCCGCATGGAGCTCGGGTGACCCAGCCCTGGCGTAGCCTGGGAGCCATGTGCAGGGAGGACAGCATGGGGCTTTAGGAGGCCCCGCCAGGGATGGAGGGGATGCCTGCTTGTCTGGCATGTGGGCTCAAGCTGTGCCCGACTGTGATCTGGAGGCCCAGGAGCAGGTGGCAGTGACCCGGTGACAGGGCGGAGAGGTGAGGAGGGGTGATACAAATTCCTCTGTCTGTTGCTTGGCAACAGCGCCCACCTCCCATTTTCATCCGCCCATGGGTGCCCTCTTGGAGGTTGCTTTGGCTTCTGAGGCTGCCCCTGGTAAAGATGACATAAGAAAGGGCATGTGGACTTCTCCAGGCCTGCTCCGCCCCCCCCCCCCCCCCGGAGTAAGGCAGGAAGATCAAGGGCAGCAGCAAGTCCTCTGGGGACCACCCGCAGCCCCAGGCCGGTGGGGGACAGATGTGCAGGGAAAAGAAGCGACCAGGAGGTGGGTGGATCCTGATTTGTGTCTCAGCCCTACTGCTACCACAGCTACTGCAAGATCTAAAGTCTCTGAGCTGTGGGTTTTTCATCCGTGAATCAGGGATAAGAAGAGCGCCCGCACTTCACCAGTGTTGCTTGAATCCAATGAAATACTGTATGAAAACAGTCAGCACTGCACCTGGCACTTAGCAGGTGCTCAGGAGGTGTGAGTTCCTTTTCTGTAAGTGGGGTCATGACAGGGCTGCATGAGGGTGACTCTGGGGATGAGGCAAGGAGACCTCATGCAGGCCCCTTTGTGTTCTAAGACCCCCCCCCACCCCCTACAAATGTTGCTTGTCACTCTTATCACCACTTAGGGGTCGTGGGGCCTCCATTTCCTCGGCCATCTGATCTCTGGACCTTTCATTTTGATGTCCTTCCATCAGTCTCTTCAGAGCCCATGCCCACTGGGGACCCAGCAGGTCCCTCCAGCCCTGGGCCCTCTCCCTCCCTGCCCTCTGGTCTCTTTAGGCCCAGAGCAGGCAGTGGCCTTTCCTCTGGTTGCTGAGCCTGCTGGCAGGGTTGACTCTGTCCCTGGCCCACAGGCAGGGGAGGGTCTAGACCACAACCAGGCCTGGCAGCTGGCGCCCAGCAATGGTTCCTAATGGTTTGGTTACCAGCAGTGATGTGGTATTTGTTGCCATCCTCTCACAGGCCGGGATTCCCGGCTCAACTAGTGGTGGCCTGTGGGACTGCCTGGTACTGGAAGCTCAGCCAGGAAGCCCACTGAGGGAGACGATTGCCTCTGCATTTTCTTTCGTCAACACTCTCGTGCAGCCTGGACTCTGACAGTCTGGTGAGGGGCGGGGGCCCCAAGTTGGCAGGCCTGGCAGTTCTTGCGTTTTCTCTCCAGAGGACCCTTGCTTCAGAGCCACAAATAACACTTATCTCTTCATTTATTAAAGACCTACTATGTGTCGGGCACTGGCTATAAAGATAGAAGAGACTGCGCTGGTCCTTCAGGAGCCTGCAGCGGAGGTGAGAGTCTGGCAAGGTGGCCATCACACCGTAGGCGGGTGGAGAGAGCTCTGCAGTGTGTGCTTGGGGCTCCTAGGGGCTCAGAGAAGGGATATCTCATTCAAGGGAGGAGGGACAGTCGGGAAAAGTTTCTAAAAGTGAGGGTTAAGAAGAATCTCAAAGGATGGGGAGCAGTTAGCCAGGTGGTCAAAGGCGTTTCCTCACCTGGTGTGGCGGGAGTGATGGGGTCCGAGGACTGACGGGATGTGAGGCCGCAGGGCCAGGCCAGAGCTGGACCAACGAAGGCCAGGATGTTACCTGTTGACAGCTGTTGGGCTTGGAGTAACATGCCTATATTTGTATCTGACAAAAAGATCACCCTGGGGCATCAAGGAGGGGAAATTGGACAGGTGAGGCTGCGGCCAGGGAGCCCGGGCAGAAGGCAGGTGTAGAAATGGAGAGGAGCAGCCGTGTAGGCATGGAGGGGGCTGCTTTGTGAGGCATTTGGGGAGGAATGGCTGGGTGATGAGAGGGTGTGGGGAGCAGAAGTGACTGGTTTCTGGCTCAGCCAGCTGCGTGGTAGAGATGCCGTCCATTGAGAGGGCACGTGTCAGAGGGAGTCTGGAGAGATCTGGGGGCGTTTCACATGGGAGGCAGGACCGGGGCTGGGACTGAGGGTGCTTAGGATTTGCACAAGTGGGCCAGGCTTGCAGAAGGAGAGAGCACCTGTGTCACCAGGCCCAGATGTGGGGGCCCCAGGGAAGGGCAGGGTCCAGGTGATGGATTCGAAAGGTAGGCACATTTTATTCCCAAACTGGTAGCAATCCCTATAGATTTTTCAGGAGGAAAGTGACTTAACCAGGTGTTCAGACCACGTGCATTGGGGATACTGAAGTTTGGGGGCTTGAGTGGGGCTTCTGCTTCTCTGGATCTCCCCCAAAAGATGAGCCACAAGGCCAAGACCCTGTTCCTCAATTCCTCGACCACAGCACCCCAGGTCGGTCTCATCACCCTCTGACAGTGGTGTGTACATTGCAAAGCTGACATCCACCTTCCATTCAGAGGCAGGTCTCCCAAGGTAGGTGGGGATAAGCTGGGGAGAGCAGTTTGGGTAAGCAAAGAGAAAAGAAACAAAAACTGTTTCTCTAAAGTAGAAATATGAGTCTTTTGTGTGTAACAGGAAGGGCTGTTTCCAGAGAATTTCTAGAAAAATGATGTGAGCCAGGTCAGCATCGCTGAATCCAGGCAGAGGCCACGAGACTCAGTACTGAACAGACAGTGGTTTCCCCTCAGTGTTGCCACCTCCTACCCAAGTCCTCAGGCAGATAACTTAACCTCTCTTAGCCTCAGTTTTGCCACCTGCAAAATTGAGACACCTTCACAGGCTTGGGTTGTCATTTGTTTGTTTGTTTCAAACACTGCTTCTTGTCCTAAACTTGGATATTTTATGTCACTTGTGTTTTAAAAGAATCCTTCTGCCGTTGGTCTCACAGGTGTTTGAGGATTAAAATTCAGCGGAGCCTGGTCCCTGCCTGGCTCCGAGGAGACACAGACCCCCGGGCTCGCCCTTCTCCCTTCTCACTTGCTGAGCCTCTTCTTGCTCTGTGCCTCCCGGGAGGCCGGTCCTGCCTGTCCCCCTGTCAGCTTTGAGTTCCTGGTTCCTGGGAAGCTCCACTTACCATGTTCCACTGACTCCCTTGTTTCCCAAACCTGGGTCACCCCAGTGTATTTGAAGAGCATCTGCTAAGCTAAATGGGAATTGGGGTGGGGCCAGTTCCTTTTCTCATTTTAATGAAGGGAGGAGGGGGTCAGCGCAAGGTGGCCATGGCTGTGTGGGGAGCAGAGGGCGAGGGAGGGAGGGGCTCTGACCCGTCCAGGGCCTGGGCGGACCACAGCTGGGACCTTGCCCAGTAGCTGGCTCCATGTGCTAGGGAAAGGGGTGCAGGGCCCTGGTGGAGTCTGAGACATGAGTTCCGGGTGACTTTGGTCTGGATGGTGAGGCTAGCTTCCTCTGTGAGCGGGCACCCATGGTGGCCATTGGGCTGTTTCCTGGTCCCTGCGACGACATGCAGCCACACCGACGGGGAGACTTTTGAAGCATCTCTGCCTTTCAAAGGAGGCTCTGGTGGGAAGATGGCTTCTCAGCAGGGGCGTCTGTGGTGGTGACGTTGGCAAGAAAGCCTGGGCCCGAGTCAGGCTGTCTCTGGCTGGGGTGGGTGTGGTGGACGGGGACCACTGTCAACTTGAGTTTGGAAGCCAGTGTTTCTCTGGTTGCTACAGACCTGCGCATGTCCCCTGGTCACAGAGGCAGCCCTCTGGAAGCTGGGCATACGTGGACTGAGGGTGTGGGGGTGTAATCACACGAAACGTACAGCCTAATTAATCTGGCATACCCTTAATGGTATGCATAATTGTGCTGCATGGTAATTAGGTGTAAATGGCAAGCAGTTCACATAAATGTTTTTGTAATTGGTATTAATTTTGCAGAGGCAAACTAAGTTTATGTGGTTTTTCTCTTCTTGCTCTGTTAGTTTTCTAGCACAGGCGATTCCTAGCTCTTGGAGAAATTCTATTGCAAATGTTTGTTTATAGGGCAATGTTTTGTATTTTCTCTCAGAACAATGTTACGAATGGTTATGAGGTTCCCAAGCTGGTTTCCAAATGCCTCTTTGGCCCACACTTTAGGTGAAATGTGCGACGCATGTGTGGGGAGGCCTCGCCGGGAGTCCTCCTGCTCCAGGATCCCGGGGCCTGGTGTGTGAGAGAGCGTGTGTCCCCACATGTGTGAGCGCGTCTGTGTCTTTGTCTGTGAGTCTATATGTGTGTGCATACGTGCCTTTCTGTGTGTGTCTGTGTCTGTGTGAGTGCATCTGTGTGGGCCGATGTGTGTGTCTGTAGGTGCCTGACCCCTAAGGCCACTGTGGCAGGTTAAGGGTGCAGGTGAAGAGGTCCTTTATTCTGGTTGCAGAGGCCCTTGGGCTGGGGATTAGGGGAAGCCTCGCGGCATTAGCTGCAGAGAGGACACTGGGTCATGCCACAACAGCCGCACCTGGGAGCCAGTGAGAGCCATTCCTGGGTGTGGTCTTAAGCTAGAGGCTAGGTTTCCTAAGGACACTTTACCAGCCTTTCGCCCTGATTAATGATGTAATACTTTTTAAAAAAATTAATATTTTTTGAATGCCTACTATGTGCCAGGCACCATGCTAAACACATGACTCAGATTCTTTTGTATCTTAAAATAGATGTAGGAGGTAGGGCTCTTATTCACCCCATTGTACAGATTGGTAAAGTGAGTGGCAGACCCAGGGTTTGAGGTGGATTCCCTTTGAACCCTCTTAGGGCTGAAGGGGTGGATGAACTGCACCAGGGCTGCTGGGTCAGGGGCTAGTGATTCTGGGATGTGCTGCCCAGAATCCTGGGCTTTTCTCCTCTCGACCTCATCCCCACCCCCTGCAACAATAGGTTTGGTTTCGGTTGGCACAGAAGGTGAGGAGAAAGCAAACCAGGGACAAGTGGGTAGTTCTGACAGCAGTGGGCTCTTTCCTGCTTTCGTGGGTGGGGAGGGGCTGTGCTCCAGCAGCAGCTCCCAGACCCTGAAGCCCCTCTGGGGGAACCTCCTGGTTTGGACCTGGGAGGGGGTCAACTGGATGGTCTCGGAGGACTGTGAAAAAGTGCAGGTGCGGAAGCATTGTGTGAATGGTGTGGGAAGAGAGTGGTCACAGGCAAGCCGGGGACCAGCCCCGAAGGGCCCGGGCTGGTGGGAGGCCAGCTCCCCCTGCTTCCTATGGCTCACATGCACCCTGACCTAGGACCCTCATGACCCCCTTGGCCCTGAGCATCTGGGGGCTGGTGGGGCCCTCAAACCCCATAGCAGGTGTACGTCCTGGCCCAGGGAAGGTGGAACAGGGGCCTTCCCGTTGGCACAGTGCCTTGGGGAACTCTGCCAAGCGACCCCTAGAATGGGGGTTGTGGGGGGTCACTCTAGGCACCGCAGCACTGTGCTGGGGATGTTGCAGCTGCCTGGGAGTGATTTCACACAGTCCTCTCTGCCTCCAGAGTCACCCAGAACAGGGAGGAGAGAGAGGGGCGGGTGGCAGAAGAGCAAGGTGCAGGACAAGAACTCTGACGTCATCTGTTTGGGAAAACAGACGCATCCATATGCATGTGAAAAGCTAGATAACCACACAACAGACACTGATTACAGACCCCTGGATGGGTGGTGGAGGAGAAGCAATAGGGGTTAGGGGATGCTGAGAGCTGGGGAGAGGGGAGCTGGGAGGTCCTTTGGGAGGAGCTCTCCTCTTGGAGGAGAGAATGGTGTGAGTGGAGACACAAGTGTGGGAACAGGGGATGTGAGCTGGGGGCCAGTGACTGGCCCTGGAATGATGGAGTCTGCTGGGAGAGGTGGGGGCCAGGTCAGAACAATAGGCTGAGGCCATACTTTTCGAGCCATCGGTGTAGGACAGAGCAGAGTGTAGGTTTTACAGTGTGGGAAAATCACTGGCATCATAGGGATTTTTAAGATAACAGCTTTATTGAGATATAATTCACATACCATACAGTTCACTCATTTAAAGTGTGCAATTTGGCGGTTTTTAATATGTTCATGGAGTTGTGCAACCATCACAATGAATTTCAGAACATTTTCATCAGGCATCAGAGGTTTTGATTAAGAAAGCCTTGTGTAGAAGATCTTTGCTGAGAAGCTGGGGTGAGAGGTTGAGATACCAGAGGCAGGGAAACGTGTTACGGAATACCTGCCAGGGTCTAGACCTGTGGTGCTGAGAGCCTGGAGGGCAGGGGTGGAGAACAGAGGCCCGAGGATCAGGCGCCTGGTGACTGAAGTGGGGGGTGGGACCTCAGTTCTCTCCGGGGTTTGGGGCACTGGCAGCTGAGGGGAGGGTGCTGCCACTTCCACACACAGGAGCTAGAGGAAACATTCTGGTTCTAGAAGAGTAGGATTTTAGGTAACTGCAAGTCATCCAGGTGGGGATGTCCAGAGGATAAAGATGGAAGCCTTGCAATAGAAGTCTGCATTCGTTTAAGCCCAGGTGTCTGAGCAGAGAAGAACTTAGAGTACAGCTGAAGCAGCGTGCGACCAGAGAGGGGTACCCACTGTGCAGTAAGTAGTGGGAGCAAGACCCCAGTCAGCCCAGGAGACAGCGGAGGGGGCTGAGGGGTGGGAGAGGACCCAGAGCATGGTGCCAAGTAGGGAGACAGCCAGAGAATCCCCTTGCTTATGGACTTGCAAAAGCAAGGGTCACCTGTCACCCCAGTGCCCAGCTCTGCGGTGGCACTCAGTAAATGATTGCTGAGTGAGTGCTTGAAGCAGGAAATGATTAGCTGGCAAGGAGGCGGAATTGAGCTCAAGGACGGTAAGGATGGAAAAAGGCCCTTTGAGGCCGTGGGTGACTGTATCAGTCAGGGTCAATTCAGGAGACAGAAACCACATAGTGATGTGAACAGGAAAAGTTTAATATAAAGACTTATTAACGATAACGGGGGATTGGAGTATTGAGAGATTGGCTGGTAAGAAGTAAAAGAACTGTGAAGAATACAGAAATAGCATATATGAGAGCAGCCACTGCTCCTAGGGTTGCCATGGAGAGCTCAAGGAAGAGGCCCTGCGGCTGAGGTCCTGACCTTGATGGAGAGGGCTTGGTCATGGCTCCCTGGATGACAGAGAAGTCAATTGGTGCCATGTTGGCAGGAAACCTGCCTCCTGGAACTCACTGGAAATCCATCCTTTTGGGTCCCAAGGAGAGTTGTTCATCAAGAATTTTCTTGCTGGAGGCACAGTGCTACTAAACTACCCATGGGGAGTGTTGGGTGAAGCGGCTGGCTGCTGTTGACAGTCATGCACTGCTCGAGCTGGGTGCTGGAGAAGTACCTTTGCTGCAGGAGCTGGGCACTGGGAAGTTGCATGCTGCAGGAGCTGCGTGCTAGAGAAGCTGTGACAGGACAGGATTGGGCACTAGGGAAGCCAGAGGGGCAGCAGGATCTGGCTGCTGAAGTTGTATGCAGAACAATGCAGGAGTTCTTCCAGAGAGTACATCGGTTCTAGGAAAGGAAACACCACCTTCAGTGTCTCTCTGCTGCCCTCTACTGACAGAGCATGATGTCACACCACCTGGCCAAAGGAGAAATACTTAAAGGGCCTAGCTCAATTTTCACAGAGCAGGTGATGAAGGGTGAATAAATTAACTGGCACAATCTGCTACTTTGGCTACCCAGCGTCCATCTGCACCCTTTTACACACATTTGTGCTCCGCTGCAACAATATAGTTGTACTTTTACCTATCAAGACACAGCTATCCTGCTTGTTCTCACCCTTTCTTCCAAAGGAGGAGTCCCAGCACTCACTGTATCAACACTGCCTACACAGATAACATCTCAAATTCAATCTCAGCCCCATTAAGTATTCTGTTACCTAAAGACTAAATTATAAAGCTAACTTCCAACAACTTGTATGTAAAGTGATGGGAAGAAGGAGAAAAAAGAAGAAAATGGTTACCATGTACAAATAAACACACATATATATCAAGTAAACAGAAAATATACAAAACTACTACGGTTCTCATTTCTATATTTGTTCACAAGGCCACGTCTAATACCCGGCTTCCTTCTCTCGCTTCCCATCCTGTATTTCCTCTGCACTCAGCTGGAACCTCAGCAGGGCGGGCTTTCTACCTGGTGGAGTGACCCAAGCCTTGATTCTTGAAGGATCTGAATCCTTGGCTGTCCTGCCCTTTTTTTGGTTTGTTTTGTTACTGTAGTTTTTCATTAACTCTTACTTTTGGGTGTGGAAGTTCTAAGAGGTACCTGAGAGAATCCTCTGTGTTCCAGGAATTATCTTCCTGCCCTCTACTCTGTACCAGCGAGCCAGTTTCTCCTTGGCAACTAGGATCAATGACTCCAGCTCTTGGAGTAACTCCTTTTTTTTTTTTTGTCTGTTGGTTCAGTGGCATAAGGGGGTCCCCAAAAGCCAGGTAGATGACTTGTCTTCTAGTAGAATCCTTGTGGTGTCCACTTGAGGGATTACAAAATTTAGTGCCCCAAGAGTGCCTCAGGGATATGGGGAGGGGGGGAACCAAACACAGGGATCAAGGGGAGAGTGAGCGAAGAGGCTCTGGAGCTGGAAGTGTGGACCATTCTTTAGAGTAGGCTTGTAAAGCTGAGAATCACACAGGTGTGGGCCGTGGGCCCCCTGGGGTGGGGGAGGGGGAGATCACAATCAGCCAGACTCGTGGCTTCTCAGACAGCAGACCCCACCGGGGCCCACGTGGTTGATTCTCACATGGACTTGCAGCCTGGCCACCCTGCGCGCTGCCTCCCGGGGTGTGGGAAGCCCATCCGACTGCCTAGGCACACATGACCCCCAGTAGGGCTTCTTCTGACTCACCACGGTCGGAAATGCGTGCTCCTATATGGAACTCTATACCAGCTCATTTTGGCTCCCAAGAGCAACTTCAGCTCCTTACCAGCATCTATTTCAGGCACAAACCTTTTTTTTTTATCCCTGCTTTTGGGGCTGTGTCATGGTAACATGAGTATGAGCAGAGGAGTCTGATTCAACCCATCTCTGCCCATGTGGCCACCACCGTAGCAGCATTTGGGTGATCATAAATGCTCGTGCTGGTAGCACCCTGGCCTCGAGGGTGGTGTGAGAGCCGTAAGTCATCTTTTTGTGACTCCAAAAGCCAGACAGATGGGCTTTGAAGTGGGGAACAGGGTGGCAGGACTGTTGGCCTGTTGCCGCGGTGGCTTTTGGTATTCTCCGGGCAGCTGGTGGTTTGGGTGGGAGGGGTGTTTCTGGAAGTCAGAGTGATGGCATGATGACGTGCATCTCCCTCGTGTTGAAATGGAATGACCAACAGAGGGTGGCACTGGGACCTCCCCTCCTCCGGATCCAGCCCAGTCTTGTGACCCAGAGAGGCTGTAGCGGGTGGGGGGAAACTTGGCAGATAAACATCTCCGTCTAGGAGGCCGTGATGTCTCCCCCAGCTTTCTGCCGGCCCCCAGCTTACCAAGCTTATCAGCACCCTGGCAGATGATTGGGCGGGTGTGGGGCACACAAGACACTCTCCTGTCTTCTGTCACCCACAGGACTCACTTGTACCTCCTCCCGAACTCAAGTAGGAAATCCAGCCATGAGGCTGTTGTCTGTGGGCTGTGGGCTGTTATCACGGGGGCACAGATTGCTGATCGGGGGTCTGTGCTTATGCTCATCCGTGACTGGGTGTCGCCGTGTTGGTGAGGACTCTCAAATTACATGGACCTGAATTCAGAATCCTGCCCTGGGACTTTGTACCCGCGCTACCCAAGGGAGGTAATAAATGTCTCCAAGCCTCAGTTTCTTTTTCTATAAAATGGAAATAATAATAGAACTGACTTCATGGGATTGTTGATGAGGATGAGACAGGACAATGCACGGCCCTTAGCACAGTACCTGACACACAGTAGGTGCTCAGTAAACAGTGGAAGGAATAAATGAATGCATGACTCCCACATTGGGCAGGGCACTGAATATGGTGATTAGAAGGTTGCACTGCCTGCTCCCACCCCTCCCCCTGCCCTCACAGTGGACAGGCCTTACCAGGGAAGGGAGACTAACAGGAAACTTTGCTGAAAGTTAGTATGTCTGCAGCAGTCCCGTGCTAACTGGAAGAGCTCGTGTTGGAGTAGGAACCAGGGGGCTTCAGCCGGGGAAGGGTTTGTGTCTGGCTGCACCACTCACGAACTGTGTGACCTTTGGCAGCTTTGTTAACCTACACCTCATTCTTCTCATCGAGAGACTGGGGGTAAAAACAGTCTCCACTTCAAAGGGTTGGAGTGAGGCATGAGGATGAACAAGATGTTGAAACTGTAAAGTACTGTGCACAGGGCATGTTGTCAGAACACAGTCAGTTCACGCCCCGTTTGAAATCCTGTTTGAGTAAAGTACACTCATGGGATTTCAAGAAAGGAGAGAAAACTGTGGTCTGGATTAGTCAGGGACTAATAATCGTTAATGTTTATTGAGTATTTTCTTTGTGCCAGGCACTCTTGTAAGCATTTTTACCACATCTCATGTTAACTCTCACAATAGGCCCGTGAAGTGGCTACTGTTACTTTCCCCGTTTTACAGGTGAGAAAACTGAGGCACAGTGATGCCTCAGGTCAGACAGACAATACTAATAAGGCTAGGATTTGAACCCACGCAGCCGGGCCTTCCAGGGAAGACTTCTGGAGGTCGAGATTAGCATATGAGTCAGGGCTGTCAGCCGCAGGCACAGACTCACTCACACCAAAGTCAGGAAAGACTCACATTACCCGAAGGTTCAGAGATGCCCTACCTCCAGGTACAGCTGGATCCAGGGGCCCAGACGGTGACTCAGTGTTCCATCCCTCTGTCTCCATCCCTTTGTGCTCAGCCAGCAGCTCCTGACTCACATCCTATTATCTTAGCATCTTTCCTTTGCACCAAAACATTCCTGGGAGGCCTCTGATTGGCCCTGCCTGAACACATGCTCACTCTGTGACTTGGGTGAGGGGTGGGGTCAGTGCAGACACCACAAGCCCCCACTGGAAAGGAGGGAAATGTAACTAGAAAGAATGAAACCAGCAAAGCCCACCACGAGAAAAGCAGTCTTCAGATAGAGGGGTAAAGAGGGACCTGGTCCAGAGATGGTCAGATATTTTTCAGCAATTCAAGTAGAGGACTTGAGATGGAGCAGGAGGGGTTCTTATGGTGGTAACATTAGGGTTGCTTTTGATGGAGAGAGGATTTGGGTCTGTGGGCAATTACGGTTTTGTTTCTGTAAGAGGATAATTCCACATGGGCCCTTGTGGAGGTGAGACCGTGGGGTGACACTCTAGTTGGCGCTGGTTGGAGCAGGCTTGGAGGTGAGACTTTGGGGTTATTCGTTCAGGGGGTGCTGATGGGGTTGGGGTTGGGGAGGAGGGTAGGAATGGTACTGGGGATGGTGTGGTGGCAGAGGTGGGCGTTGATACAGCCGGGACGGTCTGGAGGCTCCAGGAGATGGTTGAATTGTGGGTCTTGGGTCTGAGATGTGCTGATGAGTGAGCCGGGGCTGTGGTTAGGGATGTGGGCAGTGATGGCATGGGGTACAGTTTGGGAGGAATGTAGGGGAGGCACACCACGCTGTGCATGGGCTGGACTTGGTGGAAATGATGTATTGGGAGAATTAGCATTTCGTGAGGGGCGTGGTGGGGGTGAGGAGGGAGGTACCACTTTTATAGCTGGTGATGGATGGAACTCTGTGTGGGTGTGAAGAGATGATGATGGTTATTATGTGGAACGTGATGGTTTCATAGAGTTAGAGAGATGGAGGGACTTAGCTGCACTCTTACGGAGGAGGGTGGAGGGTGCAGCCAATGGTTGCAGCTGGGATGTAAGCCCTTATTCCCAGACCCATTCTCTCTTTTTAAAAATTATTTTTTGTTTTCTCACAGTAATGCATATGATTTAAGAAGTCAGATAGGACTAACGTCTCTTCACCAAATACAGTTGTTCCTTGCCTGTTCCCACCTTCTTCTTCTAGAGGAAACCACTTTTAGCTGTTCCTTCTAGTAACTTTATATCTCATGGATCTGAGTAATGTGCGTATTTTTGACTCTTCCACTGTAGACATTTTCCATTGATTTCCTATTTAGTAAATAAGGATTTAGCTCTCTCATATGGCCGACCATGGCTCTCTGCCCAGCCACCCTCCTAAGTCATTCTCCTGGTAGGCATACTATTAACAGTACCTTACCAGGGTTTTTGGAAAATGTTTTATGCATTTAGCAATATCTGCATATGTATGCATGTAGCAGGCAGGGTAATGGCCCCCCTAAGATGGCCATGTCCTAATCCCCTGTCCCTGTGAATGTGTCACCTTCTGTAGCAAGAGAGACCTTGCAGAGGTGATTAAGTTAAGGATCTTGAGATGGGGAGGGAGGTTTATCCTGCCTGAATCATCTGGGTGGGCTCTGTGTCATCACAGGGTCCTTAGAAGTCAGTGACAGAGGCAGGAGAGTCAGAGTAACGCAATGGGAGAAAGACTGGCAAAGGGAGAAAAACTGGCCGTTGTTGGCGTTGAGGATGGAGCGGGGCCAGGAGCCCAGGAATGTGAGCAGCCTCCCGAAGCTGAAAAGTCAAGGAAATGGATTCTCCCCAGGGCTTCCAGAAAAGAACACAGCCTGCCAACACCTTGATTTCAGCCCAGTGACGAGAACCATTTTGGACTTTTGACTTCCGGAACCGCAAGACACAAATCTGTGTTGCTTTAAGCCATTAATTTGTGGTAACTCGTAACGGCAGCAATAGGAAATTAATACAGTACATAATCTATACACATCCACACGCGTACGTGTGTGTGTGTGATATATACAGCGTTATTTTTTAAATCAACGAATGCAGCTATTCACAGCTGAATCTTACGTTGTCCTAGAAAAGTTTCCTTTTTCTCCCCCCTTGAAATGAACAATTACCTCGTTTCCTCCCCTGCCTTATTTTCTTTATACCTTTCGCTAATTCCTGCCACACCTTCTAATAGCTGTCTGTGTGGCTTTCCACAAGGGCAGTCACAGCAAGTGTTATGTTTCAGTTCCATTTTTTGAGTTCTCCACTCTCTTGCTCTCTGGGCGTGGGGCACGTTGTAGCTGCCGTTCTGGGATGTCTTACGTGGGCATCCTCAGCATTCCCTTCCCCTTCCTCCTGGTTGGAGTTCTTGTTTTCTGGAGCTCACGTTGTCTTCTTGCTTGGTTAACGCTCTTGTTTGGAGCCCACTGCCTGGGACAGATACCTATCTTTATTCAAATCCATTCAGTTCCTGAGTTCAGACAGCAGACTAAGAACAGCGAGTTGACACCAGTAGTTTTGTCAGGTTCAAAAGCCGGTTGGTGGCAGAGGACCTGGCTGTGACAGCACTCCACGTGCCTGAGTCCCAAGCCCTGTGGCCATACATCTGAACAGTGACCTTCTATGACTTCACCTGGACTCTGTGCACCTCATCCCAGAGCCTCCCTTCCCTTGTCTGCTGTGTCTTAAAGGACATCTTCCCCTGCTTCTTGAGAGAGGAATATCTGAAAATACCTTTATTCTCCTCTCACACTGAAACGATCATTAGGCTGGGTTAAGAGTTCTAACTGGAGAATTGTTTTAAGAATTGAAAGGGTATTGGTCCTCTGTCTTCAGGCTTTCAGTATGAACACTGAGCAGTCTGAAGCCATTCTGATTCCTGAAACTTTATACGTCATTTTTTTCTCCCTTTAGAAACTTGTAGGATCTTCTCTTTGTCCCAGTGTTCTGCAGTTTCACTGTGATGTGTCTCGTGCGGGTCTGTTTTCGTCTGTTTGGGGGCAGTCAGGGGGCCTTTTTGATTAGGTAGCTCATGTCTTCCAGTTCTGGAAAGTTCTCTTGAATTATTATTTCATTGGTAACTTTCTCCTCTCTCTCCCTCTTTTTTTCCTTTCTGTAACTCCTATTTTACTGATGTGGAAACGTATAGACCAACTCTCTCATTCTCTTTTCTTATTTTCTATTTTTTTTTGGATATACCCCCTCTGTTGACTTGTGTATTTCTACTAGCATGATTTTTATTTCTAGGAGTTGTTTTTTTGCTCTCTGCCTTTTTTTTTTTTTTTTTAATAGCATCGCATTCGTAGTATCCTTCTCTGTGTGTAAAGTTTGTTTCCCACAGTTGTGTTTGGTTTTTATTTTGGTTGATTTGTTCTGGTCTCTGTCTTCTAAGTTCAAGGCTTCCCTTGGATGTCTAGTGGTCCTTGGTTGTCCTTTCAGGATTAAGAACAGGGAGCTAAAAAGCTGATTGGAAGCTTTGAACACGAAGGTGGGGGCTGGCTGACTTGCAGATCCACCTTGGTTGACCATTTGGACATCATTTGGATTCTGGGGTCAATATCTGTATCCTTAGGACTTTCCTCTTGCACTAATTAGATTCTCCAGAGAAGATAAAGGTCTCTGAGCCCAGTGGGGAAGATCGCCAAGGGGGCTCAACATTAGCATTTGAAATAACCTTCATCTCTTTGGGTTTGGTTTATTACTCTTGCTCATAACTGTACTAGTTGACTCTCTATGCACAGACCCTCTGGTTTGCACTCTCCAGAGAGGAAACTTTCAGACTTCTGGGGGAGGTGGACCTAGGAACTTTACTTCTTTTCTTTAAGTCCTTTTTAATTTCACACGTGCATCCTCTTCACCCCTTGTCCCAGAGACACGTGGTGCTGTCATGCCAAGTGTCCTTAAAGGACTCTGTTAGAAATCACTTTGCATGTGCTGTCTGAAATTTGCCTGTCACCAGTCTGCTTCCCAGACCCCTAAATTTTGTTGCTGGTGTCTCTTCTCTGTTCAGCACAATCTTGTGACTTTATGTCTTCTTAAAAACAAACAAACAATTTTTTGCTAAATTGGATTTAGAATGTAGCCAAATTGGGTGTATATATTCAAATCCCAGTCCTTTTGCACAACAGTTTTGTAACTGAAGCAGTGATGATGGTGACCATGTCAGTTATAATACCAGGACATTTTCATGATAGGAGTCCTCAAAAAAATTTTTTAAGTTGTTTTAAACCTCATCCATGGCCACTGTGGACGTTAGAACTATAAAGGAGAAAACAAAAGCTAGTTAAAAGTATAGAGGAAAAACTAAAAGCTGCCTGTCAAGGTGGTAGGGTTCTTGGCAAGGGTGTTTATTTGGTGGTGGTTTTGTGGTGAAGCCCTTGGCGTGGGTGAGGACGATGCCTTGGTGCCAGGAGCAGCAGGGCTGTGCTTGGCGTAGGACCGCTATGGTAGACATATGCTGCTGTGTTGGGACTGTGGGCCCAGGAGCAGGTCTCTCCCCTTGGCATGGCTGCTTGGAAGAAGAAGGATGCTTCTAAGGGCAGGCGGGAAGCACTGTGTCCAGGCCTGGACCTTGGCCATGACAGTGGGCACTGGAGCTGTGCAGTGCATGGCCTGCCTGGATGGTGCTGGATGGTTTTAGATGACGCTGGGTGACTTTGAGGGACACTTACTGACAAGTCTGATTGATTGAGTCACATACACAATGGAACCTAGAGACTGACCTGGGTCAGCTGCATTTGTTGTGAGGACAGTGCATGCTGCTCGTATCAGGGGGTAAGTGGAGGGAGGGGAGGAGGAAAGAGCATTTCCTTTCCTCTCCTTTTCTTTCCGGGGCGTCTGCCCTCAGGGTCAACACCCTGTGACGTTCTGGTTTTCCCTCCTGTTTCCTTCCTCTTCTCACTAGCAACCAGAGGTTCTCTGAAAGTGTTTTTTCCTACAGAAGCCCCTGGATGTTTCTAGGCCTCAGGGCAGCATTGAGACAAGGATCCTTATCTGCCTCTGACTTTGTGCAGGGCTCTCCAGGGGCTCCTGAAGTCGGCCCAGCCTTGTCTGCTCCTGCCCTTTGCCCTTGGGGCCTCCAAAAGTGAAAAGCTTGGCTGGGCAGAACTAGAAGACATTCTTGAGCATCATCTAGTCCAACTCTCCCATTTTATGGTTGAGGAAGCTGAGGGCCAGAGATGCCAGAGTCAGGATGAGAACTCACATCTGCTGACTCCGGCTTCAGTGTTCTTCCCAACCAGGCTCTGCCTCTCTCAGCTTCTGCATCCTTTTGAAGGTTTTGATGTGGGGGTGACCGGGGAGGTCTGTGCTCACAAATGGGGAGGGGCTTTGAGGGGGAATCGCTGACCGAGGGTGGACAGAGGCCTCGTGGAGTTCTTGGGTGGGACTGGCTCTCTGGTGGGCTCTCGGGAGTTGTCTCTGTGGGGTGGTGTGAGGGTGTAAGTCGGGGATGCTGCTTCGTAGTGACCCCCTCAGAGCTTTAGAGTTGAGAGATCTGGATTCAGCCCTCTGCTTTGACCCTGGAACATGGACAAGTCCTAGACTTTTTGAGCCTTAGATTCAACAGTAGAGAGTAGGAATGCTAGTAGCTGCCCAGAGGAGGAAGGCCCACCACATGCTTCACACAGCGGCTGACCCAGGGGGCTGCTCTCAGTCTTGCTGTCTACTCACCTGTGTATTCGGGCAACAAATTAGAAACAGCTGTGCTGAGCTTAGACGCGTGCATTACACCTGCGATTTCTGTAGGGCTCACCTGTGGGGCAGGGAGCAGCATCAGCCTGTCCCGGGCTTTAACTGATGCCCACCCCACCCCCCACCCCCCGTGTCCTGTCCCCAAGGAGGCTCCTCCCAGCTCCAGCTCCCCATCCACACCTGCGGCAGAGCTGGGACTGGGGCCCCCGCCTCTGGGGCCCCTGGGGAGGGGCCGAGCCCGTGAGAGACCCGAGCCTGTGTCTTCTCCGGCTCCTGGTTTTCCAGGGAGCCCTGGCTGGAGGGGGATGGGAGAAGAAGTCCAGGAGGGAGGGGGAGCAGGGAAGCAGAACCGGGAACTGGAAGGGGAAGGGTGTGGGTGGGCCCAGATCCAGCCTGCCTCCCTCTTTCCTCCTCCTGCCAGTCCCCTCCCCGTTCTGGCTGGCGCACTGGAGGCGGGGGCTTGGCCTGGGCTTCTCCTAGGGGGTGGGGAGCAGGAGAACTCTGTGTCTCCGAGTGACGGGGGTTGAAGCCACAACACCCCCACCCCCAGCTGAGGCCTGCGGCATGGGCTTTGTTAGTTCACTGGCTTGCGGCCCATACCTGAAGCGGGGAGGCTGAAAAGCCCCTAAAATTCAGCCCTGTGTGTACGCAGGGCCCCCTCGAGCCCACCAGGTTCCCAGGGCAGATGGGGCTGGTTCATGGGGTTGCGGAGAGAGTGGCCTGGCATCCTCTCCCGGCCAGGGCGTCCCCTCAACAGCCCTGCAAACCTAGGCCTTCAGCCCGAGTTCAGCCGCAGCCCGAGTTCAGCCGCAGCCCGAGTTCAGCCTCAGCTTTCTCTGGGCCCAGACGCTGGTCCTAAAGTGAGGTGACATTCATTTCACTACATCCTGTGACTGCGGCTCACTTCCTCCACGTGGTGGGAGCGGTGTGGGGGTGGGGGGTGTGGGGAGGACAGATTAGAAGGAAAACGTAGCTGGGCTGGGGACCTCTGGGATTTCCCAGGGGGGTGGTTGGGGTGGGAGGGAGGGTGCGGGAAGCTTTCAAAGGAAAGAACAGACGTGAATGAAGAGAAGGGAGGAGGCGGGAGGCAGCTGGAGGTCCCAGAAGTGGCGCCCACTGTGCCACAGCAACGTGGAGGCTGAGGGAGGCAGGAGGCAGCCCTGAGGGAAGCCAGGCGGGACAGTGCACCCAGCTGGCCTCAGTTTCTCCACTCCCGGGGGTGCTGGGCTGCCCGTGAGCCTGGGAAAAGGAGTCAGGTCAGAGGAGCAGGCCTCACAGGCCAGTGTGGCCCTGGGGCTGAGGGCCTGGCCCCAGGAGGGATTGGGGGGTGCCAGGTGGAGCCTGGGTTGGGGTGCTCTGCCCTGCTGACCCCTCTTCTCTTCCCCCACAGGTGGAGCCATCGGAAGCCCAACCCCACAGGCAGCCTGAGGCCGAGTTTCACCAGTTTCACTCTGCACTCACCACACTGGGATCTATGTCTAAGTTTTAACTCCTGCTGACCAAGACCACGATAATTCCTCCCCCAAAGCCAAGCAGCCCCCCAGCCCCACACAGCCCCAGCCTGCCTCCCACCGCCCAGCTGCCCGCGATGCCCGCGATGCCAGCCAGCGGCCCCGGGGACACCAGCGGCTCCGCTCCGGAGCGGGAGGAGGACCGCAAGGTGAGCAGCCGGCTCTACTGGGGACCCTCCAGCCGAGCCTGGGAAGGGAGGGGAGGGCAGGGCCCATCCCCAAGAAACACAGCTCTGGGGAGCACTGGGGGCCGTTCAGTCTTCACACAGGGCTGTAGGGAGGATGGGCCTCCTTGTGTCAATGAGCAAACTGAGGCTTGGAGAGGTTATGTCCTGGTGGTCGGGCCCCAGGACGCAGGCTTTTAACCCTTGTAGTGCTTGAGCAGAGCTTCCAACCCCAAGTCTGTGCAGTTGTTAGGGGTTGGCCTGGCAGAGTCCCCAAAACTGTCTTCCTTTCTGCGTCAGCCTCTTATTACTTGTGTATCCTTAGGTGAGTCACCTTACCTGGTTTAGCTGCCTGTTTCCCCAGGGTGTTTGGTAGCTTCTGGGAGGCCAAAGACAAGTTTGGGGGCTCTTGATGTTAGGCCCCTTGAGGGCTCCCTCTGCCGTACAGACAGGCAGGCAGGCTCACTCAGTGCTCTGTGTGCTCAGGGCTCCCCCGTCACCATCACCGTCACCGTCACCGAGGAGACGGTGATTTCCCGCCCCCACCCCAGGCTCCAAGCAAGTGTCACTTCCTGGCCATGGAGCCAGTGATCTCCGGCCCTGTCAGGGATGACCTCTTCACACTTCTGCCGAACTCCAGTATGGGCCTAAATCAGCTCAAGGAGATCACAGCAGACATAGGAGTCCCTGCCGGGTCCCAACGGGTGGCCTTGGAACCTCAACAAACAGTGTCCATCTGTAGGCGAAGGCCCTCAAATCCCCAGCACTTGGACTCTGTTTCCCCTCTGTTAGTGGAATGATAAACCCCACCTGCTGATCCTGGTCTCCACAGTTCTGTCTGCCTGCTCCCCTTTCCCTGAGCAGGGGAGTGGGGTATGATGCTTGGTGGTATCTGGGAGTAGCTGGGCATGCTCATGGGTCACACTATGTCTCTTTGGAACCAGAGTGGACCCCTGGCACCAGGTGTGGGGCCTCTGAGCACTCAGAGGAGTGTCCGCTCTGCTGACCCACCATCAGGGCAGTTCCCAGATCTGCTCCCTGCTTACCCTCCCCCAATGCATGCTCCACTCCTTTTGGGCTTGCTCATTCATAGAGCCAGTTTCTGTTTTCTGGGAGGTTTCCATCTATTTGGTCCTTGAGGACAACCCTTGAAACAAGTGGGGCAAGGACAGATGGCCATGGTTCGCAGACAAGGAAGCTGAGCCTGGCTACTCAGCAGTGGGTCCAGATGAGAGCCTGGTCTCCTGCATCAGAGCCTTTCCACTGCTCCACTTGTGTGGGTCCTGGCTTGGACACACACATACACACAGGCAGGCATGAAGGCCAGACACCTGCCTTCTCAGCCCAGAATTCTGCAGAGTGCCACGGGATGGGGGCCACTGGGCAGGGCTCCTAGGAGTTACAGGTCAGTCCCCTTCTTTCTGATCCCACAGCCCTCTGGGCTACTCCCACCTAGGACTCAGGCAGCAGCAGACCCAGACCCTGCCGCCACAGAGTCGGGGCCACCTGCAGCCGCCTGTGCTCTTGAGTGGCAGCTGTGGCTATAGATAATGCCCTCCCCTTCTTGGGCCTGGCTTTGCTCCTTTGTTAGATTAGGTGACCCTGACCCCTCTCCCCCTGTCTGATGTCCTGACTGGTGCTGACACAGCTCCGTGTTCATGCACTTGCAGTTGGTGGTCAGCTTACCCGCCTCCCCCTGGTGGGGGCGGTGAAGACAGCTGGGTCACATTCCTCCTGTTACTGAGTAGGGCTTTCCTAGGCTACAGAGCCCCCAGCTCCTCCCCTGGGGAGCAGCAGACAGGCTCTCTATCACAGCAGTTCAGGACATAGAAAAAGCACTGGACGGAGAGTCACAAGTCCCGGGCCCAAGGCCTGAGTGTGTCACTTACTGGAGATGTGACTTCAGGCCCTCCAGGCTTGCGTTTGCTCAGCTGTAAAATGGGGATAGTAACTCTAGCCATGCCTGTTTTATGGGGTGGTTGTGGAAGTCAGATGAGGTCATGGGCATGGAGTGCCCTGCAAACAGCAAAGTCTGGTCCAATTATGAGGGATTACGATTGCTATTATTATCCACCCATAGTAACTGCTCTGGCTCGAGAGGCAGCACACGCACACCCAGGCCCTGAGCTGGGTGCTGATGGAGGGAGCTGATAGACAGGGGCGGGTGCCCCTCCCCGGCCTGCACGCTGGCTCACCTGGCACACCTCCCTGGCACCTCTGGGCTGGCTCCCGCAGCTCCAGGGAGCCGCCCTGGGAGGGCGGGCAGAGGCGCTGACAGCCACCCACTGCAGCCTGCGAAAGCCAGGCCTGGGGCAGGGGTGCTGCGTGGCTGCAGAGGGGAAGATGGGCTTGGGCTGCGGCCCAAGGAGCCTGGCGGAGTTTCCCAGGGCACCTGGCACAAAGGAACTGTTGGGTGAGCCAGAGGAAGGGGTGTGGCTGCCCAGTGGCCCCTTCACCACCGGCCCCACGTGCCCTTCCCGCCGCCCTCCCGGCCACGCCTCGTGTACCTTTCACTCCAGGGCTTCCTGGAGCTGCCAGGCCTTTGTTTATGCTGCGTCCTCTGCCTGGTATGCCCTTTCCCTGATTTTCTTTCCTCCTGTCTGATCAAAGGCCTGGCTTCAGTCTGCCTTGAATCACAGAGAGAACCAGCGGTTCTCCAAATGTGATCCCTAGACCAGCAGTACCAGTGGTACCTGGAAGGGCTAGACATGCCACAGCCCGGGCCCCACCCCGGCCTGCTGAGTCAGGAACCTGGGGACAAGACCCAGCAGTCCTTGTTCTCACCGGCCCTCACAGAGACTTGAGAAGTACAGTGTGGCTAACATCCAGCCCCGTGCTGCCCCTGGAGGGCAGGGCCCCAGCCACTGCCGTCTGACTCCTCAGGCCTGACTAGCACAGAGTAGGTGCTCAGGATGTGTTTTGTGGCTTGGATAGAAAGGAAGTTGAGAGTGATAAGACCTCTCCACAGGAGGACAATCCCAGAACCCGGATCAAGCCGGCAGGGGGAGGCGGCCATGCTTGTAGCCGGGACTGTAGACGTCTGGGTATGACGTCCTCTGGTGTCGGGCCAGCATCCCTTCTCCCTGCAGCCTCCCCCACCCTACCATGCATACGTTGGGCAGGGAGGGCTGAGCTCTGGGGCTCTGGCTGGGGAGGGTCAGCTGGGTAAATGTGGCCACAGAAAAGGGAGGGGGAGCCGGGCAGGGAGGTGAGCAGCAGGGAGGCCAGGAGCCTTGGTCCTGACTCAGAGGGGATCATGGAGCTAGGGTGCCAGGCCTCGTGCGGAGGAGGGAGAGGGGAGAGGGAGCAGGAAAAGGGACCAGGAGCACTCGAAGCCTTGGGGCTGGTAGGGCGTCCTCAGATGCCCAAATGTGAATCAGTGCCTGGCCATGAGGGCAGGCCCCGGGCTGGGCCCCTGATCTTAAACTCCCCCTTCCCTCTGGCCTCAGAAACAACAGATGCAGTGAGTGCTGACTATCTGCCAGGTGCTCTTCTAAGCTCTGTATTTGCATCATCTTATTTCATCCTTACAATTTCTCCATAAGGTAGGCTCTATTATTTTTATCACTCTATCCTATCAAAGACTAAACTGATGCTCAGAGAGGTTGGGTCATTTGTCTAAGGCCACACAGCTAGCAAGTGGTGATGGTCCTGGAATTGAAACCCAGGCTTCTGTGCCTTTCAGGCTGCCTACTGTGTGGAGGGGGATAGAGTGGACGGTGCCTCCCAGCTGTGAGGTTCCATAGTCCAATCCACGTTCTTCTGCTGAAGGTTCAAGAAAGTGTATGTAAACAAAAAGTCAGGATGGTTGGAGAAAGCTTTTCTCTGCGTAGCTGTGCTCTTACATGAGGTGGAGGTTGGGAGCACTTCATCTCCAGCAGGGGTTCACGTACACCGGCTTACATGCGTGACCGTGGGTGCATGTGCACACTTGCATGCACACACACACAAGATACACACTTTTCCCTGAAGACACAGCTGGGACACATTGCTTCTTTCTCTTTCTCCTTTCCTCTCTGTACACATAGCTTCTCTTTCCTCCTCTTCAGACTTAGGTACCTTTCCAGGTACCTGGTACACAGTAGGGCTCCACAAATCTGTTGGATGAACAGAATAAACATTGCTGGAGGACCTAGTAAAGGGAAGGGGATAGGAAGATACAAGGATGAGTAAGCCATGCCTGGAGGAGGGAGGTCCTCCTTTGTGCAGGGGGAGCACAGCAAGTGTGCCCATGTGCGTGTGTGTGTGTGTGTGTACATGTGTGTATGCACCCATGTACAGCCAGCGCTGTGGCTGGGGCTCTTCCCTCTTCACCTAAGTCCAACCCAGAGGCTTGGCGTGTACTGATTTCCCTTGGGTGCCGACCACTTCCTGTGCTCTGGTTCTCAAGCTCAAGGGCATCCTTGGGTGGGTTCCCCCTGGCTCCACTCTCAGCTGTTCCTCCTGGCCCACAGATCCGGTGCCCGCCCCTGGGCATGCTCTGCCTTTAGTGCACTCAGATGCCCACACTTGGCCACTCAGGGCCTGCTCTTTGCTTTATAATCATCACTATGGGGGTCATTGAAATAGCATCCCTCTGATGCACTTAAACAGTTCCAGAAAAGGTAGTTCTGCCCTCACCTCTTCAGGAACACAGCTGGTAATAACGGCGCATCCATTTTCAGCTCAGTGGAGTCGATCACATGCTCCAGTGTGGAGAGCAGACAGTGATGTAAGTAGTGCCCACTCCCAAGCTGACCAGGACCTGTATTTTAAGCTTCAGTTTCTCTAACCTTCTCTAAGTTAGATGCTCTTACATGTCAAGTTTTACTTTGCAGTCAGTGCAGCCTTGAGTGGGGGTCACTTGGACTCTGGAGACAGACCTGTGTTTGAATATGGACTCAGCTGCATGACTGCTGAGCAGGGAAATGAGAGGTTTACCCGAGACAGCATGTGAGAGTGGTTAACACAGGGACCTGGCACAGCTGAAGTTAGTCTTAGAATTTATTTTGGACAATTAACTAGTTGTCTATCTACCAACCTATCAACACACTTGCGGTGAAGATGCACTGTGGCCCCAGAGACTGCAGGGCGTGGAGAAGAGTGGGGAAAATGCAGGTGAGAGTGCGAATGGTGTGGGTTTCAAGTCCCCTGAGAAGCTGGCATGTGGAAGAAGGTTACTCGTCCCAGTGTTTGCAGGCACAGCAGGCCTGTGGGCCCCTCTTCCCTTTACCCTCGAACAGGAGCGAAACTGAGGCCAGTTGCAAGATGACCTCACTCCTGATGGCAGGGGCTGTGGCCACCTTCAGAGGCCTGTGTGAGGGGCCACAGCTGGGCTCCAGGTCCCTCAGGTCCCTCATCCCCGACCAGGCTGGGGATGGGGCCCATCCTGGCCAGGAAGCTGGTGCCCCAGGGCCTAGGTGGGGAAGCTGAGCTCAGCTCTGCAGAGGGAACTGGGCTGGAGTGGGTGTCCCAGGACAACTGAGAAATGGGGGGATGCCCTTCCTTTCTGGCACCTGGGTTGAGCACTGGGCCAGGTCTTGCCCTGCAGCTGCCTCTGTGCGAAGCCACAGGGCAATTAGGGCTATTACTTATAATCACCCCACTTAACATCTAAGGGAGTTTCCTTTGTCCGACAGTTACCTCACGTAATCTTCACAATAACTCGAGGCACCCACTGTCATTATCCCCATTTCACAGATGAGGAGTTGAGGCTTCGAAAGGTTGAGAAACTTGGCAAAGGTCACATGGCTATGAAGTAGTTTAGTCTGGATTCTTTCCCTCTAGGTTGCCTAGTGAGGTGGGGATGAGACGTGGGGCTGCACAGAGCCTGATGGGCTGCTGAAGAAGCGAATGAGGGTGGGTTTGGGGGCCACGGAGGCGGCTGCAAGCAGAGTGGGTGTACTCTATCCCGACCCTCAGCACAGCGTCAGGCACTTGTGTGTCTCTGTGGTGTCTCTCCTTCTGAATGAAGTTCTCTATTTGCTTGTCTTTATATCCAGTACACAGTAGGTGTTCAGTAAATATTTTGGGGCATACCCGCGGGCCTGGCCTCATGGTGGACCTAGGGCCACAAAGGTGGGCACAGCTGGGCTGTGCTGGCCTGGCTGCATGCTTGGGGAACTCTGGAAGGCAGTAGGGCCCCTGCATGGTGCACAGGGCCTGGGAAAACCTACATGTGCAGGTACCTGGGAGCTGGGGGGGCCTTGGAGAGGCCGCTGCTCTTCAGGAGAGTGACCTTTTGGAAGGGATGGGAGACCTTCATCAATAATTATAATACAAAACTCACCAAGCAGTCAGTGAATACTTGTTGAATAATGTTGATTTGTTGAAACAAAGTCCTGGTGAGCTTTGGGAGGTGACGGAGAGCACAAAAGGCAGGGGCTTTGGGGGGCTGTGTGGAAGCCCCTGCATCCCCAGCGGCTCCTGGTGCCCCTGCCCCGCCCGCCTGTCTTCCTGCAGCAAGCCCTGGGGTGCAGCCCTCTGAGAGCCTGGCCTGGGTGCACCGGTCTGTGCGTGTGTGAGCGCGGTGTGGTCTGCAGGTCCTGTGTGCCCGTGCCCCTGTGTGCCTGGTGCTCAGGCGGCCCAGAGGGGGCCTCCGCCTACCAGAGAAGCCAGTTTGTTTTCACTGAATTCCACGACCACAGACAGGCCCTGGGAGGCCGGCCAGCCAGCTGGCAAAGGCTGTACGTGCTTCTTGTCCCAGGGGGCCCGGGCAAGTGGCTGACTAGATCCGGCAAGTTCATCCCCTCGACTCACACACCAACTTGAGACATCTGCTCAACGGATGCTGGGTCCGGAGCATCCGGTGTATGTTCTGAAGGGAGCACGTACGTCTAGCTGTCTGTCTCTGGGTGAGGGCCTTGGGGGACGTGTCTCTCTTAGGGGGTGGGTCCCTGTCTAGGCATGAGGCCCCTGAGACACTCTGTGTGGATGTGTGCATGTGAATGCCAGTGTAACCTTTACCGTCGCTTGCCTGCCTGCTCATGGTCTCTGTGTGTGTGTGTGTGTCTATGTCTGTGTCTACGCGTGCACACACCTATGTCAGTAGCATACGGTGTAGTGGCATGTTGCTGTGGAAAGACCCCTGGGCTAGGAATCGAAGGACTTAAAATTGGGTTCTAAAGGCCTCCCTTCCTGGCTCTCTGATCTCTGAAAGTTAGATAATCACTCTGAGTTTCAGATTTCCCGCCTGGGTAATGGGAAAAAATAATGCCAGCTCTGCTTTCTGTAAAGTGTTAAGAATGAAATGAAATAACGTATGTGAAAATGCTTTGTTAATTACCACATACTGTACAAATGAGAGATTATTATCGTCATGGCCCAGCTCATCAGAATGAGAAGTTGTATGTGGCTTAAAATAATCCATCCAGTGAGCTGTGTTAAAATGTAGGTCAAATCATAGCCTCAGAAGTTGAGAGAGGCTGATGGTAACTACCTAATCTAACAGGCCACCAAATGTGAAGGGGCTTTGAAAGCTGTAAAAAGTTACATAAATGTAAAGTGACATGATTATGTTTAAGCCTAGAAGATACATTTTAGTCATCCTGTTTCCTGATTTGGAGTTTTAAAGATCTGAGCAGCACTGGAGTCTCCTACCTGGTTGTACTGGTGCAGGTTTGTTGATTTTTACAGGTTGCCTCTCTCTGTGTGTATGGACACGTTTACTGAGCACCTACTATGTGACAGTCACTCATCAAGTATTTTGAGTGCCTGCCCTGTGCCAGAGCCTCCCTCTAGGCACTAGGGATGAATGCCAAAGTGAATAAGACATAGTCTCTTCCCTCGAGGGGCTTGTAGCCTGGCTAGAATGATCGCTGGCGGTTTCAGCACTGGATTGTGGGCACTTGGATTGTGGGCGCTACAGGAGAGGGAGGACACATGGACTCCGTCTAGGTAGGATATGGGAGGAGGGACCCAGGGGAAGGGAAGTGAGGTTGGAAAAGTCAGGGCTTGCTGGCCAACCTGAGGAGATGGTAGTCAGGGCAGAAGGAAGGGTCTATGCCAAGGTCCCAGGGAGGGAAGCAGCCTGCTTTTGCACCTGGCATGGTCAGTTTGCGATGGGTTGCAGGGCAGCCGGCCAGATCTTAGGGGCTTCCTTCACCGGGGCTAAGGAGCTTGGCTTGATCCTGCAGGGCCCTGGGAGCCCCCTCAGCAAGGGCTTAAGCTCTGCAGAGTGACATAATCAGCTTTGCATTTTGGAAAGACCATGGAGCCCCAGTGTTCCCGAGTATCTCACTGCAGCGGGACCAGCCAGATGTTGGGGTTTGTCTGTAGCCGTGAGTGATGGCTGCACATGCGGGGCGGTGAGCTGGGATCTGCCTAGGGACAGGGAGGGAGGCTGGGGAGGGAGGGAGCAGAGGAAGTTAACAATTCTTGAGTGACTCTCACGTGTCAGCTTTCCACATATTACTTCATTTAATTGTTATAGCATTACTGTGAAGTAGATATTACCCTCCCCGTTTTATAGGTGAGGAAAGCGAGACTCAGAGAGGTTCAGTAGCTGGAAGGGACTAGTGAGTAAAGAGCAGAGTGAAAGCTCAGCCTGCCCCCACCCTCTCCAAAGCCCATCTCACTAGACTTTCTGCCCCATGCCTGCCGCCACCCACTGGAAGGACTGACTAATTCAGTCCCCTCACTTGACAGATTAGGAAACCAACCTGGTCTCAAATCTGTTCCTGCTAAATTTGTTACTGTTTTCCAGCTGCTCCAAGTCACTGTGGATCAGATTCTTCCCTTTCAGAGTATTAGTGACGCCTCCTAGCTCAGTGCTACTTGCAGATTTGATAAGCATATTTTACATTCCTTTGCTCAACCCATCAGCAAAGATATTGAATGAAATAGGCCCCGTGACAGATGCGAGAATGAACCCCTCGATACGCCTCCTTGAGGGGCACGGCCCTGAGCCATCTGCTCACCCTGCTCAGTGTATCATCCCTCTCACTCATGGGTGTGAACGTAGGCAGGCCCAGAGCAGAAGGTATTGCCGCCTTCCTTCGCCCTGCATGGCACTACACCTTGGAAGAATGACATGTTGGCAAAAAAGAACGTGCATTTCACAAAGTTGTGCTTTAGGACTGGATGGAAAGTGTTGGCTGGAGTCGCTCAGACTTGGGTGCGTGTCCTGACCTGAGCTCTCATGGAGAGTTGGTTTCCTAAGCACACCCCAGGGTACCTGAGACCCGGGTGCTGAACTGGGCATTGAGTGCTGTGCCCCACACACACCCCCCAACCCCCTGGCCTGAGGAACAGGCTAAGTGTGCGGCCCTGGGGGCTCCCTGTTCTCAACTTGCCAGGACCTGGATAGGTGGTGTGGTGTCAGGGCCCTCCACCCCTTCCTCCTGAGAGTGCCGCACTGAATTAAGTTCAACAGGGAAGATGTGCTGAGCATCTCCTGTGCAGAATACATGTGTGGCTTAAGGTGAGGAATGACAGCGAGTCTCCAGATGGCACAGGGGTGGCCTATCAGGGCCCTCAAAGACTTTCTCCATATGCCAGTGGAAGATGGGGCTTGCTGGGCAGGTATCTTGGTTTTAGTGTGGCCTAATAACCATGCTTCCTTAGTGCTGATCTGTGGCTTTGATTGGCTTTCATGTCTCTGATTAGTTCAGAGTAAAAGTTAGAAAAGCAAGTGGATCTCTCTGTAAGAAATGCAGTTCATTAAAGAAATAGTTCATAGCCCAGAATTTCTGGGTGGTAGGAATCTTTCCAGACTCCATGGCTGCCCCAACTGGTCCTGACCCACCTCAGCACCCCTCTGGGCTGCAGCCCCGTGCATTATGGTCCCATGGGCCCAACCACCAGGAACAGTCAGAGGCTCAGCCAGGTCTGGCCTAGTGCTCTCTGGGCAAGCATAGGTAGGAGGTGAGCCTCCTGCCCCTGGGGAATATGTAAGTCCTCTCATCTGGGGACATGTGGAAAACCCTCTAAGTGCTGGGCCTGCTCTTGGCTCTGGGAATTCAGCAGTGAACAAAACAGACAAAGGGATAAACCATTTGTTCATCTGTCTTCTTAAAAACCTGAGAAGCAGGCAGAAAAAAAAAAAAAAATCACCTTCATACCCCCATTTTACAGATGAGGAAATTGAGGCTCCGAGAGAACAGTCCTGGATCTAGCACATGGACAAGCCAGTCTCATACCTATTTCAGTTTGCTCTAAGCCCTGTGCCTTTCCACAACTTCCCATGGCCTCCAACTGTCTTATAAATGCTGAGTTACCTGGTCAGCATGATTAAGGTGGCGTCCTTTTAGCCACGGTAGAATCAGACCAAAAGCACCATCTCAGCCTGAAATTCACCTGCACTTGTGTAGATACAGTCAGGACCTTCACAGATATTAAGCTGCATTAATTATCAGAGAAATGCAAATCAAAACTACAATGAGGTAGCCCCTAACACCAGTTAGAATGACCATCATTAAAACTTCCACAAATGACAGGACATTTTTCACAGAACTAGAACAAATAATCCTAAACTTTATATGGAATCACAAAAGATCCAGAATTGCCAAACCAATACTGAAGGAAAAAAATGAAGCTGGAGGAATGACCTTCTCAGACTTCAGACAATATTACAGAGCTACAGTAGTCAAAACAGTGTGGTATTGGCAGAATAACAGACATATTGATCAATGGAACAGAATAGGGAGCGCAGAAATAAACCCACAGACCTACAGTCAATTAATCTTCGACAAAGGAGGCAAGGATATACAATGGAGAAAAGAAAGTGTCGTTAGTAAGTGATGTTGGGAAAACTGGACAGCTGCATGTAAATTAAGTTAGAACACTCCCTCACACCATACATAAAAATAAACTCAAAATGGCTTAAAGACAAATATAAGACAAGACACTATAACCTCCTAGAAGAAAACATTGGCAAAGCATTTTCTGACAGAAATCTTAGCAGTGTTCTAGGGCAGTCTACCAAGGCAATGGAAATAAAAGTAAAAATAAACAAATGGGACCTAATCAAATTTATAAGTTTTTGTTCAGGAAAATCATAAGCAAAATGACAATTTGTGGGGAGGGTATAGCTCAGTGGTAGTGCATGCGTAGCATGCATGAGGCCCTGGGTTCAATCTCCAGGACCACCATTAAAATCAACAAACAAACAAGCAAACAAACAAACAAACCCAATCCCCCTAAAAAAAAACAATAAAATATTTTAATTAAAAAAAATGAAAACCTACGGAATGGGAGAAAATCTTTGCAAATGATCAACTGACAAATATTTAACTTCCAGAATATATAAACAGCTCATATAACTCAATAGTGAAAAAACAAACAACCCAATCCAAAAATGGGCAGAAGACCTAAACAAGCAGTTCTTCAATGAAGACACACAGATGGCCAATAGGCACATGGAAAAATGCTCAGTACTGCTAATTATCAGAGAAATGCAAATCAGAACTACAATCAATGAGGTATCACCTCACACCAGTCAGAATGGCCATCATTAAAAAGTCCATAAATAATAAATGCTGGAGAGGGTGTGGAGAAAAGGGAACCCTCCTACACTGTTGGTGGGAATGTAGTTTGGTACAGCTGTTATGGAAAACAGTACGAAGAGTCCTCAAAAAAGTAAAAATAGACTTACCATATGATCCAGCAATCCCATTCCTGGACATATACTCAGAGGGAACTCAAATTTGAAAAGATACATGCACCCCAATATTCACAGTAGCACTACTTAACAATAGCCAAGACATGGAAACAACCTAAATGACCATTGACAGAGGATTGGATAAAGAAGCTTTGGTATATATATACAATGGAATACTACTTGGCCATAAAGACAATATAATAATGCCATTTGCAGCAACACTGATGGATCTGGAGATTGTTATTCTACGTGAAGTAAGCCAGAAAGAGAAAGAAAAATACCATATGATATCACTTATATCTGGAATCTAAAAAAAAAAGAAGATACTAATGAGCTCAACTACAAAACAGAAACGGACTCACAGACAGTAAACAAACTTATTGTTACTGAGGGGAAAGGGGGTGGGAAGGGATAAATTGGGAGTTCAAGATGTGCAGATACTAACTACTATGTATAAAACAGATTAAAGACAAATTTCTTCTGTATAGCACAGGGAATTATATTCAATATCTTGTAGTAACCTATAATGAAAAATATGAAAATGAATATATGTATGTATATGTGTGACTGAAACAATTGACACGTTGTAACTGACTATACTTCAATTAAAACAAAAAAATCCACAAAGGATAAATGCTGAAGTGGGTGTGGAGTAAAGGGAACTTTCCTACACTGTTCCTGGGAACGTAATTTGGTGCAGCCACTATGGAAAACAGGATGGAGAATCCTTAAAAAACTAAAAATAGAGTTACCATATGATCTAGCAATCCCATTCCTGGGCATTTATCTGAAGAAAATTCTAATTCGAAAAGATACATGCTTCCCAATGTTCATAGCAGCACTATTTACAATAGCCAAGATATGGAAACAGCCTAAATGTCCATCAACAGATGAACAGATAAAGAAGATGTGGTATAAATATACAATGGAATATTACTCAGTGATAAAAAGAATGAAATAATGCCATTGTAGCACCATGGATGGACCTAGAAATTATCACACTAAGTGAAGTAAGTCAGAGAAAGACAAATATCATATCTTATCACTTTTATGTGGAATCTAAAAAAGTGTCACAAATATAGTTATATATGAAATAAAAACGGACTCACAGACATAGAAAACAAACCTACGGTTACCAAAGGGGAAAGGGGAGGGGAGGGTAAATTAGGAATTGGGTATTAGCAGATACAAACTACTGTATATAAAATAGATCAACAACAAGGTCCTGCTGTATAGCACAGGGAACTATATTCAATAGCTTGTAATAACCTATAATGAAAAAGAATCTATCTATATCTATAACTGAATCGCTATGCTGTACACCATAAACTAAGACAATGTTGTAAATCAACTATACTTGAATTTTAAAAAATTAAGCTGTCTTGGTAGTATTTCCTCTCTGTATGATCCCAGTGATTGTTTCTTAAATGGGGGTTATCTGTGGGGTCTCAGAAGGCAGCTCGGCACCAGCAAGCCTGGCCTTACATGGGGCGTATGGCCCTGGGCTCCCCAGGTCTCTCATGGAGGCCTCCCCACCCTTGGCTGTCCCCCACCTCAGCCTTTCTGCCCTCACAGCTTCTCTGCCGTGTCTTCCTGAAAAGAGTTTCTCAAGGGTCTCTGGTCACAGGGCAGCCTTTCTCTCTCCACCCAGGACCCTGCTCTCTTGTCCACATCCGGCTCTGGGCTCCCTGTCCTTGGCTTTTCCTTCAGACTTTTCTCAGCTGGGCTCCTTAAGTGGTCTTTTTAGCCCCTCCCCAGCCATTCGGTCCTCACTGCCATGCCATTCTGCACAGCTTATCTCTAAGGCAGACCATTTCCATCCCTAACCAAATCACTTTGTTTTCAACAACTTTGCCTCTGGGGTTGGCAGCTCCCTTTATTTCTTGCACACACAATACACTGGTGTCCTCTTCCTGCTCCTCTGAACACGCTCTCCAACTCCAACTTGACTGTAGCTTCCCCTCGGTGCTAAGGCCTTGTGCCTCTGTCTTACATGTCTTTGGAGGACTGGGAACCGCAGCTAAACCCTGAGTCTCCCTTCTGGGTGGGTGTGTCCCAGACATGCCTTGAGTGGATGGATGGACAGAGGGGGCCAGTGTTTCTCTTGCCATTGGTCTAACGTCTACAATTGGTGACAGTAGGTTTCCATCTGCGTGTCCCACCATCACTTGAAAATTAATGTGGCAAACCACAAGCTATTTTGAAATCACAAAAAATGAAAGTCGAGTGGGACTTTGAGGGCCATCGTGATTAAATCCCCTGGGAATCTGTGCACCTTCCCTGCTTTTCCATGGCACCAGCACGGCTCTGGGCTGGCCTCTCCGCAGGAGGACATGAAGCCATCTGTGGCGCCTGGCATCATGCAGGGCATGACTATGGGTCCTCTACTGGGTCAGGGTCTTTTTCTCTCTCCTTCCCCAACACGCTTTTTGCTCGTGATTAGTCATGCTGGAGCCCGCTGAGTCAGAAGCGACTTGTGGGTGGTTTGTGGCCAGGCTGGAGCAGTGAGGCACGAGGACTTTCTAGGTTTATGTGTCTGCCCCATGAGACAAGCACAGCAGAGCCCGTCCCTGGCAGGTGCCAGGTGAAATGTGGTGACAAAACCAAACTTCTGGTCCAGAATTCAATGAAGGAGGGGCATCAAGATGAACCAAGATGTGATGGTCCCTGAGATGCTCCTGTGGGGTGACAGGAACATGCAGTGTCAGCACCACATGGCAAGTGCCTCCGGGCAGATCTACATACAGCGGCTCTAACGCCCTCCAGGTCCGTGACAGGCTTCCTTCCAAGGGCTGCATGTACTTCCAACATACACCGCTAAATTTCGTATTTCCCTTCATGTGATTTTCTTTTCAATAAAAGCAATTCATTCAGTATATAATTAATTTCATTTTTGTACTTGTGTAAGTTTTTTTGTATAAATAAACTTATATTCAGAGACAAATTCTTTGTCGGAGCATGTGTTATGATTCTGTGGTTCAGAAAATGTGTCCACCAGGAGGGAGAGCTGTGTGTCCTGCTGGGGCGGGGTCGGCCCTGAAGTTCCCCGAGGCTAGACTTAAATGCGGCCCTCAGGGCGGCTCAGTTCCTCACCAGGCAGGAAGCGAGGTGGGGGGAAAACCATCCCTGCCAGGGACACCTGCGTGGCACAGCCCTGGAAGTGCGGCTGCCCCAGGGGTGGGATGGTGGGCAGGGCTCTGGGGTCCAGCCCTGGCTTCACAGGCTGTGTCTGTGCCCACAGGAGGGAGAGGAGCAGGAGGAGGCTCGTGGCAAGGAGGAGCGGCAGGAGCCCAGCACGACTGCACGGAAGGTGGGGCGGCCTGGGAGGAAGCGCAAGCACCCCCCGGTGAGTGGTGGTGTCCCCGCAGCACGCATGCGCACGCGCGTGCTCTTAAATGCCAGTGATGTGTGTCCTGCAGGGACCTGGGGACGCTAAGACCAGGTGATGTGGTGCGCCCTTCTAGCTGCAGAGCCCAGTTTATTCCCCATTCTCTAGATCCCACAAGCACCCCCACAACTTTCTATTTTCTGTATTGAACTGGAGGCCCTTAGAGGCTAGGGGTCTTGTGCTGTGGGTCTTGTGGGACTTGAACCAGACCCCTGACTCCCGGCTTCTTTCTGGAAGGGCAGCAGGAGGGCAGGACGTTTCTCCCTCGCTTGCCTGCAGGGGCTCCTCCCTCCGCAACCAGACACCCACTCTCTCTGCCCTACCTGAGAGCTTGGGGAAGGGAACTGAGAGGTCTGGGAGTCTGATCAAAGTGAACAGGCAAGAGATGCAGGCTGATGAGACCCTTTCTAAGAGAGGAGGAGGTCTGGGCGCTGTTTAGATCTAGTAGAAGTGTAGGCCCCAGGGCTGGCCCACGAGCCCCAGGCTTCTGGGGACCATTGTCTCTGAACCTGGGGAATGGGGCTCTGGGGTTGCCCACGACGGAGAGTACTCCAGAGGGCAAGGCCTGTGGGCTGTAGAAGCCTGCAGCCTTATGTCTTAAACTCAGAGGCAGAACAATAATTTGCCGGCACCAGAGACAGCTGGTCCCTTTCTTTTAAACCCTTCCAGCTGTGAATGGGAAACTTGGAGCAAGAAGGTAAGGACAAGCCAGGAGCCCTTCAAGGAAATGTTCTCAGTAAGGCAGGATTTTCTCCCTTGGGGCAGAGAGTCCAGGTGAACAGTGGCCACAGTGAAAGAGGACAGCGGAGGGCGGGAGGGAGGGCTGCACCAGCTGAAGGAGACGGGGTGGTTCTTAGAGCCAAGAGGTTTGGGAATCTGGAGGGTACTAAAGTGCACTGCTGCCAATTCTGCTTGGAGATTTGGAGGGGAAGGGGGGCAGAAGTTAAGTCATTTAACTGGTAAGTAATTTTAAGCATTTTAATATGAAAGCAAACACGGATATTTCATGGCCCGGAATGAAAAATTCACATGCAGTTGAAAGATAAAATGGGAGACTTCAAAGGAATTTCAAGCTTGCAGCAGACTCCAGGCTGCACTCCCAGATTGCCAGGGCATCCCTCCACTCTCCTCCCTGCATTGGGCAGCTTGTGGGAGAAAGTGGAGGGGCGCAGTGCAGGCTGGAGTGGGAGGGGGAGCCAGGCTGAGTCAGAGCCCACTGGTAATTCCATATCTGATCTGCATGTGTGTCCATGATCTGCAGGGCAAACTCCGCCTTCCCTGGTTTAGGTGCTAGGGACGGGAGCCACTACCTGTAGCCAGTGAGCCCTGGCAACCCTCTGACCCATCTTTTTGAGTCCCTGGAACCAGAGGGAGGGCACATCACTGAGAGGTGGTGTGAGGCCCCAGGGACAGAGGGTTCAAGGAAATTAGAGGCAGGTATGTGGAAGTGTGTCCAGAGACAGACAGATGAGAAGGAAGAGGGGCATGGCCCAGTGGGCGAAGGGTCAGTGCGTCATACACCCCTGGCCTGAAGCAGGGCCCAGCTGGAAGGAAAAGCACAGTCTTTAGAATCCAACAGAACTGGGTTTAAATCCCACCTCCAACACTGACCACCTGTGTGGCTTGAAAAAGTCATTGCCTGAACCTCGGGTTCCTCTTCTGAAAAAGAGAGATAATAAAGGAGCATTCCTCCTAGACCCCTGTGAAAATTGAATGGATGAAAACACCAAAGAGCCGGTGGTCAGCAATGACTGGCCCTGCCCTTACCCGAAACAGAAGCAGCAGCACTGGATTTACTGCTTCCCAGCTGTGTGACCTTAGCAAGTTACTGAACCTCTCTGAACTTTTGCTTCCTCATTGGTAAAATATAGCTGCCAATAATACCTGCCCTGTCCACCTCCAGGGGTGCTTTGCAAACAGCAAAGAGGAGTCTAAATGCACAGGGCTGGCAGTGTCATAAACCTGCCCCCCTATAGGGGCCAGTGGACCAGGGTCTATAAGGCCTTTCAATGAGAGTTTGGCATCAGCCTCTCATCAGCTCCAGTGGGAGTGCACATCCCATGCAGGTCAGTCTGGATGTGGTCCAGCCCATGTCCTAAGTGACACCTGAAGCCACCTGGACTTTTGAGAGAGGTCCTGGGTTGGGAGAGAGAGCATGGGGAAGGCAGTGCTGACTGGGGAGGCAGGGGGCCGAGACAACTGTTGTGAAAGGAACCCCTTGCACACTGAGGGGAACAGAGAAAACAGCCTGCAGGTCTTCTCTGG
The DNA here is from genome assembly GCF_036321535.1 of Camelus dromedarius. NCBI lineage: Eukaryota > Metazoa > Chordata > Mammalia > Artiodactyla > Camelidae > Camelus > Camelus dromedarius. Next base: position 46,766,338 of record NC_087450.1, read on the forward strand.
CAGCAGGCTCCCAGGCCCCTAAGGGAGCCCATGGGGGAGGGAGGGTGGGACGTCGTGCTGCAGCTCAGGGCCAGCCCACAGTCCCCCGGGCCTCAGGCCACCTGGTTTACTCGTGGAACAGGTGCTTGCCCAGGCCTCCTCCCTTCCCCAGCAGAGGAGAACAGCAGGGAGGGCTTCTGGGGACTTGGTCCAGCTGTGGCCCTGGGAACAGATTGACCAGGGAGCTTTAAAGCAGCTGAGTGTGTGTCATCGAGCTAAGCCTGGAAAGGCGAGGAGCTTGGCTCAGATCCTGGCAGGTGGAACAGAGGGGGCAGCCCTGGGAAGCAAGAGAGGAAAACCTGGCTGCAGTCCGGGCTCTTGATTTGTGCAAACGTTGCACATCTCATGCTGGACGAGGAGGGACAAGGTACATCCAGTGGTGTCCTCACCACCCCCTGGCCCAAGGCTATGAAATCGTCTCTCTGCAACTTTTGCTTCCAAGGCCTGTCTGTCCCTGGGTACCTTTCACTTGCTCCTGCATCAGCCTCCTGGCTGCACCCTCACCCAGACCAGATCCCACCTGCCCCCAGCATCTCTCTAGACTCCCACCCCAGCCCTTCTTTTTTCAATGATAAACACATTACACCTACTGAGCACCTGCCAAATAAATAAGACTTATTTCAACCTGGTGTGCTAGAGAGGAGGCCACAATAATTATACTAAATACAGCCCATGGCATGTCTCTGCTCAAGGATCTCCAGGGGTTCCATTTCTCATGGGACGAGACCGGGAACACTCCATTTGGCTCCTCACCACATGCTGTCTCCTGCCTCTGCACTGGTGCTCAGTGTCATCTCTTTACCAAAGAAACCTCGTCTTCTTGCTGCTCCCTGAATACCACAAGCATGTTTGTCCTACTGCCTCATAAGCTGTTCTGCTGCCTTCGCATCTCTCTGCCTACCCAGTGTCACAGCCCACCAAAGCCTGTCTTGCAAGTGAAGCCTAGTGCAGCCATCGTGACCCACACTGGCTCTCCCTTTTGAACTGTTTGTAAAATTAAAATGAACACTAAGCGGGGAGGCTGCAGCTCAGTGGTAGACTGCATGCTTAACATGCATGAGGTCCTGGGTTCAATCCCTAGGACCTTCATTTAAATAAACAAACCTAATTACTACCCCCCAAATATTTTTTTAGTTAAAAAAAAATAACATGAACACTGAGAAGTAAGACAGGATATCAGCCCACCAGTCCCGGGCTTGGGTCTTCACACCTGACCTTGAGAAGCACCAGTCTGCGAACTGTTTGTTACTCATCTGTGTAGAACTTGTGAATAAGTATTTAGAAACTTTTATATCAATTTGATACTGTTGCCGCATCCATGTGCATGATTTTGTATTTTACAAAAGTATCATTTCCTGGTGGATTGAGAATCTAAAAAACTAAAACCAGAGCCTGGCTTTTCACCCAGATAGTAGGAAAAGCCAGTGGAGAGAGCATGTCTCCTCCATTAGATCTGCTGTTTATGCCACCCTACATTGCGCTGTCCACCCACTCGCTGAGGACAGAGACCGTGAAGAAAGGCTGAGAGTGGTGCAGCACTCGATTGCCTGCAGAGGTCTTCTACAACCATGACTTCATTTGATGCTGACAATAAACTTGTGTGGGGTAGATGGGGGCTGCTGTCATTGCCGTCCTCACATTCAGATGAAGAGACTGAGGTTCAGAGAGGACTGGGCTTGGACTCCATGCCTCCCAACTGCAAAGCCCACAGTGCTCATTGCTCCTTGCCATTCCAGCAGCACCATCTGGAAGACTGGGTATCTAAAATTCCCTTTAAGTTAATACATGAATGCAAGGCTGTTGGAAAGTGTGTGGACCTGGTCCAGAAAGCATCTAGAGAAAATAGAACTGAACAGGGTGACTGACCCAAATACCAGGGAGCCTGTGGGTAAGTGGGGAAGGCTGCGGTCTGAGGAGTGAGAGGTGGGCCCGTTTAAACCCGGCGGCAGCGTGTTGGCCTGCGGCACTGGCCTCAGAGCCAGGATGCTCACAGCCAGAGCCGGCAACAGGAAACAGGAAGCTGGCTGCAGGGCTGGGCGGGGCCTAGGAGGGGAGCTGGCACCTGGGCTCAGGGCCTGTGGGCTGGCCAGTGCCCATGGCCGGAGGAGGGGACAGTGGCGTGCCGGGCTGGTCTCTGCTGGCTGGAGGGTGTGAGCCTGTGTGTGGGTGTGAGTGTCAGGCTGGGAGGAAGAGGCATCTTCCTGTTCACCAGCTCTGAGGACGTTGCAGAGTAACAAGTGAGGGTGTCCAAAGCTGGTTCCTGCCTGGTCACAGGCCCAGAAAACCCTGCGACTGCCTTTGTCCTTCGCGCTGGTTGTAGCTGGGGCTCTAGGAGGGACAGTTTCTGCCCTTGTTCACCAGACCCTGGGGGGGACCAGCCCTTTAGGACTCCCTGCCCTGTTTACTAGGTATATGTCTTTATTCATTGAAGATTTATACTCATCAACTTCCTCCAGGGTTATTTTTGCTCAGTGGGAGCACTTTGAGGTCACCTCTTGCTAAGAATAACCCAGAAAGGGAGGGAGGGGGAGGGGGAGGAGGGGGCTGGGAGCAGGCGCTGAGCTCAGCCAGACCGGCCCAAAGCCAGCGTTACTCACTCCACGTTGGAGGCTGAACCTCCAACGCATTGCATGAGTGAGTGAGTTCACGAGGGCGAAAGTGCCCCACTTCAGAGCAAAAGACTCGGGGTGTAAGCTGTGTGAAACTGGGGAACCTTCTGCTGAAGCTTAAGCCAGCTGGGTACCGTTTAACTCAGCTGTTGGGAATTTGCAGTATTGCCTCATTTGATTTTTTGATTCTTAAGACAGAGCTCAAATTCCCTCTTTGGGTCCCGGTCAGAAGGGCTCCTTCACTAACTCTTGGAATCTTGACTCAGTGTCCCCTTGTTTTTATGTGCAGAACTTCCTGGAAGGGTATCTCCCATTCCTGGGCCCCAGCCCCTCTGGGAGCTTCCTGCCTGTGAGCCTGCATCCACACCCTGCTGCCCGCACCCCAGGCTTCTCATGCTTTTGAAGGTGTGAGGAAAACAGGGCTGTCATACCTCTCATGAGAATAGAGACTTTCCTTGTAACTCTGCCCAGCAGACTTACGTGTAGTGGGGAGACCGGGCTGTGGGCAGACTGGCTTGGCTGAGTGGATGAGGGTTTCATTTAAGAATGCATGTGATCTTGGTTGGAGAGGTGGCTTGCAGGAAACCTGAGGATTTATACCTTATTCTCTCAAAAATGTGCTGTGTTCATCTGGAAGGTTTTGGAGAGGGTAGGGGGCGTGAAGTGATGGGAGTCGTGTTCTGGGAAGCTTGCTCTGGCATCTGGGAGCATGACTGTTGAACGCAGGGAGATAGGGTAGGGTGGGTGGTGCCAGAAGATACCCCAAAGCCTATTAGGGGGCGGCTGTGGTGGGACAGGATTGGCAGGGCCTACACTGCTTGCTGCCATAGACCAGGGAGAGGAAGGAAGGTGCTGCAGGCCCCAGGGACGGCGGCAGTGTTATTGTCAGAGACTGAGACTTCTGGACAGGAGCTAGAAGGGTTTGGCAGGGGCCCTTTCAGAGGCTGCTCGGATAGCTGCTCTTATTGGGGGAGCATCTAAATGAAATCCCAGAACCTCCATTTTGTTTTTCCAAAAATCCATTTATTTTCATCCCTCCCTGGCCGCTTCCCCAGAGCCACATGTTCCAGGCCACCTCCAGTGAGAGGCCTTCACTCCCTCTGGTGCCGGCCCCCATAGGCTTCCTAGGACCCAGTGGGCTTCTCCGGAGCCCGAGCTGCACCTGCACCACTCCTGCCCCTGCAGGGACCCGCCACACACACATCTGGGCAGAGTTGTTGACGTTGGTCTGCTTTCATCATCCTCACCTAGAGAATTTTGTGCGTTTCATTTTGGCCACCCCAAGAAAGATTTAACCGGCTGGAAATGCTCCAGAGGAGGGCAGCTGAACAGATCAAGGGGAAGGCCAGGCTGCCAAATGAGGACAGACTAAAGAGATTACGGCTCCTCAGTCTAGAGAGACAAAGACTGAGAGGGGATGTGATTAAAGCTGTGAAATCACCTCGTAGGGTGGGGCAGGGTGAGCACGCCCCAGCGGGGGTGGGTGGGGGCGGGGAGACACCCATCAGAAACTTTAGAAAGGTACATGAAGCACAGACAAGAAAGCACCGTTTTCTACAGTGGGCCCCCAGCTCACCAAACCTGTCACTCTGGGCCTGGATGGTGGAGGTTGAAAACAGAAATAACTTCAAAAGAGGTTTACTTAAATGCTACATGGGTCTTCTCTACATAATGGCTTTTTCAAGGGAGCCTCCAGCTCACCCTGAAATCCTTTGAGGTTGACTTCAAAGAGCACCGCCAGGCCTTCTTCCAGGGGGACAGGTATCCCTGCTGGAAGTGGAGCCCTGGTGGGCTGGTCACTCACCAGGAATGTTCGTTCTTGCATCCATTTGCCACAGCCAGCAGGAGCCCCGACCGAGTGACCTCTAAGACTTCACCAAGCCCTGAGGTTCTGTCCTCAGTCTCAAGTCACACACACACACACACACACACACACACACACACACACACACACATCCTGGAGAGATCTCTGGTGTGAGGGAGACGGTGGGACCTAGAAGTTGTACCCAAGCTGGGGTCAGACTTTCCATAGTTGGCCGTCTTTGGTCTCTGGTCCTCCTGTCCCCTGACCCCACTAGTGGCACTTTTAGCCACTCCATAAGGAATAAGGAAATTGGAAGGGTCAGAGTCCCAGTTTCAATGTCTTGGGGCCTGACTCCATTCACACCAAGAAGGCTGAGCAGGGAGGCATGTGGGGCCTCTCTCGGGAGTGGGCTCCCTGCCTCAAGGCCACTTCTAGCCAATCAGATCAGAAGGCTGCCCAGGGAAGGGGCTGCAGGAAGGCCTGGAGCAGAGGAGTAGGGGAGCCTGGGCCCAGTGCCAACACTTAGGGGACAGGGCTGCCCTGCTTACGTGAACATTCAGCTGTTTCCTGAAACTGGAATCAACCTGGGAAAATTCAAGGCTTGGTAGGGAGCTTGATGGACTTGCAGGAGCGGAGGGACTGGAATGAATGGCAGGGGTGGGTGGAGGGGGACTGTGTGTGTGTAGTTGTTATTGACATCACTGTGCGGCATCTGAGCACATCTCTGGCCGGTGAGCGGATGTCTCTGGGCCGTGTGCACCGCTTGTGTGTCTGCCCATGTGATTGTGTCTGTGTGTCTTTAACCAAGAGTCCATAGCTGGCCGGATGCCAGGGTTCCCGGCTGGCACAGAGCTGAGTGCTGCCAAGGGCCTTAAAGGCACAACGGCAGTGGGGGGCTGGGGGTGGGGAAGGCTGAGGAGGCTGAGGTAAGGCCTGGGGGAAGGGGAGGCCACTCCCACATCTGCCAGCCTCTGGTCCTCCCCAGAGGTGCCCTGGGATCTAGGGGAGCAGACCCCTTTCAGTAGCAGCTCCTGGCATGGGAGGAGAGGTTGAGTCAGGTGCCCAGAGCCAGGCAGGGACCTGGCTCTGACCCCCAGGGGATTCTAGTGGGAGAGGCAGGGTCCCCGGGTCTCACCCCTCCACACCTGGGCCCAGGTAAACCTGCATACAGGGCTGCCCTGGAGTGCTGGGCCCTGGGCCCTATCTCCTTTGTATCATTTCCTTCATCTCTTATTTGCCAGGTTTTTATTTTTTGTGTGTAAATACTATAACTAAAAAAAAAAAAAGGCCTCAAAAATCACTTCCCTATTTGGAGCCTCAGCACTCTGCCCCACCTTGGGAGACAAGACCTCACCTCCTAAGGAAGGATGAGAGTTCTGGAGTCTAGTCCAGGCTTCCAGAAAAGGGGGAGGGTGATGCGGGGGGGGGGGGGGCTGGGGAATTGGCTTTGGCCCGGACAGGTTCCCTGCAGAAGGTTCCTTCTTGCTTTGCCTCTGGCTTTTCGTTGTGGTGGCTGCTGCCAGGGAAACAGCCTCGGCCTTTCCCTGGCCCTGCTGAGGCACATCAAAGCCTCCTTTTCCTCCTTGGAACCCTAGGGATTTGAGGTTGGGCTTTTCCGGAGACTCAACCCAGAGGGGGAGCCAGCTTTCAAATGCCTCTCCGATACCTGGGTCATTCTGGAAGCTTCACCACTTAGAAGGTGTATGACCTGAGGCAAGCCTTGTAGCCCTTTTCCTTGGAAAAGTGAGAGTAGCACGACCCATCGGGATAATTGTGATAATTAAGTTTATTAATGGTATAAGCATATTTAGGCTGGGTCCTGTGCTTGGTACTAGGGAGCTGTCGGTGGAGTGGTTGGAAGGAAGAGAAATAAAAAGATAAGTAAGGCAAAGCTCACAGTCTAGGAGGGAGACACATAGTAAACAAATAATTAGGTACCGTGTGAGGAGTGCTCTAATGAGATAGGGTGTGAAAGCGCTTTGTAAACAAATGTGGAGTGTGGTGGGCTGAGGGGGTGTGAGTGAACGCTGGAGTGGACTTCACCCTCACTCCTCGCGGCCAGGCCAGACCAGCTGCCTGCCAGCGCCACAGGGGCTTCTGGGGTGGGGGTGGGTTGCGGGGATCGGGGTGGGGACAAGGCTGAGAGCTCCAAAGACCAGGGCCTGGCACAAATACCTGCCAGGAGTGTGTGTGTGTGTGACAGACAGACAGACAGACTTTAGGAGACAGAAAGTGGAATAGTGGTTGCCAGGGACTGGGAGAGAGGAAGGGGGAGTTTTTGTTTAATAAGTACAAAGTTTCAGTTTGGGATGATGAAAGTTTTGAGGATGGATGGTGGTGATGACTGTACAACAATGTGAGTGCGCTTAATGTCGCTGACTGGTACACTTGAAAGTGGTAAAAATGGGAAATTACCACAATTAAAAAAAAAATTTGTTTTTAAATCATCGTTAGAGAAAGACAGTCCCTGGTCAGTGCCCATGCCCTCAGCCCAGGGCTTTTCAACAACAGCACCATCCACATTTGGGCTGAACAATTCTGTGCCGTGGGCCTTGTCCTGCAGCGTGTAGGGTGTTTAGCAGCATCCTGGGCCCCTACCCACTAGAAGCCAGCATTCTGCCCCCCTCACCCCACAGTGCAGCGATCAGAAATGTCTCAGACACATTGCCAAATGTCCTCTGGGGGCAAAATCGCCCCAGTGGAGAACCACTGCCTTCACTGCTTGGAATAAGCCGCTCCCAGGAGAGGCCCAAGGAGCAGGTGGGCAACAGAGAAGCAGGCAGTTGTCCTGGAGTGGAGGGGTCTTACCAGGAAGGAAAGCAAAGGTCAGCAAACTCTGAGGGACCCCAGGAGGTGGTGGGCAGGATTTGAAGACCAAGAGTGAGGCATACTGGGCGGGGGCAGGTGCACAGTGCAGTTAGGCTATACTCAAATCTGTTGCACCCACCCACCCTGGGGGGAGAAATGAGGGGGCTCACAGCTGCCATTCCCATTCTGCCACCAATCCTGGCCCCTCCCCCATCCCCACAGGTGAGACGCAGAGGAAGCGGAAATTGTCACTACAGCTGTTGGTGGTGCCTTCTAAAAGGGCTGGGGGCTCCTGCTGCTACTCCCCCCACCACCATGGGAAAAATGAGTGTCTCAGGGCACACTGTCTCCTTTCAAGGCAACTGTAAAGAATAAAAGCAAATAGAAACAGAATTTTTAACAGTTACATCTAACATGCGACAAAGTTGAAAGTCCCCCTTGAATGGGATGCTCTCACTATTAACCTAGTCTTTGGCATTAAGGAATCGATTATGGATACTGAACACCTGCCAGGTGCCCTACTCCATGCTGAGTCTAACACAATAAAGCAAAGTCCCTGCCTCCAGGAAGCCACAGGCTGGTGGTGACAGGGGAGAGGAGGGAGCTGGAAGGAAGGTGTGGAGGTGGAGGCAGAAGGTGCAGGCCTGGCTGGGGTAGCCTCTTCTAGTGGCTTCCAGGTGTGGATTACACTGCTCTCACCCGAGATGCCCTTTTAGGGAGCATCCAGCTCCTTCCTGGTGATTTAAAGTTGCTTCAGTCCACTTGCCTATGGGCCTCCTTCCTTCCTCTCGGTGGTTTCTTCTAGGTGGGTATGACCCTGGGCCCCAGAGAGAGGGCCAGTGAGGGGCCACTACTGGCTTTGGGTGGGAGTTCTTGATGGGTAAGATAGATCAAGAGTTGACCGTGGTAAGAGTCAGTGGCTCCCCTAAGCCTAGAGCCTTGGGTGCCTCAGGCTCATGCAGGACCAGAGAGGGTGGGCAATGGAGGGTGGCCTGGTCGGGAAGAGAGGAGGGTGAGGACTGGTGAGAACAGGGCAGATTTCAGCCTGCTGAGCTAGCCCCGGGGTGCAGTGCTCCCCCACCCCCCCTCCACCCACCTCTGGAAGGATGGTGCACCTCACGCTTCTGCTGCCACCGCTGCAGACCAGGATCGTCAGGGGCCAGCCTTGGAGGGGTGCTCGATCAGGGGGTGTCGGGACCCTGGGGCTGGGTTGGGTCTCAGAGCAGGTCCTCCTTGTTCTCTATGCTATGGAGCTGGCAGTCAACAGGAAGTGAGTCCCAGGGTGAGAAGAGGTTGTGTGGTCCCAGGGCAGGAAGTGAGTGACAGCCCAGTTGTCTGAGCAGCTTTGTGGGGCTGGGAGCCTGCCCTAACTTGAAGTGTCTGTGGGGAAGCAAGTAGCTAGAGGAAAGGAGGACATGGCCATGGTAAGAAATTAGTGTTTACCTAACCCTCTCAGCCCAAGTGGGCCAGCCAGACCCCCACACCCACCTCCCTGGGAGTGCCATGTTTGGGGTTCTGTGGCGCCTGGCAGAGCTAGACCTGAGGGTGGCAGTGGGGGCCCAGGTGCACCCCACTCTGCAGGCTGCCTGGGCCATGTGACTCTCATGCACACGAGCCTTGAGGGGTGAGAGGATTTACACCAGGGAGGGCACTCTAGGCCAGGGAGCTCACTGGCTTGAGAGGGAGGTAGCAAAGAGCTTCTGAGTCCTGGACAGAGTGTGTGGGTCCTGACACATGGGCCTGCTTGCTCCACTGGATGGCCTGTGTTTGGCCTCCGGGCTCTGCTGGCTTCGGCCCCAAGCGCCCAGGCCTCGTGGAGGATGTCTCCCTTCCGCCGGAGGCCAGGGGCCTCCTCTTCCTCTTGCTGCGGCCCCCGCCCCCGCTGCTGGGGAGCACGCACACTTGTAGCTTTCAGTGGGCGGTTTTCTTCCTGGAAGCAGGCCTGCCCCAAGCCGCCCCGCGCAGCCAGGGGCAGCAGCTTGGCAAGGCCTCTGGAGTCCCCTCTGCTCACCCTCGGGCTGTTCTGCGGAGGGAGCTTCACCCAGGGAGGTCTGGTTTTTATTTTTGTTTTCTCCTAAGGCTCCCATCCCTGTTTGCCACCTCTAGGGGTTCCTCACCATACGTAAAAGTTGAGATCGTAAAAGTTGAGATCCGCAGACTCTTGGAGCAGAAGCAGCCTTGGGGGTTGCTGGGCTGTGTGACAAGGATCTGGGGAAAGAAGCACTCTCTCAGGCTTTGGGGTATGCTTCAAGGGTACGACTTTCTGGAGGAAATTTGGCAGGGTCTACTTACGCTTAGAGGGCCAAGTCCACTTCTGGGACTCTGGCCTGCAGAAATCCACACGTGCACAGCACTATCAATGCAAGGGGGTCAATGCAGCAAAAAGCAAACCAGCCCAAAGGCCCACCATTAGGGAACGGGTTGAATAAATTCTGGACTGTCCATTCAGTAGACATTGAATGAGACACAGAATGAGCCAAAATGAGCCAGATCCACATGGAGAGATGCCCGCTGTGCTTGTTAAGTGAAAAAGCAAGATGCAGAACAGTATGAGTAGTATGAGCCCCCTTTAAGGAGAAAAGAAAATGAGGATCTGGATGTGCGTATAAATACATATGTGTAAACATGGAACTTACACGTGATTGTAGATACATAAAGAAAAAGTCTAGAAAAGATACTCGTCAAGCTATTAATAATGATTCACCTGCAGGGAGTGATTTTGGATATAAGGAATTGAAGTAGGAGCTTTAACCTTTTAACACTACATTTTTGTGTGGTTTGGGTTTTTTGTTTGTTTTTGAGGGAGGAGGTAATTAGGTTTATTTATTTATTTATGTTTAGAGGAGGTACTGGGGATCAGACCCAGGACCTCGTGCGTGCAAAGCATGCGCTCTACCACTTGAGCTATTCCCTCCCCTCCATTTTTGTGTGGTTTGAATTTTTACTTGTGTTTGACTTTTTAAATAGGAAAAAAAAAAAAAAGCACTTAAACAGAAAGAAACCCTCCTTTGGTCTTGCCTAGTCATCTGGCCTCACAGGTGGGGAAACTGAGGCGCCCTCTTGAATGGCACCTTCCTGAGGTGTTTGCTGAGCGCATGCAGCTCCCGCCCTTCTCCAGGCAGGCATTCTGCAGGGGAGCTGGCGGGCAGGTTGCTGGGGATGGCCTGGTGCCCACAGGGGTGGCAGAGCTCCAAGCACGATGTCTCTTGCCTTTTTTCACCCCAAGCAGACACCTCTGTTCCTTCTGAGATGTCCTGGCCTAACTGTCCCCAGATGGCCAAGGACCAAGTGCTCCTTGGATTCTGTCTTTACAGAGTATGTGACCTCAAGGAAGTCACAGAACTCCCCAAGGAGGTGGAGCCACTCTGAAGGGGCAATGCGTGAGAAGTTTTGCCCACCGTGCAGTGACACGTAGGAAGGACAGTCGTGACTACTCTCAATGTGATTCTGGTAGCAAGCTCAGTTCTGAGGCTCCTGAGGACAAAGCAGTACACTCCCTCTTAGAGGGGGATTGTGGGACCACGTGCTGGGGAGGGCTGGCTACAGAGACTGCGGGTTGCTGGCTGGGGCCTTGGCTCTCCTGGGGTCTGAGCGCCCTGAAGAGGTTGTGGGGTCAAAGCTGAGGGACCGAATGGCACTAGGCTTTGGGGCCCAGAGGAGGCCCCCTTTCATCCTCACACTCCACTCACCAGGCAGCAGCCCAGGAGACCAAGAGGATAGCCAGGAGGGCTCCAACAGAGAAGTCAGATCAGCCCGGTATTACTAGTCTTCTGAGGAGGGGTGCTGGCTGTGAGGAGGGCTAGCGTGAGGAGTATTTGTTTTCAGCAGGGGCCACAGAGGAGGCTTGGGGACCCTATGTCACCTCAGTGAGTGGGAATTGCGTGGGGGTGAGTGCAGCTGGCAGTGGAACCAGGCTGTCAAACCTGCTTGGATTTTTCTCCTGTTTCTGAAGCTGGAGCCCACAGACCCCTTGACTTGAGGGGGTCAGGCCCAGGAACTTATAATCTGAGAGAAAAACCGTGAGTGTATTTGCCTACATGAACCTTCGTGAACAATCTTCTGGACAGAGGGTGTGTAAGTCTCACCAGAATCTCAGACAGGTCAGTGATCCTAAAGCAGCTAAAACCACTGGTCTAAGGCTCCCTTTGTGTTTCTTTCTCTTTCCAGGTGGAAAGCGGTGACACTCCAAAGGACCCTGCGGTGACCTCCAAGTCCCCGGCCATGGCCCAAGACTCAGGGCCCTCAGAACTGTTACCCAATGGGGACTTGGAGAAGCGGAGTGAGCCTCAGCCAGAGGAGGGGAGCCCCGCTGGGGGGCAGAAGGGCGGGGCCCCAGCAGAGGGAGAGGGTGCAGCTGAGACCCCGCCTGAAGCCTCCAGAGCCGTGGAGAATGGCTGCTGCACCCCGAAGGATGGCCGGGGAGCCCCCGCGGAAGAGGGTGAGTCCCAGGCACACGGGGTAGCCTCTGCTGGGCTGGTGGGGACTCCCCTGAGGGCTGGACCCTCCCGGCCCAGCAGGTCCCAGGAGGCCCCGGCCGGGCGTGGTCTCTGAAGGTCTCCTTGCTAAGGCTGTGCCCTGCAGGCTCCTGGCTAGATACAGCCTGCACACATGCTTTATTTGGCCCACATAGTGCTTTAAACATTTAAAAAAATTAGTTGCCAGTATTTAAAAATCAAGAAATTTCACATAAAAATCTGGAGTTTTGGCTTCTCACGGAAAAAAAAAAAGCTGTATCTGGCAACAGTGGGTTTGCAGAGTGCCAGTGGTTGCTGGACTGGGGTGATGACTGTCCCCCCACAGGCTGGTTGTACGCCTCGTTTCCCTCAGCCTTTACCTGGCCTGCTTACTCTTCCACAAGATCTATGGCTCTTAGAGGTCGATGCGTTGGTAGCCCCTGGCCTGGGCAGCAGATGTCCTGTGGCTGTTAAAAGCCCAGTCAGCCTTCCCCAGTGCAGATGTCCTGAGCGCACTACAGTTTAGTGGACTTGACTAAAGTTTGGTGGTGACAGAGTTGGGGAGAGGAGGGGCAGGCGGGGGTGGCTGTACGCAGCTCAGCCCAGGCCTTGTCCTCTGGGGACTTTTTGGCCTAGCCCTGGGGTCCTGGAAAGTTGCCCACTTTTCTCTTTCAGGTTAAGCCAGGGATTTCAGGGCCAACTGAGCTGTAAACATGTTAGTAATGAGGACAACTAGCATTTGTACAGGGCTTCACAGTTTACAAAGCGCTTCCTCATACATTATCACGTTTGATCCTCCCAGGGCCCTGCCAGCTTGTTTTACATATGTGCATTTTAATTTCAGAAATTCCTCCTTCCAAGTGTACATGATGGAATGAGTCAATCGATTAATTGGTGTAACTTAACTTCACATGCATCCAAACCTAATATTTGTGCAGAGAGCATCTCCAGAAAAGAGATTTCCAAATTTATTTAAAAATACATTTCATTCATTTATTACTCAACTAATATTCACAACGCTCCCACCATGTGCAAAGTGCTTTCTGAGATACTCTGCATTCGTTGTTTTATTTACTCTTCCAAACAATCTTCTTCAAGAGGTATTATTATCCCTGTTATAAAGTAGAAAAAAAGTGAGGCTTAATGAGATGAAGTGACGTCCTCAGGGACCCCAAACCTGTAAGTGACAGATCCAGGATTCATTCTGCCTCATTCTGTCTTGGTCTCTAGCTTCAGAGTCTGTGTGCCCTTCCAATATCCCCTGCTGTTCTGGAATGGGGCTTGGGGCCGGCTGGTCCTGAACTGAGCACTTCCGGGGGTGTGTCCTGACTCTTGGTGGGAGTGGCCAAGGGGCCTGAGTGGAGTGAAACAGGAGGAGAGGGAGAAGGCGCCATCCTTCTGTTACCGAGGCCACATGTGCAGGAGAGGAACCTGAGAACCCGTCAGCTCTTCCCACCAAATAGGCAGCTCCTGGGACCCAACCATGGCTGGCACCCAGTTGCTGCCCAAGGCCTGGGCAGCCCTTCCTGCCTGGCGGGATGGAGCAGCGCTCCAAGGCTGCTCTTAACCCATGCGGGTTTGCTTTCAGTTTGGCATTTCCCTGTCTCCCTTTCTGTCCGTTCTCAGGAGTGACTCCTTCAGTCAGTCAACAGGGGCTTATTAAACACCCATGTGGTGTGTGCCAGGATCTGGGGAACAAAAACCTGGTTCTTGCCTTGGAGGACCTCACAGTCTGCTGGAAAGGCAGACATTAATGAGAAACGCACACTTAAAAAGTGTGTGATTCCTCACGGAGATAAGTTCTCTAAGGAAAAATAAACAAGTTTCTCTGAGGAGATGTAACAGAGGGACCCCAGCCAGCCTGTTCCGCCTCAGCTGAAGGATGAGCTCGGGTTCACCGGGGTGGGGAGGTACAGGGAGGGGTGAGAGCGGGGCATCCAGGGACCCGGCAGAAACCCATGAGTCAGGAGTGGGGGGAGGAAGGGAGAAGGGCATGAGGTAGCAACCAGCACAGCTCCAAGGCTGCCCTCTCAGGGGGTGACATGATCCGCTTTGCGTTTTGAAAAGATCCCTTTGCCATCTGGATCCTGGAATGGAACCGAGGGGCCGGGAAGCAGGATGAGCGGTTAGGAGGGAGGATCTGGAGAGCGGTGAGTGAGTGCCAGGGACATGAGGGGGTGGGGAGAGATGGTTCAAGGGTGACTCCTGGGTTTGGGACTTTCACACATTGAGTGGATCTTTCTCAGAATCTAGTGCAAAGTGCAGCAGGCAAAAACACTTCAAGCATCCTTGATTTCCAAAATTTGGCCTTGGAGCATTCCTGTGTGGCCCCAGCTATCCGGGCAGTGGAGATGCTGGCAGGGATCAGAGCTGGGATCCCTGAAGGTCGCCGTGAATCTCCTGGATGCTGAGACTGGTGAGGTGTTACCTTGAGGGGTGGGCAGTGGCCTTTTGGAGGCTTGGCCACTGGTCCAGCAGTCAGCCGCACAGAACGCATACTCAGCTGCTTGGTTCCAAGGAGAAAGGAGACTTGGCCCCGGGGGAGGAAGTGACTTGGCCGTGGTCTCCTTTCAGTTCCTCTCGTTCCAGAGCTCTTTTCAGAGGCCCCGCACATCTCTCCCGGAACCCCTCTCATTCATTCCTATGCAGGAAAAATGGAGGACTTTAAGGCAGCCTTGGCCTGGGCACCTTTCTGTGTACACGTAGGAGCCCCAGATTCTGATAGTACAGCCAGGAGAAAGGAGGGACAGGGGAGATGATGAGTAATAAGGGCAAGAGCCACCTGGACAGGCAGGTGGCGGCCTTGGAACTGCTCCTACACTCCTAGCATTAGGGCCATCATGATGAGGGTAGTAACGATGGTAATGTGGCCTTCTTTTACTGAATATTGACTACGCGTTGAGTGTTCTATATCCTTGCTACTCAAAATGGTCCATCAACCAGCAGCATCACCTGGCATCACCTGGGATGTTAGAAATGCAGAATCTCAGGCCCCATCCTAGACCTACTGAGTTAGAACGTGCATTTGAAAGAGATCCTCATGATTTCGATGCACATTAAACTTTGAGAAGTCCTGCTCTTTATGTAACTCTCTTATTTAATCCTTGTAATCATTTGAGAAAGACATATTATCCCCATTTTTCAGATGGGACTGAGGGTTCAGAGAGGTTAAGTTATTCACCCAAGACTGTACAAATAGTGAAGGACCAGATTAGGATCAACACAAATCCCCTCTCTGCTCAGACTGAGCACACAGTACTGGGCTAGTGACTGTCCTCTGGGATAAGCCTGGCCTCCGCCCTGTCATTGAGATCTGGGTTCATTTTAGAGGGAATCCGGGGTGACCCCTGAAGGAGTATAGCCTCAGACCAACAGGTAAGTGTTAGAAGCACCCTGGCCTGGCCTGCCCTGCCCCCAGGACCTGAGATGCCCTAGGGTCATGTCCAAGCCTGCCAGGGCCACCCTGGAAGGCACATAGCCACCTGGCCAGCCTGTGACCCTGGGTCTGGGCCAGGAGCAGATGGACCACAGAGGGAGTGTCGAGAGAGCAGCTGACCCTCCTTGACTCATGACAAAGTGCTGCATTCTGAGGCAGCCCAGTTTGTTGTTTTGCTGGGCCTGGCTGGAAAGTGTGTGTGTGATGTCACTCAAGTGGGCTTGCGCAGAGTCTGTCTGGAAGAAAATTCCAGAAGGATGCTAGTTAGAAACCACACGAGGAAAAGTAATTCTGTTTGGGGGAATATGGGGGCCGGGTATAAGGAAGGGGTTGGGGACATCAGGGTGGTGCAGTGTAAAATGAGTTAGCTGCCTGGGGAGTCAGGTGCCCTGGAATCTGCTCTCAGCTCTGGTAGTAAGTCACACGGCACCCCAGCCTCTATTTCTCTGTCAAAGGGCTGGACAAATACCCCATCAGCAAAACTTAAGGGCTGGACGAGTACTCTGTCCTCGCCACAGTTCCCTTCATCCCTGATATTCTTTCATTCTAATGAATAAATGAATCCCCATAAACCAACTGCCTGTAGGTCCCCTGTAGGAAACGGCTGAGGTCCAGGAGACCTCTGGGCTGCTGCGTGATCTGAGGGTGGGCGCCCCCTCCTGGCAGCCCAAAGCCTCACCGGGTGGAACGTGGGGGTCTGAGAGGAGGGAGGACCCCCGGGAAGGAGGGAGGCCCTGAGAGGGCAGGAGGGGGAGTCGGGCTCCAGGGGGCCGGAGAAAAAGTTGGGAGCTGGCTGTAGTGAATCAAGAGGACCTAAAGGAAGCTCAAAGGAAGAGACAAAGTCCGGTGAGACATACCTTAAAAGGCATGTCGCGTACACAGCGTTGGCGAGTATGCACCCCCACTTCCTCCCTGCCCGCGGGGTCCACACCTCCCTGCCGACCATCCTGCAGCTGCTGGCCCTGCCTTCTCCGACCCCACTCCGGGGCTCCGGGTCGCAAAAACCCAGTGCAGAGCCCCAGGTGAGAGAGGAGAAAGAAACATCCTCTCTGGGGGCTGAGGATTCAGAGACCTTCAATGCTGTGGCTGGTTTCCGCCTCAGAGCCAGGAGATGCAGGAGGGGCTGTTTTTTCCGTTCTGGGCTCTTTGTCTCCCCCTCACACCCCCACCCCCACCCCCAAAGCTACCCTGAGCCAGCCTTAGTGACCTTCCTGCTTTGGGCCCAAGCTCAATACTCTTGGCTTCAGACAAAAGAGTTCTGGGGCCCAGGTGAGAGGAGGTTCACCCGCCCTGTCCTCCAACAGAAAGCTTGAAGGTCTAATTAACCCAACCCACAGGCCAGGCCAGGGCTGTGTTGGGCCTGGGAGGGGCATCCAAGAGATGAGGACCCTGAGATGCAGAGGACCCTGGTAGGAGCGCGGGAGTGTTCTGGAGTGTGACTGCCCTCCTGCTTGGGGCCTGGAGAAGGATGGAGAGTTCAGGCCCCCTTTAAAGGCAGTACTGCTGGGGCTCAGCCCCCAGGGGAGCCTTCCCTTCCAGGAACTGGAATCAGGGCCCATTAAGGAGCTATTGGGAAAAGGAGCAGGGAGATGCTGTCTTAGGGAAGGGGAACAAAACTCACTATATGCCAAGCCCTGCTCTGGGCACTTAATGTTCTCAGTAACCTTAAGATTTTAGAAGGGTTATCTACATTGAGTCAGTGAGGAAAAGACCAGGGGAAGTTACCCAGGTCACATGGAGACGGCTGGAATCCAAGTCTTCTAGGATAAAGGCTGAACTCAGGGACCTGAGAATGGGGTGCAGAGGCAGATAATTCATGCTAGAACCACAGCTCCAGCAGCACTTTAGACACCATCTCCAGCATCTTTATTTTCGAGATGAGGAGACAGTCTCCTGGAAACGAAGTTGTTTCAGCAGAGTCCTACTCCAGTCGCCTGATGCCCCACCGCCCCCCAGATCATCTTGGCCACACCCCACACATAGAAGGCAGCACTCCCTTCCAGGGCTGGAAGGGCTGTGCAGTCTGGCCTCTCCTCTGGGAAGGGGGTTCTGTTGACTGGGAGCAGCCGAGAGGGGCTATGTCTAGACCTCCTTCTGTGTGGCTGAGGCACTCAGTGGGCCAGCAACCACAGCCTTGGCTTTTCTGTTCTTTCGGATTCGGGCCTCCAACCCTGCCCTCGTCCTGTCTCTGCCCTGGCTGTGCTCTTGAGTCCTCAGGGCCAGCGTGGTGTCTGGCGTGCGGTGGGCATCAGGTTTGACTCAGGGACAGCTCAAAACAGTTGGAGAAGCTCTGTCCCTGAGACAGGGAGCCCAGGCACCAGGCGAGGCCCCCGAGCCATCCCTGTAACTCTGCGACGGTCCCTTTGTTCTTCCCTCTCCACAGGCAAAGAGCAGAAGGAGACCAACATCGAGTCCATGAAAATGGAGGCAAGTGTTTTCCTCAACCCCCAGGGGCTCTGTGGATCCTGATTCTAGGAGAAGAAAGCCACCGCTCTGACCGACTGTGGCGAGTGTGTGTGTGTGTGAGGGGAGCCCGAGGTGGCCCCCGTCCCCTTCTTTATGTGTCATGCTGTGAGGAGCAGAGGAAGTGGGTGTGGAGGTTGGAAGTACCCCAGCAAGGCAGCTGGCTTGGTCCCCCTCCAGGACCGAGCACCTCCCCTTCTGGTTTATGTCCTGCCCCCCGTCCCACCATCCATCCCTCACTTTTCCAGCCCAGACAGGGGCCTGGCCCTCACTTGCAGGGCTGGCATCTCTGGCCAGGAGTCAGAGCTCCTGTGTTCTGTTCGAGGTGAGTGCCTCCTCAGTTTCCCCTCCAGGAGGAGCAAACCCTGCAGCGGGCTGTCTGTGCCCACCTTAATGCTGGTGTGTCTCTGTGATCTCTGTCCTAGGGCTCCCGGGGCCGGCTGCGGGGTGGCCTGGGCTGGGAGTCCAGCCTCCGCCAGCGGCCCATGCCGCGGCTCACCTTCCAGGCGGGGGACCCCTACTACATCAGCAAGCGCAAGCGGGACGAGTGGCTGGCACGCTGGAAAAGGGAGGTGAGGTGCCTTCTGGCCTGGGCCCCAGCCCGTCCCATGGACCCAAAAAACTGGAAGTTAGCTTCAGCCGCTGTCTGCGGCTGTTGTCAGGCCCTGGCTGGGCCTCGGTTTCCCCTTCAGTTTCACCTTTCGCACTTACAGGGAACTGCTGGATCAGTTTCCAGCAGTAACTAGTTCCTTTGTTCTTTCAACAAACATTTATTGAACACTTACTGTGTAACCAGACAGTGTCCCAGGCTCTGTGCATGTATAATCCCTGCCCTCATGGAGCTGACATTCTTATGGGGAAGACAGATAGAAAACAAGTCAACAAGGGGCTGAAATAGAGGGTAACAGAGGCCTGCTTTAGGTAGGGTGGTCAGGAGAGGCTTCTTGGAGGAGGTGGCATTTAAGTTGAGACCTACAGAAATAGAAGAGCTGGCTCTGTGAATTGTAGGGTCGGGGAGACTATTTGAGGCAGAGGAAACAGCACAAGCAAGGCCCTGAGTTCAGTCTGAGATGCTGAGGTGCCTGGAGCTTGGGGCACAGGGAGGTCCAGGCTACAGATACAAAAGTGGGAGGGCGTCAGAAGCAGAACCTGGCTTGTAAAGTCCACGAACACTGCTGAGCTCACCTAGGAGACAGGGATAGAGCAGAGACAGAGTCCCAGGATTACATCCACAGAAACCAAACATTTATGGCTAAGTGGAGAGAGGGAGCAGCAGCAGTGGGACTGAGAAAGGGCCTGGGAGGAAGATGAGGGAAGAAGAGCCATGTCTCAGAAAGGAGAGAGTGGCCACCCAGCCATGCATGTGGAGGCTGAATTGAGACATGCTATTGTACCTGGAGGTAGCACGCTTCCGTGTGGATCTGGAGGGAGGGTGGATGCCAGCCCGTGGAGGGCTTCAGCAGTGAGAGGAGGTCGGTGAAACCAGTCCATTGAGCACCATTGTGGGGCTGCTCGCCTGTATGTTTGACTAGTAGAGAGAAGGCATGTTGACCTACTGGCACCAGGAAGGGAGGGCGACGAGGTCACTGTCTGTTGCCACCACCTGGGGCATTCCACCTTCACTCTCACTTGTCTCTACCCCAGGCCTGCAGAGGAAGGCGTTACCCTGTTTGCATTGTGTGAGAGCTTGCTCTAGAGAAAGTTCAGAACAAGGCAGGGGTTTGGCTACTTGATTGTTCCCAGTTCCTTTGGGATCTAGGAAAGCAGAAATTTCTCTCCTGGAAGAGCCTGGAAAAGGGACAGCCTGTCCAAGGTCTAGGAGAAGAGAGGCACTTGACTCTGAGCATTAAGTGTGGTCTTTGGGATGGAAATAAGATGACCTGGGGCTGTTCTCTCCTTCCTCTGCCCCTGTTTCGCTCACTCTCTGCACCTCCTTCCCCTGTAGCCTGTGGGAAGGGCTTTGCTTTTTGACCTCTTGTTAATGTGTGGTCTGTGTTTCTGCTCTCCCTTAGCCAGAAGTTAGATGTAATGACTTTTAACCTTGAAAAGCTTCTAGAAATCTGGTGATCCTCAGACTGTGCTCCCTTGAAGAAGCAATAGGGAGGACTACCCTCAGCTGCAATAAAAAAAGAGCAGTCTTTTCTCAGCTTACAGGGAAAAGTAAGATAATAGGTACATTTTCTCAATTTAAAATTTAAAAAGACTTAAAAAAAAAAAAGTAAACCCATTCTGACACAGACTGACAGACTAGTATAGTGAACCACCAGCTACCTATTGCCAAGCTTCAACAACCATTAAAAGCTTTTCTAGGGAAAAAAAAAACCTTTATGAGGGAAGGGTGTAGCTCAAGTGGTAGGGCGCATGCTTAGCATGCATGAGGTCCTGGGTTCAATCCCCAGTACCTCCTCTAAGAATAAATAAAAAAACCTAATTACTCCTCCCCCCCCCAAAAGAAAAGAAAAGAAAAAAGATACCTTTGGTATCTGCTTCCCCCAACCAATAAAAGTCATCAATGAGCATGAGAACAGGAAAAAAAATTTTAAGGTGATTTAGTTAAAATGTTTTAGGGATGTGTGACTTGAGATGTAGAGACTTGTACACGGAATATATTTTCTGCTAGTAGACTGTTCCTTATTCGCATGATACAACTCAAGAATTCCACGGCTTCTGGTACAATCACTACAACCCCTGAGCCTCTTACTTCAGACTCAGGGGCTGGGGCCGCTGAGTCACGTTCTGGCCTCGAGCTCACCCAGGGAACAGGAAAGGGGCTGGAATGGGATTTGAATTCAGACTCCTACTGCCATGTGGGGCCTGGCCCCAAAGACCACAGTCACCTCTCTTGGGCTCTGCTAAGGTGCTAGGGAGGACTAGCTGCACGTAAACAGAATATTGGATAAACGCAGGTGGCTTTCAAGATTCCCAAGTCCCCATCAGGCTAAAGAGCAGTAACCTTCGTCATCAGGCTGTTTTCTAGGTGGCTTACCAAGGGGACAGAAATCCGTCCTCCTTTTGCAGTCTCCTGTTAGTTGCCTTCAGCGGCCTTCCTGAGCTTGTCCCCAAGGTTCTTCCCCATTTCCTCCAACTGCATCTTCTCAGGATCCTCCTCTGTCCCTTAACTGTGTCACTCCCAGATCTCTGCCCCCGGCCCTCGGTCAGTCTTGATCCCCTTAACCACTTACGTGTTCTCATAGATCCTACTGCCCGCCCTCCTCCCAAAAAAGACACGTCCTCTTCTGCCGAATCCAAGCTGTTTCCCAGGCAATGCTACTGGGAGGTCCTCCCAGCATTTCCAAACCTCAGAATGTAAGACCTGCCCTTTAAAGTTGCTGCAGGCATGTCACTGAGCTGACTGCCAGAACCCTCCCTGCCTGAGCACCATATAAGAAACTAGAGCTACCGGAAGCCTAGGGGATTCCCGGTTGTCCCATGATAGGGCAAAGAGTTGGGCACCTCCCGAAGATCATCACCAAGGAGTTTAGAATAATTCTGCCTGGGGTCATCTGCACATCAGCAAGGAGTGACTTTTGGCTTTTAAGGGATGAACTTGAATTTAGGAAAAGGGGGAAGGGCATTACAGAAAGAGACACACAGCATGTGCAAAGGTTTGGAGGCACAAGAAAACATGGCCTTTTCATGAATGGAAGTTCATGGTGGCAGATGATGGAGCGCAGGGTGTGAGTGCAGCCCTCAGAGCAGCAGGAAGGTGGCTGGGAGGGTGCGTGGGGCCAGGGCGGGGCCTGAGGGCTTGTGTGCCCTGCTGTGGGGCTTCACCAGACTCCAGTCTGCACCTTTCCCTTCCCTGGTCCACATGCCTCACCTGTCTTCCCTCAAAACCTCCCCCTCAGCTTAATTCCCTTTTCCTGTGACCACCTTGTCAGTCAGTCCACAGTTACTGAGTGAGGTCTGCTCTTTACGCTTCTGTCCATCTGAGATTACCTCCCTCCCCAGGCTTTTCAAAAAAAAAAAAATTAAGAAGACTTAGAATATCATAAAATAGATGAAATTTAAAATAAGTGGATGAGGAAATAGGGCATTTCCTCCTTCTCCGAGGCTGAAGTGAGAATTCCTGCTGCAGCTGGGACGCTATCATGAGTCTGTTCCATCTCCTATTCTCTGCGCCTCTTTACTAGTCCTTTTAAGGATTAAACTCTGCTTCAGTCATGACCAGGCCCTGCTATAGAACCAGCAATAGCTCTAAATTGTCTCCCCATCATGTCAGAAATCCTCTGTTTCTCAAGGCTTTGACCCTCACTGTGACTTCCACAATGGCCCCACCCCACTTCTCTACCATCCTCTAATAGGAAGGTCCCCTGTGAGGTACCAGTTTCCCTTTATACTTCCTTCCTCCCTGCCTTTGTTCTTGATATGCTTTCCCCTATCCATTCTTCGAGGTTGAATCTAAGAGCTGCTGCCTCCTCCAGGAAGCTCTCCAGAATTTCTCCAGGCCACATTGCCCTCTTCCCTTCTCTGCACCCCTTTAGTCCTTACTATTAACATTGTTAGGTTTAGCACTCAATTATATTTTGTAGAATATTTTCCACAAACTCTTTATTACACATTATGTCTTCTCCCATGATACCCAGTATGATACTGGGCAGGGAGAGCAGGCTCAACAAATACCTGTTGGTTGGCTAAGCAGTTGGGAGGTAGGTGAATATGGGATCCCTTCTCAGGGAGCTTGGGCCCAAGCCCTTGGTTTCCAGGGGTGCTGACAGGCGTACCTGGAGAATAGCATGGGGCCGGGGAACTGGGCAAGCTCCTCTGGGTAAGGCAGTGCTCGAGTCTTCTCTACCCTGTTCTCCTGCTGCTCCCACTGGGCCTCTGCTGTGCTTGAGCCAAGGAGAACCTTACTTGGTCTGGCAGGGCTGGCCCAGGCCTGGGTGGCGGGGATGGCAGAGGCGAGGCATCTCTCCTGCCAAAGGAGGGCAGTTCCAGCTCCTCTTTCTAACTATTTTCAGAACAAAATGACCCTGTGGGAGCACTTTAGGCTTAGGAGGGGTTTCTCACGGGTGTTATTGCATTAACCCTCAGCATGGCGAGGCAGAAGGCAAGGCAGAAGAAGGCGTGCGGAGGCCAAACAGCTGAAACAGTCATGGAGCCAGACGGCCTGCAGATTCCCAGTGTGTATCACTGCTTGTGGTTTTAGGACTCAGTTATGGCTGGGTGATGTTATGACTCTCATTAATCTCTTCACCCAACCGAGTGTAAATTACTTCAGGGCAAGGGTCCCATGTCCTGCTGGTCCTTTTCCTGGCTCCCAACCCAAAGGGAGGGACTTATGCATCCTTAGACTTATTAGATGCTCCATACATCTGATAACTGATAAATACTGATAACAAGTAATCTGAGGTCCAAATATCACAGCCTCTCCTTCCCTCCACTCTCCCTCCTGCACTCAGACCCCCTCCCCTCCCCAGAGGCTGCCCAGCAGACAGCATAGCCTTCTCTTAATTGGTAGTGAGATGCTGACTCAATCACTTGCTGGTTATGGCCCCTTCGGCATCACTTACCCTCCCCAAGCTGAGGTCCCTGCACTGTGGCTAGACCTGGCTGTGCTCTGCTCTCCTGTGCGTGTCTCATCTTCATGAGAGTAGCACTCACCAGTTCATTTTCTGCTTCTGCCCAACCTGAGCTTGTTCAGTGCAGGCCCTCTAGACACCTCCTCAATGGCAATTCAGGAGGTACTTGGTAAAGGTTTGCTGAATGAATGAATGAATAATTCTAATCTCAGAGTTGTGTGGGTTAATAAGGTATACGTAACATTTAGAGCACAGGGCTAGCATGTAAGAGGACATGGATGCTTTTTTTCCTTTTTTTTAACTTTTCTTTGGTTGGGGGGAGGTAATTAGGTTTACTTGTTTATTTGTTTATTTTTAGAGGAGGTACTGGGAATTGAACCCAGGGCCTTGTATATGCTAAGCATGTGCTCTACCACTTGAGCTATACCCTCCCCCAAGACATGGATACTTTCTGAAAACTGATTTTACACAAATACGTTCTGGAAAAAAAACCCAAAACATAAACTATCCCTCCCTCAATGATCTTAATTCCTCCACCGGAGGTACCTGATGCTGTCAGTTTGGTGTATATACAACATGGTTTTCTCTATCCATCTATGTGTGTGTGTAAAGATATAATTTTGCTTCACAGTTGCTTTTTTTTTCTTTTCCTTTTTTATATAAATAGAACCACACTGTAGTTTTATTTTACAGCTTGGTTTTTCACTTACAATAAGTCTGGGCAATCAAGCCACGTAATTACTGTTTTATTCTACCATATGGATTACCACAATTTTATTTAACCATTCTCTTATTGGTGGACATTTGTGTGGTTTACAGTATTTTACTGCACAAGCACTGCACAGCGAACATCCTTGGTCATGCCTCTTTGTACATCTGTTTCTCTAAGATAGATACCTAGAAAGAGAAACACTGTGTTGAAAAGAATGCGTATTTTGCATTTTATACAACCTGCCAAATTGCCCTCCAAAAAAGGCAGCGCCAATTTAGGCTCCCATGAACGGGGTATGAGATTTCCACCTTTGCCAACATCAATATTGTGCTAATGTAATGGGTGGGAAACGGTACCTTGTTATGATTTTAAGTGACATTTCCCAGATAATAAGTGAGGCTGGACATCTTTTCATATGTTTGTTGGCCGTTTGTGCTGCTGCTTCTGTGAGATGAGCAAATGTTGCTTCCTCTTGCTCTATAACCCTGCAGTCTCTACAGCCCATGCTTCCTGTCAGCCTGGGAAGGACAGCCTGTAAATGTCCGGAGGGTCATCTCCTGCTGCGCTAAATTCCTTCCATTAAACAAGCAATCCCTAAGCACCTACTGTGTCAGGGGGCCTTGTGCTGGGGGTTTTGGGAAGAAGGAGATGAATTAAGCGTGATCTCCTGGGTTTTAAGTACAGGAGACGTGAGAAACGGCAACGCAAAGTAGACCAATGAGGACTAAAACCAAATTATTAGCAAACTATCTGCGTAGCAATTTTCGGGGATTCCAACTGGCAGACATTCCTTGTTTATTCACCATATATAAACTAATGAAAACCTGAACTCTTGCAGGACAGCGTCAGTAACAACATCCCCCTTCAAGGAAATGATGCCATTTGGAGCAGGCACAACAAGTTTACTTTGCCAAAAGGCTGAACACATTTTAAAGGGACTCCTCTGACAGCCTGTAATCAGCAGTGACTTCCAGGGCTGGTAGTTAGGACAGGCTGTGAAATTGTCATCATAGAGGTGCCCCATTGTCTCTCAAATGGACTGGCTGTTTGCACACTCCATCTTGGGGGTGCAGAGAGAACAACTCTTACTTCAACCCCAACTTTTTAGCAGTGAGAAAATGGTGGCGGGCTGGGCGGTAGTAACTTGCCCTGAATTCAGCAGCAGCCATGGCCAAGCCTGGACTAGGCCAAAGTGGTGGGACTTTACTGAGCACCAGGCACTGTGCTGGGAGCATTTACTTTCACCGCAATCCTAAGAGATGATAAATTTGTGTTATCAGGATTCACAAAATGGAGGCCACCCCAGTGGCCCGGCCCACATCACAAATCTAAACCTAGGTCAGTCTGCAGTATAGGAATCCTGCCAAGGAATCCTAACATCCATCAGTCATGATCCTCCAACTCTGTGTAGTTAGCTCATCTTCCCCTAGGAAACAGGACCTGCTGCCTTATAAGGAAACCCCATATCTCCTAGCCAGTCACGGCCTGTTTCTGCAGTGCGTCTTCTAGCATTCTCTGTAGCTCACTCTTGCCCAAAATCCCTGGAGCCCAAAGAGTGCTCCTCTGCCTGTGAGGCACTATACTCCCCAGTCCATGGATTGTTCTCCCTTGAATAAATGACATCAAACTTGTTACTAAATTATTTTTGTCATTTGACAGGTGTATTATCCACAGTTCCTATGACAACTACTTTTTATCCCTATTTTATTACTAGGAAGCTAAGATACCCCTAGGTAAGCAGGTAAGAGCCATGTGGATATCCTTGTAGAGAAACCTTTGGGCAAAACTGGACTCCAGATCCCATGCTGCTTCTGTTTTGCACCTAAATGGCTCCACTAGAACCGGGTCTTCCTGGTTTCCAGTTTTGGCTTCCCCTGGAAATACAGTATAGGGTGGGAGGGAGCCGGCTGGCCCAGCCCTCAGCCAGGCCAGCGCCACCTTGCCCCACCTCTGCGGCTGCAGGTGTTCAGGCTTCTGGTCTTGCCAGGTTTGGGTCCTTTTCACCGTGGGGACCCTTCCCCCACTTCCTCCCGCTCCACTCATCTGGTCCTGAGCCCTTGCCCTTGAATTACTGTTTTCTCATGATCGTACGTTTGATGTTGTGAAATTGGATTAAATGAAAGGAATGAGATTCAGGAGGCCTGCTTGCTGGGCTCAGCCTCTGCCCCTGATCAATTTGAGGAGGCCTTTCTCCTCTCTACGCTTAAGTTTCCTTGTTCATAATGTGACACAAATAGACCAGACGACCCCCAAAATTCTGAAATTTCATGATTTGGGGGAAGGAGGACTGGAACCATGATCTGTAGCTCCTTTTGTCTCCTATACGACCTCCTACGTTCATTCTACAGTAAATATTTGAATGCATTCTCAGGCTTCCCATATATACTTTTTTTTTAAGAGGCACATACATAAAGCATCCTGATAAAGATTCTTTAAAAAAAAAACTTTCATAAAATTCACATGTCTTGTGCTTGAGTCTAGCTTTCATTTCCTCTCCATGATGGCCCCCTTTTCTTCCTCTGTCATTTTCTGCCAGGATCAGAAAGATGGTTGCTCATCTTTAGACACGAGGCCTAGGTGAGTGAGGGGCTTGAATTCATCTCTAAAAAGATGATATTGCAAATACACCCCAGTCTGACATGCACGTCTTCCTGGGGCATTTCCTTAGCTCAGGAACTCACTTCCCTGCCGTGGTTTCATCATCTTCCTAGGTCTGCTCTTTACCACCGGTTTCCTTTTCATCAATCACATACTCATTTGTTCATTATTTTAGAGAGTTACAAAGTATTTGCTCAGTCTTTCAGAAAACTCCCTATGCATCTGGGTCTCTACTGTGTACCTACATTTTCTAGAAACTAAAAAAACACATCTAAAGGAAAGTCAGAGTCCCACCCTGGGATGCCACCCTCCTCTGCGAGAGGTAGGCAGGTGAGTGCTGCAACCCAGTAAGAGCTGTGATAAAAATATGAGGAGAGGGGCCGTGGGAGCAGTGAACTAGCCCTGCCCAAGGACCCCAGGAAGGCTGGCCAAAGAAGGGACATCTTGCAGGCCCACCACCACTGGGACAGGAGTTTGTCCAACAGGGACAGTAGAGGAAGGGCATTGAGTGGGATCCTGAGGTAGGTGGTCCAAGAAATCCTCTGGGAGCTTGAGGTCTAGAGCACATCAAGATTTCCTGCATATTTAATTCAACTTTTAGAGGCCCTTGTGTTCTCAAAGCCCTTGGCTGAGGCAGACAGAGAAGATACAATGGTGCTGTTCTCTCTGCTTCATGTGTTAAGGAGGTCCCAGGGTTGCTCAGGCACGGGGGGTCAGCTGGATTCTGCGACTCTGTGACTCTGTTAAGGAGCCAGTGCTCTAGATGGAGGAGTTCACAGGCTTGAACTAGTATTTACTAAATACACACAGCACCGTGCTGGTGCTGGAGGAGACAGCTGGACATAGTCCCTGTTCCAGGGGCACACATGGTCTAGTGGAGGAGGCGGGGGGATTCCTGTGACCTTTCATGCCACTGGAGCATGGGGCTTGTTCTGGGCTCCCGGCATCAAGAGTCTGGTGAGCACAAAGGAGGGCGAGGGAATTTCTGGGGGAACTCCTGGAAATGTTCCTGGAGGAGGTGTCCTTTGAGAAACCCAGTAGGGATAAATAAGGAAGGTATTTCAGGGAAAAGAACCACTGAGGGCCAAGTGAAGGAGGCATGAAGCTTCTGGATTGTTTAGGGAACAGCAAGAGATCTGGTCACCATGTATGGGAGTTGGGGAGGAAGTGTAAAAAGAGAGAAAACTGCAAAGGAAGGTGGTCCGATCAGATCATCCAAGGCCTTCCTGTCATAGTGAGAAATGGAGGCTTCATTGTGCTGTAGGGAGCTGGAATATGAGAGACTTGGATGTGTATCTTGGGAAAATAACCCTGGCAGCATTGTCAGGGGGCCCAGAGCTGGGAGGGTTAGAAGGACCAATTAGGAGGGCATTACATCTGGTTTCGATGGAGGGTCCAAGTCATGCAAGGCAGACTTGATAGAGCTGATGCAGCTTGTGTCTGGTTGGAGGCAAGGGAGACACCTGCCCGGTATTTGGGGGGAGGGCTCATTATCAGAGGTAGGGAATCCTGGAGGAAGAGCAGGTTTGGGGCAGGAAGGTGGTATGGACTTTCGATCTTCTTAAGGATGTATTTTGATGAGCAGAAGCTTTTGATTTTAATAAAGTCCAATTTAACCGCATTTTTCTTTTATTGGTTAGTGTGTGTGATCTCTAATAGTTCTCTGCCTACCTCAAGGACATGGACATATTCTCTTCAGAGGAATGGACATTTGAGTTAGGTTTTGGACAAGCTGCTTTTGAGAAGGCAGCAAGGTGGCTGTCCTTGAGGACAGGGTTAGTGGGCATGCAGGAGTCATCCACCAGGAGGGCAAGTGCAGGCTGGAGAGCAGGGAGGGAAGAGCCCAAGGCATGGAGGGCAGCCCTGGATTGAAAGGACCAGGGCAGGGAGGGACAGGGACGTAGGGCTTCTGGGAGCAGCTGGCAACCAGGAAGGAGTTCCAGAACCAACTGGAGGACCACTAAAGGCCCCCTTTTCACCTATTTCTGGAGCCCTTTCTAACTCCCATCAGGTCTCTGGCCACCCTGGTCCTCCATGTCTCAATTTACACTCTCCCATGCCAACTGCATGCCATGTGTTTGTGTGTGTGTGTGTGTGTGTGTGTGTGTTTTACTATTTTTCTGACTTGCCATTCTTGAATAACAACTTTTCACAGATGCCATTTGACTCTTTAGTCAATGAATGGGGGGGCAGTATATTTTAATTTTTCACATCCAACTCTGATGGATTAAACAAAAATAGGGATAAAACAGTGCAGTCTCCTGTATATTTGAATCTAGATACTGTTTAAAAGGCAACTTTATGGGGCAAACAAAAAACAAATTGAGTTGGACCTGCTTCATACATACTAAGGATGCTATTAGAGTTCAGTTTCTTATTGGGTGGGTTTGTATATTACTCCATTAGAATCACCAGTGCATTGAAAAGGCACCTTCCCAGGTCCTATTCTGAACCTAAAGGCAGAAACTTTGGGGTGATCTCTAAGAAATCTGATTTTCTAGTCAGGTCCCCAGATGGTTCTGGGGCTTGTGAAAATTTGAGAACCACTAAGCTTTGGATGATTCGAAGTAAACCAAATCTGACACAGAAGAGATACCCCCAAAGATGCATTTATCGTATCACCTACCACCTCGTCACCCACATCCAGGGTCTCCCTGCACATTCGGATCACCTGGGTGTTTTGTTTTTAACCTCCGCTGCCTGGGCCCCTCGCTCTGGATTCATTACATCTGGAATTTAGTGATGGGTCATTTTTAAAGCTCTCCAAGTGATTCTAAAATACAGCGTTGAGGGGTTGAGACTCTCAGATCTTGAACACAGAGCTGAGGAAGAGGCCAGGGCTCTAAGGCTGGCTGAGCTAAAGGACCATTTCCAAACATGGGTGGGGGGAGAAGACCGGAAAGGACTTGGTACAGGAATTCAAATTTTTCCTTTGGGATGGAGATGGTAGGCGTTCCTGCTGTTTTCAGCAATGGTTTATGGCAATGCTTGTCCGCTGGGCTCCTCCTGGGTCTTCTCTTTGGACCCTGAAACTTGAGAGGGTCTGCATGCCTGAATCTGAATGGTGGTCCCTGAGGCCCCTCCCTTTGACCCCTGGAGCCTGGAGATGGGGTGGGGGAGGAGGGGAGAAAGCAACCCTGGCCGTTCAGGTTTACCTGGTTCCTTCTGACCCACACCCCCTAGGTATAAAATTAACATTTCTCTCCAGAGTCAAGTTTCTAAAGCAGAGTGACAATATAGACATGTGCTTAAGCAAACTTGCCATAAGGTTCTTTCCACCTCTCAAATGATACGCCCTCCTGACTTCCTTTGATCTTATCTGTAATATTCAGCAGATATTTGTGGTCCCATTAGACTGATTAAGAAACTAAGATCCAAAGAAGCTAGGCGCTTACTGAAAGTCTTGTCATCAGCTGTGATCCTCGACTCACATCCTGCCCCTTCTGTTCTTTTTCCTGGCAAGGGGCAAGTGAGGTCTGGGAACCTGCAGCCACCGCCACCACCACCCTTGCTCCCTGCCCAGACCCCGCACACTACTCACAGGTGGAGCTGGGCACCCGGCAGCCCGGGGTTAGGGGATGAAAGTGATGAGGGGAGGGGGAGGGAGATGGGTTTGTGAAGAAGCCTTCCCCTTAGGAGCAGACCCGGAGCTGCAGGGAAAGAGAAGGCAGATAAGCGCAGTCAGGAAGGAGATAGCAGCTCAACCTGCAGGAGCCTAAATGGCAGATCTGGCAGGGTAGGGCTTCCAAGCATACCCCATAACGGAAGTGTAACAAGGACGGGGAGAGAATGGCAGAGCCAGGGAGGAACAAGGGCTGCTTGACATAGAGGCTTGCAGAGATGGAGAAACGAAGCGGCAGCTAGGAGGTGGCTCCTGGAGCCTGCATTTTACTCTCTGGGTCAGAAGAATGTTTGTGAGTGAGTGGATCATAGAGCAGGCCGCAGGCAGCGCCCCTCCCTAACAAGTGTGCGTGCAGCTGTGCTTGTGCTTCT
Source organism: Camelus dromedarius (assembly GCF_036321535.1). NCBI lineage: Eukaryota > Metazoa > Chordata > Mammalia > Artiodactyla > Camelidae > Camelus > Camelus dromedarius. The sequence goes on from NC_087450.1 coordinate 46,796,776, forward strand.
GTTGGGAAGCTAATGCGATTGCAGATGCCCCCAAAGAGCTGGCCATTCCCGCCTGAGAAACCCGGGAGGTTGGGCCCAGTGCTGGTTCACCCTCGCTCAGCCTCCCTCGTGTCTTCCTGTCTTTACTGATCCCGCCACCTCGGATTTCCTTCAGCACGTGGAGAAAGCATCTCTACCACATAATTTACCATCTAATTGCATGCTGTCTTGAATGAGGGCTGTGGTTTCGTGTGCGGTGGGTCTTGGGCACACGATTAGGCTGTGCGTAACAGAAGGGTGGAGGCCATCTCCTCCACCATCTCCTCCCCCTCCTCAATGTCCTCCCCAGCCTCGTGCTGCAGGTGCTCAGGACTCCGAGTGCGCCTGGATCCAAGGGTGGAAGTGTGTTTCAGGCAGACTCAGAGGTCGGCTTCAGGGTAAAGCACAGCTTCTTTACAGTTCTCAAACCAGACTGGCGGCAGTTGGGGCTGGGGGGGCTGCCCCTGCCCCATGACGTTTGCCTAAAGCTACGCCTCTCTTGGGCCCAGGTTTGGGGATGGCACAGAGCCCAAGCGGGCTGGCATGCTGCAGTTGCCATGGTGACCCTTTTGCTTTCCTTCCAAAGGAGGATGGATTTCTCTTTCAGCCCAGATCATCTGCCTGGGCTGCCACCATTCTGCACACTCCGGGCAACAGACTGCCCAGCCCCACTACCTTCCGCTTTCTGCCGTCTGTTGAGAGGCTCCGTTTTCAATCATAGTCCAGTATCAGAAACAGCGTGTTCTGGTTTGAAGGGGAAGCAGGAGATGAGGCAGCTCACCGCAGACATGTGCGCTGAGGAGCTCCCTCTGTGTCTCCTTCTACCTTCTCCTCCTCCTCCCTCCAGAAGACTTCCTCTTCAGTCAGTGGCTCTGACATTTTGGGTGGGCTCAGACCCCTGTAGGCCTGTTTCCTCATTTGTAACAGGGACAGCCAGGGCCCCTGGTGGTCTCCACACCTGGCTGGTATCAGAATTACCTAGGGAGGTTTTAACTGGTTCCCGGGCCCTACCCTAAGTCAGCTGATCTCCATAGGTGGAGCCCAAGAATCTGTATTTTTAAAAACCTCTTTGGGTGATCCTGATACAAATGAACTCAAGTGAATTTGGGATTCTCCTGGCAAGATGACCTGTGAGGCCCTTAGGGGGAGGAAAGGAAGCTCTACCCTGTGCTTAGGACTGACTGCCCTTCTGGGGTCCCGGGAGCTTCCGAAGAGCCCCGTGTAGGTCACTCTTGTCAGGAAGCCGGTGTTTCCTGGTCATGCTGCCTAAGCCAAGACCTGGCCCCCACCTTTTCCCCACAGGAGAAGCCAGGAGAGAGAGAATGACAGGGTGGGGGGGGGATGTTGCCATAACAACCAGCTCCAGGCAGAGGCCTCCCTTCCAGGGGCTGGTACTTCACCCCAGCAATGGTGGTTTCCATGGAGATGGGTTACTGAGGGACGGGGGAACATTTGCCCCACTTAGAGCATTAGTCAGGAGCTGCCAGAAGGCAGAACATCTCTAGGTGGGATCCTTGGACCCCTGTCAACTTTGAGGGCCCCCCTCCCACCATGGCCTCTGCTCTCTGGGTGCAGGTCTGACGCTTTCTCCCTGCTTGGTTGCTCTCTCTGCGACGGTCTCCCTAGCAACAAGTCCTGCTAACTCCTTTCTGTTGGCTCCATGGCTATTTTTAGCTTCACTGCCAGCAGCCCAGTCCTGGTCATTTGCTTGCAACCTCCATGTGGATTGCAGGGGAATAGGAAAACAAAGATTCTGGCCTCTTTCAGGAACCTTAGACCTGGACCTCTTAGCACCTATTAGAATTTTGCTGTGGAAAGTTATGTGTCCCCATCTGGGAACTTGGTCAGTGGACTCTGGACGAAGCTCCTGAGACACTGTTGAATTCAGTTCAGCAACCACAGCTTTCTTTAATCCTCTACAGTGTGCGAGGGGCTCTGGTCCACACGGCTTCCATGTGAACCTGAGTAAGATGCAGGCCATGCCCTCTAGGGGTTTTTAATGCCATGGAGGAGAAAGATGAGTACATGATCACCTAGGTACAGGCAGGGTGCTAAGAGAAGATTACAAAGTGCTGTGGGACTGTGAAGGATGAGGAGGTACGGGGTGATTTTTCAGTGGGGAAAGATAAGGGCGAGGGGCTGCAGCAGCATGTCTGGTAGAATGTTCTGTAATGACAGAAATGTTCTACAAGCTGCCGTTCAGGACAGTGGCCCCTAACCCACTTGGGCTCTTGGACACTTGGGATGTGACCAGTACAAGTGAGGAACTGAATTTTACTTTGAACTTGATTTTAATGAATTAAATGGCACACGCAGCCAGTGGCTACCTGATTGGCCAGTTCAGGTCCAGAGAAACCTTCATGGTGGAGGTGACTGGTGAACTGGGCCTAGAAGGATAGGTAGGATTTGGGCCGGTGGAAGTTGAAGGGGAGGAACAAGGGACAGCATGAGCAAAGGCCCCAGAAGCAGGGAAAGGGCGTATCTGGGGAATAGCAAGTAGGCGGCAGATTGTGGGCCGTGTGATGTAAGCGCTGCAGATTGCGGGGGGCCTTGAACGCCACGCAAGGAGCACGACTGCAAGCAGCAGGCAGGCAGAGGTCTGTGTAGCACTGAGGCTTTCGAGCTGTAGGTATACGGGCAGGATCAGAAGAGACATCCATCTTGATCTCATGGCCTCTGTCTGGATAAGGTCTCACTGGTCTTGGGGTTAGTGGGAATGTTTGTGTGGCAGGAAATGCGCAGCGTCCTCCCAATATATGGCTTTGTAGATGGCTTCCTAGGGACTGTGGCTTCTCTGATTTTGAGTAAAGGGACTCAGGTGGTAAATGTCCTGTTTGATTGAAGCAACGTGACCTCCCCACATCCCGCCAGCACTGGATTTTCTGACAGAGCATGCCACAGAACACTCAACTTTGAGTTAAAATCAATCAGGCAGGCGTGGCATTCCCACCTGGGCCTGTGGGAGTTACTGCTCTTGGGTGGAGAATCACGACTTAGTGTCTCATCTCAGTTCCCTGAGCTGGAAAGTCAAATTAACAGCACTTCTTGTGATCATGGTCTTCAGGGACACAGGAGGGTGATGTGTACCAGGATGTTAAATGTACAGATTTGTAATAGGACTTGTCCTTTCAATGCAGATCCCAGTGCTTGTCCTGATGCTTTCTGGTAACTTCCTGGTATCAGAGTCAGTGGAAAATGTAATTAAAATTAGAAGTTTGCTTGATGAATACAGGATCAGTCCTGAGAGAGTCAGCTGTCCTTAAGAGGTGTTTTCATCAGGCCTATTGGAACACTGCTATGTGCCTGCCAAACAGGAAATGTGCCCTCTTTTTTAGGTCAGCCCTGTCTTTTGGACCATGTTGGATACTTCCTCGCTAACACTTCTTTTAGGCTCTTGACATCCACCAGATCTTCTTTTCATCCAGGGGTTCCTCCTTTCAACATACTTTTAGAACGTTTCCAAGAACCTGGCTCATTTTACGTGACCCTGCTATTTTAGATTGACTATCTTTATCTTAATCAAAAGACCTATCCCAGTAACCACCTTGGGAGGGTTACTTTGGAAGGTCGAGGACATATATGACCTGAGGATCCTCGAAGGCGGCCCTAGTTTTTTCCTGACCTTTGGCTAAAGTCACCTCTTTTCCTAGATCTTGGGGTCTCTTTTGCTTTGAGGTCTCTCTCTGCCTACTGAGTACAAAGAAGACATGAATCTCTGTCCGAGTGACTCACGGTATAAAAAGGGTAAACTTTCCTGTCTGTACAGCTATAGGAGAGGGGCAGTGCCCTAGGTAGCGAGGGGACAACTTTGAGTTTGGGCTTCTTTTTGCTTAAGTTGGGAGCTATGTGGAAGAGGTAAGCTTTAAGCTTAATTTTATTTTGAATTTTTTTATTGAGGTATAGCTGATTTATAATATTATATAAGTTTCAGGTGTACCACATAGTGATTCACAATTTTTAAAGATCATATTCCATTTATAGTTATTATAAAATATTGGGTATATTCCTCGTGCTATACACTACATCCTTGTAGCTTATTTATACGTAGTAGTTTATACCTCTTAGTCCCCTACACTTACCTTGTCCCTCCCCCCAACTTGAGCTTAATTTTAAAGAATGGGAATTAGGAATTTGGGCAGCCACAGGGAGAGGCTACTTTATAAGTAGGCCAAGAGAAAGTGAAACTGATGGCCCTGGTCTGTTCTGACACTTTGAATCCTGGCTGCATGCAGAGGCATCATTACCTACTGAACAAGTCCCAAGACCACAGAGTGTAGAGTCTAAGGTATTTAGCCATCTAATAATGGAAAAGGAGATGTCATAGATGAGAGAGAGTGTCTCTTTAAAAAGAGCCAGCCAAGCCAGATCAGAAACTTCATTTTGAGAAGAGGCCTGGGGTAAGGTCTAAAGCGGCCTGTTAACAGGGCCTGGGCCTGGATGCCGGGGAGGCATCAGTGAGAGAAGCCAAGCAAGTCATATTACATTCCTTAAAGGGTGGAAGCAGGCAAGAGGTATAAACTCATGGCTTCTCAGCTCTACTTGGGGAAGTCCTGAAAAACTATACCAAGCAGATACCTTCACTGGTTTGAAAGATGGGTTGGAGCAGAACAGGGCCTGTGTTTTGTAGAATGGCTCCTTCTCCTTGGTGTATGGATTCTGGGTCTCAGTTGGTGTTGGGAGAGGAAGTTTGTACTCTCTAATGGCTCTCTGATTTGGAGTCCTCTCCCCTTTTTAGGGCCCGCTTGTTCTTATGGCCCCCAGAAGGGTGCTGAGCCCAGGAAGGATGGTGGGCTCTCCTTCACAGCACATCTTTTGACCTCATTATACCAGCACCTGTTCCAGCTGGTTTGTTCCCACTGACTGGCTGGAAGCCAGGCATCTGGGGCATTATCTCCTTAAGAGATGCTGGTATTCAGGGGCCTAAGAGGGCAGATGTCATCACTCCTGTTTTGCAAGTGAAAAAACAGACTTTTTGGAGTTAAGTGGCTTGTTCAAGGTCACGCTGATAGAACTAGAACCCCAGTTCAAATCGTCCAATGAGTGCTGCTGGTCAAACAGCCCTCCCCCTGCTGGGAGCATTTACCCTCAGTTCCTATGCTCTTCTTTCTAATTCATCTTGCAAACTGAAACCAGGCTAATCTTTCCAAAATACTCATTCACCTCATCTTGTCAGAAAACCTACGGTTATTCATCACCATGATGGATGTATCCACTGACATCTCTCATTGCACCCTTTAGCTTTAGTTGTATTGGGGGTTGGGAGGTGGAGATGGATAAGGGTTTTCCTCCCTCTCCAGCCTAACATCTCTTATTTTCTACTTATCCAGCCTCATTCCCAGTCTGATGCATCCTCCAGGTTCAATCTCTGCTCCTCACTAACCTCCTTAACCTCACTTACCACTCATACTACCCATTTTTGGTTGGCTTCTAAGCCATCCTGGCCCATCTGGCTTGGTATCTGTGATAGAGATGTTATCTTTAAAGACGTTTTTCAATGATCTTTTCCAATCTCTCCAAGTCTAGTTGAATTTGTCAGCTCCTTGAGGGCAGGGCCAACAGTGTCTGTTTCTCCATCTGAAGTGGGTATTGACACACGTGTGTGTGTGTGTGTGTGTGTGTGTGTGTGTTCTCTTTGGGGGAGGGGCCTCTGCTCAGGAGGAGGGAGCTTGAAATGGTTGAAGCTGCACCTGGAGGCTCCACCTGGAGGCTCCAGAGGAGGAACGTAGTCTTCTTGAGCTGCAGATGTTTGCGCCTGGGAATGAAGGAACTGCTACTTTTGTACAACTCCTCCTCACCCCCGCCCCACCGGGCACCTCGCAAACAGGAAAACAGACATCTAAGGCAGACCCAGAGTGACCTAGAGGACCCAGGGACTTGGCCAGGAAGAGATTTTCAAAGCCCGAACTCCTCAAGCCAGGCTGTTTAAGGCACCGCTCTCTATCCACCTGTAGTGAGAAGAGGAGAGCCCCCCCACCCCCTCGCCCCGTTCTCGGTCTGGAGCGCTCCCAGTTCTGTGCGGGTGCCTTCTGTCCATCTCTGTGCTTAGCGTTTTCCTGCAGCCTCCCGGGCCTCATCGCTCATCTGTAAGCTTTTTCTTTCTTCCTTTTTTTTTTTTTTTTTTTCTTTTTTGGCTGTGCTGCCGAGAGACTCACTTTTAACAACTTTCTCCTGGCTCTCCCAGACGGTCCGAGAGCTCCTCTCTCCTTCTGACTGCTCCCCTGGCTCTCTCGGCGCTTGCAGCTCACCTCCGCAGCTGGGGAACAGCCCCTTGCCTCCCGGCTCCCCGCCTGCCCTCCCTGCGCTGCCCGCGGGGTCCCCGCCTCGCCCACCGGCTCTGCGCGGCGCTCTGGCCCAGTTGGGGGAGAAGGGGCGGGGAAGGCTGCCCGGTTGGAGGGGGCGGGCGCCGCCTCCAGCCTGGCCTGGGCGGGGCCCTGGGAACGGGCGGAGGCCCAGCCGCGCCCCCAGGCCCCAGCGCCGGCCCGCGCCCCTCGGACCGGAGGAGAGGGGCTGGCCCACTGCCAGCGTCTGAGAGCCGGCCCCCTCCCCCGGCCCGCTTGCAGCCAACCAGGCACTCCAGCGGGGCCCACGTGACCTGGAGTTCTAGACAAAGAAAATGTTCAATCCCTCCCCCCCACATCCCCCTCCCCCTCTCTCTGGCCCCCTCCGCCCCCCAGCCCCATCGCCCCCTTCCCCTCCCCCAAGACGGGCAGCTACTTACAGAGCTTCAGGGCCGGGGCTCACACCTGAGCCGGACCACAGAGGGGCTGCACCTGGCCTTATGGGTAGGTTCCTGGACGGAGCCCTGGGGAAACTGGGGGCGGGGAGGCGGCAGGGGCCGGTGGGAGGATCTCTGGGCCTGCAGCCCTCTGGGTTTCAGAAGAGTCAAGTCTGCCTACCCGGCCCGCAGGAGCTGGCTCCTCTGCCCGGCCTGAGTTCTGGAGATGCTGAGTTACTGCTGTCCCACCCACTCCCTCCTCTGGAACCCCAAGCCCCACTCCTCCCTGCGCTCAGGTGGGACCTGGCCGTTCAGGGACCTGGTGGAGCAGCCCTGGTGTGAGCCTGGGGCAGTGGTCAATGAAGGCTGGGGGGCAGGCCCCGGCAGTGGAGTTGGGCTGGAAGCAGCAGTTTTGCTGAGCTGGTTGGCAGATGGGTTTTTGGCATTTCCTTGCTGACCTGTGTTCCTGGCTGGTGGACTACGCTGTCCTCAGGCCGTGCCAACCTTGCGGCTTCTTGAGAGGGACAGTTTCCTCTCCTGCGTGTTCCTGGGAACCACCATCAGGCCACCAGAAAGAAGCGGTGTTGGGGTAGAAGGGAGCAGTGCAACCCTGACAGGGGGCTGTGGCACTTAAGCGGGTGCCGTGGGGCACAGCCTGATGCCGGCCTGTGATGGGAGAGATGCCTGGGACAGCCCGAGATCTGCTGCACCAGCGGGAGTCCGCGTGGGTCCCTGGACCTCTGACCTTTGGAACGGGAAGCAGCCTGAGTCGCAGAGGGAGGTGGAGGCGGGACAGCTGCCTAAAGAGATGAGACTGGATGGGAAGGCCTTGCCTCCATCAGAGTGGAGTTACCAGTGGCTTTCCAATCTGAACAAACTGCAGACCAAGTGGCCTCCTTGAGCCGCCGTAGTGGGGGCTGGTGTAGTGTCTTCCCGATCCTGCCCAATCTCTTGGCTCCTGTGGGGTGGGACCTTCTGAACTGAGATAGGGGGTAAGAGCCTTTAGCCCAAAAGCCCAAGCCCAGAGTTAACCCTTTCTTCTCCTATTGTCTGCCCAGGGAGGAGGGTTGGCGTGAAAGTGGAAAAAGGCTTTCCCGCACTGCCCTAGGCAAGACTATTCTAATGAGCCCCTCCCCCACCCAGCCACCCTCTCTGCCCCTTCTTCCCCTTTCCTCTTGCCTCCTGCTGCTAACCCACCCCCTTCTTCCTTCCCCCACCCCTGCTGGCCTAGTCCCGATGGAGGCCCCTTCCTCCTCCTCCGCCTGCCAAAACCGTGCTGGGTGCGTGTTCTCTTGCACCTACTGGGTTGGGGGTGCTTAACAGCCATCAGCAGCAGCACCTGACAAGCTGGGGAAAGTTGTGGGGGAAGAATAATGTTCAGGAACTCACTGTGGAGGGGTTGAGAAGAGAGACAAAGGGGCTGAGGGGGAGTAAGGAGGGTGGTGTCAAGCACGACTCCCTCCTAGACTGAGGGAGGCTGGGGGGAGCCCGGCACCCACCTGATGCTGCTTGCTGTGGAAGTGACTTCAACTCCTTTCCCCAGAAGGCTCCTCGCCCCCTCTGCCCTCTGCCACCTACACACCTTGCTCTGGCTGCAGGGGCGCATCACCCTTGGAGATGGAGTCTTTGGGTCATCCAGAGCAACACCCTGGTCTCTATCCTTAACCATGCCTGAAGTTCGCAGAGGCATGGTGGAAGGAAGGGAGCAGAGACTGCTAGGCATGGCGTGTCTCTGAGTGGGTCTGGCACTGAGACAGTGCTGCTGCAGCTGACAACCCTCCTCTCCTCTACGGGGTAGAGTGGACACCTAGACGCACCTAGGGAGGAGGTGGTAGATAATTGATTTTAGGAAGGGGTGGAGCATAGTCCCCCAGGTGAGAGTGGGGCTTGGAAGGAGGAGCAATTACTCTGCATTCTTCCGCTCCCGGCCTCCCTGGCCTCCTGGAGCTCATTCTCCCAGCTGTTTGTGGGCTGGGGGAAAAGAATGTATTAACCCATTTTAGAATTTGTTGATTCAGAGAAAGAACTGGGACTTCCATCCTCAGTGTTTTAGGAATCGGCTCAAGAAGTAGATTTGGTCTGCGGCTAGGATGCAGACTTGAAGATTGAACAAAGTAAAATGAAGCTACAAGACAGGAGACCATTGAGCTTAAAGGTTCTTAACCTGGGACCCTGGGATCCGAGGGCGCATTGACAGGCTTTGTAAAGTCCTTGGAATTCTTGGAACGTATATACATTAGATTCTTAAACCAGTCAGAAAAAGTTAACAGAAATCCTTCAGATCAAACACCTTTTTAGGTTGGAGCAACTTGGAAGAGAGGGGACTGCTCCAAAGTCAGCAGTAATTAGTTGCAAGACTAAGACAGGAATGTAGTTTAATTTTGAGGTTGGGTTTATAGTCACGGTTGTAGGCTCCAGGGGAAAACTTCATGCTGAAAGGCATGTTGAAGGTGAGACTTTTCTCCCCTCTGAATCTGGTGTGCTGCAAACCGCTGCGGAGCCTTGAAGTTTGAGGGCCATGGGTCCTCAATTCAGTAGCCGGGGTGAAATGAGGGTGAGATTAGGTTGAATGGCCCTCTGAGCTACGTATCAAGGCTTTTATTCTCCTCAGTAGGGTGATAGCAATTCTGGAGCAAGTTTTGAGAAGGAATGGGCATGCGGGTCATAGTCATAGACTGAAAGATGAGGGGGAGGTGTGAAAGGATGGAGGCTGTTCAGGTGGGAGCATGCTTGGGTCTAAATTAATTTGTCAGTGGGATGGCAGAGAGGATGCTTGGCTATACCATGGCCTTAGTAAATAACTGTTGAGAGAATAAATGTATTTATGGGTCTGGAAGATGCACGTAGAAAGAAGGAGTTTAATCTGGGGACAGCTTACGTTAGATATGATCCTAAGAACTCCAAAACGGCACATGAGCATGGGAGCAGGCAAGCTCTTGTGGGGCGTTTGGTGGTGGTTGAGCAGGTGGGGAAGGAACTGTGCTCTTTAAATACAAAATAGTGATTTCATCATTAGGTATCACAACAAAACTAGAATTGTGGTCCGGAACTTAGGAATAGAAAGGGTTGATTGCCCAGGGAAACTGGAGAAACAGATGAGAGGATCCATTTCTAGAATGGGGAGTAAGACAGGACAGGATAGAGCCAAGGTCTGTGTCTAACCTAGGGTGCGTGACTAGTGTCTGGATAGAATGAATCTTTCCTTATCAGAGGGTGGGCAACTGATGATGCTGACAATTAAGGAAGATTACCTAAGAGGCAGAAGAGAAGGCTGGAACTGAGCCAAGTGATTTGAGTTCACCTCTCAACTTCAAATCTTTCTGTTTTCTGAGGCAAGCACTTGGGTTGATGAGGGAAGAATTCTTCTCTCCAGCCCCTTACCTTCTCTCACTGTCTCCAACCACAGAGAGACTGAGAAGAGCCCCCTGAGTGTCAGGCCAAGGTAACTTCTGTTCCTTGTTTCCCCAGGCTGAGAAGAAAGCCAAGGTGATTGCAGTAATGAATGCTGTTGAAGAAAACCAGGGGTCCACCGAGTCTCAGAAGGTGGAGGAGGCCAGTCCTCCCGCTGTGCAGCAGCCCACCGACCCTGCGTCCCCCACTGTGGCCACCACACCTGAGCCCGTGGGGGCCGATGCCGGGGACAAGAATGCCACCAAAGCAGCTGACGATGAGCCAGAGTACGAGGTGAGCAGCTGGCTTCTGCAACTGCCTCGTCCAGCTCCTCCCGACCCCAGGCCTCTTTTTCTCTCCAGTCTTGCTCTGTCTGTGCAGATGGAGCCCCCTCCCGGCTGTCCTGACCCTCAGATGCCCAGGGCTGGGGTTGCTTTGGGGGGAATCCGGGCGGCAGGGTCTCGTGACCACCGTGTAATGACTTCTGCTCCTTGGGGCTCCAGGACGGCCGGGGCTTTGGCATTGGGGAGCTGGTGTGGGGGAAACTGCGGGGCTTCTCCTGGTGGCCAGGCCGCATCGTGTCTTGGTGGATGACGGGCCGGAGCCGAGCAGCGGAAGGCACCCGATGGGTCATGTGGTTCGGAGACGGCAAGTTCTCAGTGGTGAGTTATGGGGGTTTGGCGATAGCTTGACATGGGGAGGAAGGGGTTCTGGTCCCAGGGCCTCTGGTTTCGGCTGGGGGCAGGTTTAGAATTGGGCTGGTAGAAAGGGGCTCCGCTTGCCCCCACTCTGTGTATGTGTGATTGGAAGAAGCCCTGGAGAGAATGAGGTTCCGCTCAGAGAGTTAGGATGCCTGCCGAGTTAGTTTTGCCTTCTGGGAGCCCCATACTCAGAAACCCTTCCCACCTGCGTGCAGGTCCTCCCCCACACTTGGGCAGGACTCCTTCTTTGCATTATATAATTATGTATCAGTGTGTCCGGTTTTCTCAAGGGCATAGGCTGGGTCTTAATGCCCTGGCCCCTGACCGTGCCAGGCCTGTGGTGGGTGCTTGATGTGTGTGGAAGGAGGCGCAAACGAGGGTGGGGTTGTGCCTCCAGGTGTGTGTGGAGAAGCTGATGCCGCTGAGCTCCTTCTGCAGTGCTTTCCACCAGGCCACCTACAACAAGCAGCCCATGTACCGCAAGGCCATCTACGAAGTCCTGCAGGTGAGTGCCCCTCTGAGGGACTCAGAAGCGGGAGCTTAGATGGAAGGGACCACTGTTGGTCTTATAGCTGGAGTGCAGGGGTTAGGCCTGGGCAGAGGATCTGCCTGCAAGGCCCTTTGCCTCCTTTTCCCCTTACTTGACCCCTTCCTGCACCTTCTCCCACCTCCTGCCTGAGCCCACCTTTGCTCCTCTTGGAGTCTGCCCTCTGGCCTGTCCTGACAGCCTCCATGTGTCGCCCTCCAGGTGGCCAGCAGCCGCGCGGGGAAGCTGTTCCCGGTGTGCCATGACAACGACGAGAGCGACACTGCCAAGGCCGTGGAGGTGCAGAACAAACAGATGATCGAGTGGGCCCTGGGGGGGTTCCAGCCCTCTGGCCCCAAGGGCCTGGAGCCACCAGAAGGTAAATGCAGGTGCACCAGCAGCTCCGTGCCCGGGCTGGGAGAGCCATGCTGACCGAGAGCTGCCACGGCCTCCAGCCAGGTGCCCAGTGGGGTTGGCCTCAGTCTCCTTCTCCCTGGGGTCGCGGTAGGGGCAGTGCACCTCTGGGACTCTGAATAACCTGCTCCCCGTTGGCGTGCTGGCACCGGAGAGGTGGGCGCTAGGAACAAGTTGGGCACCCGGCCGCACCCTGTTGTAGGTAGATGGTACGGGGGAGGGAGCTGGGATTCCTTGTCAACCGGTAACTGTGACCTCATCACCTGCTTTCCTGATCCAGAGGAGAAGAACCCCTACAAAGAAGTTTACACAGACATGTGGGTTGAACCCGAGGCAGCTGCCTATGCACCACCCCCACCAGCCAAAAAGCCCCGAAAGAGCACAACTGAGAAGCCCAAGGTCAAGGAGATCATTGATGAACGCACAAGAGGTAGTTGGCCTGGCTCTGGAGAGAGTGGCAGGCGAGACCAGCATTCAGAGGACAGGGCGTGACCCTTGAGGCCTCCTCTGATGCTGGGCTCTCCTCCCCCCGCAGAGCGGCTGGTGTACGAGGTGCGGCAGAAGTGCCGGAACATCGAGGGTGAGTCCCGAGGGGGCAGCTGGGCGTTGACCCTGGGAAGTCAGTAGTCTTGCCCATAGGGCGGGTGTGAGGGCTTGGCCCCTAATGTGGTGGCTGGCAGAGGAGTACAGGTACTGAGAAAGGTGTGATGATGTGGGACGTCAGTACCCGGTGACAGGGCCTGCCCTGCATGTCCCACCACCTCCAGCTGGCTTCACGCACATCTGTCTTGCTCGTGCCACTATCTTCCCTAACAATGGTGTGGGCTCTCAGTAGGGTTTGGGACACTCCAGTGGGTCAGAGAAGGGTGGCCCCTTTTGGATTTGATAGAACTTGGCCTTTTACCTTTCCTCACCTGCCCTCATTTGGTGGTCCTTACCTCATCCCATGTGTCTCCCTTACCCGGTGATGGTGTGTCCAGCTCAGGGCTTTCTGGGCCGGGAAGGATGGGGGCAGGGGCCCAGGACTTAAGGGCTGTCTGCCCAGGGACATCTCCAGAGTAACTCAGGGTCAGGGCCCCATTCTTACCGCGGGTTCCTGTCCTTGGATCAGGCCTTTCCTGGCAGGCTTCATTGCCGCTCTGGGAGATGAGTGGGCTCCTGAGAAGGGGGCCAGGCTGCCTCCCTGTTCCTTGGGGCGCCTCCCAGACTCCTTCCCACCTTCTCTTCTGGCTGCTTCTCCAGCAGGCCCCTTTTTATAACTTTTCTGAAGCTGGCCTTTGGCCTGAGGTGGTGGTGGGGGCCTTGAGTGACACTCTGCTTCTTCTGCTTTCCAGACATCTGTATCTCTTGTGGCAGCCTCAATGTCACCCTGGAACACCCTCTTTTCATCGGAGGAATGTGCCAAAACTGCAAGGTAGGGGCACACCCAGCGCCCCTGGAGACAAGGCTGAGGGTGAACCTGGGCCCTGGGTGACCATACCTCCTGGCCTCTGGGCTTCAGGCACCTGGGGTAGCTGTGAGGTTGACTCCAAGGTTTGCTCTTGAAGCAAAGTCCGATAAAATGGACCCTTGGGTTCCAAGCATTTGGCTTGCTGTTATTTCTCCTCTGAGAGATCCTTGCCCCCTTCTCGTCACCAGGGGTGGGCTCACAACGTCACGGCCAGTAGTGTGAAGTGAGGGGAGACAGGCTGCCTGATGGGTGGGTTGCTGTGCTCTGGGTGCGGGGGGGGGGGTCACCAGGTGGCGCAGGCCACCTCAGTTCTATCCACGGCAGTGGGTCGGGGGACATGGTGTCCCCTTCCCAGATCCGTGGTCTGGGCTGTACCCTGGCTGGATGGGTGGCAATGTCGTGTTACCAGGGCTGTGTCAAGGTCCCAAGGCGAGAGCCCAGAAGCTGGGTTCAAAGCCTGCCTTCACCCTGGCAGGCCTGGGTGCTGCCTGGTGGTCTCTGAGCCTCCGCCCTGCTCCCTAGAACTGCTTCCTGGAGTGTGCGTACCAGTATGATGACGACGGCTACCAGTCCTACTGCACCATCTGCTGCGGGGGGCGCGAGGTGCTCATGTGCGGGAACAACAATTGCTGCAGGTGAGGGGCCCCACCCTGGAGCACAGCCGCCCACCCTCCTTGCCCAGTTCCGGGGTTCTCGCTGCCCGTTCAGCCCTGTGCTGTGGCCGCAGCCTTGCTCCATCCAGACTGACCCAGGACTGAGAGGCCCCTCTGCTCTGCTGGGCTTCCTTCCAGGTGCTTTTGCGTGGAGTGTGTGGATCTCTTGGTGGGGCCGGGAGCTGCCCAGGCAGCCATTAAGGAAGACCCCTGGAACTGCTACATGTGCGGGCACAAGGGTACCTATGGGCTGCTGCGGCGGCGGGACGACTGGCCCTCTCGGCTCCAGATGTTCTTCGCCAATAACCACGACCAGGAATTTGTGAGTGCTGGGTGCCGGGCCCAGAGCATCTTTCCAGAACCAGAGAAGAGTGTCCCCAGAAGTGGGAGTGCTTCAGTTGGTCGGGGGCCCAGACCAGGGACGGCAGGGCCTGAGCTGCGGGTGGGGTGTGCACTCACAGGTGGATGGGAGGCCGGCTCCGGGTGCAGGTCTGGAGGACACTCCTGCACACTCACCCGGCCTGTTGTGCTCCCTGCCCAGGACCCTCCGAAGGTTTACCCACCTGTCCCAGCCGAGAAGAGGAAGCCTATCCGGGTGCTGTCTCTATTTGATGGAATCGCTACAGGTGAGAGTCACTGACATCCTGTCCTGGGACGTGGGAGCTCTGTTTGGGGGGCTGTGTGTGCATGACTCTGGCAAAGCAAAACAACAGTTAACATTGCAACTATTAAAATATCACCCCAAGAAGGAAACTTTTGTGTTCAATGAAAAGTAAAATAAGTGGTAAACCAGCACGTCCAGTGGGCACTTTCGTTAATGGGGTCGCACGGGAGGTGGTGGGGAGGCTTTCCAGCAGCGGATGGAGCGGTCCGTAGTCAGAGATTACTGAAGATTTTCACAAAACCTCAAAGGACAGACTTGGCAACCAAGACAAAAACATAGGCAGTTCTAAGTCGCAGTGAAAAACAAACTATAAACAAGAGAGTTTAAAGAATATTTAAATCACCCATAATCCTATAATTAGTGTTTTGGTGTATGTCTTTTTACATTTTTAAATTTTAGATTTTTTTTCTGTGCGCTTGTGTTTAATCATACGTAGATAAATAAAAGAATAGTAAAATGCATACTGTCTTATAACTTGCCTTTTCATTTATGATATTATGGGTACTTTTTCATGTCAATCAACATAGAATTACATTATTTATAAATGCTGCATAGGATTCTGTGGCGTGAAAGCACCATAATGTATTTAATGAACCCCCTATTGGGTTGTTTACTTTTCCCCCACTGTTACGAGCAGTGCTGTGACAAGCATCCTTACATTCATCTTAGTGTACTTAAACCATCAGCTTTTAGAGAATACTGGATCACTGTGTAGCCAGTTTTTTTTAACTTCATGTAGTTCTTGACGTGAATACTGACTTACGTCCACCCCTCTGCCCTACCCTGAGGCTGAGGCTTCTCAGTCCTTAGGAAAGGAGTAGCCTTCCTCAGAACTTGTCTCCAGGAGACCAGAGGGAGATGGGCAGGCTGGGCCTGGAGACCTTGGTCCAAGGGCCAGGGTGGGGATGGCACCCGGGCCAGAGGTCTGTCTTCTGTTCCCAGCTCAGTGCTAATGCCCTAGAGAAGTTAACGTACAGCTTTGGTTTCCCAGGCTAGAACCTCAAAGCCTTCTTAAGCCACTTCACACCCCAAGAAGCCGTACAAGCTCCTTGTTGGGAGGTCTGTTGGGAGCAGTGGGAATGGCTCTCTCAGGGTTTGTTCTGTTTCCTTGACTCAATTCAGCAAGCGTTCGTGGAGGGGTCTTGGTCAGGAAGGGTGAGTAGTTAGCTTAGGAGGAAACACATTGAATGTGACCACCCACTCTGTCCTGAAGACATTTGCAACCCAGGAGAAGGGCTGGGTTAGGCCTGCGTGCTGCTCTGAGGTGGAGTGGGTGCTGAGTGTTGGGGTTCTCAGAGGAGGGGAGGCCATCTTAGAGGTGGTGGGCTGAGGTGGGGTGGGCACTGATGGAACCTTTTTAGAGCAGGCGGCATTTACATTGAGTCTTGATGGATGATGGTTGAGTTGCAGCAGGAGGTGACATAAGGGGTAACGGAAGGACGAGTGTATTCAAGATGTAGAAAGAGCAAAAGTCACCTGTTCTCCCTGCCTCCAGAAACCCCCTGCTATCCTGTCTTGACCACCTTCTGAGTAGATCAAACTAGGTGTGAAACAGCCTAGATGTAACAACCTTGATGTCTTTGTTACTGATATTCCAGTTTATCCAGAAGTTTCCTGCAGCTTTCTAGGCAGGGTAGGGCTTGGGCCTGTCACTGACCCATGTGTCCAGCTGGCCAGAGGGATCCCCTGCAAAGACCAGGGTGCCGGGGAGGTGACCCAGTGACTGTGCTTTTTGCTGGCTGGCACAGGGCTTCTGGTGCTGAAGGACTTGGGCATTCAGGTGGATCGCTACATCGCCTCCGAGGTGTGCGAGGACTCCATCACCGTGGGCATGGTGCGGCACCAGGGGAAGATCATGTACGTCGGGGACGTCCGCAGCGTCACGCAGAAGCATGTATGTCAGCGCTGCGGGCCCCATCCCACCCTCTATTCTTCCCTCCCTTCCATTTCCCTGCTTGTTTCGAGAGGGTCGGGACAGATTCCAGCGGGAACTGGGGAGCCAGGCTTTTCGGGCTCAGGCTGCTCCCTGGCTGGTTTCCAGGCCCTCTTGAGTGGAGGGCCATGGGCTACAGTGAGGTTCCCATCTGCCCCCCAGTACTGCTGGCAACAGCTTTGCCAGCCTCCATTTCTGGGGTGCTCTGGCGGGGTCCGACCTGAGGGGCCTCTTGCCCTTCCAGTTATCCACGTCTGCGCCAAGGGCATTTGGAGAGGTTCAGATGGCACAGACGCCCCGCCCAAGGTGCACAGGGCACGAAATACCTTCCATTTAGCTGCCCAGCCTGGGCCGCTGTTCCCCTGAGTGGCTGTTTTTCCTGCTGGGAGCACACTGGTTTCTCTGCTGGCCTCAGAGTGTCCAGTTCAGGCCCTTCACTTTATTATTTAGGAAGCTGAGCCCAGGGAGCCTCGGTGACTCGCCCGTGGCCACACAGTGTGTGTGTAGCATGGATGTCTGGATACACATGTGAAAGTGTGTGTGGTGAGCGTACAGAGCAGCTGGGTCTCTCCCATGCCAAAGTACTTTTTTTGCCAAATTCACAGATAATTTCTCTCTTCCTTTCTGCCTGTCCCTGGACGTCAGGCCCATCACATTACCTTTGTCCTCCCAGATCCAGGAGTGGGGCCCGTTCGATCTGGTGATTGGGGGCAGTCCCTGCAACGATCTCTCCATCGTCAACCCTGCCCGCAAAGGGCTCTATGGTAGGTGCTGTGCTTGCCCCTCCGCCTGCTGAGCTGGTGCTTCCGCACGTCAGTTTCCTACTTGGATATTTCTGCCCTGGGACGGCTACTCCCCATGACCCTGTCCTCCCTTGCCCTCCCCATGCCCGAGCCACACCACTGTCTCGTGCAGACAGCCCCAGCTGATGGCTTTCTCTTCCGACCTCTCAGAGGGCACTGGCCGGCTCTTCTTTGAGTTCTACCGCCTCCTGCATGATGCGCGGCCCAAGGAGGGAGATGATCGCCCCTTCTTCTGGCTCTTTGAGAATGTGGTGGCCATGGGCGTTAGTGACAAGAGGGACATCTCGCGATTTCTCGAGGTATAGCCGGCAACCTTGGTTTGGCCAGCTCACTAATGGCTTCTACCTTGGACTGCTGCTTTATCCCTGTCTCATCTGCATTGTGGAGCTGGGGACTGGTGACTTCTGCTTTGCAAGGGGCCCGTTTGGGAAGCTCTGAACTTCCCAAGTAGACAGGGAGGAAGCCCACCCCGGAAAAAACCCATGGCCTCACTCTAAGAGGTGGTATGTGGTTGTGGGCCTCAGCGCCGGGAGGACCTGACTGTCACAAATAGCGTGGAGTGCCAGACTCCTGGGCCTGGGCTTCTGTGTGGTGTTTTGCTGGGGGAACCTTTGAGATGCCAAAATCAATTTTCCCAACCAGAATGGCTTGTCCTCGCTCCCTGGCACCGTGATGGATGCCTTATGGCACCTGGGAAGAAAACATGGCTTATCTCAGTTCTTATTCCCTGTGCTGTGGGTCCCAACTTGGCTCTGAGCCTGGTTTGGGCCATGCACAGAGGATTTCTGCAGCCAGAGTCATGCTCGGGGTGGGCGATCTGGAAGCCCCAGCCTGTTCTCCTGAGTCTTGAGGTCAGTAACACCTCAAGCTGGTGTTCTGGCTAAATTCAAGCAGGCGTCTATTTGGCTCATAATCTGGATATACAGTGAGGATATCCACACTCGTTGGAACTTTCTCAAAGCCTCCAGGTGAGCTAGAGTCGTGTTATCCAGTGTGGTGGGCATCCACCACATACAGTATTTAAATTAACATTCCTCAGGAACACCAGCCTCCTTTCAAGTACTCGTCAGCCATCTGCAGCTGGTGGGCTGGCGGCTTCTACATGGAACGGTGCAGACAGAACATTTCCATCATTGCAGCGTGTTCAGTTGGATTGTGCTGGTCTAGAATGTTCCAGTGAGAGCATGTGGAAGTAGCTAGGTTTAATTCTGGCTTTTCTTGGGGGCTTCAGGCTGTCCCAGTGTGCGGCCTCCTGAGAGAGAAGTAAGAGGCTTTAAGGCTCTGACCTAAAGCATTTCCTGGCACGCTAATATTCCTCTCTCGCTCATCTTCAATCTCTCTCCTGTTTTATAGTCCAACCCTGTGATGATTGATGCCAAAGAAGTGTCAGCTGCACACAGGGCCCGCTACTTCTGGGGGAACCTTCCTGGTATGAACAGGTTGGTGAGAGCTCCGTGCCCGGGGTGGCGGCGAGTTGGTGTCTGCAGGCAGGATGGCTGGAAGAGGGGGACCAGCCCCCCCCCGCCCCCCACTGGCCAGCTTGCTGTGTTGCCGTGTTCTTTGTTTCCTTTTCCTTGGGAAGAAGGGGAATCAAGGTGTAGAAAATACTTGTCTGAGAAGCTGAGAACTAGTGGTCCGAAATAGGACCTTTAAAAAGTACTCTCTTTCCACGGAAAGACTCATCAAGCCGCTGAGTTATATAGTTGGTTCTCCTATATTGGTGATGTATCTAGAGTCAGCTGGTCCTCAGTCTCCTGAGGTAAAGCTGTGGAGGATGTGTCTGGGGATGGGAAAGAGGGTGGAGGCCGGACCACATCCTGCTCCAGGAGAGAGGACCTTGAAGCAGCGGGCACCGTGCAGGTTTGAGGGTGCTGCTCCACTTACTTTCCACACACCTGTTGGCTTCAGGTCCTTTTTTAGAAGGATGCTCTTTGTTTAAGTGATACGGGAGATTTTTAAGTCCAAGAATGAGGAAAATTTTATTTCTTCAGTGTAGTAATTGCACTATAAAAAGGTCGATGAGGAGAAAGGAATTCTGGTTGAGAGTTAGCAGTTCAGAAGCAGGGGGCGACCCTCCCAATCTAGACATCCACTATGAAGAGGAATATTTTCCAGAATGTTTCGAGCGTGTATTTTTAAACCTTGGTAGACCCTTAATTAGGAACATCATGTAATTTGGCTTCAGTCATCTAATCTGCCCCCCTGCCATTAGCAGGAAGTTTCAGGAACTTCCCCAGCATCATACCTGTTTGGCAAAGCTGCTGTCTTTTGCGAGGGCTTGTTGATGGGAAGGAGATGGGTCAGTGGAGTAGCTGACCTGGAAACTGTCAGTATCCCCCTAATGTTCCCCAAATGTCTGTGCATATTGTAAAAATGGACTGGCGAGTATTTTCATGGAGCCACTGACTCAGTGTCTCCTGACAGACCTTGGTCCTGTGGGATTGTTCTTAACTATTTCTTCTAACTCTAAAATTCTAGACCTCCGAGCTTCTAGGAAGAGCAAAGTTACCTGGTGGGACCAATTAGTGTGTCTGTCTATGTGCGTAAACAGGCAAGAGTCTGGAGGTGTGATTTGACCACGGGCCCAGGTGGTTCCCTCGCAGAGACGGTAGACTGCTATGTGAAACCTTTCTTCAGTAGTCCTAAATGTCAGAAAAGGCCAGCACAGAGGGTGGTATTTCGTGATCTCGTCTGCCCACTGAGAAGTGTGACACGTTTAGTGTCACAAAATTTTAGTCTTCTGGGGACTGTGCAGAATTTAAGTCTTGTTAACTGTACATTTAAGGTGTACAGTTCAGTGAATTTCATCCAGTGTATACATCCATGTAACCATCACCATAGTTGAAATACAGAACATTCTGTCATGCCAAAACTCACTTTGTCAATTTTTAAGTAAAAGATATAAAAATAATTGGATTTTCCCCTTTCTCAGCATATGTTATCTGTTTATTTGTAGCTTGAGACCATGTTTGAATTTACCTTTAAGGATTAATGCTGGGTGGACTTATGTCTGTGTACGGCTGCAGTGTATGTGCGTGTGTTTGAAGGGGTTTTCAATGTGTGTGGGTGACAGGGGGCCTCTTTTTGCTTCCCGATGTGAGGCAGAGGGCTGCTGGGTCAGTGCCCTGGGAGCATCTCTGCTCTTCTGGTTTGTTGTTACCCTCTCTCTTCTGCCTCCTAGGCCGTTGGCATCCACTGTGAATGATAAGCTGGAGCTGCAGGAGTGTCTGGAGCATGGCAGAATAGCCAAGGTTAGCCCCAGCGTCAAAGCCCTCTGCTGGGGGTAAGGAGAAAGGGCAGAGGCAGGATGAGCTGGAGCAGCCCTGGGGCTGTGTCCCACCTGTGGTGAATGCAACTTAGGGGGTTGTGCATCCAGTTAGCCAGAAGGGGAGGGTCCAAGGGAAAGCCTGGAGGGCAGGGAGAGGGGTCAGGAATCCTTGCTGGCCTGCAGCCCTTCCTGGTTGAAAATTGTCTGCTGGTCCTGTGGGAGGCAGACACTAAGAAGTCTTTCCCAAGGTCCCTGGGATCTTTTAGGGCTTTTGAATTATTTGGCCGGGACCTACTGCATGAGTCTTCAGAGCAGAGATTTTCCTGTGATTTGCAAGCTCCTTTTCTCTCTGGAGAAATCTCCCAGGACTGCTGGCACCCCAGAGGTGTCTTTGCACCCCTGAGTAAGTTGGCATCCTTTTGCCTGCAAGTCACTACACCTGGGGAACAAACAGTTCTTAGAAGACTTAGGATGGACAGTGGCTGGAGCTGCTATCTCTCAAGTCCTTGGCCAGTGGGATTGGACCAAGGATGGCCAGGTGACCTCAAAGTAGGAAGGAGAGCAAAGCAGTGGGGTCTGTGGGAGGCTCACGACTGGAGCCTGACCCCGGTCCCTGGCAGGTGCCTGGCAGGAGCGGATGGCTGCTCATTTCTCTTTTCCTCTCCTCATCTTCTAGTTCAGCAAAGTGAGGACCATTACTACTAGGTCGAACTCCATAAAGCAGGGCAAAGACCAGCATTTCCCCGTCTTCATGAATGAGAAAGAGGACATCTTATGGTGCACTGAAATGGAAAGGTACCCATTCGTGCTGGTGTTGGGGCTGTGTGCTGCGTTCTGATTGCCGTCTTGGAGGAGGGATCTCTGCCTCTCCGTACCAGGCTCGGATTCCCTGCAGATACCCCATGAGCAGTGGGTTTTCCCAAACATTTCCCAAGATGGCAGATTCCTGGGGAGGATTCCTGTGCATTATAAGGCTGGTTTAAATTAAGAGATATCTAGGAACCAACCCATGATGCCTTGGCTCCCCATGGTCCTGCTAAACTCCAAGGAAACATTGCAGTTACTCATTTTAGGTACTTTGCAAACCAGGTCAGTGTGGGGCCAGGTGGGCCTTACAGCCTCAGCTCCCTGACTTGGTGCAGACTGGACTCACAGGCTAGATAGACTCTTCATTCTCGGGGTGACTGCGATTTAGCCAGACAAAGGGACTGTTCACACAAATAGCTGGCACAAGCAGGAACTTCTGACGTCAGGCAAGAGTCAGGCCCTCTTGCAGACAGAGTTCTCCCTCCTCTTAGGCGGAAGATGCTAGGGATGTATATTTATTACACACAGACTCGAAATGCCGCTGTGGGTCTCAGTCTCAGGCAGACTGTGTCGTGGGGGTGTTTTTCCACAAACGCTAACTTTGCTTCTACTGTGTGGTACGTCTCTAGGCAGCGGTCATGTTAACTTACCTTCAAACCCACAGAAAGTAGCTGGGCGCCCGAGCCTGGACTTTGTTATTAAGGACAGAAGATGCGGCGGATTCGCCGGGGCCAGCGTTCACCCCTGCCCTCTGCCTTTTCTCCCCAGGGTGTTTGGCTTCCCTGTCCACTATACCGATGTCTCCAACATGAGCCGCTTGGCGAGGCAGAGACTGCTGGGCCGGTCGTGGAGCGTGCCGGTCATCCGCCACCTCTTCGCTCCGCTGAAGGAATATTTTGCTTGTGTGTAAGGGACATGAGGGCAAACCGAGGTAGTGACGCAAAGCTAAACAAACAAACAAACAAACAAAACACAGCAAAACACATGAGGATGGAGAGAAGTATCAGCACCCAGAAGAGAAAAAGGAATTTAAAACAACAAAAAAACCCACAGAGGCGGATATTCCGGAGGGCTTTGCCTTGCAAAAAGGGTTGGACATCATCTCCTGATTTTTCAATGTTAATCTTCAGTCCTATTTAAAAACAAAACCATGCTCCCCCCCACCCTCCCCACCCCCTTTTTTTCGGTCAAACCTTTTGTTTTCTACTCTTTTCAGAGGGGTTTTCTGTTTGTTTGGGTTTTTGTTTCTTGCTGTGACTGAAACAAGAGGGTTTATTGCAGCAAAAAAAAAAAATCAGTAACAAAAAATAGTAACCATACCTTGCAGAGGAAAGATGGGAGAGAAGGAAAAAAGGAAATTCTATAGAAATCTATATATTGGATTTTTTTTTTTTTTTTTTTTTTTTTTTTTACTATGTATCTTTTTTTGTTGTTGTCTCTAGCCTGATCAGATAGGAGCACAAACAGGGGACAGAATATAGACACTCAGGTGGCAGAGTTCCCTCCCAGCCACTGAGCTGTCTTGCCAGCACCATTCCTGGTCATGCAAAACACAACCCAACTAGCAGCAGAGAGACGAGAACACCACACAAGACCCTTTTATACAGTATTCAGGTGCCTACCACACAGGAAACCTTGAAGAAAATCAGTTTCTAGAAGCCGCTGTTACCTCTTGTTTACAGTTTATATATATATGATAGATATGAGATATATATATAAAAGGTACTGTTAACTACTGTACAACCCGACTTCATAATGGTGCTTTACAACAGCGAGATGAGTAAAAACATCAGCTTCCACGTTGCCTTATGTGCAAAGGGTTTTAACCAAGGATGGAGAAAGGGAGACAGCTTGGAGGTGAACGGTGACCATGGTGGAGTATTTTCTTCCCCTTGGTGTTTAACCAGGTGAAGGAGGGGAATTTGGGAAGAGCGTGCTCCCGCTTCTCCCTGCCAAAAAAGGGGGTGAGATTCGGTGGTCGGGACCGTGGAAAGCTGAGAGTGGGGTCCATCCAGGCTCACGCAATAACCTTTTGATTTTTTTTTCGAAAAGGAGACTCCCTCGGCAAGATGGCAGGATGAGGGGTCTTCATTCCCAATTTCTCACATTAGCCGATTCGAGGGCTCCTTGCGGTGGGATCAGAAAAAAATCCAGAGTGCGGGCAAGTGACAGTTCAAACCCCACCTGGAGCAAATAAAAAAACATACAAAACGTACTGGTGCTTTCCTGTCTAAGTCGCTTTTTGTGTGTTCTTTTATGAGGCCCCCACCATCCACCCTCTGTGCACAAGGCGGCTTCCGGCCCCTGGAACGTGATGTTTTTGGTCATCTCCAAAGGCTGCAGTTTTATACTGGGAGGCTGATGACACCTTTTGTTATAATTATTCTTATGGTTCTGGTTATAATTATGTTTGTTTTCAGATTTTCTTTAAGAAAACAAAAACCCAACCCCCCCTCCCTTTAGGTTTCAAACCAAGGTGCGGGGAGCAGGGTGCTTCTAAGTTAGTGGTGGCCCTGGTGCCCTGGCTCCCCACCCCTCGGGCCAGGTGGGCCACCGGGCGCAGCGGACAGCTGGAGTCCCCAAGGCCGGCCTTCCGGACGCGTCCCTCTTCTCTTCTGCTTCCCTCCTCTCGAGTCACGTGTGTCAGGGCTAGAGGGAGGACCAGGCCGTCTCTCTCCTCGTGTGTGTGATTGGAGTGGTGTGTATTTCTTTTCTAGTACTTGGTCTGATGATAGCTGTGCTCTTACCTCGAGTCAGCAGCACCTGGAGCCCCAAGTGCACGACACTTGGTTCCGCTTCCCACTGAGGCAGGCAGCCTGACGTTGGCGGTAGGCAAGGGCAGCGTGGGTGGCTCCAGGGTGAGGGCCCAACGGGCAGATGCCTGCCTGGACAGATGGGGTGTAGATATGTGGCATATAGAGATATATATTTTATAATGGGAGGGGGGAATGGCACCTCCTGGGACTGGCAGGGCTGGGAGGTGTGCTGTCAAGCACATGGTCCCACGTTCGCATCCCTAGAAAGATAGGGCCTATGGTGATAGGCACTATATAAATACATAGATAGGGTTATGTATAAGAAATATTATGGAGTGGGGAGCGGGGGAAGGAGGCTCAGAATACTGAGTCTTGGACCCCACCGCAGACAAGCCCCACACCAATCAATCAATCCCACACACACACACAGGAACATGTTTCTCTACGATGCATAACAGATGCGTGTGCGTGCACACACACATACACGCACACACACACGCACACATACACAGACACAGCCAGGGAGCTCCCAGCGCTATTCTCCCCAGGATCCAGGACTTTGCGGAGTCGGCCCTGCAGCTCTTTACCTCTGTTGCCCTGATTGCAGGTAGACTGTCAATCCCAGAAGTTGCTAGGTGCTGAAGGCAGGAAAAGGAGGAGGTTTTCTTTTAGCAGGTGCTCTCCTCTAGCAGGTAGCGTTCTATCTCTTTTGCCCCTGGTGATGTCACAAGATTCTTCTGTTAGCAACCTGTGACACTGACCTGCAACCCTAGGCACCGTCAAGTCCGCCCTCGACTCCCCCTACCTATTCTCCCCCGACCAAAATGAAATTGATGTCCAGGGCTGTCTTGGCTAGGGGGCTTCCATTGGAAAAAGAAATGGGACAGTGAACCTCACCTTTTGAATAAATCAAATTGGTAATTGTGACAAAACTAAACCAAGCTTTGAATCCCTTGCTCATTGCTCAGGAATAAGTTCACAGCTGGTGGCCATGGTCTCCTGCTCCTGTTAAGGGGGCTTAGTCCCAGATCCCAAGCTTCTCATTTCCTTGTCAGATTGGTTTTTAAGATCATACCCAGTTGCTTCCTGCCAGCTCCGTGCTGTGATGGCAGGTGGTGCCGGTGGGCCCCCCAGGGTTGGAGCAGCTTGGGGGATCCCGCTACCCCTCCCTTGTTGGAGTCTGTACCTAATTGTGGTGCTCACCCTGCCCCCTCCTCCAGCCCAGCTCCATCTTCCTGGGGAGCCCACTGGCACCACTCTAGGAGGGCTGGGGGAGGAGGACTGCCACAGGCAGTCCAAGGTGCTCCCTCCCCTGCCGGCCAGCGCTAAGGTCTTCCCAGCCCCAGTGTCAGGACAGAGCCTCTTCCTCTGCAAACAGACCTCCCAGCTCTTCTGGCTCTCCTAGGCCTTTGTCCACTGCATGTGTGCAGGAGTTTGTCTTTCCCCGTGGCCCAAGCTCCACCCAGGGGGTTGGTGTGGGGAAGAAACTTGGTAGCCAAGGATGTGGTAAGCCTGAGGGGTCAGTGTGGGTCTGCCAGCTTGCTCAGAGGAGGCCTGGTTGTTGGCGACTAATACACGTTCCTCCAGGTCCAGCAACCTGACTAGGCCCCAGAACGGACCAGATGCACCCTCGTAGGGATGAGAGTTAACAATCACCAGCTTTTCCTCCAGCCACACCCGTGGGCTTGGTCCCACAGTGGAACTTGGTAGGGTGCAGGGGGCCTCGGGAATGTGCCAGCGTGGCCATGCTGGGGTGTTCTTAACCTACTTCCAACCCTGGGGGGCTTCTGGGGACAGGAATCTGGTCACCTTCTAAAAGGGAGCTGTGCTTCAACAGGCTGAGGCAAGATCGTGCTAAGATTCAGGTGGAAGATTCTGTGTGTGAGGCTGAAGGTAGAGGCAGTGGGGCAGGAGAAACCAAGAAGGCCTAGGGAAAAATCAGGAGTGTGTTCCCAGTGGGGCGTTCTTTCTAAAGAGCAGGCCCATTTACAAATCCCTGAGAATGAGGGCCTGAGGATGATGCCCCCATCTGCCTACAGGTGCCAAGTGGAGTTCGGTGCCAAAGAGATCTGTGGCTCTTGTCTGGGGGAGGTAGCCGGGGGCTCAGGTGGGTTGCACAGCCCTGGGTCACCTGCCCGAGGAGGAAGCTAGTCTCCAGCTGGCTGGTGCTGACCCCCTTCCCCAGCGAATGACTGAAGAGCAGTAGGCTGGGAGGCAGCGGGTGACGACGGTCTTGCAGTTGGTGGATGACAGCCTGGGTGTGCACTGTCCGCTTTTCTTTCTAGACCCCAGAACCTTCCTGCTATTGAACGTTCTACCAGGAAGCAAACTTCCCAAAAGAGCATCCAGGACTGCTTAGCTTTTGAGACAGGCCTGGGAGTGGCTGGCTGGCAAAGGTGCCTGTGTGAGTTTTTGGTGAGTCACTAGGGTGCAGATTGGGACAGGCAGACCCGGCAGGGAGGTGGTGGGCTGGTGGACACTGAACTTGTCTAATGAGGACCAGCTCCCCATACTTGCCACTTAGCCGGCAATTCTGGGGACGTCTTGATGGGGATAACTCACCATATCCAGCGTGGGAAGGTCTGTAACAGGAGCAAGGGAGGGACCATCTCAGCAGAGCCATCTGGGGAAGGTTCTTTGGGAAAACTGCCATGGGTAGTCTTCGTCTCTCTGATGATACAAGTATATAAAGTGGGTCTCAAAGGCAGTTTTGAATTCCTGTTGCTGCTCCGCTTTGTGCAGAGATGCTGTGGCACTGGTGTCGTTCAGAGGTGTCGTTCTCAGGAAGCTTGCATGGTTAGGGCCATGGGGCCTGCCTGGCACCATGAGGGCTGGTCGTTTCCTGTGGTCAAAGTAGCAGCCGAGCCAAGGTGCTGGTGAGAACTGGGTTTCTAGCCAGGCCCCGTTTCGATCCCAGGAGGGGAGGAATCTGAACTGGTCATCAGGTTTGGTCTCATCTGGACGTGTCCAGCACTTGTGATTAGAGGTGACACTGGAGTTGTCCTGCCCTCTGGCAGGAGGCAGCTGAAGCCTTTCTTCCACCTCTGGAGGGATGGCGTGGAGCTGGGATGGCCTTCCCGGCCGTTCCCTGCTGAGACAGGGACTAACCGCGAGTGTTTGGAGGAAACGATAGATTTCTATCAAGGATGGACTCCGCCGTTGTAGCAGAAGCTCTCAAATCTTTACGTTTTGGTAAAGGAAGGCTGGGGTCTTCGGGAAGTGAGGGCAGCCCCTCCTGTCCCTGTTTCAGAGATCCACCCAGCTGAGTGGGGCTGTGGTTGGTGACCACCTGCTCACCGCTGACTCTTGGCAGTAGCGTTTGGGGAGAGGGAGAAACAAGCAGGTCAAAAGCAGGGAGGACAAGGATGGAAGGTCCCTTGGCTAGTGACCGGCTAAATTGCCCAGACGGATGCCCGCAGACTCCTGTAACTCCAGTAACTGGAAAACTCCCCCAATCTCTCCCCCGCAAGGGACGTGGGAGGGCGGCTTCCTCAACCTCCAGTCTCTGGCCTCCAGCCCCGGCTTGAGGACATGAGCAGGGATCCGAAAGCATCACCCGAGTCCCATTTCACTTCACAGACTGATTTGGTTGCACAGCCCTAGAATCCAACCAACCACAAAAATGCCGAAATTCCTTAGAATACGCAGAGGGAGGAGGTGACTCAACAAGGTGCTAAAACATTTTATTAAAAATATATATTGTTAAATTAAGTCTGCTGTCTGGACAATGACTGTTTGTTTTGTTTTCTTGTAGTGGAGTTTAAAAGAGACTATTATTTTACTCTGATATATTATTATTAAAAAGGCATTTTAACTTTGTACTTGAAAACTAAATGAGCGATTTCATGTGTTTTAGCTGAGGCATTGAAGTAGCGGGTGCTTACTTATTTGTGGGAAATCATGTATTCATACTGAAGAATAAACTCCGTAGCTGATTTGGTAATAACTTTTACTGTTACAGACGATTTCGCTTTGACCCCGGCGGGAGAACACTTTTACTGCACATTCCACGCAGCTAAATGCAGGACTTACTCCCCGGACCCTTCCCTCCCCAGCCCTCTTTCCTTTCTCTTCAGTTCCTCTTCTCTTTGTTGTTGCTGGGTTGTTTTTTTTTTTGTTTGTTTGTTTGTTTTTTTTCCTTCCTGGTTCCAGCATCCTTTCACCACTGTATTTTTTTTAGGGTTGCTTCTCTATTTATTGACAATAATAATGTACATTTCACAGTCTGGTTCTGGGACATCAGGGAGGGGCGTGTGCGAGAGGGCCCTGCGCGGGTCCCCACCCCTGTGCCCCGGTGCTCTGTTGTATCTCTGTGTAAGTGATGCTTGTGACATAGCTGTTTATGAAATAATTATAAAGAGGTCAATGCGTACAGCAGATGTAGAAAGTCTGTCAGTTCCGCCTTCATCACATTTTTTTTTTTTTTTGTGCCCAGAAGAATATAATAAAGCTCCTTTCTAATGTACTTGTGCTGGAGAACACTTGAATAAATGGACTGTTTTTGTGCAAAAAGAAAAACGGAAAAAAGCACCGTAATAATGTCCTTTTGTCTTGCGTCTCCTTTCCCCTGACATGACTGTCTGCAGCCTTCTTCAGAGGGGGTAAGTGCCCAGATCGGGTCTAGACAACGCGGTTCCTCCCTTAAGACATCACCTGCCTGAACATTCAACAGGGACTGTGAAGTGGGAGGGTGGTTTATTGGCTTGAAACTCACAGATCAGTCAGAGTGCGGCAAGGTTGCTGGAAAAGCAGATTCTGTCCAGGGCTGAGCAAGAGAAACGTACAGACTAGAGCGGAGAGAGGAGAGGGCTGGGTGCCAGTGTCAGACGAGCCAGAGGGCTTTCATTATGGGCACAGTTCCCCTCTGTAGGGGGAGGTTTCTCCAACACAAGAAGGACATCCAGAGGAGAGCAGCAGGGTGGTGGGCAGCCTGGACTGTGCAAGGGACCCAGGCATTTGGCCGAAAAAAGGGAGACTTGATAGATGTTTGCAGACAGTGACAGGGTGAGCCCAAAGGGCGGGGACGATTCTAAGTAGTTCCATGTGGCAGGCGGAAGGGGGCCAGGTGGCAGAAGGTGGCCTGTTTCAGCTCCACAAAAGGAAGTCCCTTTTCCGCCCCTGACCAGCAGTGCAGGTGCCACCCTGAGGACAGGGGAGTCCTGGTCAGTTAGAGGCACTGGACAACTACTGCTAACCCTCCTCTGAACCCCAGGTCTGCCGCCTGCTGGCTGACCTGCCCCTCCTTGGTACCATCTTGCAAGTGGACGGTGCCTTGTGGTTGAAAGAGCCCATTTACACACCACATCCCCTTTGTCCTCGTAATTCTTGGCCAGAAAGTCACTAGTTCCCTGTCCTCCCATCTAAGAGACTGATCCGAACACAGAAGAGTTGGGCTTTTCCCATCACGTCTCCTCTCTGAGCCCCCCGGCATTCCACGCTACGTTTCCACTTCCTAAGTGCCAAGCGGGTCCGGCCAATGGTGTTTTATCTTCAGGGAGGGTTATTCAAGGCTTCTTTCGTACATTAGACTTTGGGGGAGGTTTAGGGCTACATCACTTTGCTGGCAGCTTTGGAAGAAATTATAAGGGGAAATTTTGAGAAAAAGGAGAAAATAACAGGCTTCTTTTTTTTCCCCATGGGCACTTTTAATTTTCTTTACAAAATTGTAAATGTATATTTAACTTTTATCCTACTTTTTTCTCAGTACTTTTCAGTGTTGATGTAGAATTCTTTTTTAAAAAAATGGCTGCATGGCATTTTCTTGTTGGATGTTTGTTTCTATATATATGCATTTTATTTTAGCTATAAATAGAGCTGCAATAAATATCTTTATGTGTTGGCTTTCCCCCCTATATTTCGTATTTTTTTCCTTAAGATACGTTCCCAGAAATGATACTTACTGGGGCAAAGTGCATGAACATTTTGATCGGGTCCTGACGTACTTGCCTGATTTCCTCCCAGAGGTTGGCAGACAGAACTTCAGCTCTGAGGCTCTCAGTTCAGAAGGAAACAAATGGCATCTTTAGTTTACCAGTTCAGAAATGTGTTCATCTCAGTGGGAAAGTAAAGACTCAAGACATTTTATGTGTGTGTGAAGCTAGAAATCTGTATCAAGAAGCCAGAGGTAGAAGCAGCACTGGTCCCTGAATTTTGAAAATTAGCTCACCTGGAGTCCATACCTGGAGTGAGCCTGGTTGGGGGTAGAATCCAGACGGAATCTCTGAGACTCTAGCTCCCAGGCTAAGGAGAAATGGGAGGGTGTCTTTGGTGCCCTCTGGCTCTGAAAGCCAAGGCTGAACACCCAGTGTCATCAGAGCTGGGGGTGGGGGTTCTGGCCGGAGCTTATGGAAGGGAGCTACTGGGGCCATCTTGTTAATGAAAACCATCCTGTGAAGTTCCTGGATTTAAACATTTGATGGTGGAGTGGTTGGGAGAGACAGGGAAGAGTCAGGGCTGGGCAGGGGTCAAGGTAGTAGGGAAATGAGAGGATCCGCAGCCCACTAGGACTGCCCTGGGGGGTGGGCTCCGGTGGGGGGGAAGGAGATGACACACACCCCCGGGCCCAGGCTTACTGGTTCAAGAGAAACTTTCTTGGCTTAAAAACTTCAGCTCGGTGGATTTGGAGTGGAATAGAGGAGGGAGGGCAAGGAGAGGCTGCCTGGGGGCTGGCTGGTTGTGGAGCCAAAGCCGCATACAGCAGGGCCAGAGGTGCAGGTGTGGGCAGTGGGTATACTTCCTGGGGGTGTGGGTGTTAGGGGAGGGGTTGCAGTGAGGGGAAGAAAGTATGTGTTGGAGGTGGGGGCACAGGGAAGTCACATCCAAGGGGACAGGGCTCCCCTAGGACAGTCTCCTGGCATCACCCTCAAAGCTCCCTTTCTCTTTAGTTCCAGCACATTTTAAAAGGTCATGGCCCACCCATTGCAGTGGTACCTTTTCCTCCCCTCACACATCCTGTGAGGGTGTGCGGCTGGGTTGAGAAGAAGTGCCTGGGGGTTTGGGAGCCAAGTCCTCTGAGAGGTAGGCAACTAAAACAGCAATTTTCGGAGTTGATTCAAATCTCAGAGAGCAAGACTGCCAATCCCTGCCCGTCAACCCCAAAGTCCTAGGTGCCCTGAACTGTGTCAGAAAAAGGCCACCATTTTAGAACCTGCAGTTCTGGACCCTGTGTGAACTCAGGCAGGTTAGCTTAAGCTTGGGTCTTCCCATTGGAAACCTGGGTTTTGTCTTCTCATCAAGCCCGTGGCCTCCGGTGCCCCCACCCCCAGCCCAGGTGTGGGGATAGCGGTGAGCACCAGGGCAGGGAGGGTCCCTGCCTTTGGAGACACGCCACCGCATGGCCCCCCTGAGCCCAAGGCTTTAGCCAAAGTTGGTGGACTTTGGTTGAGGGAGGGAGCCCAGAGCCTCCAGGAAGCTTTGATCCTGATGGAATCACAAGGCCTGGACTCCGCCCGAGAAAAGGGAAAAAACAGCATTGAGAAATATACCCCCAGCTCTCAGGTAGTGTCCATCCCTTGCCTGGCCCTGACATGGCCCCTATAACAGCGGCGTGAGCCTTATCCATCACCTAAATCTTGCCTGGCCCAGGGTGAGGACTTCATTCTCTCCCTGTCCTTCTCCCCACACCTGCCCCTTTGGACTGTCTCCAGAGAGAGCTGCCCTGCCCTGCTCCACCACCTCCCTCCACCCGGCTCCAAATCCCACTCTGCCCTCTTCTCCTGCCATGGTTCCCTCTGTCTTCTCCTTTTCTTTAATGGCCCCTCATCCACCTCAAATACACACACACACACTGTCCTCTGCCCCCCATCCAGATGCCCTAATTCTCTGCTCTATTTTACAGCAAACATTGAAAGCACTCCAGCATTTGCCAGCTCTGCTTTCTCACTCCCTGTTCCCCTCCACCCACTGGCAGCGGTGGTGGGGCCTTCACCCGCCCCAGCAACCCCCACCCCATTCCCCTGACCTGTCAGGAGCTGGAACCCATTCTCCCAGGGCTCCTGACATCACACTCCGTGTCTTCCCACCGGACTGAGCCCTTTCCTCTTCCTGTTCTCTGCATGTGCGAGGGGTCTGAGGCTCCCACATCCCCCTTACCCCACCCAATGACTTCTCTCAGGCCCAGGTTCTCATATCCAACTGTCTGCTCAACCCCTTCCCCAACCTGGAGGTTAAACAGGCACCTCGAAAGTGACCTGTCAACACTCGGAATTCTTGGTCTCCTCCCAGCTGGCTCCTAGTCTTCTACGTCTTAGTAATGGCACTTAATTGGCGTCAAAACCTTGGGTCTTCTCCTTTCTTTCACTTCCTACATCCAAGTCACAGCTTGTTCTAACAGGCCTCACCTTTCACTAGATCCTCTATTCAGCCACCTTTCACTATCTTACTTCTGCAGCTTTAGCCCAAGTCCCTGTCATCTTTTCCCTAACTGGCCTCTGTCCCCATCATACCACAAGTCTTGTTGCCTCTGATTCTGTCCCTTCCAGCCTATTCAATACACAGAATGATCTCATTAAAAATCAAACCCTTAAAAAAAGACCCATCAGTTTTGATTTTGCAACAAGAACAAACCCTTCTCACTCTGGCCTCCAAAGTCGTCAGCCTCTGATGGCACTCCAGCCACACTGGCCTTCTCTGTGAACATGCCAAGCTCTTTATCATCACAGGGCCTTTGCACAAGCTGCACCCTCTACTGGGAAAGCTTGATCATCTCCCTCCTTTGTCTGTTTCCCCTTATTCAGGTCTCAGTGCAGAGGAACACTCCCTAATTTCTCTCTATCTCAAGAAGTCTTGTTCCCACTCCTTCCTATTTTCTTCATTATCTTCATAGCTATCACCCTCTGAAATTCTTACTCATTATTTTGGCTTCCCTATTTATTGTCTATCTTCCCCACTATGATGAAAGCTCTGCAAGAGCAGGGACTTGTCCTTGTCTCTGCAGTATCCGCAGGGCCCATTCTGTAGTTATTATAATCAGTTATCACTAACATGCATTGAGTGCTCACTATGTACCAGAAATCATTCTGTACTAATTTGTCTTCACAACCCTCTGTGCTAGGTATTGTTATTCCATTTTACAGATGGGACACATACTCTGCCATGATCAAAAGGCTCATAATGACAACACCCGAATTTCGAAACCCGTCTGCACACACTTCAAGGCTGCAGGTTGCAGCCCGTTACCTGCCCCCACTTCACCTCTCACATGTCTTGGGCTGGTCTCCGAAGGTCTCCATGGCAGATCCCCGCTCCCTCCTCCAGGGTGTGTAGGCATGGCCCCTCACCCTTCCCTGCTCCTTCTCCATTCACCACCCCAGGGGGCTGGCTCTTTGGAGTTGGGGGGGCATGCAGGAGCTGGAAACCAGGGCACAGGAGAACCCCAGTAAGAGATTTCCTATTTTGTAGCTCCTACTGTGTGCAGACACTTTCACTGGTACCGCTTCCCCAAGAAAGGCTACCCTGGATCAGATTTGGATCCCCTCCCTGTTAATTTTCTGTTCAGCCCCTTGTTTGTTTCCATTGTGGTTCTTATCATACACAATGGATAATCATTTTGTTTACTCATTTATTGTGTCTCCCTCACTAAGATGGAAATCCAGGAGGATAAGCACAGACTCCGTCTTGTCCTTTACTGTATCCCCAGAAGCACAGTACATGTTTGTAGAATGAGTAACAACACCCAGCCCGACACATGTGGGGACCTCACAGTCTCAGAAGTCTCTTGCTGGGCTGAGCAGGTTCAGGGAGTTATTCCCAATGTCTGGGGCCTCTGTTAGTTGCAATTCAGCTGCATAAATGCCCAGGTTATGTCGAGAAGAGAAGCAATGTTCATTACTGAGTCCACTATATACAAGGAAACCCACCCTGCAGTTGCCAACGGTGACTGAAATTCCCATGGCTCCAGCTTTGTGCCAAGTCCTTTACATGCATTATCTCATTTAATTTCCACACAAAGACTTTGCACCCAGGTCATTTTGCCCATTTTACAGATGTGAAAATTGAGGCTTACAAAAAACCTCCCTGTAACTTCCCAGGTAGAAGATGGACAGAGGTGCTGTCTGACATCCCAGCCCACCAGACTGTTTCCACCCTCCAGGCTTGCTTAGAAGCAGCACCTGCCCAATGAAAGGGTCACCTGTGCCCTCAGAGCAACCTCTATCTCTACCCCTAGAGAGTGGACCGTGGGCTTTTTAAAAAATTAATACAACACGATCCTTTTTCTCCTCCAGCCCTAAAGTTATGCTGATTGAACCAAATTTTTAAATAACCAAAAAAGGGGAAAAGCAAAAAATCATTCATCAACCCACCTCCCAGAGATAACTGCTGTTGGAGTTTGTTTCTCTATTTTTCTTTTGCATTAGATACATACGCATTTTACTAATTTAAAACTGTATTATTCACTAACATACTGTTTTGTAGTAATTACTAACATTTATTGAGAACTCACTGTGTGCCAGATTTTATTTTTCTGTTAACATTCTATTGTGAACATTTTCCCACAATGCTAAATATTCTTTGAAAACATCATTTTTAATGGCTACATACTATTCCACCCCATCGTCGTAGCATGATTTATTTAACCCATCCTCTGGGGACATTTAGATTATTTTCTTGTCTTTATTTTGGAGGGTGCTAATTATCAAACTATATTGAAGTGAGCAAGAGGTCTATCGTGTTCCTTCACTAATCATCGTTCTTTTACATATATTTTTGTAAAGCAAACAAAAAACAGCATAGGAGAAAAGCAGCAGAGAAGAGTATGATGGAAAGGGTGCGGTGTGCTCAGGTATTCACAGCTTGGCTGGATTGGGGGGGGGGGTCCTCAGGGTCTCACAACAGACTGGCAGCTTTGCCTCCAGAGGGTCCCGGCCGCCTCCCCCAGCAGCCTGGGGACTTGGGGGAGGGGTTGGCCTCCGCCCTGCGCGCATGCGCGCACGTCCTCCATCCGCTGCCCTAGCGGCGCTGTCCTTTCCTCGCTGGGGTTTCCTTGGGCGCAGGGAGGTCCCTTCGTACCTGCGCGGGGCCTGGCCTCCTCATCTGCTCTGACGACCTGGGTCCCCCTATGACCGAGACACACTTCTGCCTGGAAGGGGCACACAGTCTGGTGGGATTGTGTTCAGCCTGGTGTCCATACCTGGCCGTTTTCCAGCGAAACGTCTGAAGTGTAATTTCAGGTGAAAGGGCTCTGGTCTTATATTAGCGAACTGGCCCCTGAAAGATTGTAGGCTCCCACCTGAGGAGAGTCGGGGTGCGAGAGGGCTAGCCTCGGGATTTGTGTGACGGGCTGAGAGCAGCTGAGGAAAGGGCAGAGGCGTCAGGGGCCCCCTTTCCCTGGGGAACCTTGGAGGTGTCTCTACGCAGTTCTCCGAGGAAGCACTCTTGGATGACGCAGCGTGAGGTGGTGGGGACTGGGACTGTTGGGTGGTGGCCAGTGGCAGGAGTGTAGTGAGTAGGGGCCCTGGAGGATCTGGGTTGCAACCCTGGTCCTAGGAAAGTAATTTCACACTCTGAGCCTCAGTTTCCTCTCTTAGGAAAATGGGGGCAATAATGAGGTTATTGTGAGAATTACAGGTGACACTGTTGTGTAAATGGTCAGCACAGGGCTGGGCTGGCCTACACTGGAGCACAATAAATGCTGTATATACCAGTGGGGTGTGTGTGTGTGTGTGCATGTGTGCATGTGTGCGTGTGTGTGTGTGTGTGGTAGGGTCCAGGAATGGACACAGGTTTGGGATACGCACAAGGTCGCCCTGGCCCACAGCCTCCTCCCAGGGTAGACTGAGGCTGTGAATAGCCTCACGTTTTTGGTGCATTTTCCTCTGCATTTGTCCTCAACACCTGCGTTTCCAGGTTAACTGAGTCAGAGGAGGGGGCCTTGATGACTCCTGGGAGTGCAGCACCCCCAGGACTCAGCTGTGGTGGGATCTCTCCCTGGAAGTGGAGAGGGCATGTGGGGTGGGGGGCTGAGGGGTGCTGCTCTCCCTGTCCTAGCTCACCATGGAGCAGAGTTCTGGCAGCGCTGGGGACCAGGGCAGGAGGTGGGTCCTGCTGGTAGGTGCTCACCCTTTCTGATTGTGGGTGAGGCGCTGGTAGTTCCCAGAAAGAGTAGGCCTCCTGATACGGGCCAGCTTTCACCATCCCCCTCCTGAGTCAAATTGGTAGCTAGAGGGAAGGGGCTGTTGTCCTTGAGGGCTGGGCTTTCGGGCTGCTGTGCCTAACCAGGCCGCTGCACTGCCTGTAGCTCGGAGGAGCCAGGGACCCCTGGACACCTGGAGGAGGTTCAGTTGGGCTCCCCACACCTAGCTGAGTATGACGCATGGAAAGAGGGCTGGACTCCGGGTCTGAGACCATCCCTTACTGGTTCTGACTCTTCACTTAGTGGACTTGTTACTTGACCTCTCTGAGCTTCAGTTTATTCATCCAAAATTGTCTTAATGTTCTGCTTTAACCAGATCCTCAGGGAGTGGCTGTGGGGAGCCCTCGGGGGTGATGGTTATTGAAACCCACGGTCAACTTACCCTAAGGACTGGCCTCAGCAAGCGTGCAGGACCAGAGACCTAGGACTCCTTTCTCTTTCTCTCCCTCCCTCTCTGTCTCCCTCCCTCTCTCTCTCTCACAGTACATGCTTTTATCCAATTACTCAAGCCACACTTGTCCACTGAATTAAAAACATTAGAAATTAAAGGCACAAGGGAGAAAATTGAAATATCATTTGGCAATTACATGGATGTATATTTTTGTTAAAACTCATTTAACTGTACTCTTAAATACAGTGCAGTTTCTTGTATGTAAACTACATCTCAATAAAGTTTTTATTTTTAAAAATCCCACCATTATTGGCATTTTAGTATATTTACTTCTAAATTTTTATTTGTATATAGTAAATATTCTATTATATATACATATGTAAACGTGTGTGTATAAATGTATGTATACAAACTCTAAACAACTCTCAAAGTATATGTGCGTGTATGTGTGTGTGTGTATTTGCTTTTTAAATAAAAATGGACCATGAAGTGTGTGTCCTTCATGAAGAGCAGCTTTCGTGGACGTGGCCAGCAGCGTGCGCTTTCCACCTTTGGGAGGTCTTACCTACCGTCGCTATGGAACTGGGTAGGCTGTGCACACTGGGGCCCCAGCCATGCCACAGAGCTTCGGGAACCAGAGTCCCTCCAGGTGGGGAGAGCCTGCCTGCTGAGAGCAGCATGCCCTGGGCTCAGCCAGGCCTCTCTCGTCAATGTCTCTGGAAGGGGCTCTCAGGCCCTGTGAGCCCCCACAGAGGAGGCACTAGGCCTGTGGACCAGCCTAGGGAAGGAGGGACTTTGAGGTGAGAACGTCCAGGAACGTGGGGAGGGCATGGGCAGGGAGGGAGGCCCACTTGAGGGAGGAGGGGTAGTGATGGCGTGGGCTAGGTCACAAGAGGTGTGAGAAGGAACACAGAGCCCTATCTGGCTGACAGAAGGGGGCTGGCAGAGCTTGGAGGAGGTATGAGGGTTGAGGGATGGGAGGGGAAATGCCTGGATCGATGTGGGGTTTATGAGAGAGGCAGGGCCCCAAGAACTGCAGTCCAGATTTCTGTATGGCTGGGGCCTACACTGGGAAGGTCTGATAGGTGTGCAGGGTCTCCAGGCCTGGCTGTGTAGGACATACCATCCAGCCCAAGGGGCAGAAAGAGTGGGCAGACTGAACAACGGGGCAGTGCCACAGGGGCTGTCTTGATTCCAACAAGGAGATGTGGCCAGCTGTCACCCAGAGAGAAGACTTTCTAATCAGCTCATCCTCCACCCCCTTGAACCCCATGTGGTAAATCTTACTGTCTCTGTCAGGGTGACATATTACAGAATCACATGCTTAACAAAAAGGAAACAGGCCCTCTCAGAGTGAGGAAGGATGCGGGGTTGATTATTCACAGAATTGAACAGACCTCAGGACCCAGCCCCAGGCCTTGGTGCCTCGGCTCTCTCTCCCTCTTCTGGTCTCTCTCTTTTGCTTTCTCTCTCCTTGACACTCTGGCTCTCTCAAGCTCTCTCCACTTCTATCTTTTCTTTTCGTCTGGCTCTGTCTGGCTTCCTTCTGTAAACAGACTGATTTCAATGAGGGGAAAGATGGCCACTGACAGCCCTGAATTTACATGTTTTTGGCTGACAGCCCCAGTGGAATTCTCCCAAAAGCCTTATATCTAGCTCAGGGAAGAATTCTGATTGGTCCTGCTTACTCTGGTACCATCTCATTACCGGGTACAGTCGCTGTCTCCAAAGAAGCTGGGTACCCTGATTGGTCAGGCCAGAGTGATACAGCTAAAGGGTGGTGATGGAGTGGGGCAGCCCCTGCTTCCAGAATGAAATGCAGTTGAAAGGGGCTGGTCAACCCAAAACAATAGCAACCAGATGCCATCACACATGGTTTCCAGGATGAAGACAGCAGAGGGCCTGCATCACAGAGCACACAGTCTATTCAGGGAGACCGGAACACAGCAGAGGTCAATAAAAAATACTCGTGACTGGTGATCCTCAGACCCTGGGAGGCTGCTCAGCTTTTGGAAAAATTAGAATAGAAATGCTGACACCCCTGTCCTGCAACTGACTGACTCATATTTCCAGGGCCACAGCAGCTTGAGGAATCAACTCTAGAAATATGGATCTAATATAGTAAGTGTGCAGTGTGGCAAAGCAGAAGCAGCAGGCAGACCAGAGTTTGAATCCAGCTCTCTACTAGCTGTGTGATCATCAACTTAACTTCAAAGGCTCCATTTCCACACCTGTAAAAGGGGAACAACCAATAGCCAACTTCCTAGGGTTGTTGTGAGGATTAAGACATGTAGGTCAGGTGTGCAACAGAGCACACACATGCGTACTCAGTCAACAAGTGCTCACATTATGGTACTAGTCTTTGGCCCATGCTGCCACCAGTGAAATTGCTGGAATCCCAGCTCCCTCCTTCTCATCTGGGGGATCCTTCCTTCCCAGAAGTCACCCCAGGTGCCTTCCTTGGGCAGAAGTAAGGCCTCTGAGCCCTAGATGGCAGGTGGGACCTCCTTGGATGGGAGAAAGTACTTTGAAGACCTACTTTGGGTTGGTCCGTCCTGCCTTCCTGGTGAGTCTGCCCCTGGGCAGCTGCTTTGGCTGCAAGGCCCAGAAACCCTAAGCTACTTATACCAAGGAGGGCTTGGCATCAGCAGTCACGCACTTCAGGACACTCAGCTGGAGGAGGCAGAGCAGGGGTCACAGTAAGGAGGGACACCCAGACAGCTGCTCGCTCCAGCATGCCATCTCTGGGGCCATGTGCATGCTGCCTGTGGCTCTTCTTGATCATCTGTCCCTTTCCCTTGCCTCTGCCATGGCCCCTCTAAAGGGCTTGTGTCCCAGCCTTCCTAACCTGCTGTCCAGGGACCTGCCCCAGCTGACCCAGCCTCTCACGCCACACCAGGTTTCTGAGACAGAATCTGATTGGCCAGTGTGGATGGGGGTCACCGCCAGTCCAATGAGCTGGGATGGAGAATGGCTCTTGTGGTGCTGAAGCCTTTCTTTCTCTCTTTCTCTCTTTCTTCCTTTCTTTCTTTCTTTCCTTTCTTTCCTTTCTTTCTGGTGTGGCCAGCTCTCAGAGGCACTGGCAGCAGGGAGGTCTGGTCCCTGGGGGAAAAGTCCAGACAGCCCTTGCCCCAGGCTCCCGACTCAGTCACCTACTCATGTCTGTGCTAAACCCCAAGCCTGCCTTGTGTTCTAGCTTCACTAATGACTCATGAAGAAGTATTTGGTGACACATGAGCACCATATGAAATTCAAATGTCAGCACAATATTAGCTTCCTAGGGCTGCCATAAGAAAGTGCCACAAACTGGGTGGCTTACAACCACCCAAACTTACTGCCTCATGTCCCGGAGACTTAGGTGCTGGCAGCACCACACTCCCTCTGAAGCCTTTAAGGGGGATCCTTGTGTCTTCCAGCTTCTGGTAGCCCTAGGCATTCCTTGGCTTGTGGCAGCATCACTCCGTCTCTGCCTCCCTATTCACATGGTCATCTTCTCTCTGTGTCTTCAAATGGCACTCTCTGTGTATGTGTCTGTATCCAATGTTCCTCTTCTTATAAGGACACCAGTCACTGGATTAGGGCCCACCTTAACGACCTCAACTTAACCTAATGGTATCTGCAAAGACGCTATTTCTAAATAAGGTCATATTCACAGATACTGGGACAGTGGGGGTGGGTGGTTAGGACTTCAACCTACCTTGTGAGGGATACAGTTCAACCCGTAACAATCATCTGTAAATAAAAATGTAATGGGCTCACCACCGCATGCATTCTGTGGCTAGCTGTGACAGAGACCATATTTGAAGGGTAAAATACTTACTATCTGGCCCTTTACAGAAAATATTTTCTGTCCCGTGACTTAAAGGATAGGATAAGAATTCAAAGGAGGAGAAGGCTGGGGGTGGGGGTGGGGGGGTGCATCCTGGGCTGAGGGGACAGCAAGGCTAACCACAGTGACGGTCGGGATGTATCTGAGGAACTATGACCCTGGGGTTCTCTCAAACAAGGCATTTCATGAGCTAGACTTAAAACACAGAGCATCTTGTGTTGAAACACCGTCAGAAGCACACCTTGGGGTTTTCTTCCAGGTGGAGAGTCCTATTCTAGACACAAGGCCTCTTCAGCTGGAAACATCTGGAAAGCCCTTTGTCATGTCTCTTGCCTGGTGGAGAGAGGGAGGGCGGCGAGGTCTCCCCTTTTGGTAGCAGCAGGGCTCCCCACCCCAGGGCTCATCTTCCCGCCAGGCTGGGGAACTGACTGTGCTCAGGGCCTGGATGACACTGCCCAAGTTCAGCAAAAGCGACATTGAAGCAGCCCCGTTAGAGAGAGAGGGCCGGCAATGAGCCCTACCTGACCATTGAAGACTGCACCTCAAGGGATTGTCCTTGATTTGCTAAGATCACTCAGCTAGGCCGGGCCCGGCTGGGCGGGCCCCTCGGCCTTCTGCGGCCGTGGTCTGGGCCCCTCTCCTCTCTTGACCTGCCTCTGTTGCCCATGCCTTCCTCCTCTTCTAATTGATAACACAGCAATATTAAAGAGAAACATTTAAAAGAAAATCTCTCAAATCCTACCAACTTAACACATTTCTACACACACACATGAGTTCTTTAAAAAACCATTCCAATGAGATAAAATTGTACAGAACTAAACACACACAGAGAGGAGTGTAATAAAACTGGGAGAAATCTGAATGAGGTCAGTGGATTTTATCACTGTCAATATCCTTGTTTTGCAAGATGTTAACCATCAGGGATACAGTAAAAGTGGGAGCTCTCTGTATTATTTCTTACAACTGCATGTGAAGCCACAATTAGCTAAATAAAACAGCAATTTAAAAAAAGCAATCTAAGGAGCTGTAAGCCATGAGTATGTACCATTTCATTTTAAACCATTTTACACTAAGATGATATTGTAAACATTCCCTGTGTTTCTGCAGCTCTGGCAATAGTCACTTACCTGCTACACAGCGCTCCATCTTGGGGGTGTGAAATCGTTTACGTAACCATTCTCCTTACTAGATCTTTTGAGCCATTGTCAATAATGCCATAAATGAACATTATTATGCATATAGCACTTTTTTCTTTTGAACTATTTCATTAGAATAAATTCCCAGGGAGTGGGAGTACTGGGCGTAAGGTTGGAGCACTGTAGCTATATTGTGTGTTATTAATTTAATGTTATGATACCTTTATTATGGCCTTTTCCAGCGTAGACTGGCTTTTCCCGAACCTAGCGAAAATTGTCTGCTGTGCCTTTCAGCATTCAGATCTGTAGGAAAAACCAAGGACACCCCCACCTGTTTCTACCTACACAATGTCACCTGGGATTTGAGTGGCAGAACGCAAGGGCAGCAAAGTTCAGCGAGAGGCGCTGTCAACCGCGTCACCCTCCCCCGAGCCTTGGCGGGCGTCCCGGGACCTCGCTGCCCCGGCGGGCGCCCACGACCTTCTCCCCAGCGAGACAAGGCGGCAGAGGCGAGGAGGGGCGTGCGACTTTCCGGGAAACAGAGCGGCACTTGCTCACTCTTCGGCGCTCCTTTCGGAGCGGCAGAAAGCCGTTTCTAGAACACACTGGATTCGGTTTAAAAAGCGCCTGACAAAGCGCGGCGTCCTTCGGGCGCCGGGTGGGGAGGGCCCTGGGTGATAGGCCCCCACTTCTCCGGGGAGATCGCCGCCCGGGAGGCGCGGCAGGGTGGTCCCGGGGCAGCGGCTCTTCCAGAGCTTTCTGCAGGCCCCGGGCCACTGTCCCGGAGTGAGCGGCCGCCGCGCGGAGCCTCAGGTGAGCGCTTCCAGGGCCGGAGACGCCACCGCCGGCCGGCTGGACGGCCTGCGGGCGCTAGGGGCCGCCTTCGCCCGCCGGGGGTGTAGTGTTTTATATTTTATTTTATTCTGTTTGTATCTTATTTTAT
Organism: Camelus dromedarius; assembly: GCF_036321535.1. NCBI lineage: Eukaryota > Metazoa > Chordata > Mammalia > Artiodactyla > Camelidae > Camelus > Camelus dromedarius. The sequence continues at coordinate 46,839,303 of NC_087450.1, forward strand.
TAATTTATTTTATTATTAAAAAAACCTTAACGTTTACTTTTATTTTTTGTTTTATATTTTTATCAATTTTTATTTTGCATTTTATTTTTTATTCCAAATTCTATCATTTTTTCAAGTGTTTTTTTTCTGTTTTTACGCTTATCTTTTTTTAAAAACTCTTTTTTGGAGGGGAGGTAATTAGGTTTATTTATTTATTTTTATTATTATTATTTTTTAATGGAGGTGCAGGAGCTTGAACCCAGGACCTCATTCGTTCATGCTAAGCATGCACTCTACCACTGAGCTATACCCTCCCCCTGTATTTTAAATTTTTACATCTTATTTTATATTATTTAAAAAATAATTTTATTTTACTTTGATATTTTAATTTTTTGTTTAATTTTATTCTTAATTTAACTAAAATTTTTATTTAATTTCATTAAAACTTTTTTTTTTTTTTGCAGTTAAGATGTCCAGATAATGTACAGGATGCCCAGTTAAATTTGAGGTTCAGATAAGCAACAGGTAATTTTTCAGCATATGTATATACCCTGTTTGGTATGTCCTGTTTAGTATATGTATGTCCCAAATATTGTCTTGCATTTTAATTTAAATCTGGCAACTCTATTTGTGGTTGAATGCCTTTCTTTGGAGGAAATCTGACTGAGAACCCCAGTATCTAGCAGACAAAGCAAGGTGGTTCGTGTCAACTGGGAGTAGGCAGGAGTGTGTGTCACCCAGTCTCCCAGGTACTGAGCAGGCTCCTACCAGGTGTTGCGGCTTGTACCTGTGAAGGTGTCTTGTACCTGGACAACCAAATGTCTCTCCACAAGCCACTGACAGCCCCTGCGGTCAGTTCACTCCACTGCAGCCCGAGTGATCTTAAAACAACAACAACAACAACAACAGCAAGGACACAATTTGGCACTATTGCAAAAGTTAATACACGCTTATTATAAAACCTCAAATCGTGAAGGTGGACATAAGGTGAAAAGTCCGAGACAGAACCCTCTCTCCCTCATTGGCACCCACCAGGCCTACTTCCCAGAGGTAACCAATTTTTCTGCCTACTTCCATTTTTTTTTCAAAGCATATCAGTGCTTTTACATATATGTGTGTGTATATAGTTGCATATACATATACGTGTGTATGTGTGCAACCTCAAGAAACAAACAACGCAGACATCGGCACATGCACTTTTCACTTGCAAGTGTGCACTGGAGCTCTTTCCCTACTGCCAGAGCCAGCGCCCAGCGCCCTGCGCCCTGGTGTTCCCAGTGATTTGCTCTTGTAAATAATGCTGCAGTGCAATCAATTCCTAGACGTGGAATTGCTGGTTTAATGGGGACGTGCAATTAATATGTTGATAGCTGCCGGCAGTGCCTCTCAGAAAGGCCTTCCAATTTCCATTTCCACAGTCTGCTCGTTCTCCTTGCCCTCACCAACACGGCCTGTCTCTTTGTCACTCTGATAGGTAAAAACTGGCAACTTATTTTGATTTGTATCTTTTAAATTATGCGTTAGGCTGAGTTTTGAATATAGCTGTTATCCACACACATCTCTTTTTTCTTCTGAGTTGCTCTGCCTTCTCTTTCTGCGGGATTCTTTATCTTTGGCTTTTGAATTCTGAGCATTCTTTGTGTTTAAGGAAATTGGAACATTGTCTCTCATATTGTTGCAAATACTTCTCCCAATTTTCCAGTTGTCCTTAGACTTTCTATATTTTTGCCATGAGAGAGTTTTATGCTTTTTAGAATCAAATTAATTAATCTTATCCTTCTTGGCTTATGGAATTATTATCATAATTTTCTACTCTACAGTTACAAAAGAAATATGTTCATGCTTTCATGGTTCGATTTTTGCCTTTAGAGCTTTGAATCACCTGCAGTTTATTTTGATGTGAAGGAGAAAAGTATGGATCCGCATTTGTTTTCCAAGTGGCTAGCCATTTTCCTAGTACTGTTTACCAAGTAATCCGTTTCCCCAACTCGTGGAATGCCACCTTCATCACAGTCTACATTTCCACATATAGTTGGGTGTATTTCTGGATTCTCTATTGTGTTCTATTGATCTTTCTGCCTATTCTTCTATGTGTGCCAAGTCACTTTATTTACTCCAGCTTTATAATATATATATTGTTACCTTTTAAGATTATTTTCAGAAACTTACTATTTTCACTTATATATTTTACCAGTAATAGGTAGGCAGCCTGAAATATGTAATCACAAAAATAATTTAATCAGTTTTTTTTTTTAACTTGTTTTGTTCACAGCCATTGCCTGGAACGGTGCCTGGGACAAGGTGGGCACTCTGATAAAACTTGATTGAATGAAAGAACTAGGCATAAAACTGGCATAAGAGTGGAAGTTCTAGTAGCATCAAGTGTATTACTTTTTATTCCCTTATTTTCTGTCTTCCCTGTTGTCTCTTGTGGAGTCAGGCAACTTGTAGAATGAAAAAAATGTTTTCCTTAAGTTTTTGGTTAGTTTTTCCATGATGGCACTGCACTAAGTGGCCACCAGAGGGCAGGGCTGCCCTACTGTAGGGGATTGCAACCACCAAACCAGTTTTCTTCTGAAGACTTTGTCACATGGAGGTTTAGTTACATGCTTGGGGACCTTCCCGGTGACAGGAATCAATCCCATTTCTCCCTCACCCAGATCTCAGCTCCCCAGATTGAAGGCAACAGCTTTTGTGTGAAGAACACAACCCGTCCCATTGGGCTGTGCACCTTCTCTGAACCAACTTTTTATTTATTGAGTACTGAGCCCCTTCTGAGTACCTTCTCAGTGAATGGGACTCGGTTCCCATCCTCACAGAGTTTGTGCCAGACCTGCTAACCTTCAGAGTCACACAGGCAAACTCAGGCCTAGAAAGATGCCTAGCTTGGCAGCAACAACAACAACAAAATTTAAATTTAGCTTGATTTCAGAACCTGTCTTATTTATTTGTCTATTCAGAAAGCAAGCGGTCCTGGTCTGTGTGGCTGGGGCTTATGGGAGGATCCATCCATTCTCCCCAGATATGCACCAAGGGCCTCTTCTGCACAGGCATTGCTCCAGGCACTGGGAAAACAGCAGACCCTATCCTCGTGAAGCTCACAGTTCGGTGGTGGTGATGACTGAGTGGAGTAGAGGAGACAAATAAGTACAGCATGAAGGTGTTGATGAGCTCTGTGAAGAAAAACAAGCAGGATAAGGGGATTAGGAGTGACGGACCGTGGTGCTATTTTGTATAAAGAGGTCAGGGAAATCTCCAATGAGGTTAATTTTGAGCAGAGATCTTAGTAAAGTGAAGGAGCAGAACTATTGGTCATCTGGGAGAAAGCAGAGGGGACAGGATGTGCCAAGGACCTGAGGCAAGAGTGTGCTCAGTTGGGAATGTATGTGTGTAGTTGGGGGTGTGGGTCCCTTAGGGATGCAAGATCCCACAGACCCTATGGGAGGTGATAGGCTTTGCCTTTTGCTCTGAATTGCTGCATTGAGACTAGTCTGTAGAGGTGCAAGGTGGCTGCAGGGAGACAGGTCATCCAGGTAAATTGATGGTGGTCTTACACCTGGGACCCTCAGTTAATGCTTGCTGAATTGATCTAAGCTGTTCTGGTCAGAACCTGCTTGAAATCATGACCACCTGACCCATGACAGAGATTGGCAAAAGTACCACAGGAACAAAACTTCCAAAGGAAAAACTGCCCTGATTTTGGTGGTTGGGATAAAAAGGAAGATTTATTCTTATTCTTCAACAGGAACGAGAGTTCTAAAGAGGGAAAGGCTCCTGGATAGACATTGAACTTGGCAGAAGAGCTGTCTGAAGCCCAGGATGGCGAGGTGACTCATCCAAGGTCACACAGCAGCTTGGTGGCCACCTGGGATTCCGGAGTGAGGACTCTTGCCCTGCATTGTGTATCTCTTGCTGCTTTGTTCCTTTCCCCGGGATCTCAGTTGGGCCGTCTCTGTCCCCACAGTACAAATCACCCCTTGCCTAGGGTTCTGCCGAGCTCCTTGAGTAACTCTGGCTACTTGCCAGCTCCGTCAGGTCACGCCCAGCAACCACAACCTTGCGGTGTTCTCCCGGGACCCTGAGCCAGCTCCGGTCCTCTTTCCATTTGGCAGGCTCCCTGGTTCTCTCACTCCTGATTCAGGACAGAAAGAGATTTGGTCTGTGACTGATGCTTTCATGCAGTGTTAGTGAGAGGGAGAATTTGAAGTATCCATCACAGTTACAAATGCCTATGCCCTTTGACCTAGAAGTTCCACCTCTAGGATCTTTCTTGTAGAGACACACAGAATCACTGCCGAGGGCACCGTGGTTTAAAATAGCCAGATTTGAAGGGACCCTGCAGCCTGGGGCTCTACCCTGTCCTGGTTCCCTCCCTCTCTGGCCCCTCCTCTGCCACCCAAGCTTTAAATGTGGCTCTTTCTCCAGGCACTAGGCCTCCACTGCCTCTCCCCTCTGTGTGCTGTCTGGGTGTGACTCTTCGTTTCCTTGGTTTTAAACGTCGTCTCTATGCTGACTCTCCCTCCATTAAGCCTGCAGCTCTGACCCCTCAATGGCTCCAGTCTCATTCAGCCAACTCCTTTTTTTATTTGTAAGATATAGTTCACGTACCATAAAATTTGCCATTTTAAAGTGTGTATGTCAGTGGTTTTTAGTATATTCACAAGGTTGCACACCTATCACCACTGTGTAATTCTAGAATGTTTTCATCACTCCCAAAAAGGCACCCTGTACCCATGAGCAGTCACTCCCTGTTACCCTCTCCCCTCAGCCCTTGGCAGCCACTAATCTATTTTCTGTCTGTTTGGATTTGCCTATTCTGTACATTTCCTGTGAATGGAATCATACAGCAGATAGCCTTTTGTGTCTGACTTCTTTCATGTAGCATCGTGTTTTTCAGGTGCATCCATGTTATAGTGTGTATCAGTATGTCATTCCTTTTTGTGTCCAAATAAAATTTCATTGTATACCATAAATATAAACCACATTTTGTTTATCACTGGATGGATATTTCATCAATGGACGGACATTTGGATTATTTTCATTTTGGGGCTATTATGAGTGATGTTGCTGTGAACATTCGTGTGTAAGTGTTTGTATGACTATGTTTTCACTTCCCCTGGATATGTACTTAGGATTGGAATTACTGGGTCATTTGGTAACTCTCTGCTTTGTTTTTTGAGCAACTACCAAACTGTTTTCCAAGGCAGCTGCACCATTTTACATTCTAGCAGTGTGTGAGGATTTCAACCCATGGTCTCTTGAGGTTCCCCCCAAGGGGCTCAGAGGGCTCTCACACTCAATGTGTCAATATCTGAGCACACGCTCTCCTTTGTTGTAATAAATGGCACACCATTGTGCAGGCCAGACACTCGGGGACCACACATCAAGCTGTCTACGTTCTTGACCCCTTCAGCCAATAAGTGCTCTCAATTCTACCCCCTAAATAAATCTCAGGCCTGACAGTCTCTCAACTGCCCACACCCTGTCCACCAACATTACTCACTTGAATGGCCTACATAGTCTCCTGTTGAGGTCCCCACCTCCAGTCTTTTCTCTAGCAGAGTTATTTCTTTAAAATAAATTTTAAAAATAGAAGTAAAAGTTATACAGATACATGGTAAAAAGAATCAACTATTACCAGAAGATACAATGACCCACAAGGCCCTCCCTGATCTGACTGCCAGTTATCTGCCTGGCCTCATCTTCCACTTCTCTCCCCTGGCACACTCCAGTCCAGCCTCGCAAGTCTCCTTTCTGTTCTTCAGACCCACCAGGAACACTCCTACGACAGGGCCTTTGCACTTGCTGTTCCCACTGCTTGGTAAATTCTCTCCTTTGCCTCCTTCACCACTTTAGCCGTGTCACTAAGTGACGTCATCTCTGGCTCATCTGTCTAAAACTGTAACCTTCCCACCCTCATCCCATCTTTCTCTTCTGCTTTTTTTTTTTTTCTCCTAGCACATACCACTCTGTATCCTACTTTGGATTTTACTTATTTTATTTTTTCTTACTTATTTTACTTTTTTTTTCTCTCTTTCTAGAATACAAACTCCATTTTTCGGTTGTTTTGTGTACTTCTGTATCCCTAATGCCTTGGAAAAGGCCTGGCATCAAAGTAGCTCAGTAAAAAAGTGTTGACTAAATCAATGAATGAAAATCAATGAAGGAAAAACAATGGTTTCTCATCTCTTTCCCCACCTCCAGCCCTCTAACCCAGGGGCAACCCCTCTCCACTGCTTTCTCTGGTAGTTAACTCAGTTTCTCTAAATAAGATGCCTCTGATGCTGTTTTTGATTAATCTAATTTTTAAACATCTACCGACTCCCTCTGACCCTACTACCTCTTTGGGGATAATGGAATCCCCAAACTGATACTTTACAGTTAGTTAAATCATTAGGACTATGGCAATGTTGTTCACTGAGAAGACAAATTTGCACTCTAATTATATTTCCTTCCTCAAACAGCCTTTTGCTTTTCCTCGAGCTTCTAATTGCCTGTGTCATTCCCTGTGATGTTTATTATTATCATCATCATAATCCTGATAATTTTTGTGTTGCCCCAAATTAGAGATTCTTAGGAATTTTTCTTTTCCTCCATGGTACTTACCACAATTTGCAGTTATGCATTTACGTGATTGCTTACTTTCTTAAATAACTGTCTCTCTTTGGAACAAAAGCTTCTAGAACAAAGGCTGCTCTGTTTACCAGAGCATTTCCAGCACCTGGCACCTTGCTCTGTGCCTGGCACATAATAGATCCTCAATACATATTTATTGAATAAATGAGCAGTAGAAACTGCAACATATACAGCCATTGGTAGCTGGGTAGTCAGGCGAATTGTGGATTATCTCTATAATGGAACAGTATTCACCGTTTGGAAACAATGAACTATAAAGCCTGAATACTCCTCTCTAGCATCATTGTTTGGGTTCTTACTGCTGAGTCCTCCAAAGTTTGCAATGGCAAAGTAACCACATTATTATGCTCAAGGATTCCATAGGTCAGGAATTTACCTCCGCGTTAATTGTTGTTAAAACTTAACTTTGTGTTTTGTCTTATAAGATGTACATGGTTATCACAGAAAAGTCAGAAAATGTAAAAAATGCAAATAGAAGAGCCTCCATCATCTAACTCATCTAGCAGTCAGCACTATGAATATCTCCAGCGGGTTCTTTACAGACCTTTTGTATTTCTTTTCTTATAAACCCTCCCAGACTTAAACAAATGCATATGCAAATCCATCGTGCTGGGCTGTGACCCGTGTTTTCTACTCAGCAATATACTGTAACTGCCTCTGGATACTCGGAGTACCAGACCTCAGCCTCTTTCCTCCAGAATGCTTTACCACATCATTTTATGTTTGTTTATTTGTACCTTCCTTCAGTGAACAAACACCTGCCACGTGCCGGACTCCGTCCTGCATGTCGGGTGTTCAGGGTTGACGCAGCAGATGCTGGCTCTGCCCTCTTGGGGCTTATCATCACTCGAGCACAGGGAAGCACCGTGACTTAATCAGCCAACCTCTAGTTGATGGGTATTTAGGTTGCTTCTATTTTTTAACTCTTACAAACACAAAAGCCTTCCTTCGTATATCTTCGTGCATCTTTTCGTGCATTTTCTTAGGATAAAATCCTAGAAACGAGGCTGCTGTGGTAAAGGGCAGGCACATTGACAATATGGAGATGAAAATTCAGGGGGTGGGTAGAGCTCAGTGTTAGAGAACATACTGAGCATGCACGAGGTCCTGGGTTCAATCCTCAGTACCCTCATTAAAAAAAAAAAAGAAAAGAAAATTCAGATTGCTGCTCACTCATTCCAAGCTGCAAATGAGAGTCAACTTCTTAGCATCCCCCCAGCCCTGGGTATCAGCACACTTACACATCTCTGTGGATCTGAAAGGAGGGAAATGATTATCGTTGACATAAACAAATTTTTTTTAATTGTTCCCATTGTGTCCTGCGTGGGATGCTGGGATGTGGTGGCCAGGACTCCTGAGGCATTTTATTTTGGATGCGGTAGGTATGTTTTGTTACGGTTTTTGTTTCTTGTTTCCTTCTTGCTGGTGCCCCCCGGTGCTTTGGTCTCTCTGAATGGAGTTAACCATCCGGCCCTGCTGGGGAACAGGCTGTCTCTCCGACCCCTTTCCTGGTCTTTACAGAGAGAGAGCCTGACAGCGTTAAACATGCAGCTCCTTCTTTGCATCGGACTCCCCTCTGCCCTTCTGTCCTCCCTGCTCTGCATTTGTCACCAGCAAGTCAGAATTTCACCTTCCTGTAGGGCTTAGTGTCACCTCTAGCCTTGAAGGGCTGATATCATTTGGTGCCCTCTTTTCAAGGTCATAGATGAGAGTGTTTCCAGAGACCAGTCCTTGCTCAGACCTCTGAGCCTGACCACCGAGGCGAAGTCTTTCTTGCTGTCACGCCGGGTTCCTGTCTTGTCTGTAACCCCACACTGCCTCTCACACGGTGACACATTTTCTCTGAAGCACCTCTGGTGGAGAAGCCACACGTCAAAGTCCCAAAGTATGACGAGATGGGACTCAACTCACCTACATGGTACCCTCAAGGCCCCATCCTTTACTCCTTAAGACAAGGCCTTGACCGAAAGGGTTATTTTGCGATAGGACGGTTTCAGATACCATGGCAGGATGTAAAAGAGGGAGCTTTGTATTTATTTTGTTATCATTCATTTAAAATTTATTATTAATAAAATTGTTTTCTTGCAGAGGGACTACGTACTTATTTTAGAGCATTTGGAAAATTTAGAGACAAATGGAAAAGAAAAAAACAAAAATTCCCGGGACCCCCTGGGTAAGCATTGTTAGAATGTGGCACACTTGCTCCAGGGCTACTAATCTCTTCTGTATGCTCTGTTACAACTGTGAAAATGGGGTCAGACCTTAGATACTGATTTACCACTTGCTGTTTATCACTTGATAAACAGCGTGAACATCTTTCCACGTCATTACACATTTTTCAACTTAATTTGGTCAATTACTAGATCTTCCCTGAGGGAGAGACTGCTGGGTGCTCAGGTCCACAGTGACCCTCTCATCCCCGTGGGCGCCCTGGCCCTGCCTTGCCCTCTGGGGGTGGCAGAGAGGAGAACCCTTCTGGGCCGTAGGCTCCAGCTAGTCTCAGGATGGGGGTGGGGGCGGGGGGGGGACGGGGTGCGTCCTTGCCCTCCTTTGTCACATGGGCGAGCCCTGGGGCTTTGAGTCTGTTATTTCAGATGGCCCAGCTGGCCCCTGAGTGGACAGCAGTGGAGGTCAGTTGTGGAAGAGAGACTCCAGGGCCCCTGAGAACTTCTGAGAGCACCCCCAGCCCCATCTCCCTCCTCCTGCGCACACCCCACACACCCCCCATTCCCCGACACCACCCCCCCCCGGCTGTTCACATCCCATTACCCCTGGCTGACCGTCATTAGTGTCTAAAAACGTATGTGGGGCCGAGAGTCACTGGGCTCTGGGGCCTTTGTCATCTGCCCACTTCAGCGGAGTGCCGTGGGCTGAAGGCCGTGGGCACAATGGCAGATAGCTCCCAGCCTGGGCTGGCCTGAAAGCCTCTCCCCTCCCCAGCTCATTTCCCCACCGGCGCCATCTGCTAACCTTGCCTTTTCAACCCGAGATGCTTTTTAAAAGCAGAAAGGGAAGATGGAGATGTGACTGCCCCTTTTGTCTCCCCTCCCCACCATCCCCCTCCCCAGTTAGGCCTGTGGAAGGGAGGCGGCAGTGGCCCAACTAGAGGCTAGGGCTTTGTTAGGGGAAGAGGGGCCAGCAGACCCTCTCCCACTGGCTGCAGCTGAAAAGCCAGGGTCCCCTGATGACATTTGTTTCCTTTTAATGACTGTCCCAGGGTTCTCAAGTCCAGGCCACCAGCAGCCCTGGGGACCAGTCATCACAGATGGAGCTGGGGCAGGGGCCGTAGCACGTGCCACTGGAGCGGCTGGATGTGTGGGGACAGCTGCCCTGCTCTGTCGGACCGCTGAAGAAATTCATAGACTCCTTCGGGGCAAACGTAGCCACCATTCTCTCCTCTTTTTTCAATCGGGATATAGTCTACCTAGAGTGAGTTGTGTGTGTGCAGTGAGAATACCTTCTGTTCGCTTTTGACAAATGCATACACCTTTGTAACCCATGAGCATTTTCTCACCCCAGAAAGTTCCCTCTGGTCTCTTCCTAGTCAACCCTCTCACCACCCCCAGGGGCAACTGCTCATCCGATTTCTCTCACCCTAGATGAGCTTTGTTATCATCAACAGAACCATACATACTGTGAAAACTCTCCTGGAGTATTTCACTCAATATAACGATTTTGAGGTTCATCCATGTTGTTACATTTATCAGTAGTTTGTTCCTTTTTTATTGCTGAGTGGTATTTCGTTCTATGACTATATCACAAGTTTTAATTGATTTTCCTCACAAATCACCCCATCCTTTTTTTTTTTTTGATGTATGTTTCTTTATACAGCACCAAATTGTTTTCTAAAAATTTATTTATTTTATTTTAATTTATTTTTTAAAGGGGGGAGGTAATTAGGTTTATTTCTTTACTTACTTATTATTATTATTATTTTTTAACGGAGGTAATGGAGATTGAACTGAGGACCTTATGCATGCTAAACACGCGCTCTACCACTGAGCTGTGCCCTCCCCACCACCAAATTGTTTTTTTAACCTTGAAAATATTTTCATTTTTTTAATTTTATTTTTTATTTATTTGTTGGAGGGGGAGGTAATTAGGTTTACCTAATTATTTACTTTTAGAGGGACTACTGGGGATTGAACCCAGGACCTCATGCATGCTAAGCATGCGCTCTACCACTGGAGCTATACCCTCCCACCGAAATATTTTTCTTTATAGATGATTTAAGTCCACTTACACATATGAATATGATTTACTTGGTCCTGGTTTGTCAAATTGCTTTGCATTTCACACATTACATTAAATACATACTATTTGCCAATCCATTTTTTCACTAGACGGACTCTTTTTGTTCTTTTTCTTCTTGTGGCATTTTGGAAGATGCATAGTATGGTTCTAGTGATTATTACTGATGGGTACTTTTATTGCAGAATACCTTTAGTTATCTCTCTATTTAGATATTTAAATATTGTCTCCTAACTTCCTAATATGATCCCATACTGACATTAGTTATGAATTACTTCTCTCTCTCTCCTTTGCCCATTAATTTGTTGCTCAGGGTTTTACCTCTGTAATCTGAAATAAGCATCATTTGATTTTTCAATTTCAAGTGACACTGTTTATTGTCACCTCATAACCAGAGGCCGTCAGAGACCTTATTCTATTTTGTGCTATTGCCTTTCTGGTTCTCCCATGTTTAGTTAGTTGAATTATTTCTACCCTGTCACAGCATCTGACACTATATAGCTTCGTCTCTCTTTGCTCATCTTTTATAGTTTTCAGTTCTTTACATTTAATGTCAACCCTCCCCCTGCCCACCACAGCCACAGACTTATGCTGAAGCTTCAGAACAATTCTGTAATTGCCTTAAACTTGGTCTGTGGTAAGTGCCTGCATGTTCAAATCTGGTTGTGGCCTTTCTACTCGAACAGTAGTTTAGCTAAAGATTAAATCCTTGGTTCACAATTTTCCGTGAGGGTGATGCTTCAATTAAAATATTGCTGCCAAGAAGTCTGATGCCAGTCTGATTTTCTATTGCTTTTTTTTGATTCATACTGGATTTGGACTTTTTGCATTATGCTCAAAGAATATTTTCCTTGTAATTAGAGCCCAATGATTGTATTGGAATATTTGTCAGTATTTAACATTTTGAGTCAATTTTTCAAGTTATGGAATGCCCTTTTAATGTAAGCATTACAACATATGGATATCCATATTTTAAAGCCTTTTATTACAGCAGTGTTTCCTTGAATTACGGTTTTAAATATTCATTTGTTCCATTGCCTTGGTATTCTTTTCTGGAGACGTCAATAAAACATGTCTCTGATCTCCCTTGTCTAGCTTCTTTATCATTTTCTCTAGAACCCTTTTCTTTCTTTTTTTCTATGTGATTTTTCTTTTACCTATGTCTTTTCACACTTTATTCTTTCGCTATGTTTGTAATTATGTGTTTGTGTTAACTTGTTCTTGTATTTCTTCTGGCTTAGTCTTTATCTCTGAAACATCACCTTTTCCTAATACATTTTTAAATTCAATAAGCATTCTTTCACATCTTCCTGTCCCTAACACCCACCCCCACCCCCACCCCCTGAAATGACTCCTTAAGGTGTTATATCATACCCCCTTATTCTTTCGCCTGTTTAGATGGGATGGGGTTTCCTAGACCACCATAGGAGGGGCCCATGGAACGGTGTGAGATAGTAGAAAAAATACGTATGTTGGCTTCTGCCCCTGTTCCTGGCACAGAGCTCCTGAAACCCTTGTAATTTCCTAAGTGATAAGAACACTAAGAACATCCCTTGTTCCACCGAGGTGACTCTGGGTGGGCTCCTGGATAGGGCTGGTCCCCAGAAAGACCAAGCCCTGATGAGAAGCTAGGAATTTTCAGCCCCACCCTTCATCCTCCATAGAGGGGAGAGGCGCTGGAAATGCAGTTTCCTGCCTACGTGAGGAAACCTCTGTAAAAACCCAACAGTGCAGGGTTTGGGGAGCTCCCTTCCAAGTGGGTGAGCACATTCACACCGGGAGGGGGTGCACCCCAACTCCGCCGGGACAGAGGCTCCTGCGCTCAGGACCCTCCCAGACCCCACCCTACGTATCCCTTCCCCTGGCTGTGCTTCTGTGGCCTTTACCTTATCCTTTAATAAAGTGGCAAATGTTAGTGTTTCCCTGAGTTCTGTGAGTGGCTCTAGCAAATTAATCACACCTGAGGAGGAGGTCATGGGAACCTGACCAATTTTTAGCCAAATTGGACAGAAGTTGTGGGAAACCTGGGGACCTAAGGCTTGTAACTAATCTGAAGTGGGGAGCAGCAGTCTGGTGGGACTGAGCCCATAGCCTGTGGGATCTGACACTGTCTCCAGGTAGATAGTGTCAGAACTGAATTACTTTGTAGGACACCCAGCTGGTGCCGTAGAGAATTCCTGGGGTGGGGAAAACCCCACATGTGTTCAGTGAGCAGAAGCATTGGAAGTGAAATGTCCAGTGTGAACATTAAAGAAGACACACAGGAAAGGAAGAGATGGGAGGAAGAACTGGGTGGCATTTCTTGCACAAAGGGGTAAAAGGTCACATCCTTGTGTCTGGAGGACTCTCTCCTCTTTTGTTACGCTGAAAGACACACATGGCTTTCTCTCTAGTCATTTCTTTCTCAAAAAATCACCCCTTTTTAAATAACAGTCATATTGAAAATGATGCGTATACCATACAATTCATCCATTTAAAGTATACAAGAAAATGAGGGGAGAGGGTACAGTTCAAGTGACAGAGTGAATGCTTAGCATACACAAGTCCTGGGTTCAGTCCCCAGCACCTCCTCCAAAAATAAATGAATAGTAAACCTGATTACTCCCCCTTCCAAATTTTTTTTTTAAATTAAAGAAAATAAAATGTACAAGAAAATGACACTTGTAATATTCACAGAGCTGTGCACCCATCACCACAATCAATCTTGGAACCTTTTCATCACTCTAAAAAGAACTTCATACCCATTAGTGGTCACTCCCCTTTTTCCCCAACACCCCTGGCCCCTGGCAACCAGGAATCTACTTTCTGTCTCTAGGGATTTGCCTCTTCTGGGCATTTCATATAAGTGGAATCATATAGGATGTAGCCTTTTGAGTCTGGCTTCTTCCAATTAGTGTAATGTTTTAAGTATTCATCCATGTTGTAGCATCTGTCTGTACTTCATTATTTTATTGCTGAATAATATTCCATTGTATGGATATATCGCATTTTGCTTTTTTACTCATCAATTGATGGACATTTGGGTTGTTTCCACTTTTGGGTATTATAAATAATGCTGTGATGGACATTCATGTAGAAGTTTTGGGGAATACACCTAGGAGTGGACTTGCTGGGTCATATGGTAACTCTATGTTGTTAAAAGATAAACTGAGGCATAGTAAAATTTTTAAGAGTTTATGTGCACAAAATTGATTCAATCAGGCAGAATTCAATCTAGCAGACAGAGAAGTACTCCGAGGAGCTGTCCAAAATGAAAGAATTTTATAGGCAGAAAGGACTGGGAACAAGGAAGTTACATTAGCAAAAAGCAGGTTGGTTATTGCAAAGTTACTTTCCTTTAGGGGATGACAGGGGTCTGTCAGATTATCTAACTAGAGCTGATTAGGCCATTCCTGATTTCCTGCCTGACTGGTTTAAGATCCCATTTCTGGGAGAGCCAAAACTAATTAAGCCTTGGTTTGGTGACATGGGGCTTAGCATAAGCAACTCCATGTTGTGCCTGTTGTCTTGTTTTTAACAATTTTAACTTTTTGAAGAGCTGCAAACTATTTTCCAAAGCAGATACATTATTTTACATCCCAATCAGCTGCAAATCTCCCCTTTAAGAGCAGCTGTTCTCCAAGATCTTATTTACTATCTTGAAATGAAATTTATACATAAGATAAACTCCCCACACCCATCATGAATAGAAAATATTTCAGTATAAAGATCTAACTATAGTATAAAGGAGAACTAAAAGGAACATAATTGACACAGTTTTTAAAAAATGTGACCCTGGAGTCAGAAGACTGGCCTCCTCAAATGACTTAGAAACTGGTCTTAGAGGCGGCTCTCCCAGAGGGGTCTGTCGAATGTTGCAGCTCCGGCCCCACCACTGGCACCAATGATGCCTGCCCAGGGGGCGCTTTGAAGGACGTCACTTTCATCTGACATAAAGGTTTTGGCCATTTTGTTAAAAACCAAACTACTTTCCAGATGTCCTTGCACCGCTCACATCACATGCACACACGCGTGCCAGGCGCATACGCAGAGGAATGGGCTTTGGAGCTGCTGCACAGCAGGTCACTGTGCACCGGCTGCCCAGGCCAGGGCAACAGGACATGAGGGCACGGCATGGGCTCTCTGGGCCTCAGGTCGGCTGCTGGGTTTCGCTGTCCGAGCCGCTCTGAGGAAGGCATGAAAATGGAAGTCAGGCACCCAACAGGCGGGGGTCAGAGATGGCACTGAGCTGAGTGCCTGTAAAAAGGCCACTTCAGGTCCCCTCCATGCAGTCATTGTTGGGTCTGGAGGAAGGAGGACCATTCCGGGGCTTCTGAATGCCTCTCCTGCGATGCACTAATGGATGTACATTATCAGCGTCCTTCCTGGCCCCCACGTCACTCTTCCCCACCTCCACCCCTGGCTGGAGAACTCTGCATTCTTTTGGAAAAGCGGCTGTCATGCCGGAGGTTCTAACAAAGGCATTTCCCCACAGAAAGACCATTATGATAACAACTGCATCAGACGGTGGCTGCTGGTGCCTGGACTCTGGAGAGTCTGCTATGTTCTTAATGTCCATGACATCTTCAGCAAGATCCCACCTCCAGGAATTCTGTTCTGATTACACAGGAATAAACCCTCCATTTGAAAAAGAGGAATTAGGATAAGGCAGTGGCTCTGAATGAACACTCACTTGGTTCCATGTGGCCACACACACATACAGAGCACAAAGGCGGAGAGCCTGTCATTTCTGATGCAGGACTGTAAGCACCAACTCACAGGCCTCTCACCTGGGGTGTTGCACCCAAATTGGACCTGTGTGGCGAAGCAATCACAGGGGCTCTTTGCCTGGGATTGGCCTCCTTCAGGCCTCCTGGACCCCCGAGGTAGCTGCCTGCAAGATTCTTCTCAGTAGAAAAAAAGACAATTAGTCAAGCGACCCCATTGGCTTCCTCTGGAATTTGGAGGGGAGAGAACAGAGAACTGGCTGGCCCAAGAGAGGGGCCTCAAGCAGAAAATTCAGAGAAAAACAGGGCATGAGAAAGGCCCAAGAGACTGATGGACAGAGAGGGCATAGCTCCTCAGCCCAGTGGGCTCTGCTGTCCCCAGTCCAGGTCACACTCTGTGAGACTAGTTATTTTCTACCACAGAGTTTGACTCCAGATCCGATCTTCAAACCATAGGACATCAGGCTTGGAAGGGACCCAGGGGCCATCTAGTCTACATCCCCTCTCCCATCCACTGTCCGGATGAGGAGACTGAGGCCTGGGGGGGGCGGTGCTGGCTGGGGTCCCAAGGCCACCCAGCAACAGGGCAGGGTCTGGGGCTGGAACCCAGGTCGGCTCTTCCTGCTCTCTTGACTCTGCTTTGGACCCTAAGGGGGCTGCAGACCAGTTCCTGGGAGGGGCGTGGACTTGGGTTCCTGGGCCCTTCTGCACCCCCTCCCACCCCACCCCGCCTCCAGGGCATGCAGATGGAGGCAGGGTTGTTGCACTGGGGCCCGCATTAGCGGATAAAAGCAGCCTCAAGGGTCTCTTCATAAGGCCCCTTTGGCTGTAATAAAGCAAATTAAAACCCTATTCAAAGGTCAGTTGAAATCTCTTCCATTTCAACTCTGCACAAATTGATTCCTCTTTGCCCTTGGGGTCAAACTGAAGGCTGTTGAAGTGGCCCAGCCACTGTGCTGAATGGAGCCAGCAGTGAAAGAAACCGCAAATGGGAGTGTGTGTTGCAGGGGATAGAGGAGGGCAGGGGTGCCCTCCCCCATTTCATGGGCCGTCTGGGGAGCCACAGACCTTTGCCTCCATGGTGCTCCAGGTTTCAGGGTCCCTTTTTGGAGACTAGCTCTACCTCTGTCACCCAACGCCCATCAGGCTCCCCTTCAGAGGAATTCATAACTGCTGTTTCTATTGACAAGAATCTAATGGTAGTTAGGGTTTCTCGCACCTTCTCCTGAGTCTTAACAAGAATCCTCTTAAGCACTGTCAGCTGGGGCTTTGGCGGTCCCCAGAGGAACTCAGAGAAATTAGGTAACTTGCCCAAGGTCACAGAGCTCATGGTTTCCTCCTCCAAACCCAGCTGCCTCCCCAACCTCCAGTCTTCCCCAGACCACTGACTGGCACCCGCCCCACCCCCAGCTGCTCAAACCAGAACTCCAGAACCATCCTTAACCACCCCTCATTTTGCTTCACTTCCACATCTTCAAGTCCTATTGATTCTGACTCCTAAAAAGAGGCTGTTGGTTGCTTGCCCTCTGATTGGTTCTCCAGACAGCAGCCAGAGCCCCTTTTCAAGGGATTGGATCCTGTTACTCCATTGCTTAAAACCCAGCAATGACTTCCCTCTGCACTTGGCATAAAATCTAAACTGTCGTCTAACAACCTTCTCAGCCTCCAAGGCCTGGTCCCTCTTGTCCCTCAAATCAAGGACTGCTCCCCGGCCACCTGCTTCCACTCCAGCAGTCCCTGGAACCTCTTATCTTCTCTGCCCCAGGGCCTTTGCACTTTCTCCCTTCTGCTAAGAAGCCTTTCCCCTCCCCTCTCCCACTCTGTTTCCTTCATTGTATTTATCACAACTTGTAATTATTTGCTGACTACTTTTAGCAGTTTCCCTAGAGCTGAAGGAAGCCCCCTTGGGAGCACAGACCAGATCTGACCTGGCACATGTAGGGTCAATAAGCATTTGTTGAGTGAGTGAGTGAGTGAGTGAGTGGGTGATAGAACCAGATCTTCGCCCTACAAACCTGCCCCTCCCCTTCCCTGCACCTAGCAGCCTCCGGGCAAGTCCTGAGTGAGCAGCCCCCCTGGGGTCCTGGCACTGGGCAGAAGGCACACTGAACTGCAGCTGCTTCAAAGTCAATGTGTCTCAGCAATTCCCCAACCCCCCTTTCTAGTCCTCCCTTCTAGTCCTCCCAGTCTGTCCCCCTAGCCCCACGCCTAAATCCTGCCCGAGTTCTCTCTCTCTCCCCCCAGCATCCAGTCAGACCCCAAAGCCTGAGCATGGCCCTTTATTGACCCATCATCCTCCCCAGGTCCCTCAGCTTGTCTGCCCCCCCCCCCAGTCTCCACACCTGCTCTGCTCTCTTACTGGGATGCCCTTCTCCCTGGCACCCACATCACATTGGTCAGGAGGCTCCCCCTGTAGAAGGACACTCAGCATCCTCTCTTCTTACCTCTGGAAAGGGAGGTGCCTGGAAGGGGAGAAGCCTGCAGTGACTTAGGTTGGGGTCGTGGGGGCTAGCACCACTCCAAAGCTGCCTGTAGCCCCTGGGCTGCTGCAATCAGGTTGGGTTGAGCTTCTCCCCATCCCATCCCCGCCATCCCCACCAGACACACACATACAGGAGCAGGTGCTGGGCTATTTCTAATTCAGACACAGGAGGAGGAAGATCACCTCTTTGTTTTAGCTTCATATATCCTACAGAGGAGGTTTAGAGTTTTAGAGGATCACGAGCTTCTGCAAACTGAGGCTTCAGAGGGGCTCCCTTCCTCAGTTACTCCCTCCAATCCTCTCTCTGTAAATACTTCTCGAGCACGAGTTCTGTACCAGGCACCTTGCCAGAACTTCTCATACACTGACTTGGAAACTGTCCCCTTGCAGATGAGGTGCATCATCTGAGCAGCCCTGAGGCCCCCGTGACACAGACACTATCAGAAATGAAGTGCTCCCTCCAGCAGAAGCCCAGGCTCTGCCCAAGGAGCTCTGAGAAGGGACAGTTGTTCTGACCTGAAGCAGGGCTGGCAGCCTCCCCAGCTTGTCCACAAAGACTTGGAGCATAAGCTAAGAAGGGCGGCCAGGATGGGGCTGGGATTCCCTCCCACCATCCCTCACACCGACCCTCAAGGCCTAAGTTGGTGCTTGTCCCAGAGTCTGCGAAAATGCAGGCAGATGGCAGCCTCGTCCCTAAGTCGTCTCTTCCCCCAGTGAAATGTCCCCCGTGGTCTGGCCCCAGGGCTTGGAGGCTGAGGGCAAGGCTGCCCTCCTTGTGTTCCCCCACCCCACCCCCACAACAGGTTCTCAGCACCTCGTCCTTGTTGCTGTCCGCCCAGCACTTCCTCCCCTCGCAGAGGCTGCCTCCACACCTGTCTTCCTAACGCGCTCACACCCTGGTGACATCGCTTTTCCAATTAAACCCTCAAAGGTGAAAAGCTGGGGTGACGAGAGCGGCCCTGGCCCAGCACCCACAGCCAGGTGTGAGTGCGTCACCTCAGCCCCAGGATTCCTCACAGTCAACCCCCCACCCCACCAACGAAGCATCAGCTCTCTGTCCAAAGATTCCTGTCTGTTCCCGTCTTCTCCTTCCCCTTCTTCCCTCCCTCCCTCCTCTCCTTCCCACCTTCCTTCCACTCCAGGAGGCTCTCTTGGGACCAGCACTTCCGTCACCGTCACCGTAAGGATAAGGGCTAACCAGAGGCCAGGCCCTGCTCTAAGATCTTTACAGTTTCACCTCCCTTCCTCCACCCGGCAGCCACGTAGACTGGTGCAGTCGTTTCCCTCATCTCACAGATGGGACGACTCATACAGAGAAGCTGGGAATCTGTGCAGAGTCACACAGCAGGGCAGTGGTTGAGCAAGGTTAGGACCAGGCTGTCTGGCCCCAGAGCTGTGCTCCTAACCGTGACGCCACGTTGTGCCAGCCATGCAGCCATGTCTACCTCAGACTGGGGCATGTCCGTGACTCCTTCCCCAACACTGATGCTGCCTCTTTAGTATTTCATGAAACTGCCTCTGTCTCGTCTTCCATGTCACTGCTCCCACCGCTGGCTGGACTGGCCTCCAGGCCCTGGAGCAGAGCACTGGGCCTCTGACCACCCCTGCTGTCTCCAGGCTCCACCTCTGATCATCCTCCTCACTGCCGCAGAAAGCTGGTCCTGGGGCTCCTCTAACTCAGTCCCTAAATGGTCCCCACCTCCTCCCCTCTTCCCTTGACTCTTTCCAGTCTTCTTTCTCCCCTTCTACCACCTGCACCAGCATTCCATGAACATAAGGTTTTTCCTGTCTTGAGCCCTTTGCAAATGCTGTTCCTTCTGCCTGGAATGCCTTTCCTCTCTTCCTCCTGGTGCCCTTTTTTATCAAGGCTCAGCCCAACTCAGCATCCCCTTCTCTGGGAAGCCCTTGTTAACCACCCACCCCCTCCACCTGGCAGAGCTAATCACCCCCAGATGGAAGCGTGCGAGGCCTAAGCCTGTGTGTAAGCTGTCTAGCTCCCCTAAGGCCACCATGCTGAAGAGGTCACGTGGCAAGGCTGCACAGAGATACAAGCATCTGAGGACAAGTGTCCCAGTCTTCTTGCCCCCAGCTGAGTCTTCCCAGACCAGGAACCAGTCATGTGAGTGAGTGGCTTCAGATAATTAAAGGTGCCAGCCTTTGAGCTGCCCGAGCTGATGCTAAGTAGGGCAGGGATGTGTTGGCTCTGCCAAACCTTGCCTGTACTGCAGGTGCATGAGCAAAACAAGTGTTGTTTAGGATTTCTGGTCAAGATGGCGGAGCAGTAGGACCACGAGCTCGCCTCTCCTCGCAGCTACAACAAAACCACAATTGACTCCTGCACAACCATTGAAAAAAAGACTGGAATCTAGCAAAATAAGTGCTATTGTTTAAAACCACCACGTTTCTGGGGTAGTCTGTGATAGTATTAAATAACCAGAACAGCCATTATTAACACTTTGGTATCTTTTTTCCTCTATTCTTATTTCTCTCTCTATCTGCATTTACAGTCATCCCTCTGAATATGCGGAAGATTGGTTTCAAGGCTCATCACAGATACTAGAATTCCCAGATGCTCAAGACCCACAGTTGGTGGGCCTTCCCTATCCTCAGTCCCACACCCATGGTCTAACCATGATCACATAGTACTGTACCACACATTTATTGAAAAAACTCCGAGTATAAGTGGTTCCATGCAGTTCAAGGGTTAACTGTGTATCTATGTTTTATCATATTTCCTTCCTTTAACAAACACAGTGGACATTTTTTTATGTCAAAAAATAAACATTTACATTATTTTGAATGGCTGCAAAGTATTCTGTTGATTAGCTTTATCATAATTTTAATAAGTACACTCTATTGCTTTTATAATTACACCCTAGATGTTTAGTGGATTTCATTTTACTGCTACTATAAACAATGTTGTATGAGTGATCTTGAACTATGTTTATAATAACTGCTAAATATTTCCTCAGGATAATCCCCAGAAAATTCTGGGTTTAAAGTTAAAGGCTTTGGTACAGACAGAAGTCACTCATCTTACCATGGCTTATCCTACAAGTCTCCTGTGTCTGCACCTCCTTTATTGGAAGAGGAAGGCCCTCCACTGTTTGGAAGCCAGGTTCTTCCTCTGGACCCCATTTCAGTTCTAAAGACTTGGGTTATTTGGTTTTTCCCACTCCCATCTGCAACATCGATTTCCCCTCTTCCACTGGATTATTCCCGTCAGCATCCTATTCCCATCATGCTCCAGCACCATTCTGCTGTCTTTATCCTGGGTCCTCTGTTACCTTCCACCACTGCCCTACATTTACCGTTGGATTTCTGTAAAGAGTTATTTTTATGCCAGAACCAAAGTGAGGAGTAGCTAAATTCACAAAATAATGTGGAAATTTAAAAAACGTACATCTATATTAGTAACTAATAGAATAAGATGACAATCAGAGAGGATATAGGTATAGAAAATATACAGAATATTTGAGCAATCATAGAATATATATTCTTTTGACATGTACTTAAAACATTAATCAAAATGGACCATATGTTCATCCTTTAAACAGTCCCTCAAAATTTCAAAGGACTAAAATCAAAAAGAGTGTGTTCAACAAACTTATTTACAAAACAAAAACAGACTCACAGACATAGAAAACAAACTTACGGTTACCAGGGGAGGAAGAGGATGGGAAGGGATAGACTGGGAGTTTGAGATTTTCAGACTAACTAATATATATAAAATAGATAAACAATAAATTTATAGTATATAGCACAGGGAACTATATCCAGTATCTTGTAGTAACTTATGGTGAAAAAGAATATGAAAACAAATATATGTATGTTCCTACGTGACTGATGTATTGTGCTGTACACCAGAAATTGACACAGTGTAAACTGACTATACTTAAATTAAAAAAAAGAGAGTATGTTCTTTGACCACAGAGGAATTATGCTAAACTTTAGTTTCAAAACATAACTAGAAAATCCCCAAAGTTTGAAAATAGAACACTTCCCAATAACCCACAGGTCAATGAAGGCATCTCAATGAAAACAAGAAGATAATTTAAACTAAATGATAAAAAAATATATATAACATATCAAAACTTATGAGATGCAACTGGAACTATATTTAGAAAGGAATTTATAGCATTAAATACACATGTCAAAAGGATAAAGGTCAAATATTAATTATCTGAGTAAAAGCATTTACTTAATATCCAACTCAAGAGAATAGAAGAATAGCTAATGAGAAATTAGAAGGCAAGAAATAATAATAAGAGTAGAAATTTAAGAAATAGAAAAAAGTGTGCATGCTGTAAAGAAAAATCAACAAAATCAAAATTCTTTTTTAATTGAAGTATAGCCAGTTGTGTCAATTTCTGGTGTACAGCATAAGAGTTCAGGCATATATATATACATATATACATATATTCGTTTTCATATTCTTTTTCACTATAGGTATGTATGCTACATTTCATATTCTATTTCATTGTAGTATATCATTACTACAAGATATTGAATATAGTTTCCTGTGCTATACAGTGTAAACTTGTTGTTTATCTATTTTATATATAGTAGATAATATCTGCAAATCTGGAACTCCAATTTATCCCTTCCCACCTTCTTCTTCCCCTGGTAACCATAAGTTTTTTTTCTATGTCTGAGTCTGTTTCTGTTTTATAAATAAGTTCATTTGTCTTTTTTTTAGATTCCATATATAAGGGATATCATATGGTATTTTTCTTTCTCTTTCTGGATTACTTCATTTAGAATGACAATCTCCAGGTCCATCCATGTTGCTGCAAAATGGCATTGTTTTATTATTTTTTGTGACTGACTAGTTTTCAATTGTACACATATACCATAAATGCTTTATCCAGTCATCTGTCGATGGACATTTTGGTTGTCTCCATGCCTGGCTATTGCATATAGTGCTGCTATGAACATTGGAGTACATGTATCTTTTCGAATTCAAAATTCATTTTTAAAAAAATATTAATAAAACTGATAAACCCCTGAGAAAAACTAGTCAAGAAAAAAGAGAGAGAACATAAACTACCAACATCAGAGATACAAGAGGACCATACATACAGATTCCACAGATGC
Organism: Camelus dromedarius; assembly: GCF_036321535.1. NCBI lineage: Eukaryota > Metazoa > Chordata > Mammalia > Artiodactyla > Camelidae > Camelus > Camelus dromedarius. The sequence goes on from NC_087450.1 coordinate 46,862,454, forward strand.
TAAGAAGATAAGATATAATAAACAATTTTAAGCCAATAAATTGAAAAATTGAGATAAAATGGACAAATTCCTAGAAATATATATCTTACTAAAATTGACACAAGAAGAAATAGACAATTGAAATAGTGCTATTAAGTAACTGAATCTGTAATTTAAAACCATTAACAAGCAAACAACCATAAAGACCAAATGGCATCGCTAACGTATCATCTTAAACATTTAAGGAAGCAATAAACACCACTGCATACAAATTCTTCTACTAAATTATGAAAAAAAAAAATAGGATTAGGCAGAAGGATTTCAAACTTGTTTTATGAAGACAGCATAATTTTGATACCAAAATCTAACAGGAATTCTACAAGAAAGGAAAATTACAGGCCGAGTTCATAAGCATGGATGCAAAAATATTAAATATTAGCAAATCGAACCCAATGCTATATAATGATAGCATATCACAATCAAATCGGGCTCAATTCAGGAATGCATGGTAGCTGTAACACTAAAAATCAGCAGTGTATTTCACCACATTATCAGAATAAAGGGGAAAATCATATTATCATGTCAGACAATCAGAGGCACCGGCTCCAAGCTTTCAAAGAGGAGCTAGTGATACAAGGAAGCAAGGGCAGTGGTCAGTCCTTTCTGGTGATATTAGCCAAAGTGGGAACGGCAACCTCCCAACCTGGGGATAGAAGTGACATCTATGTCCAGTGCCTGTGGTGTTGACAGTGTGACTTGTGACCTCTTGTTCCCAGTGGTGGTTTGGTTTTCTTTCTCATTGAATCCAATCAGTGATTTGATTTTGGCCATGATTCCAGCCACCTTTTATTTCTGCCCACTTTTGGATCCTGGTTGCCAACCTGCCCAGTGATTCTAAATGTGATCAATGGCTTTTCAGTTCACACTGGCCCAAGTTGGTTCTACTGCATATAACTAAGAACTCAGCTGACAGAAGAGGACAGAAGCTGGGTCAGTCTGAGCTTTTCCTGGTGGGGCTTTTCTGGTACCATCAGCTGCCTCTTAGAGTTATACAAATAATACAGAGAAAAATGAGATAAAATCACAATCTGATTGAGAGGGCTCTTAAGCCTGGTAGTGGTAGAGGCAGGAGTGAGTGGAAGAGGGAAGATGGAAGACAGAGTGGAATTGGTTCCAGCAGTGAACATCATGTAAACAGATAAGATGGGAATGGGGTTCCTGGCAAAACAGAGAAGGATGAGTTTTATGCCCTGGTAGGACCAGTGACCAAAAAGGGCATTGGGGAACAGGTGATGACAGATGAGCCAAATCTTAATGTAAGAGTTTAATTTTCCCAGGTGCCTGGAAGGAGGAAGGGTGTTTTTGTTGGTGGAATAACATAGACAAAGAGATGGAGACTCTAGAAAATAGTGTTCATGGGAATGTGAATGTTGTGGATGGTTGAAATGCCAGGATGCAAGACAGAGAGGTGGGAGATGACCCTGGAGAGAGGCAAGGCCAGGTAGTAAAGTACCTTGTTTGCTGTTAAGGAGCTTGAATTTCTCCTGTGGCCCGAAAGGAAAGGATTGCTGAATATAAAGCCAATGTCACCAATCAGAAATTCTCAAGGGAGTCTTGGAGTCCAAAAGAACTTCTGATTGGGAATAAGGAAAGTTCCTGCAAGTGATAGATTAAACAAGAACCTTGATTTGAAGTTCAGTTTAGTGCCAGCACTCCCTCCCACCCCCACCACTCGTCACAATTTACTTTTGCTTCTTTACTCTTCCATTGCAGGTATGAGTCCTGTCCTCTCCTCCCTGTCCTGACATGTGGGACTAGAGCCAAGCCAGAACTCCAAGAGCAGACTTGGAGAAGATTGAGAGTCCCCACACCACTCTGCCAGCTCACTGGCACAGGGAGGGATCAGAGGCCCCAGGCAAAATACTTCAGCTGCTCTACACAGAGGACTCCCTCTTCCCCCCATTAATATGCTAAGGTTAACAGCACTTTTTCCTTGGGGTGTGCAGCAGAGGAGGGAGCCTGCCGTGGACTAGGCCCTTCACACCCTCAAGAAGGCAATCTGTCCTTGCCCTCAACTGAATGACTCCTGACCTTCTCTGCCCCCGGCCCCTTCAACCTGTAACAGAGGGATTATGATTCCCTGTGACATTTTCACATCACAATTTCCAGACATTGGGGAAATCTGAGGCATTACAGGTGTACTCCGTTGGCAGCGATATTTACGGACAAATGTGAAGGAGGCAGATGCCAGCTCAAGTTCACACATAGGTAACTTCACTCTCTCCTCAACGACCTCAGCAGACGTACTAGGCCTGCCCCACACAGGGGTGCTAAGACTCCCGCTCGTCCTAACTGGAGTCCCCAAATCATCCTTAATTAAATTCTTTCCAGATGGCTACCAGGTGTGCCCTTCAGCAGGACAGTGTTAATTCCAGCCTCCGGGGGCATAGATTCAGCCTCTTTCCGGGCATGTCTGCCCTTGCGCTCAGCCCCTACCTGGAAACCCCCCTCCTGCGCCCCACGGCCCCCCTTTCCACGGACGGGGGAGTTGCCTGTCACGCTGCAGCTGCCGGGAACTTCACGTCCAGCGCCCCTCAAGTATATAAGGACCGAGGAGAGGGAGCAGGACAAGGCAGCGCGAAGGAAGAGAAAGAGGGAAGGAAAAGTGACCGAGAGGTCACCGAGAATCCTCACCCTGGTGCAGCGGGAATCGCCCCGAGAGCAGCCTCCCCGCGAAAGGTAAGGGCGCAACGGCGCGGAACCTCGTCTTATCTCCGGAATCCCTGCTCCAGGGCCTCGGGATGCTCTTCCCCAGCTTCCATCGCTGACTTGAGGCGCCTTTGGCTAGTGCGGTCTTTAGTTCTTTGAAAACTCTGTACTGGAGAAGAAGCCGGCAGCGGAGCGCCGAGCGCCAGCCTCCGGACGGTGGGAGAGCGTCTGTGACCGTGAAAGTGATGCCTTCCAGGGGCTGGCGGCCGCATCTCCCCGGGGAAGGGCGGCTGCTAGGACCCCTGAGAGTCCTATCGCCTTCTGGGGAGATCTCGGGAGACCGTCTTTCGGGTCTTCTTCTGATTTTCTGGGTAGATGTCACTTCTTAAAAGATACCGTATACTCTAGCTTAAATTAATGTTGGAAATGGGGGCAGAAGAGAAAAGGCTAAAAGTCACAATAAACTCCCTGCTTTCCAGACTTTTTTGGATTCAGATCCCCGAATCCTCGTTTCCCTGACCACCTTAGCGCACCCGACCTGGCTGCGCTGTGATACTGACAGTCTCCATTACGAGACCAGCGGGTGTTAAAAAGAGGTAGCCCGCATGGGAACTGTCCACGGTCCTGAACCACCCTGACACTGCCCTCCATAGGACCGCAGAATGAACTTTCTGTCCCACAGACCCTAGACAGCAGGTCAGAAGCAGCTGCAGGAGCTGATGGAGGCTCAGGCGAAGTAGGGGTGGGGTGAGTTCCCAGTAAGGCAGGGAGAGTCAGCAGAGCATGTAGATCTCCCAAATTCTTCATGTATAAATGGGGAAGTGGCTCTCACAGAACAGTTGGAAGAAGCAAGGAAAGTAAAAGTGTGCATTTGTTGTGTCCATTGTTAAGATATGTACAGATTATGGCTTATTTAATGACTTAATATTCCTTTGACATTTTGTTTTGGGACTTGATGCATGTGTATCATGGTGCAAGGACAAAACCCTGCACCTCTGCTCTTCTAATCTTTATGGAAGGGCATGGTCGATGTGTAATTTTAGAGTAACAAACAAAACGTTTTGTTTAGCTCATAGAGAATTCACCTACACATATGAAGTTCTAATAAGTGTATATAAAGTTAATGTCAAGATTGGCAAATAACAAATTTCTATTTATTTTTCCAGTCTTTCAATTATTGGTCACTCTACTTACAAAAAGCACACTTGACATCTCCCCATTACTTTATTGCTTTAAAAAAAAAAAGACACAAGGTAATATTTGTTTATTGTAGAAAAATAGAAAATACACATAAGCAGAAAGAAAACAAGTTACTTTCAGGAAGCTATCTAGCTTTTTAGCAGGAGAATGCAGCTCTAAGAGGGAGGGGAGTAAGAATGTTACCATGTTGTACAACTTAGCCAATGGGGAGGAGAGAAAATGCTCTCTGAGGCTTTTCAGGAAGGCCTGAAATCATGAGGTAGGTTTTTAGGAAATGGAAATCATTCCAGAATGGCCAACTTTGAGGAGAATTGAAATATAGTTGAGGGGACTGTCAGACCTGTATGATTTTACTACTTTCTCTAGTAATATGTTAGTTTACACTTGCCTACAGTGATAAAAAGCTACCCTTCTTCTGCTTCTCTTGAAAATCTTGGCTTTTTTTTTTTTCTCACTGAAATGTGCTGTGTGGTCTCAGAGCTTTAATATAAATTGCTTTGGCCACCAAATTCATGCTTCATACTTGAACTGGAGCACTTAAAGTCTACAACGGGAGCAGCCTCTCCCTGGTCACTAGGTTGACCAATGCTCCCCCAGTGGCCCCTTCGAGATGCTGATGGGCTGGCTCCCTGGCTGCCAGCACCACCTAATGGCTGCTCCAAAAACAGACAGTGCCTGGCAACCATTCAGAAGGGAGCCTTGAGCTGGCAAAGGAGTGGGGTGGGACAGAGAGAAGGAAGTGACTTCCTGAAGTAAACAATGAGAGCCAGGGGAAACTTTCACTTCCAAAGCCTTCCCTATAAAACAGATTTGGCCCCTGCTTCCACAAATATGAGACTTCTTTAGGCAAATATTTTTAAACTAGGAGAGACAATTAGTCATCTACACCTTAATGTGAATTACTTTTCTTATCTAATTAGATTTCTTCCTAACAGCTGGTTGAAAAGATCTTAAATCCAAAATGATTGTGGGGTTGGTTGTGAGGGGATGACAGAACTCAGGGTCATTTCAGAGGGCTGATCTGCACGAGGGTAGACATGGCAGTGTGACAGCTGAAGGGCTGGGGAAAGGGTTGGGCACAGGGTGCAAAAGGCAGCATTTATCTTCCCCTCTTTACTGTATCCTGACGTCTTGAGCTCAGTATCTGTCCACAGGTACTTCCTGACTTCTCTGAGAAAGTATTTTTGGTAGGTGTCCACAGTGAGAGGTACTTTCCTTCTGCTCTGTGTGACCATCACTTCCTTTCCATCCCTTCAAGTCCAGCTATTTCAGACTACATTTGAGTGACTTAGAGAACAAGAGGAGGTCTGACATGTAATGTGTTCAGAAGATGAGCCAGTTTTAAAAGAATAGGGATCTGCTTTAAAAATAAGTATCTCCAAGGTTACAGGGGTCTGGGAAATAGTGATCTCCTGAGTGATTTGTGTACAGGACATCAAGCTGGGGTTGGCTGATGTTTTGGCTAAATTGGCCAGAGGTTTTATTTGCCTTTACACAAAACTACAATTCATAGGAAATGAATTTCTGAGGAATAATAGAATCATGGTAGAGGAGAAGCAGATCATCTTGAGCAGGAGTTTCAGAGTCCTTTGTCTTTCCCAAGTTATTCCTTAGATCTAGAGTGTTAGAACTATAGCTTCCTGAAGATGATGAAATGGAAAAGCTCTGTGCTGGAAACAGGAGAACTTAGCCTACCTCATCATAAACACCCAAGTCATTGTCTCTCTCTGGGCCTCAGTTTCCTCATCTCTCAATTAGGCGGCCAGAGCAAATGACCCCTAAAATAGTCTTCAGCCCTAATATCCTTTGGGGTCTGATTTTTCATAGGTGATAAAGGGGGAAATTGGACATAATTTACCCAGGTCCCACTGCCCTCCTCTCTACCACAACTCACACAACCACCCTGCACACCAAGCTGCTCCTTGAGCCGCTCTTGTCCTCAAAAACCCTTGAGCTCCACAAGTGAGTGTATTGTTAATGTTGGCTCAGGGTCCTTCCTGATGAGTGGCCAACATTGTTCTGCTCCTAGCAGGGGTCCCACTAATCTTGTTTGCCTCTGTAGAGCCTCAGCCTGCCTGGAAGATGCTGAGATTGTGCAGGAGCCGCTCGGGGGCCCTGCTGCTGACTTTGCTGCTTCAGGCCTCCATGGAAGTGCGTGGCTGGTGCCTGGAGAGCAGCCAGTGTCAGGACCTCACCACGGAAAGTAACCTGCTGGTATGTGGGCCATGGCCGCCATCTTGGTTTGGGCATAAGATGGGACTGGGGCTGGGGCTGGGGCAGCACAAAGAAAGAGGTATGGGGAAGGGGAACTTCATTCCCAGAGATAAGGGTAACTCAACCCAGGGCAGGAAAAGGCCTCTAGTCTGAATTCAGAATTGGGCTGAGGAAGGGAGGAAGCAGCTTCAGGGAGATGGGTCTGGACCTCAATTTCTGCTTGATTATCTTTACTTCCTGCCCTGTCTTCTTGTATAGAGACCCACTCCATTTAACCTATTTAGAGATAATCCTATTAAAATAAACACTAATAATTGCTCTCTCAATTGATCCTACATTTTCAATCTTTTCGCCCCCATATTATTTGTTTTAAAATAACTTCATATCACTTGCCATATCCATTCCATTTTTTCTTCCCTTTCTCCCTCCTACCAGTTACAAAGCCAGCTAGGTAGTACCAAAAACCCTCTTTAAAGGGAGAAGGAAAAACCCAGGTGCCACGTTCCTCTGACTGGTGCCCAATGTCTCATGCTTCTTTTGGAGGACTGACCTTCTGCAGCCTTTCCAGAAGCATATAAAGGCCCTTGTGCCAGGCTGGAACTCCCTCCCGGTCACCACTGTGTGTGTATGTGTGTGTATTTGTATTAGAAGGCATAAATGAGAAACAATACCAACTCAAGGCTGAGAGACACACTGCGGGAGCCCAGGACTGAGTTCCATCCTGCTGCCTGTATCTGCCTGATGAGGGTGGAATATAAGTCACTACATTCTGTGTGTTTTGTCAGTAGAGAAGCTGAGTTAAGGTGAAGAGAGAGACTTTCTCAAAAACAGAACAGATTGCATGTGGAATATAATATAGAAACAAAGAACCCAGGGAATTCTGTGAGCCCTAGAGCAGAGAGACCCAACAGGCTTTTTTTAAAAAAAACTTTTTCAGTAACTAGGTTTATTTATTTATCTTTTTTTTTTTTTAATAGAGGTACTGGGGATTGAACCTAGGACCTTGTACATGCTAGAAACATACTCTACCACTGAGCTATACGCTCCCCCTCCAAGAGACTCCTAAATAGAGACACCCACTGCCCAGCCTTTCCTGTTGAAAGCTCACCAGGGAAGGAGCACTGGCCATGGTGAGAGATCATGGGTTCTAGTCCCAGCTCTGACACCAATAGGCTGTGGAACCTTGTCAAGTTCCTTTGTCCTCTCTGAGCTCTTGTTTCATCATATGCCCAGGGGAGAGGAGTATGAGATAATTTATTCCCACTGTTAATATTCTGCAATGTTATACTTCTAAATTCCCGGAGTATGAAATTCCAACTCAACAGAGTGAGTGGGATCCTTCTGTTTCCTTCTTTGCTGTCCCAAGTAACTGAAAACTAAGGCTGCAGCCTAGAGGTCATTTTCCTAAGCAAATGTGTACCACAGTTGAGTTGTCTAGTTACAGGGAGCAGAGGCACAGGTTCCATGATCCCTACAATGGAAATAATCCCGACTTTCTGCCCTTCCACGCAGTTAGAATGAGGTGACAGGGAAGTGAACCACTCCCTCTCAAAGCTCACTCATTGGGGAAAGTACAGGATTAGCTCAGAAGACTTGAAAGAACCAGAGAAAGTACCAGATGTGTGAAGTTTTGAGGGAGATGGCTGGGGTAGGGCATGAGACAGGTCTGCAGACCACTGGGGGAAGGCTGAGGCATTATTGAAAATACAGGCCCTAAAACTCAGACTTCTACTTTTCTCACCTGTGGAGATTCTCCCCTAAATTTCAACCCAGTGCTCTTCCCAGACTCGAACTGAACCCTATTTATGTATTCAGTATTCATTATTGCCACCCACCTGCCATTTATTGATGAATTCCTTTATATCTGGCATATAATGATTAAGACGTTGGCCCTGCCCACAAAGCCACGAGACAAGTAAACCGCCAAGTGGAAAGGGGATTTTGTTGTAGCTGCCGGGCACAGAAATCAGGGGTCCAGGAGACAAAACAGGCGCTGGCCGAGCTGTGTCCGGGACGTCTGTGGGTGCCAAGGAGCGGGGGTGGACGGACGTCCTCGGCAGGGAAGCTACAGCGCAGAGGCGCCGCGTTCGCGGTCCGCACGTGCGGAGGGCGCGGAAGGCAGACGCGCCGCGGGGAGGGGGCGGCGGGCCGCGGGGCCTGATGTGATCGCCGCTCTCCCGCAGGCGTGCATCCTGGCCTGCAAGCCCGACCTATCGGCCGAGACGCCCGTGTTCCCCGGCAACGGCGACGAGCAGCCGCTGACCGAGAACGCCCGGAAGTACGTCATGGGCCACTTCCGCTGGGACCGCTTCGGCAATCGGAACGGCAGCAGCGGCGGCGGCGCAGGCCAGAAGCGCGAGGAGGAAGTGGCGGCGGGCGCCGGCCCCGGGCCCCGCGGCGATGGCGCCGAGCCGGGCCCGCGCGAGGGCAAGCGCTCCTACTCCATGGAGCACTTCCGCTGGGGCAAGCCGGTGGGCAAGAAGCGGCGCCCGGTGAAGGTGTATCCCAACGGCGTCGAGGACGAGTCAGCCGAGGCCTTCCCCCTCGAGTTCAAGAGGGAGCTGGCCGGGGAGCGGCCCGAGGCGGCGCTCGGCCCCGAGGCCCCGGCCGAGGGCGCGACCGCCCAGGCCGAGCTGGAGTATGGCCTGGTGGCGGAGGCCGAGGGGGCCGAGAAGAAGGACGGGGGCCCCTATAAGATGCAGCACTTCCGCTGGGGCAGCCCGCCCAAGGACAAACGCTACGGGGGCTTCATGACCTCGGAGAAGAGCCAGACGCCCCTGGTGACCCTGTTCAAAAACGCCATCATCAAGAACGCCCACAAGAAGGGCCAGTGAGGGCGCCGCGGGCCAGGGGCTTCTCTTCCTGGGAAGTCAACCCTAAAGCTCCTCTCCTTTCCTTCCTTCCTGCCACGTCGCAGCCTAGGTGTGGAGTTGCCCAGGCGGTGATGGTGGCAGGTATTCTGTCTCTTAAAGCTGTCTGTAGCTAGGAAATAAAACCTTTCAAGTTTCACTTCCTACTCCGACTTTGAATATTGATTGGGTGAATAAAATAGAAAAACATATCCATCAAAGAGCAGCACACATTGGAGGAGAGCTCGTGGTTTCCATGTGACCAAGTGGTAGTATGTTTCATAGGATATAGGGGAAATGAAAAGAAAATGTACTTTCTTCCCCACTCCTAATAAATGGGTCTTCAAGGGACCAAACGGTTTGGGTGATGCCTCAAGGTGGCTGCACTTCCCCTTCTCCACTGGATGGGAAAAGACTGCTCAGTTAGCAGGTGCGTCAAAAGGCAGGATTTCTCCAAGGTGAGAAGCTGTGGAAATGCCTCCCATACGGCTTCTAGCTATCTGTGGGGCCTTAGGCAAGTCTCTGAACTTTTCCAAGATTTAGTTCTCTCATTTACCCTTTCCTTCCTACTGTAAGAGCTATCGTGAGGATTAATGAGAAAATGGGTATGATCTTTTTATCACCGAGAGGCTTAAGTGTGAGAGCTGAGGGTTGGTATCCCTTCATATTTGACTGCCCTCCCAGCCTACACACACACATACTCTCCTACACAGGGTCTCATCCACATAGATACACACCCATGGAGCCACGTCTGCATAAATACAATGCAATATGCACGGATGCTTCTTCCAGTCGCTGGGGCTCAAGCTATGAGGTTTATCTTTCACCAGTGTCGTGGTCATGCCCAAGCTCTCTCCTCCCCATGTGGCCCAGCCGCAGCCTTCTCTTCATCCTCGGTGCTCCTAGCTCAGGCCTTGACTATCCTAACGGCTTCCTAACCAACTGGTGTCCTCGTCTCCAGTTGTCTTCCTCCCCAACCCATTGTACAAATTCTTCACATCAGTGTATACAAAAACTTGCTTTTTCCACACTCCCTGACCCAAGAGACAAAAAAGTCGCCCCATCCCACTTTTCCATCAATTCCAAACTACTGGGCATGGCACATGCAGGGCCATTGTGGGTCAGGTTCGCTCTCCTTATCAAACCCCATTTCTGTGGTGTTCTCACTCTTCTCCCGATCTCTGTCACCCTCTGCTGGGAATTCCCCACCATCCCCTGCCGTTTTGAACGTTACCTTTTTTTTCACATGAACCCAGGCTCAAGTCCACTTCTGCTGGGAAAGTTGGGATCTCTTCCAGCCAAGCCTGCTCATTTTCAGCATTGCTGCAGTCAGCCAGCCCCCCTGTACTGGAGGGAATTCAGTCCAGCTCAGATGGCAAGTTTCTTCCTGCACGTATGTCTTGTGCTCTTTTCCCAGGGAAACTCTAAGCTCCACAAGGGTGGAGGCCAGGGGTTGTGCTTCTTCTGTATGTCCCCATGGTGTTTTCACAATGTTGGGGCCACAGGTTTGTAGCCACACACATTTACAATTCACAAGAGACTCATGGACACTTGATACACAGACAGGCACACTTCCACGTCAACTGCATCAGACCCACCAGTGGATGATACAGATCAAAGCCGGCTGGGGAATATTTCTGTATGGCCCTCCCATATTTTGATGCTCTAGGGGTTCACAATTAAAGAAAACTGGAATGCAGCTGGGGAGTCCTGGTATAAGGGGAAACAGAAAGCCAGAATCTCCCCCCAGTGTGGGTTACACGCAATGGGACTAGATTCTAGTCACTAATGAAGAAATGGCCCTGGCCTTCCCATCTGAGGATGCTCCCTTTTTGGGAATCCTGGGCCTTGTGTGTACATCTTGATAGCACACTCTCCTTTACCCTCCTTCCTTTTGAGGCAAGTAATGGTAGGTGGGAGTGGTTAATGCTGGCGATATTTTCAGATCCTGTTCGCATCTCAAAAAACCATTTACTTTAAAGAAATCAAATAGACAACCGTGGAGTGACAACATTAACATTTATTTGAAAAGGGCATTGTGACGGCTCATTGGGAAACCACGACTAATAGTCCTAAAGAATAATCTTGCTAAGAGTCCTTCTTCCTCCACCCTCCCCCCACTCTTCCTTCCCCTTCCTTAAAATTAAACTAATTTGATTCAATGAGTTTAAAATACAGAAAACTGCCACAGACACTAAATCTGCACTCACATATAAATACATCAGCTATTATATACACACATCGTCAGCTATGAACTACATTACACACACATGCACACACATGGGCACACACACCCTCAGCCAGGTTGTGAAGGTCTGGATGGACATGGACATGTTACAATGTCCGTGTAATGCTGCAGCATTTATGGATTTACAACTCTGCACTCTATAGGCCAGAACCAACAGCCACAGAGGAAGAGCCCAAAAGGGGAAGGTGATGGGCTAAAACCCCAAAGTCCCCTGAAGGAGAAAAGACCTGGTCAACCTGGCTGGTGCTAAAGGAGAACACAGAAAACTGCCTTCTGGCCCTAACAGGCCACAGAGCCCCTCCCACAAGCCTGTGTCCCCTCCTCACTTCCCCAGCTGGCAGGCCCCATCATGACCATTCTTCTGCCAGCTTCAAACATAGGCCAGATTTGGGATAAGGGGTACTTTAACTAGAAGATTTCTAGGGCTCGTGAAATGAAGAAGTATCACACTGCTTTAAGCCTTCTCCCCAGATGTAAGGAAGATGCCTTGTTTCAGCACAAAATTAGATTTCAGCTTAATTTACCATTTAATTGTCTGTTCCAGTTAAGGCTCACCTTAAACTTTCTGATTCTGAAGCATATTTGGCCAGAATCTAGATTCTACTCCATGTCACTAGGCAACCTCATATTCTACTGAGTTTAACTTTAAACTGAAACTGTGAAGAGGGGCACTCAAAATTTGGCCAGGTCTCCAAAAGAAGCACATGTTTGCTAGGGAGTGGTGATGTAAAGAGAAAGCTGCTTTGGACAGGCACAGAGGAAACAGCACTGGAGTGTATGAAGAATGGGAATCCTGCACCTTTTTCTTCCCTCTAGTCCCCGGGTGGGGATGAGGGAGAGACAGCTGAGTGGCCCTGGAGGTCTCTGGTTCTAGTGCGGGCTCTAACAAGAGGCTTCAGGAATGACTTCCAAGTCCCAGAACCAGGGCCCTCGGGCAGTGCTCAGGCTGCAGGTGCCATGGGGTGGACCCTAAAGTCAGACAGACACGAGGGAGAAACAGGGTTTCTCACCCAATCTAAGTAGGGGAGAAAGACAGGACAATCCAGTGAATAAAGACATATTTGTGGCTCAAGATTTAGATTTTCTGTAAAGTTTCTTCCAAAGGTTATTGGTCTTTACGCTTGTTTCTAGTTATTTTAAATTTGCTTTCTTAATAAACAGATATTAAGGTAAAGAGAAATCTCAGTTCATGCTTATAAAGTTGAGTTGGCATTAGCCAAAAGCCATAGAGCAGAGCCAAAGCCGTGGGGGGGGCAGAAGCCCTGCAATCGTGTAGCCCATCCAGAAGCCACAGGCTCACAGCACAGAGGCAGTGACCAAGGGGGGAAACTATAGGAACGAGGGTCAGACAGCCCCCCTGCCCAAGAAATGTATTGCACATGTAATGGGAAAGTACATATGTTGAGATACTCCTGCTTTGGGCAAATACACCTCTCTGTCCTGATAAGCAGGCTCTCAGTGCATCTGTGCAGGGCCACGTATGTGGGTGTGACCCGAGGGTGTCCCGAGAAGACTGCCCTCCCTGTAGCAGAAACAGCCTGCTTCCAACCCTACCCGATGCTGCGTAAAGTTGTGCCCTACAAAGGGGTTCCTTTGGATCAAGAAATCTACTCACCCTCCCTCTTTTCAAAAGCAAATTCTCCAGGGAGGAGACCATTCTCACTTCACTGTGAGTCATATTGGCTCAGGAAAGTCAAGGGAAGTTTTGACTGGAAAAGAAGAAAAGGGCTATTTTGGGTCACAGGTGCTGCCACAGGCAGAGGCCCAGGTGAGGCTGGGCCAGAGGTGGCTCTGGAGGCACAAAGGCCCCGGAGGGAGGGAAGGGACTGGGAGTGGGTAGAGTGGGGGATGGAGAACACAGCAAACTTGGCCGTCAAGCTCTGCACTAGCTCCTGCCCCACACAGATGTGCAGGTGGCACTCAGGGAAAACAGAAACTCAGAACCCAAAGGGGTCTACACTGCCTCTCCCCAGGCCTCCAGCTTTGCTAGCTGCGCTGACGTCCAGACTCTGTGACTGGAGTGAAAAAATCACTCCAGTATTAGGTGCTGGATCCTTCTTTCCCCGAATGAAACATCTAAAAGGTTGACTTCTGATATCCTTGAGCCCCAAAGAGCTACTCCCTCCACTCACCTCCCTTCCCATCCTCCCAGCCAGGCTGGGAGCCTCCTCTAGAGGAGGTGATGTAGGCAGGCCTAGAGCCCCCACTGTCCCTCCTCCTTTTGAGTCGTCTAGAACCAAATTATATTGTTCTGCCCTCCCCTAGCCCCAGAGGCTGTAGAAACACATTGGGATCCTCAGGAAGAAAGGCATCAAAGAGAAAGAACTCAACTCAGAAGAACATCCAGAAGAGAGAGAACCACGGGAGGGCCAAGCAAGCTCCCTCAGTACAGAGGAGGGGAGATGCTACAGATGGCCGTGGATGTGCCCACTTCTGCCTGCTACTGCTCTACAGGAGAGGGGACCATGCTTCTGCTCCCTGGTCCTGCCACCCAGCCTGTGGAGAGCAGCCCCCTCTATCAGTGGGCTGCTGGCCCTTCATTTACCCTTAGTTGCCCCCCATGGTGTCTCTACCCCAGCCCCTGCTATAAGAACTCAATATTACTTAATGATAGAATCATGGAGAAGCAACCGGTAGGGTGAGCAGGAGAGTGGAAGAGACACCAGAGTGTCAAGGGCCTTAGAATCCTCAAATGGGGAAGGAGGAAGGGGATGCTCTGAAGGAGATCAGGGCCCCTCTTCTGGCTGGCTCCCTGCCGCTTTACAGGAGGAGCCAGCCTTGCTTCCTCTTTATTGTAGTCTAAGGCTTCCTTTGAACAACGGTGTCTCCATCTGGTTCCCTCCTGGGGAACTGGCAGCTGTGCCCCACCCAGGCCCACCCCCATGAAAGCCCTTCACTTACTACACAAGCAGGAGCTTCCTGGGATCTCAGCCTCTCTCTGGAGACCCCCACAACTCTCAGTCCCAGGCGGACACAAAGGAGGAGACAAAGGGCACAGGTGAGATGCTTATTGGCCCCAGAGGAGCAGGTAGCCGGAGCTCCCTCGGGGAAGACAAAGAGGAAGCATGGAGGCTGAGAGGGGGCAAGACGGGATCCGCCTTGCTCAGCTGGGGAAGTGCCTTTTCTCTGAGAGCCCAGTTAGATTTCCGTGCTGTAGGGGTAGGTGTGAAGGCAAGCCCCTCCTTCTAACCCCATCCCTCAGAGAAGCCTGTGTCTTGGAATTCAGTATACACACAGATCAGGAAACTTCATCTCATAGACAGGGATGGAGTGGTTCTGAGGCTGGCCGTAGGCTGCAGTGATGGTTCCTGAAGGGCTTGGTGGGGGCCTGGGGCAGAAACACATGGAGGAGAGGGCATGAGGAGGGGGTTCTGGGGTTCCTCCCATGCAACCAACAGAGCAGCTGATTGGGATTTCTCTTTGAATAGGGACCAGTGACTTTGTCACCCCATGGGGTCCCAGGTTTCAAGCCGTTCTAGAATCTACAGCTTGAAATCAAGCTTCATTGCAGCTTCTACAGTGACTCTGTTGCTTTCGAAAGTGAAGTACCAGCCTGGGACACAAGGACTCCCAGCTCTTTTCCAGGGTTCACTGAACTGTCTCTTTCTCCCTTCAGTCTCTGTCTCCTTTTCTGGAGAGAGTTGGTACAACTCCAGCCCTGGAGACAGAGGCTGAAGTCAGGGAGGGCTGAAAACAGGTGCGAGAGTAGGACTTGGGGGAAGGGGGGAGTCCCTATGCTGAGCCACAGAGGTGGGGGTCCCTTGCCCAGGGCTGCCACTTACCGGATGGTGATTTCAAAGATCTGATTGAGTTTGCTCTGCAGCAGTGATGCCTAGACATAAACAGAGGGAACGTGAGCTGGGGTCTCCCCGCATCCCTGCCAGCTGACTCCCAAGCCCACCTGTCCAGAGCATGCACTGCAGGTGCAGGGCAGTGAGCTTTAGGAAACAAACTGGTGGGAGCTCGTTTCCAGCACTTCTCTGTGGACCCTGGCAATGGGTTCAGATCAGGCAAAGCTGCCCAGCAAAGGCCTGCTGGGGACAGCACAGAGGCCAGGAGCGCCAGGAACGACTTCAGCAACAGTTCTGGAAGGACCCTGGGCAGGGGGTCAGGAGGCTCAGAGCTCCTTAACTCCCACAGAGCAGCTGTGCAAAGCTGGTGTGTTAGGGAAGATGCTCTCTGGTTTAGTCCATGTGCGCAGAGAATGAGACTGAGTGTGTGTTCAGTAACTGGGCCTCAACTCTGAGCTCATGAAATAGGCAGCATCTACCTCTCGAGATGGAACAAAACGTTACCAGAATGTAGGCTCAGAAAAATCTATATTATACTTACACGTATTTATATATATATTATTATAATTCTATTACTATATATAATTACTATAAAATATGAGAAGTATATATATTAGAAACATTTAACAGGAAAGAAAATTACATGTACTTTTATTGAGGGGGAAAAAGTACAATAAAATATCAGTTATTTGTAGATTTTGGACGTTTACAGTTACGTTTCATTGTTACTAAGATGGACACTGGGACTAACCAATCCTGGCATATCATTTTGTGCTCTTCCCGAAATTACAGACACAGTCCTTCTTTCTACTTGTCTGGTACTCTCTCTTTCAAACCTCTTTTTCAAGAGGTTCCATTCCACCCACCAGGGTCGCCCCGTTGAAAATGGGCCCTTTTGCAAACGCTGGCCACCTTTCCTGTGACCCGGCCCCTTCCCATCACTCGGGAATCTGAGGATCCTAATGGCAACGTCCTTGCAGAGTTGTCACGAGAAGGAAATAAACTGATAAATGTAAGACTCTCCGGTGCAGAGTGAGAGCTATTTCCGTAAACTTGCTCTGACGATTATAATTATTATAATCTGTCTGCTTGGCCCTGGAGATCCTGAGTTCAGGACTTCCTTATATGAAAACTGTGATGTCTGGAGGGGTGTATGACTGATAGCTTTTGGTTCTGGGGGAAACAATATAGTGCCAGGGCATTTTGGGGATCAAACTCTAATTTCTGGATGACAACCAAGATCTCCTACAAACTCAGTCCTGGCCTGGACCCACATCCAGTGTCTGGTCCCGGGATCGGCCCTGTTACGCTTCACTTACCCGGGCCCCGCAGTGCGCTGCAATCTCCTCAAAGGGTGCCTTCTGGAACTTCTCCACCACCTGTCGCCGCCGTTCACGCTCCTGCTCCTCGACCGCTACACTGTCCACTGGGGCAGAGACCCGGGTCAACCCATGGATGTGGTCTGCGATTGCAGCCCTGCTCTCCCCTCTGCTGATGAGGGGCTTGGGGCATGGAGGGTGCGGTGCCATCACTTGGCCTCAGGGAAGGCCAGACCCTTTCCCGATTCTGCCTGAAGGTTCAGCCCCTTGCCTTGCCTATGAGTTTGAAAACTAGTTAAGTGGACCCTTAGGCAAGGCTAAAGCCCCATGTAGCTGCCCTGCCACTGGGACTCAAACATGAGTTCCTGGAACAGGAAGTACTCAGGGTAATTTGAAAAGGGACATCAACAATAGGAAAGTCAGACAGACCACAAAGGCCAGCACAGAGCCCCTACAGCAGAGCAGTCTGAGGCCATTTAGTTTAAGGCTTCTACATACTCTACTTCTTATCCAAAATGAATAAAAAAGGCGGGGGGAGGGGGAGGGCATCAAATAGATTCATCGCGCCTAGCTTAAGGAGGCAGAGCAGTGGGGACGTTCAGAAAGAGTACCATCAGTGACGACAGAAATAAAAAAGGTTTGACATTTTGAAGGCATGATTTGTCATCAGTTATCAGAAAAATCCTCTAATTCAGGATACTTCACAGACCAATAATCCAGATGAGGTAATACCGCATCTCAAAATCTATTGCCATTATTAAATAAATATTGCTATGGTTTGTTCTTAATAGCTTTCATTGGTCAACTTGTTCTTTGTGTATCACATGCCACCAAAAAATTGTCAAAGTATTTATACCAAATAAAATTGCTTTTTACCTGTCTGACTGGTCAGGACCCTCAACTGACTGCTCTTACCAGCAGCCATCAATAGAAAGAGGGTTCCTGAGATAGAAAACTGACCCCTGTGAGGAGAGGGGGACTTTTAATTGCAGGTTTGGTAGCTGTGAGGCTTTTAGAGGAAGCCACCAGCCTCTGCCCTCATGTCTGTGCTGAATCTTACTTGGAGGCAGCAGATGGGGAGCTGCACACGCACCCACCTCCCCAGGACCCAGCCCCGCCCTCCCCTCCTTGGGGGCCCCCCACTTACCAATGGCTTTCTTTAGCGTCTCATAGGTGATCTCCTCGGCAGGCACTCGCTGAGGAGAGGGGAAGAAATGCTCAGAAAAGTGGAATGGGGGCGGGAAGAAGGCAGCTTTGGCTTCCTTAGTTACCTGGCAGTCCTTCCATTTCTCAGAAGGATGTCCTGATGGGCAGAAACTCCCTCGGGACACCCATATTCTCACCAGTGTCTCCAGAATCTCCCCGAGCAGTCACAGAGCTTCCAGTTGAAGGAGAGCAGTGAGATGTGGACTTGGGGAGGCTGAGACCCCATCAGTCACAAGTCCCACCTAAAAGAACTCACTGCCCTCTTCTTCTCCCCTCCCTCCAGCTGGTCCCATTAAGCCCTGGGGTGGCGGTGGGGGGTGGGGTGGGGACTGGGACACTGTAATGCAAACAAAACTTTAGAGAAGGTAACAGAAAATATTCAAAGCAACAGAAGGTAGTTAGCAAATATAATCTCAAATGAAAATTTCAAGAACTGATTAACATTTTTGAAGACTTCTGATTTTAAATTATCCACCAAGGTGATCCAAGTATTCAATAAAGGTAAGACACACTGAGGCTGGTCCAAGCTCTGGGTCACAGGATCTCAGTCCTCTGCAGAACCCATAAAAGGAGGTAGGAAATAATAAAACCCAAAGAAGGGTGCTCCATGGATGTGCTGCTTAGGTCAGATACTGAAACTAGTGAAGGAATTTGGACTAAATTCCAGGAATTCCCACTAGACTATGAATTCCTTGAGGTAAGACCTGTGATTTACTCATATTCCATCACTTAAAAGTAATATTAAGTGAAAGAAGCAGACAAGCAGAGAATTATTTCACTGATACAAATTTCAAGAAGTGACATAAGTCAGGCTAGTGGCTGCCTTTGGGAAGGGGGTGCAGAGGCAGGAGGCAAGGCAACGTCCTAGTCCCTGATCCAGGTGTGAGTACATGAGCATATTCACTTTGGGAAAATTCACTGAGCTTGGCATTCCACAAATGCTTGCTTGAGCAGGAATGGACAGAAGTGTAGGTATGGGACAGTCATTCAACAAATTCTAAGTGAGCACCCACTATGTGTAGGATTCTTGGCTAGTCACTCAGTTAAAATGGTAAAATTTGTTATTGTAAGAATTACACGCAAGAGAGAGCTGTACTGAGCATCATTCACTCTGAAGATTCATCTTCTGTATGTACATCCACCCATCCATCCACTGTCAGCACTGACCAACATCAGATATTCACAGGTAACCATGTGGTGATGAGAGAAAAAAAGGAAGATAGATCACTGGATGAAGGCAGGTAGACAGAAGCTGATGGAGGAGATGGACCACAAGGTGGGCTTTAAAGAATGGGCGATTCACGAAAGCAGAGGTGGAGAGGAAGGGTGATTCCAACATGAGATTCCATACTAGCAAACACGTGGAGATGGATGAGAGAACATGGGGGAGACAGCAGACCAGCCAGCGTGGGGCTGTGGATGTGCACCAGAGAGGAGGGGGAGAGGAAGTGAAATGGTAGGGCATTCCTGATAAATGGCTCTGAATGCCAGGCGTTGGGTTTGGAATTTGACCAAACCAGCATTAATTAATCACCTGCTATAAGCCTAGCATTAGCATTTGAGGCTACAGGGAGCCACCATGGGATTCCAGAGGGGTGGGCATGGGGCACGGTGGGCTGGAAGTGGAGAGAAGTGTAGTACAGCAGAAGGGTGGAGACCCCCACACCCCTGCTTTAGCCCTGGGCTAAGCCGAATCTCGAAAAGGGGAAGGAACCCATGTTGGACCTAGGAGGCCACGAGGGAGCAGGTGGCTGTGTCCCCAGGTAAGCACTTCTCCTCCTCCTTCTGCTTCACTTTACTTACCAATTCCTGAGGGTCTCTCAATTCTTGGGAAGGGAGAATTACAACAATGGAGTGGACAACAACCAACTCAAGCTGTGACCCTAACACATGTGAGGTTCCCAGTCTTGCAGGGCTGGAAGGGCCTTGGAGGACACCTGGCTCAACCTCATTTCACTTCTCCAATTAGCTTGAGTCTGAGCTTCCTTCTTTCCATGGGAAGGTTCCAGACCAAGGAGCTGTGGGAATGGCTGAGGGCGTTTAGAGGGAGGCTTGATCTTGACCTAACTGACTTCTTGCTCCAGGCTCATTTGCGGCAAGACTGGGTGTCCAGGCTCTTCTCCATGGCTGTGCCAGGCTGTCTAGACCCAAGGACCCCGAAAGTGTTCTAGTCCCAGTCCCACCCAGATGTGCATCCTCCTCACTTCTTGTTAAGTTTCCCCACATCTCCATCAATTCCCTTAATTGGCAGAGTCACCATTAAAAACAAGCATATTAGAGGGGACGGTACGGCTCAGTGGTGGAGCACATGCCTAGCATGCATGAGGTCCTGGGTTCATCACCAGTACCTCCATTCAGTAACTAAATACATAATTACCCCCCCCCCAAAAAAACCAAGCATCATGCATCTTGAGGACTCCCTTGTTACTGCGACACTCACCTCCTCCTTCTCTGGGCTGTTCCTGGATTCCACCTCCACCTGCAGGGAAATGGTTTCTCCAATGCTCTTCCTCTTGGATAAGCGATCCTCATCTGGGAAACGAGAAACCCAGAAGCTAGAGCTGCTGGCCCTTGGAGAGAGAGCCAGGATCACGCCTCCAGCACCATCTCCCAACCCCTCTGCCTCTGCCTGGTCTGCAGTCCTCCGAGGGCTCAGTACACACTGAGGATACAGCTGGGGTTTATGGAAGCACCTTTCTCTGCCCATCTTAGAGTGGTGAATTTTGCTCTTTGGGGCTAAGATTTTGAAATCATTGATGGTCACAAAAAAGCTGCTTATGACCTCAACTTGCACACATGCCATCTGCTGACGGCACCAGAGGCTGTCATTTGTGTAGCATCTATACGTGCGTTTGCCTCTACCCTTTAGGGCAGGTGCTGTTAATATCCCTATTTTACGGTCAAGGGAACTGAGACTCAGGAGATGCCAAGGGAATTGAGACTCAAGGGATGCCAAGGGACTCATCTAAGATTTTTCAGGGAGTCAGTTGCAGAGAACTGGGTCTCTGATTCCAGAGCCCACGTGTGCTCTTTCCGGCACAGTGGGGCCTCTCCCGTGCATGGGCCAGGCTACCCCATGGGCTGGCTACTCCAAAGGGTCCTGCACTGAGGAGGAGTGGTGGGGAAGTCAAGAAGATCTCACCATAGATTTGCACTGTGTCTTTCAGCTCTTGTATGACATCCAAGGTACCATGGAAGGCGACCGAAGGACTCTCAAGTCCCTGACATTCAGGCCCTTGCCTGGCCAAGAAAAGCCAGAGGCAGGGTTGGATGTCCTCGAGCAGAGCTCATACCTGTCAGCTGAGGGACGTAGGGCAGGCAGAGCCTGTCTGAATTGTAACCACTGCCCCCCAGGACTTCACTGATCTTGCTCTGGCGGAAGAGAAACTCAATCACCACTCCATCGAGGTTTTGAGACAGCCTGGAGGACAAAGGAGGGAGGAAGCAAGTGAGAACCATGGGTGGTGAGAATGATTTCCTAATGACTTTCTTTATTATAAAAGTAACGTCCATTATACAAAATGACAGAGAAGCAAAAGGAAAAAAAATCACCCACAGTCCGACTTTCTTTCTTTTTTCCTTTCTTTCTTTTTTAATGGATTTACTGAGGATTGAACCCAGGACCTCGTGCATGCTAAGCATGTGTTCTACCACTGAGCTATTTCCCTCCCTCTTTACAGTCTCACTTTCCAGGGAGAATTGCATTCACATTTTGTGCAGAATCGCTCAGTCACACACACGGATGCACACACACAAACACAGCCCTGTCCCTCACAGTCCTGTTACAGGATCTATTTTTTTTCTCCTATTATATAGTGAATATTTCACATGGACTATTCTTCCAGAACACTGTGGATGGGCTACCAGTTGTCAATGGTGTGGATGGGCCATAATTTATAAAGCCATTTCCTATTGTGGGATTTGTGGGATATTTTGTTTTTTTCAGAGTGTCTTTTCCTTGAGTTCCTCTGATGCCGAAATGATACCGGCCCACAGAATACAGTCTGAGAAGGCCACTTGGATTGATGGCAGTGTCTTATCAGGAAGGACTCCTCCAGGATGTGTTCCCATGGCCTTCGCCAAAGTTCCCAGAGGATGTATCCCATACTCTACGGTACAACATGCCAGGAAGGCCTAAGGCATGGATTACAGTCATGTAAGGGGAACCAGGATGTCCTGGCCACAGGAAGGGTCCACTTACTGCTCCTGAGTCCCTGGCCTCCCACTGCCCGCCTTCTTGCTCAGCTGCCTTGGGTGCCTTTGACCATGTCCCCGGGGTGCTCCTCACCTGGGCCTCTCCACAAACACGTCCTCAGGGAGCATGTATGGAGCCTCTTTCTTCCTGGTCTCTATCACCTGAGGTTTGGGAGGAGTCACAGGAAGAGCTGGGTTCAGCAGGGAGAGGGAGTTCGGAGCAGGAAATGAAGGAGCTCCCACCCACTAAGGGCTTCCTCCCTCCCACAAACTCCCGGCAGAGCACCGACAGCTGGGCTTCTGAGGGAGCAACTCAGACCAACAGGGACCCTCAGGGCAGCCTAAGAAACCCTGCTCAAGCTGTCCCCAGGGACACACATGCGTTAAGGTCCTCCCCATGCAGAGGTCTTAGCTCCCAAGAAAGTTCTGTTTCTTGCTCCTGTGCTCTATTTTCTTGTTGAAACACGAAAATGAGAGCATAGGTCACACTGTTCCCCAAACCCAGGGGCGCTGCAAAACATCCTGATGAAGAGTGACATGCTGAGTTTCCCTCAACATCCTTTGCAAATTTTTGACAAGAAAGGTGACAGCTATTAAGATGGTGAGAAGTGGCAGGACAGCTGGCATGCAAATTCGTGCAGGAGGTGAGTAAGCCTCGATGCTACTACTTTTAATGAGGAGGATGTCGGGGCATTGCCTGTCCTGCCCTCCTGTATCAGCCCAGCGACCGGGGATTCCCTGCCTCGCTCAGGATGGTCTCGGGCAGGGCGATATCTCACCTTCCTCCGTGACCCGAGGCCAGGCCAGGCCAGCTGAGACTTGGGCTTCCTTGTTTAGTTTTATTTTGTTTTGCTGGTGTATTTTAACATTAATCCTACACATTATATGATTCCACTTATATATAGTTTGGTGTGTTTTAAGATGTCTTTTTGCAACAACTAAGAACATCTGATTGCAGACTGGGTACAAGATAACAACACCAAGGGATAACTGATCATTTAATTAGGCATGTAAATCACATGGAAATTATGTAGGAAGGTGTCCATGTTTTTTTAGCCACGAATACTGATATATATAGGGGTGAAATGACATGATAGCTGAGGCTTGTTTGAACACATGTCAGCAAAGGAAAAGCAAAAGAAAAGGAGACAGATGAAGCAAATGTGCAAAGTCTTCCTAACTGCTTAATCTGTGTGATAGCTGTGCAGATGTTTATTGTTTTACCCATGCAGCTTTTGTGATATTTGAAAACTTTCATAACAAAATCTTTTTTTAAAGTAGCTTTAGTCCCAGACGACCTGAGGGTGTGTGCATATGCACTTCCAGGAGCGGGGGAAGCACAGAGGGGCAGGAAGTAGAGGGGGGCAGGTAGCAGGTGGGGAAGGGGTACAGGATACCGCCCTGTGCTGTGTCATCTCCTATAGGAGGAGATGCCAGCTCTTTCTCACTATCATTAGTTCGCACGCCTAGACCATGCACAGGGCTCATGCAATTAAGGAAAAGCTGTTCTGGGGAAACCCCAAGTCAAGGGCCCCCCGAGCTCTCTGGGTAGCCAACCTCATGGATGTGCTGGCAGAAGGCAGGCACGGTTGTGAGCTGGCTGATGAGGTTCAGGTAGGCGGCGCCCAACGCATAGAGAGCACAGCGGTTGTAAACAGGCAAGTTCTCTTCGTTGACCTGGGCCACGTCCTGTGGCGACACATTGAAAACCTATACTGGTGCCCCACCCTCAGCACCCCAATTCCCAGCACCCTGGAAAGTCTAAAGGCCTATCTAGCGCCATGCTGGCTCCCTAAGACTCAATGAGGGGGGCTTGTTGAGTCTCCAGGTCCCTAAGCTTGGGGACAGAACTCCAAATACATATTTTAAATAAGTGCTCAAGGCAATTCGAAGCACAGCCAGGTTTGGGAACGAGATGATCTTTAGACAAACAAGTTTGTTTCGGGATCACTCCGGGCTTACAGGTACCCTCTCAGTGATTCCCGGAGTCTCATTCAGAACCTTGCAAGAGACCTGAAATACTAGGGGTGAAAGGATGTTTTTAAAAGACACTATTTCCTGGGTCTCCTTTAGTCTGAAGATGAGGCAAAGTCGTGAATGAAGCACTCTTCGGTGGGTCCCTAAACAGGACCCTGGTTTGTGGTCTTTATGGAGGAATGGCCAACCAGGGTGTGACATTCCTGGGCTCCAAAACAACTGTTAAGGGGTGGCTACCTGGCACTCAGTAGTGCTTGGCCAACACAGGTCCCCTCCCCCGACCCCAAGCTCTATGTCCTGCCCACACCAGACCCCACCTGAACGGCCAGCACTAGGCGGATGAGGTCTACCACCACCTCCTCGTTGGCCAGCTCAATGCTGATGAGCGCCAGCAAGCCGTAGAGCGCCTCGTAGTGCTTCTGTATGTTCGTTTCCTCCTTACAGCTCAGGTAGATGTGTCTGTAGAGCTGCTGGGAGTGCTGGAGATGGGGCAAAAGTGGGGGCAAGGCCATGGCGGGCGGGATGGGGACAGGAGGGGCACGAGAATAGGAAGATCAGTCCTATTAGGAAGGAGTGGCACAGCTGTGTGTAACCCACCTCCACCTCAGGGAGAGGATGCCCTTAAAGCAGACCGCGGTAGAAGCCAGGACATGCAGGAGGACATGTTTAGGGAAGGGCGGGTCCAGTGAAACCAGCAACAAGAGCTGCTGCTGAAATCTGGTTTTAGGAGAACACAGTCAAGGGGTGGTCCTCACTCTGGCTCTAAATATGACCCGGGAGCTTGATCCCCTAGTGGGGTCGGCTTGTTGTCTGGACTAAGCATAGTCAAAGGGCAGTGTGGAGAGTATAGCTCAGTGGTGGAGTGTGTGCCTAGCACACACGAGGTCCTGGGTTCAATCCCCAGTACCTCCACTAAAAAAAGAAAAAGAAAGAGGAGGGAGCAGGCTTTGGGGGCCTAGTCTGGGGTGATCTGGGGGCTGGAAGGCTGGGATCCATAGGGCCTGGCCCACCCAGGGTTTACTATGTCTTGAGGTCACACTTGCTAACCTTCTTCATGAAAATGGTGTCCTGTCGGGAGCACTTGTCCACTTTCAGCTTCAGGACAGAGATGTCACTGAGGGTACTGCGAGGGGACGAGAGGCCACCTTAGCCCTTGTATGAGGCCAGCTAGAGCATCACGTGGCATTGGTTGTTCCAACGCCTCCCAGTGTTCCTCCAGCCCTGGTTCTTAGCCTGATCTCCACTTTCTCCCAAGTTCTCAAGTGCCTGTCTCTTTTTCTTAAATACTGATCCAGATTACTCTCTCCTTCGTCTCTTTCCTCCTTTTAAGCTCCCCTCCCCCAGTCTCTACTGATAATCCTGCATCCCCTTCTTTCCTCCCCACCTGAGAGCTCCTTTTGGTACCTGCTCTGTGTCTCTCAAATTTCCAGTCCCTCCCTCTGCTTCCTCCCCGCCAGGTGGAAGAGCCCTTCCAGTCTCTCCTTCCCTTGCAGGGCCTCAGGGTCCATATCCATGATCAGCTCCCTGGTGGGTCCCACTGAAGATCTGAATTGTCCTTCCACCTAGGTGTGAGGTCCTAACAGGAGTCTTCTCCCTCATCACACATCAGCTGGAGGGGAGACTCCAAGTTCACCTGATGGTAGAGAACTTGTGGCGGTTGCCATGACGATCAATGAAACTGATGAGAATCTCTAGAACGAAGAGACGGATCTCTGCATCCTCCATGAGGGCGGTGGAGAGAAGGCGGTCAAGGAAGTTGCTGGGCAGAGCTGACATCATGTTGTTGCACTGGAAACCAGTGGATACCTGCAAGGGAGCCCAGGAGAGTGTGCTTAGGAACCTTCTTGGCAGCAGCGAGGAGATGGAGGAGCAGCCAGCAGAAGTTGGGTCTGAAGCATCCATCCTCTCTAAACACCTCCCATCCCAGCTCCCCACATCCTCCACCTTAGGCAACTTTTTTGAACCCTCCAACATCTACCCAGGCAACCTGCTCAGCTCAGTTTAGCTGACCTGGGGGGGGGGTGGGACAGTATGCAGAAACATTACGTTGTTAAAAGCAAGCAAATGATGAGCACAAGAGGCGGGCAGAGGCCAGGGAGCTTCAGAACCTAATGTTCCAGGCCATTAGGGCACAACTGACGAATATTCACCACAAACACGCCTCATTAGGAGCACGGACAGTCACAAAGAAATGGAGAGACAGCGGGAGAACTTATAGCTGGGCCAAGGAATCAGAACCCACGCACAAGGCAACAGCCAAAGCACGCACACAGCACTTGCTTACACCTCTTCCAGCCTGGCCATGATGCGGGGCTTCTAATTAAAGCCAGTTGGCACAGACACTTCATCCATGATGTTGTCAAAGCAGTCAAAAGCAGCAAAAAATATTTACTGTTAAGTCCATATTGCAAAACAATGCCTTTGATGATCTAACAGGCCGCTGAGGCTCTAGTAAAGCCTAGTGGCATCAAGAGTAAACATCAATGTTCACTGAAGGGGGACGTATGTGTGTGTGTGCTGCAAACTGTCACGTTGGTGACATGCTGGGCACAAATTAATGAGGGCAAACTCAGCAAAGAAATGGTAGGAGTACATAGACCCACAAGGTAACCAGATATGTGAGCACAAAGAGCCTTTATAAAAATAAAGTGATGCTGAGCGGTGGGAGCAGCTCAGTGGTAGAGCGCATGCTTAGCATGCATGAGGTCCTGGGTTCAATCCCCAGTACTTCCACTAAAAAAAAAAAAAAAGAGTGATGTGAACAGTGGGGCTGGGTAGAGGGAATAGAGGGAAGGGAAGGCATGAGGGAAAGAGGGGGCGGTCAGAGTGGCATGGTTAGAGCAGAGACGGGCTAGGCGTGATGTAGGGGAGTCCAAGGAGGGAAAAGTGACTGGGGACCTTCAAATTCAGTCTGAGAAGTTTGAAATCTGAATGCACATCAGTTAGAACCTGAGACTTACTCTTTAACAAGGAGCAGCATGTGGGGGACAGCATTTCTAGAAAATTCTTCTTGGTTGTATTTATGATAGGTGAGGAGAGGTGGAGCAACTATGAGAATAACAGTTGGGAGATATCCAGAGTTGAGGCCAAGGCTGTGCCTAAGAACACCTGGGGAGCTTGTTACAAACACACATTCTAGGACCTCACCCTGACAGTGCAAAATCTCTAGAGAATCCATATATTAAATAAGTTGGTTATATGAATAGCATTTGAGAACAGTAAATCTAGGCTCCATTGATGGCTGCAAAGAAGGAAAGAAGATGAATGTAAGGGGGGAGGGTATATAGCTCAGTGGTAGAGCACGTGCCTAGCATGCACAAGGTCCTGGATTCAGTCCCCAGCACCTCCATTAAAAATAAATAAAAACCTAATTACCTCCACCCAAAATAAAATAAGAAGATTAATGTAAAAAAACTAATAAAGGATACACGTATAACTGAATCACTATGCTGTACACCAGAAATTAATACAATATTGTAAGCCAACTATGCTTCAATAAAAAAAATTAAATTAAAAATACTAATAAAGGGAAAGATGGTAGCTGGGAGACTGAGGTGGGCACAGGTGCCAAGGGAGAAACAGGTGGAAGGGACCTGGGGAGGTCCTTGGAGGGAAAAGGGGCAAGAACCAATAGATTCCATCTCAATACAGAGATAACATTTGGGTGACAAGGCCATCAGTAGCTGAGAAGGTACCTCTGTGAAAGTTAGAAAGAGGTGTCCTGCCTGTTTTGGATAATCCAGCCCTGTGAGTACCCAGCCTGGCTAGTGAGTGGAACACAGGTTGGATTTCAGCCCCCACTCACCCCTTTGGCCGGGCATATTTGTGCAGTGTGCCACCTGCACAACTGTATGTGGTAGCCTTCTCTTGGTCCCTTGGAAGGAGCTGCCTCCTGCAGAGGCAGAGCAGGAATGGGGACAGGAGGCTCACCTGAAGGAGGGATTTCAGCAGCATAATCTGGGTCAGCCGGTTTCTGTTCTCCCTATAGACCAGAGACACAAATACTCACCAGGATGGTGATTATGGGTGAGTGAAGACCCCACACTTGCCTGCCCAGTTCTCTCTCGTGATTAGATTCTCTATGAGGCTTATCTTGTTGGGTTACCCTGGACAGTGACCTCCAGAGCCAGGATGCAGACTAGGGAATTACTGGCTCCCCTCCTTATTGGCGGGACAGCCTGAGGAACTGTTGTGGGATCCAAAGGCCCACGAAAGCCTGCTGAGGGATCTGAGAGTAGAATGAGAGAAGACAGTGAGGGCAGCACCAGGAAAGTTGAGGTGCAGAAAGGAGAGAGCTGGAAAATGTGCAAAGGGGAGTCTGGGGTGGAATCTAGGCTGGGAGAGGAAGAGGGAGAAAAGTGTGGTAGACTCACCCTGTCCTCCCCGTCTCCACGGGGTGATGCAGGGAAGGCAGCGGGACCTTGCTCATGATGAAGAGGATCACCTCGGAGCGCTGGTACGTGGGCAACGTGCTGGCAAAGGAGCCTGGGGGAGCAGGGAGGGCAGAGGGAAGGGAGGAGAGGGTTGGCCCAGGTAAGGCCGCCAGCTGCCAGGGTCTCAGCTCAGCCTT
This sequence comes from Camelus dromedarius, assembly GCF_036321535.1. Lineage (NCBI taxonomy): Eukaryota > Metazoa > Chordata > Mammalia > Artiodactyla > Camelidae > Camelus > Camelus dromedarius. The sequence goes on from NC_087450.1 coordinate 46,890,710, forward strand.
TCAGCTGAACAAACTACTGCAAAGAGTGCAGGCTGCTTCTCTAGAGAGACGATTAAGACTCAGAGGGAGACACCTAGGTAACTGCAGAGGACTCTTCCCGGCTCCCGTTCCTTCACTTGTTATTTCTGAGACTGGTTAAGGTCTCCGGGATGGAGAGGGGAAGCTCCAGTGACACAAGGACAGGAAGGATCTGAAAGTGATGGGCCCTTACGTGCACGCGGGGGCTTTACAGCCCTCTTCCACATCCACGTGCTTATCCACGGCCTTCTCCCTTTCCTATTCTCTTCTTTTTCTCTTCCTCACTCCCACCTCCCCTCCAATTACTCCACTGTGGAAGCATCAGGCAGGCCTAATAGGGACTGGGGTGCAGGAAGAGTTCGCCTCTCTTAGCCTCTGATCTGAAGTCCAGGCTGAGAAACCCAGGGAGATTGTTCTGTGCACTCACTCAAGTCAGGCCCAGGCCACTCTGTACGCTGTGCGCACAGCGGATTAACTCTATTTTCCGCAGTGTTCGTGAGTAACACAATGTGAGTGGATGACAATCCTACGCGGCCCTGCCGCCCCTCTGTCCCATCCTCCGCGGGTCCAGGCCAGGGCCCCGCCCCCGCCCCGCCTGGGCCCCGCCCCTCGCCCAGGCCCCGCCCCTCCCCAGGACCCACCTATGGTCTTGATGACTGCCTCCTGGAACATGCGCTCTTCGTGCTCCTTGATGATCTTGGTGCCTAGGCTGATCGCCCCATCGTAGCTCCCGGTCAGGGCGTAGTCGATGCTGAGCCGCAGCTGCCTCAGCAGAGTGTTGAACATCTCCAGCACTGTGGGTCCTGAGCGCAGCGGGGTGGGAGACCCGAAACCCCGGGCTGGCACCCCTCACTCATTCTCCCCTGCCCGGTATTACCCGGCAAGCCTGGGCCCACTTCTAGCCAGGGTCTTCCTCTGCCTGTCGACCTTCCCTGGCTGATATCTCCTCTTGAGGAAAACCGGCTTTGACCCCTCCCTATGGTGCCTTGCCCTTTTCTGGAAGGGGAGGCAGCCTACTACTAAGGGCAATTCTTTTCCTTGGTGGGGGGGGGTGTCCCCAGCCCCCACTCCTTCACTGAGGACCCCTCTTACCCACAGAGCCGGTGGCGGCGATGACGGCGGCTTCCGACAGGACCTCCACGATGCCAGCCCGCACCGTGGCCGCACTGCGGCTGTTGGCATCCAGGTGGCTCAGGAGCTGCTGGATAACCAGGTGGGAGTGCTGCGGCTGGGGGGAGGAAGATGTGCTGGTCCCCAAACAGCAACCTCCACATGGCCTCTGAGCCAGGGCCGCCCTCGACGGGGACCCAGAGCAGGGTGGACAAAAGGCAGGTCCCAAAGCTAGTATGTAGGCATTGGAAGAGGCCCAGATACCCTGGTTTCTTTTCCTGAGTCCTTCCCCCAACCTTGGTCCAACAAGAAGTTGAGTCAAATCCTAGTGAAGACCTGGATTTCCACTTTTTTCTTGGGCCCTTTCACTTCAAATGGATCAAAAGTCAATTTTAAAATACTGTCTTCCTTCTCATTTTTCCCGGGTCCCAGGTTTTATTGGTAAGGGCCACGAGAGGCCACGTGGCTTAGTCCAGTGCTGCTCAAAGGGTGGCCTGTGGTCTGCTGCCAATTCAAGATCTGTCTGAGCCTGTTTACATTGAGCTAACTGCAGAAATTGAGAGTAAGTGTTTAGTAAGCTATCTGACAAAGCCATGGCAGCCAGTTATGGTCTATGGGCTTGTATTTTGTGTGAGTTTTTCATTTACTTTTCCTAGGAGTTCTTTGTAATTGTGTTTTATAAAGTATGGATCTGTGACGTATTAGAACTAAAAATTAAACTGGTCCTTCTCCACAGCTAGGTTAGGCAGCGCCGTTTTGGAAAACTAGGGGCTTAGGAGCCACAGAGGACAGCTGGCTTTCTCCAGCTATGCACCATCCCGCTCCCAGAGGTGCCCTTGGCCAGGGGGACCAGGGGAGCCACCGTACCTGAATTGAGTACATGATGATTTTAAAGCAACGGATGGCGAACACCTTGGGTTCCCAAAGAGAATGGTTATCCAGATGGCTGTGAGGAAGAAGATATGGGGAGTGACTATGCAATGCAAGTGATGTTAGGGAGGAGAAGTTTGGTGGGAGAATGACACCTCCCGAGACATCAGGCCCCTCTCAAAGCTCCCAGGGGCATAGCAAGGGCTTTCAGGGGTAGGTGAGAGAAGGGAAGCATGAGGGACCCCAGAGCCCTCCCAGCCCCAGAGTTGGAGGGTTCCGTAGCTGTGGACCCAGGAATGAAGTCAGGTACCTTCCTTCAGCCTCAGGGGCTCTTCTGCCCACTTCTCTCCCCCAGACTGCACTGGGCCACCATGTGGTAGCTTTTGATGCCACAATGCAGGGCACACAGGCACAGAGAAGGGACCAACTTGGCCACAGCACCACAACCATAACACCTCCTCCCCAAGGAGGTTCCAGACCCGAAACAGTTCAAAGCTGAAGGCTGGTGGTGGTGGGGCACTCACATGAGAACAGGCTTGATGGCATTTTTGATGTTGCCAAAGGCAGCCCGGCCCAGCAGTTCCCGCAGGCACCTCTCAGCCAGTTCTGCCGGGTTCTCCTTTTCCTTCTCTGGTGCTTGGAGGGGTGAAGGGGACCGGCTGTGGGAACACACAGCACACAGGTGAAAGAGGGAATGCAGAGCTGGGAGGCAGCTTTGTGCAGGCCTGGGTTTCTGTGCTTCACTCATGCAAATGGTCACAGTAGGACAAGCCGGAATTTGATGTAGGCTGCACTCAGTCATGGGGACGGGGGAGCAGTCTATGCTGTCTGAAGTTAAATGGGGTAAGGAAGCCCAGAGAGGAGGAAGATTGTGGGAGGCAGGATAAAGTTCTTTTTATGGAAATCCTTAGGGATAGGCCTGATGTGCTTCTGTGGGAAAGATAGCTACCCTGAGCTCCATGGGCCTGGGTTGGGGCGGGGCACAGACCGAGAGTGTCTCCATGCCCCCAAGGCTTTGGAAAGAAAGAGAGATGAGATCAGAAGAGATGGAGGCAGATAGTCGGAGAAAACAAAAGAAAGGGGGAGAAAGGAAGAAGCAGAGAGAGTGAGAGGGAAAAAGGAAGGCATGGGGGTTGGCTGAAGTGTGACTCAGTGGCACTCAAGTCACGGGAGGTGAGCCCAGATCTGGACAGAAGGAGCCCCAGGATTCCTCATCCTGAGACCGCTCTAGACCTCCGAGGATATGGTATTCCAGGAACAACCACCAGAGGGCACACTAACTTTCCCACCGTCTGTAGCAGCACTGGCTCAACTGAAAGTAGGGAAACCAGTGCATCTTTTGAGTGGCCACAGGCTGGCCAAGCAGGCATGTTGAAGGCCCTGAAACACCATTAGGAAGTGAGGCGGAAGAAAGGAAGGGTCCTCATCAGCAACTGGAACCATGAAAGGCATTAAAAACCTCCTTGGCCTGCTGCTTCCTCTAGAAGACCCAGGAGACCCGACTCTTGGTTCTTACCCCAGGGAGCCCCGCACCTTCAGGAATACAGACCTTAGGAAGGTACAGTGGCTGGTAGAACGCCAGATCCAAGGCTCCTAGGGAACCAGCTTTGGACTCACTGTAGAGCAAGTCACAAAAACTGGGATCCCTGGCCTCTGAGCTGGGTTCACCAACCAGCCCCAGCCGCGTGGTTGCCAAGCACCCAGGGGGGCTGCACGCAGCCACTGTACAAGCTCCTCCCTCACCTGCTTACCTCTCAGCCTCCTCCACGTGTTGCAGATTGAAAAGCAGTGATGGGACGATCTTGTCCATGTGCTGTGGGTCCCAGATATTGGCCTGCAATTCGTCATTCACTGTCTTTCTTACCACCCCTTGTAGACCTTTGATGCCCGACATTCGGATTCTGTAGGGAAAAGGGAGACATGGGGCCAAAAGTCCCCAAGCCCTGACAAGTCCAGCTCCAGTGATAAGAAGAGGCGCACAGCATGGGGAGTAGGGATGCATTCAGCCATCAAGAGGCAGAACCGAGCCCAGCTTCTCCTCTTCGTGTGACTTGGCCTCCTGGCTGGTCAGCTTCTTGTGCTGGTGAACATGAGCCTGAAGGCTGTGCCTTCTGGTCGTCTCGGAAGTTCCCAGACTGCCCTTGCCTGTATCACCCAGGCTTCATCCCCAGGGTGCCAGACTCTTTAGTACCCAGCTGGGTTTTCTCCAGCCTGAGCCCAAGGTTTAAGAGCCCAAAGTGCTGCCAAGAACTGACGAGGCAGAATCTAGGGCTGTGAGCAGCTTAGAGGGGGAGGGTGGCAGGAGGGGGAGGCACAGAGCTCAGGCTCTCAGGCACAAGGGGGTCTCAGCTGGGACTAAGCCGGTTGAGAAACCAGAGGGGAAATGAGTAACAGCACAGAGGGGACCCCTTTTACACACCCCCAGTCCTCACTGCACTCACCAAGTCAGCATGGCCCTGCAGGAGGGGGCCCTTTTTACTGGCTATTTATTTTAGTCTGAAGTTCCTTTTTAAAATCTAATTATAAAATAATACATGCTAATTATAGAGAAGTGTAAAGATGATTTACCCCTGCCACCACCACTTGAAGATAATTATGGCATTTTAGTGTCTTTCTTTTATATAATATATAACAGAATTAAGAACCTATTGCATACATAATTCCCCCCCCCCATAGCATTCTATCACAAGCATTTTTCCACAACATTAACTCACAAACATGTTGAATAGTTGCCTGATACACTGTCAGATAAACTTTCTAAACTACTCTCCTATTGGGCATTTAAGTCATTTCTAAAGTTTTTGCTTCTGGAATAGTGCTACGATGGACATCACTGTACAAAGTGCTTTACTACATTTCAGATCATTGCCATGAATCAAAAGGTAAGAAATGAAAAGCTCCCAATATTCCCTGATTCCTCTCCCCACCCCCAATGCACAAGCCGCAGGAGACCGCCATCCTCACTGTTCCCGCCTCAGCACTGGGGATCTTATTTTAAACATCTGCTCTAATTTTGTGGCTCAGAAAAATCCTCACATCTTGGAGCTATTTCAGTTCATATCCTTTTGATGATTATTGTTTGTTTGTTTTTTTAATGGAGGTACTGGGGATTGAACCCAGGACCCCATGCATGCTAAGCATGCTCTCTACCACTGAGTTATTTTCCTCCCCAACTTTTTTTGTGGGGGGAGATAATTCGGTTTGTTTGTTTGTTTGTTTGTTTGTTTGTTTTTTATTTAATGAAAGTACTGGGGATCGAACCCATGACCTCATGCATGCTAAGCTCCTGCTCTACCACTGAGCTATACCCTCCTCGACCCCCTTTTGATGATTATTGGAGTTGAGCTGTTTTTCTAAATATTTCATTGCCATTTGTCTTTTCAGCTTCAGTTTTCAGTGCCGTTACCAGGGCTACTCTGGGCTTTCCCCAGCGACCATGACTGGGTGCTGGGAGGTGCCTAAGGCACCAAGATCCCCTGGCCCAGGACCAGTTAGGGCTGCTGGCAAAGAACAAGGATTCCCTGGGCAAACACTCCGCTACTTTGATCTTGACCCCCAGTCAACACCCAGAGCCTGGGGCTGTCCAGACTTGAGAACAAAGTAACTGGAAAACAATTCTGCTAACTATTCTTGGCTCCAGGTTAAAAGGTGTTCCCTAGTGCTCTGTTGAAATCAATCCCAAACGTGCTGGACTCATACATTCCACCCAAGAGAGCCTGGCTGGCAGGAAACCAAGCCCGGGGAGTGGAAAACTTTCTACCCAGGGCTTCCATATGTGTGGCTGTGAATTAATTTTTCCTCTCTCTTTCCATCTCCCCAGAAACCCTTCTACATATAACCCCTTCCTGGTTAAACATTTCATTCCATGACGCCCAGAGCTGACCGACCCTTTCAAAATAAATTTGGAAGATCAGGCCTGGGGGAGAAGAAGCCTCTTACTGCTCCTTGGAATGAGCTCAGTGGGGGCCTGCCCATATGCAAGGGACCTGGGGAGTCTCTGAACCCAAGGGGACCACACAAACACACACACACCCCGCACACACCTATTTACAAGACCCAAGGGTAGTCCTTGGAAAGGAGCTCTGGGTTCTGCAAAGGCTGTGAATGGACAGGGCGGGGGTAGGGGGGGTGGCGGCGCTCAGGGAGAAGCGGTACAGCGAGGGTATGGAAAAGAGACCACAAGAGAAGCCTGATGCAAAACTCCTCCCACTCAGCCGCCTTCCTTTCATGGGCGGCAGGGGCCACCCTGTGGGTGCTGTTGGCACTGCCTTGTTGCCAGAGCAAGCCTCAGCACCCTTCTCTTGGCCTTCAGTCCACTCTCCATGCTGTCAGGACAGTGTGACCGTGTTTGCTTCTGAGCCTTCTCCCCTCCTACCGTGGATTGTGCGTGTGTATCTGTGTGTGTGTGTGTGAGAGTGTATGTGATTGTGTGCATGTGTGTGGTTGTGCATGTCATTGTACTGGTGTGTGGTTTGTATGGATTGTATATGTGTGTGTGTGCAATTGTGTATATATGTGAGAGTGTGTGAGAGTGTGTGTGTGTGTCTGTAGAGTGGCATGAGGAGTGTCCCCTCCCAAAAGCGTGGCACCACCTGCATGGTCAGCACCCATTACAGCCACACCTGGTTACAGTCCTGCACCTTCCCCATCACCTGCTTCTGGACCCTTCTGCCACCTTCTCCAGCCCCTCCTCGGCCTCTTCATAGCCATCTGGAGTGAGGCTGCTGCTGAGGGAACCAACACTAGGGGAAGATAAGGGGCTCCTTTCTCCCACGACCCACACTGGCCTCATCAGAGGCACTGCAGCAGCATAGCCCCAGGGGACCCCTGACTCGTTCAAGAAAGGGGAGACTGGGGAGGCCAGGACATCTCCCATCAGTCATGTGGGGTCCTGCCCTGAGCCATTCATTGGCTTGGAAGCTTTGGGAACCAGCAACCAGGGGGATGGAACGGTTCACTTCCTGTTCCTCCAATGTAGACCATCATCTGTGGCCAGCAAGCACCCGACCCTGCTGTTGTACATCATGTGGCACTCGGGCCCCCACAAGGTGCTGACGTGATGCAGGAAGGAGCCGTCGGATGAGCTCCAGAACAAACCCTTGGACAGCTGGCCTCCTGTGGGCACGCTGGGCCCCCAGCCCCTTCCTTCTCTGACTCCTGCAGCTTTAGTTGATAAGGACAGCTCAGCCCTTCTGCCTCCTTCCTTCTCCTCTCCCTCTGATCACATTCTCTGGTTTCACATCGCCTCCCCAGGGGGCTAATGCACTCTCTGTAGGCAGGAGTTTACTTCTCATCCTTTGCACCTTATAGTTCTAAGGACGATGCTTGACACAAAACACCGCTTTACTGCTTCACCAGCCTGATGCAATGGTTGTGTTTTATTTGTGTGGATTTCTTTGTGATTATATTTGAGGGCTTTTATTTCTATGTCAATGAGTGTATTTCTGTGAGTTAAGTATTTTTTACAAGTGTGAATACTATGTGTGTGTAAACGTGTGTTCTTGTAATTCAAGATGTTTATCTGAAAAGCATTCATGGCATCATTCACTTACTCAACAAGTATTTATTGAGAGCCTGCTGCTCTCCAGGAAATGTTGTAGCACTTGGGATGCATCAGTGAACAAAACAACAATTCCTGCCCTCACAGAGCTTACATTCTAAGTGAGGAAAGACGGACGATGAATGAGAAACATAAGTAAATTATGAAACATGTTTGAAGGGGATACATGCTATGGGGAAATGAAACAGAGCAGGGTGAGGGAGAAGGCGAGGGGGTGTGTGGGGATGTTCAGGGGATGGCACTGTTGACAAGGGGACATTTGAGCAAAAGCCTGAAGGAGGTGAAGGAGTGAGCAGTACCGATCCACAGAGGAAGCATTCCAGGCACAGGTGCAGATTGTGCAAAGGCCCTGTGGCAGGAATGTTCCCATGTGCTTCCAAGACAGCAAGAAGGCCTGTGTAGCTGAAGGGGAATGAGCAGGGGAGAGAGGGGAGGAGATGAAGTCAGGAAGGCAGCAGGGATCGGCAAATGTGAGATCTTTGGCTTTTTATTTGTGGGTGTATAGTTTGATGGAGAGTGGTGAGTGGGAGTGTTTCTAGGGTGTATAAATGCATGAATTTCTGAACAAGAGAGCTTGGGTGGGTGCACATGTGTGTGCTGTCCCTGGCTCAGCAGACCATTATCCTATATCTCACCCTGTTTTCTGTCCCTAGAGGCGGTCCCTTTAGAAAGCACATGCTGGGCACCCAGCTCTGCCTATGCACTCACCGAAGTCCCGCTAGGTACTCTTTCCCCACCGCAACGTCAGAGCGGAGGCAAACACCAGTGACATCAGACACGCAATCCAGACTGGGAGCCCTGCAGGACCCACTGATGCTTCTGTCATTAGAGGCGCAGCCTTCCCGCCTTGCCTTATACTCACTTAGTCTTGATCTCCAAGTCCTCATGGCTGGAGTGGCACATTTCACTGAAGCGAGACACGAAGAAATCGTAGCTCCGATGGTAGGATGGGGTGTCCTCCTCAATGTTGGCGAACTTGACAAACTATGTGGGAGGAGAGAGGGAAATGCACTGAGAGGTGACCCACCGTGCCCCTTGCCTTTGCGCTCTGGGACTTGGCCTTCCCAGATCCTTTGCCGTAGTAAAGCCACAAGAAAACACACCTTGGGAACCATGCATCCCAGATCTACCTCCCAGAGCACACTCAGGAGCTCTAAGTTCCAAATCCTGCTCCCCTTTCCCACCTACACAATAAGACTGGAACCCCTGGCCCTTCTCAGCCCTTCCCTGCTGGGTGAGCAGAGGATGGAGAAGAGAAAATGAAGAGGGCCCGTTAAGCTCTTGCACCCTCTTACATTCAGAGCTGCACCACACACTCAGGCTGAAAAGTTGTTAGGAGTAACCCTGACACTGAGCGAAAGCCAATGCCAAAGCATATAGCACCGCCCTCAAATGCGTTCTGGGAAATCAGTACAAATCTGAAATTTGATTTTAAAACAATTACATTAAAATTTTGAGTGCATTTTAAAGGTACTGCCATTTCAGTTCAGTTCATCTCGCTCAGCATCCTCAGCTGCTGGATCCTTTCTGCCATCACTGTGCTAGGGACTCGATTTCAACCAAGTCCCGCAGAGAAGCAGGAATCACAGACTGAGTGGAGTTAAATTACTAAAAGTGCAATATAATTCTTCTAGGTTATTTTGTTTACTGTTGTAAATTTAATACCACAAACAACTCTAAACAGACTAGACCTTGAATAGATTCTCCATTATTCTGCCTCGTTATTATTATGTAGTTTTTACAAATCTTTTTTGGTTCAAAAAGGATACAGAGTTATTCCTAAAGTATCTCGTTAGTGCACTCTCATCTTATTCATTGTCAACTGTCAATCTACAGCCCCATCTATTTAAAAGTTGCTCATAACTTTTTGTGGATGAAAATTAGCCACTTCCACAAACATCATTAGTTATTGTAGTGTTTTGTTCTTGCAGTAATAAGTATGCATTTGTTTGCTGCTGACTCACAGAATCCCAACATGCAGAACAGATGAGGAAATCTTGCCTTCTGAGGCATACCTAAAATGCGTGCATGTATTTGGACAGGAGTATTCTGATATTAGCAATAAATCCAGATGACATCGCTTGCATTATTGATGTGGTTACGTAGACAAGGCTAGTGGTAATCCATGCGATCACAGGATAGTTGATTAGACACAAAACTCAGGAGTTCCAGAAACAGTAAGAGGGCTGGCCGTTGGCTACGTGACCTCCTAAGCCCCACAGGCTCGAACACGGACTTAGGCTGATGCTGGGGCCGATGCTAAATTTGGGTGCATCGCTGCTTGTAACCACTGACAGGATGTTCCCAGGCTGCACTCACCACGGCCGAGGTCTGGCTTGGTCGGTCTACTGAGATGGGTCATGCAGCTCCGGGCTTCTAACTGCAGATCTACCTCTGACTGGCGGGGCGAGCTCTGAGTGGGACATTTGACTTCTCTCATGTTTTGGTTTTCCCATGTGTGGACTGAGCTGCCCAGTCTTCAGTCACTACATCTTTTATTTATACTGTATCCACTTCAAATATGATGAGGCAGCTTAAGATAAGCCTACGTATATGCAAGAGTGCATGCATTACAGAATAATTAAAACAAGAATGAAAATGAAAAGAGGCCAGTAATAAAGAGGGAGAAACAATCAAAGACTTTGCCCCTTGATATTCAGTGACTGTGTAGACCCAAATGCATGGCAGGAGAATGAATAACCAAACTTCATGTTCAGTGGCGTAGGAGCTTCTGGGCTAATAGCAGTGGTGTTTAGAACATTCGCGTATCAGGTACTACCCTAAGCATTTTACATACATCAGCTCTTTCATTTCTTAAAATGACACTAAGTGACAGAGATACTGTTCTTCTCATTTAACAGACAAAGAGACCGAGACCTGCAGATGTTATGTAATTGCCTGGGGTCCTGCAGGGGGAACCTGGGCCTCACACACAGCAGGCCTGAGCTCTGCCCAGAAAACCTCCTGGCTTTCCTCCTGCTCTTTGCTTCCTCCTGTGCCTCAGACCAAAGGACCCAGGAGAGTTGCTCTGGGGATGGGGGCGGTGGATACTGTCAGAGAGAACAAACAGAGGATGAAGAAGCCACCGGGGGTGGTGGGGGGACCTTACTTTGGCCTTATCAAGAGGGCTGGAAGAGTGAAGGCGCTGGTTTCCAAACCCTACGGTACAGAGAGTCCAGGGGGCTCCATAACGCAGATTTCTGCCTCCAGCCCCAGACATGCTGGGCCAGCCTTGGAGGAGGCCCGGGGGTTCGCCAGCTAGATGGTCTGAGGCTCACACTGGAGAAACACAGCAGGATCGCCGGCGGGCAGCCTGGCCACCTCCCCTCCCCTCCAGCCCCTCTCCCTGCCCTGAGGCCTCTCTGAACCGACTCCTCATCTCTGCAGATGTGACAGCCAGTCGTCTTCACATTCAGCTCTGACTTTCCTCTTCCTCCCGTCCGTCCTGGGAGCCACGAGCAGGGCTGGCGGCCAGTCAGGCGTGGCCAGAGCCACATTCGGGCCCAGTCTGTTCTGACCGGCTGTTAGCCATGCTGTCCAGGCCGCTCAGTATTTCGACTAGGGCCCCCTGGCTGTGAGGTTAAAATTGAGATTACAAACACTGTTTAAAAGCAGAAAATTCTGTGACAGCCACGGAGGTAACGCAGGGTAGAATACATGCATGGAGACTCCTTTTCTAGAACCACAGAGGTTTTTTCTAGATTAGCCCAGCAGTCGCTTCTGAGTCTCTCCCAGCCGGGCCAGTCCCAGCAGGTAAGCTCACTGGAAAATTCCCTCACTCTTTTCTTCTGTGACTCTGTGCATCCTTGGAGTGTCACTCTTCTTCCCCGGAAATTTAGTTTTGAGTCTCCTTCTCAAATTTCGATTTTAACATGATGGCTCTTAAGAGTCCACGTAAATGTCTACTTAAATATAGACTGCGCCCCCTGCATCTGCTGGGCTCACTGACACCCATCTCCTGGCTCTGCCTCTGGTCCTTTGTGCGGCTGGGGAGGTCATGTAACTTCCGAGCCACTATTTCCTCATCTGTAAAATGGGGATGATAGGGCCTATGCCACGGGGTGGTCACCAGGGTCAATGAGGGGATGTGTGCAGTGCCTGGCGTACAACCTGCCTGGAGGAATGCCCCTCACTGCGCTGTCCACCCCACTTCGCCAGAAAAACAGCTTCAAACATGGTCACTGGGCAGCACGTTTGCTTTGTTTTGATTCATACCTTGTTCTGTTGGAAGCTTTCAAAACATTCAAAAGACCCAGGTCCTTGAGGAAGTTATTTAGAGACACAGGACTTTGCGTCAGGAGGAGCCAATGCCCCATCTTTAACACTGGGATGGCAGCAACACGCGAAAGAGGGAGTTAACACCTATTTTCTGAGTAATGACAGCATTAAACGTTTCTGTGGCTCCTGCAGTTCACGCACCCTGTTAGTCTCCCCAGCCTGCATCACTCCAATCTCTGCCTCCGTATTCACATCGTTTCCTCCCTTGGGGCAAATCTCCCTCTGCTTCTCTCTTACAAGACCCTTGAGATGGCACGTAGGATCCTCCTGGATGATCCAGGATAATCTCCCCATATCAAGATCTTTAACTTGATCACCTCTGCAGAGACCCTGTTTCCACAGAAGGTGATGTTCGCAGGTTTGGGACATATTTGGAGGGGCCATTTTTCAGCTTACCAAAACATCCATTATCTGATGTAACTTTTGGCAAGCCAGGGAGTTTAGTAGGATCTGCATATACTGCTCCCATTGTGAAGAGGAGGAAACTGAGGCTCGGAGGGAGAAACTGAATTATTTCAGTTTAACCAGAGTTGTGACAGGCGGAGCTGGGCCTTGCACTCGGGGATTCCGATACTCTGATGCTCTTCGCCCTCCACCAGTGGTTTTTCAGTTTTAATGTGCAGCAGAATGACCTGGGAAGCTTGTGGAAAGTGCAGACTTTGGAGCCACCCCAGGCCTGTTGGACAAGACTCTCAGAGGGTAGGACCGAGGCATCTGCATTCTGAACAACACCCTCCACCCCAAGTCCCACCCTGCAGGTTCTGGGGCAGGGCATCTAAGACCACAAGTCCTTTGTCTCTCTACTGGTAAGCTGGACTAGTTGCTATGAAAATGACCCAAAGCAGGCTAAGGGGGAGAAACATAAGCAGTATGTTGGCAAAGTGTGGGAAACCATGTCCTGGATAATCGAGGCCACCCAAGGCTGAAGAGATGGCCACCTCCTTTGAACTGGGGTGGTTTGGGGTTGAACCAAGGGTCAGATGGCTGGCCCTGCCATGGCTCCATCTCTGAGGCCCAGAACTGCAGCCTCCAGGCTCATTCCATTGCCTCGCTCTGTAAGATGCTTGCTCTATTATGAGGCCTGGTGATGAAACCGCCACTCAGAGGGTGTGTCCCTCATTTATTACCTCCCAGGTGGTGCCAGGGCTAATAAAACAGGCACCTTTTGGTACCAGGATCTCTGAACATCTTTGGGGACCCTGGGTTTGATAGCTTGATGGGAGGAGCTTCCCTTCCCTGAGTCTGGAAGTGCAACAGCACAGATTACCCGCCCAGATGACCTGGTCACAGAACGTTGGCCTGCAGTGTCCCCACTGGGGCAGCTCTGAGGGAGAGCCCACCACAAGCTGCTCCTGAGTTCTCCAGGGCTGCAGGAGGAGGCCCAAATGGAAACTTTGGTAATTGTGGATCAGAGGATCAAATTGGGCTGCTTCATGGGGACCCTGCTCAAGGGACCACACCCCCTGCGGGAGTCCACCTGAGAAATGCACTAAAACCTGGCTGAGATGGAGGTGAGGCTCTAGGGCTTAAAGTAGAGACTTCATCTCTCGTGTTAGAGGCAGAATAGTGTTACGATTATGAGAAGAGGTCTGGAGCCAGGCTGCGTTTCTGAATCCAAACTCCCACTTAGTAGGAGGCTGATCTAGGGCAGGTTACTTCAGCTCCCTGTGCCTCAATCACCCCACCTCTAAAATGGGGCTGACAAGAGCAGCTGCCTTGTAGGGTTGGGATGACCAGCCCATTACAGTGAAGAGTTGCCACCTCATTTTTCCCCCAGTGGATTTGTGGCTTGCTGTCAACACTCCATGAGTTTTCACTGGGCCCATTTACCTGTGTGACTCACTAATGTTTTTAAATGCTTGATACAGCAGGAACTTCCTGTCTACATCACCCCTACCATTGCCAGTTCATACCTTACAAATGGCTTTTGTTAAAATGCTACTTGCCTCATGCACGAGATTGTGAAATAATAAAGTTGAGGGGTTTTATTTTTTTTTAAAGATAGCATAATGATGAGGAAGGTCTCCATAGCAACAAACTGAAGACTGTGACGATGTGACATTTCAAAGGCCATGGGCTCCGCGAGGGCCACCCTTTCAAGATCAAAGTTGCAGCTTTTTGTCCACAACAAAGGTGCCAAGCTTGCTGAAGGAGATCGCCAACCCTCCGGCACAGGCAGGAAGGAGCCATAGTTCTGTGAAAACTGAGGGTTACGAAGGGGCTGGGTCAACAGAGAGAAAGCCAGCTCCAAATATTGACATTGCAAAACCAGCTCTCCCCCGGTCTGGAAAATGGAAACTGAGCTGGTCAGCCTCACTTCAGCGCTAGCCAAGTCTCCCCAGGCAGGAGTCAGCCTTTCCCTCTTTGGTAGGTGGGCGTCCTGAGCCACATGACTTCCTGCCATCAACTACAGAACCACAGCTGAAAATCCTGGGCCTAGAGCGAACTCCAGCTCTCTCATGGATGTAGGGCTGCAGGCCTTTTCGCTGTGTTTGCCTACAGCAGGAGAAAGGGGAACTGCTGTTTTGCTGCACCAAGTGGAACCCTAGCTGGGATAGAGCCTGTAAAGCTCGTAACTTTGACTTTAACACCCCTGCCCTGTTCTCCCAGCTACTCTTGTTTATAGTGATTCCCGAGGGCATTTTTTACTCAAGTCAGAGGAACAGTCCTGCAGGGACAGGATCATGCCCTGCAGATCTCCTGGCGGCCAGCCAAGGCGCAGCAGTTCCCTAGACCTAGGATGTCCTCTCCCATCTATCCATATTATGCCCTCCCTCCTTCAAGACTCTTTGCGAAACTGACCGTGGTTTTAAAAACCCCTGGGAAAGCCCAGTCTTGCTGCCTGAGAAGGTGATCCCTCTGGTCCCAGGTAGCCCCATGTACTAGCCACTAAGGCCTGCACTTGGGAAGTGCGGACCTAGGGAAGCACCGGCTGCCTCTGCTCTAAGATCCCATCGTTTGCTGATGACCCCCACTGGCCTCTCAGTTCTACCCTAACCTCCCTTCACGGAACCCACCTCTAGCCTGCTGGTCTCCAGTAGTGCTGATTTCCACACTGGGGTGGGAGATGGGAGAATTTCTACTCTATAGATGACAGTTAAAACCACAAGAGTTGATGAAATTGCCCAGAGGGAGCATACAGGAGAGGATGGAGCCCTGACCTTGGAGACCACAGACATTTCGGGGTGCATAAAGGAAGACAGTCATTGCAGGAAACCATATTAGTTTCCTATTGCTGCCGTAATCAATTACCACAATTTAGTGGCCTAAAACAACACAATTTTATTCTTTTCTTTTCTTTTACTTTATTTTATTTTATATTACCTTACAGTTCTGGAGAGCTAAAATGGGTCTGCAGGGTTGCTTTCCTTCTGGATGCTTCCAGGGAAGCAAGTCTCCTTGACTTTTCTAGCTTCTAGAAGCCACCTACATCCTTTGGCTCATGGCCCCTCCTCCATCTTCATGCCCAGCAGAGGAGCATCTTCAAATCTCCTTCTCTCTATCCTTACCTTCTGTCTGACTCTGATCTTCCTGCCTCCTTCTTATAAAGATCCTTGTGAGTACAGAGGGTCCACCTGGATGATCCAGGATCATCTCTTCTCAACATCCTCAACATGATCATAATCTCAAAGTCCCTTCTGTCCTATAAGGTGACATTCATAGGTTCCAGGGATCAGAATGTGGACATATTTGGGGGACCATTATTCAGCTAACCATAGAAACTCAGAAGGATGAACCAGGTGGGAAGGGCTGGGTGACAAGGCCAGGACGTCAAGGAAGTATGAAGAAGGTGCAATCAACAGGGAGCAATGCCACCAAAGATAAAGACATCAGCTAAAAAATGAGTGCAGAATGGGTTTTTTGCATGGTTTCCACAGATTTCTAACTGCAAAGACCAAAAAGTATATTTACAATGGAGAGAGTTGGCTGTCACCCCTTGAACCTGGCATCATCACACTTAGCATCCAGAAAAGTGGGCACCAGACACTTGCACTCCTGTTTTGACGCTCAGCGTGGTACCCAGCACCGCCCTGGAAGTGTTACGGCCCAAAGTATTTAACTGCATCCAATCACACCTTCAGATCAGATTCCAGGTTGCAGGAAGTACAGAAGACAGGAGAGCAAAACGAAGGGCACCACAAGGAAACAACCAGACACAGCCAGTGACCCTGTCTCTTCAAAAGGTCAATGTCACAAAAAACAAAGAGGGGCAGGAGAGGGGTTGGGTCTGGTTAAGAGACATAAGAGACACAGAAGACCAAGTAAACACATGGTCTTTACTGAATCCTGATTTGAAGGACAGCAGTAAAAGACAATGTGGGACTATTGGGGAAATCTGAATTTGAACCAAATATTAAAAAAGAAAATCAGGGAATGATTGTTAGTTTTGTCAGGTGAGCTAAGGGTATTTTGCAGTTATGAAGACTAACTTTCTTTGTTGTTTGTTTCTTTTTTCTTTCTTTTTACAGCGGAAGAGACCTGAACTTTTATTTAGACTGAGGGAACCAGAGAGGGAGAAAGGGCAGAGGCACGGAGAAGGAAATAAGGGCTGTAGGGAAGTTCCTGAGGAGGAAGGAGCCTTTCTGGGGAAGGATGCTTGCAGCAAGGTGAGGGACCCCTAGCTGACAGCCCCTGTTTTCTCAGTGGGCAGAAGAAGGCCAGGCTACCTCTGAGACTGAAGAAGCAGATCTGCAAAGGCACTTGAGAAAACAGAAGGTTTGCAGGGACCACTGAAAGGGTGAGAGAGGGTGTGGCCAATGAATGGAGAGGGAGCTGCCCTGAAAGCCCCAATACAAACGTAAAGCATGGAGCTGTGGTGGCCCCAGCTTCACGATGTGTGGTTCTGGGGCGGTTCTCTGAGCAGAGTGATGGGGCAGAGAAGGCGGGCATGGCTGCGGCGGGACCAGGAGGTGAAGGCAGGTGGACACAGAGTATGGTTCCCACTGGGTCCGGGGTGGGGAAGCCAGGAAGGGCACCTCAGTGGGAGCTGAACCTGGGAGATAACAGAAGGCATCTGGGGAGGTGAGGTCTCAATGAGACAAGAGGGGAGAGAGGACAAGAGGGGAAGGACAGAGCCTTTGGCCAGTCACCCCAGGAAGGAGAGCCCCAGGACCCCCTCTCACCCCAGCGTGCTGCAGGAAGCTGCCCTCCCCTCCTCAGGGACTCACTGTGGCACCGTCTCTGAGCGTGCTGGACTTGAAGCTGTGGTGCAGCACAAACATGATGCCTGTATGTCAGTGGGCTACTCTGAGATCAAAAGGCCATTTTTTGAAATCGGGGTAAAAGTCACAAAACAGAAAATCAACCCTTTTAAAGTACACATTTAATACCTGCACAATGTTTTCCAACTAAAGCATTTTCATCACCCTAAAAGGAAACCCACTTATTAGTCATGAATCAGTTGCTTTCCATTCCTCTCTCCCCAAGTCCCTGGCAAACACTCATCTGTTCTCATCTCTATGGATTCACCCGTTTTGGATATCTCACATAAATGGAATCATACAATATGTGACCTTCTGGGCTGTTTCCACTTTTGGGCTATTGTGAATAGCGCTGCTCTAAGCATTAGTGTCCAAGTGTTTGAGTATCTGTTTTCAGTTCTTTTGGGTATGTATCTAGGGAGAACTGCTGAGTCATATGGTAATTCTATATGTTTAACTCGTGGAGAAACCACTGAACTGTTTTCCACAGAGTCTACACCATTTACATTTCCACTAGCAATGTACAAGTGCTCCAACTTTATCCATACTCACCAAGACCTGTCATTTTATAGGAATTTTTTTAGTACAGCCATCAGTGGGTGTAAAGTGGCATCTCATTGTGGATTTGATTTGCATTTCCTTACTGATTAGTGATGCTGAGCATCGATTCATGTTCTTGTTGGCCATCTGTGTAACTTCTTTGGAGAAATGTCTATTCAAGTCCTTTGCACGTTTTTAATTGGGTTGCCTTTTTGTTGTTAAGTTGCAGGAATTTCTCACATATTCTGGTTACTGGACCCTTAGTAGATATATGGTTTGTAAATGTTTCCTCCCATTCTGTGGTTGTCTTTTCAGTTTGATAGTGTCCTTTGATGCACCAAAGTTTTCAATGTTGACGAAGTCAAATTTACTTATTTTTTCTTTTGTTGCTTTTGTTTTCACTGTTATATCTAAGAATCCATCGCCAAGGTCAAGATCAAAAAGATATACACTTAAAGTTTCTTTTAAGAGTTCTATAGATTTAGCTCTTATATTTAGGTCTTTGATCTATTTTGAGTTAATTTTTACATAAGTTGTGATAAGTTAAGTTTTACATAAGTAGGGATGAAAGCGCAAACTTTAAATCCATGACCCTTTGTGATATTTTATGATTAACTCTAGGCTGATATAATAGATTGTTTATGTAAAAGGCCTTGGCATTCTCAAAATGAGTATTTTCAGTTATCTTTAGCGAATGACTTCAAAAGGTCAGGACACACGGTCATTGCACTGTCCTGAAACACACACTTGGACCCGTCAGGCAGCGAGTCAGGTGTCCAGAAGCAAATCCCTAAGCAAATAACTGAGCTTATTTGGCCTTGGCTCCCCATCTTCTCCTGACTTTCCTGGTCCCAAAGTGTTATCCAGGTTCAGATATTCTCACTAGACTTGAAAGTGTCACTTAAATTCTAAAAATTATACTTTACTGCATATAATGTGCAGGAATGGTATTAACAAAATAGACTTTTTGTGACAAGTCTCAGCACAGTCTCAGTCCTTGGGGTGGCCAAGTACAAGTTGGAGAAATATCCATTAAGGATGAAGAAAGAGAGAGAGGAAGAAAGAAAAGAAAGGAAGAAAGAAGGAAAGAAGGAAAAGAAGGAAAGAAAGAAAGGAAGGAAGGAAGGAAGAAAGAAGGGAAGGAAGAAAGAAAGAGGCAGGGAGGGAGGGAGGGAGAGAAGAGAGAAAGATAGAAGGTCCCAGGCTTAGAGGACTGGAAAGAGCAGCTGGTTGAGAGACGCCACTAGCAAAGGCTGCCTCCAAAGCTGGACTCTGAATCTCATGCAATTATCTATTGACTCAACTTACTTATAATCACCTGTCCTTATGTTGTCCCCGCTGTCTGCAGTACAGTAATCATTAATCAACTCGCCCTCTTGCTAATGCAGTGATTCACTGCTCTGGGGACTCTAGGAATTTGCAGGATGCTGAATTTTCAAGGCTGTAGCTAACAAAACGCCTTCCTGGGCCAGGATGTGCCGTAGGGAAAGCAAGAGCTGGCAGCCGCCTGCCTCTGTGTCCCCCCTAGGGAGGTGCCCTCTGGCCGCATGAAGACTGGTTTATTTTCCATTCAGATGTTCTCTTCTAGACTATAGTTATCTTAAACAGGGCAAGTGAAACAGTATCTGAAACCGTTGCCAGGGCAACCTGACAAAAGACTTTACCCTCGGTGACAGTATATGTAATTTGTCAAAGGCAGCTGGCTCAGGGAGAGAGGAAGGAGAGAGGAATAGGTCGTTACTTCTGGTCTTTGAAAGGAAAGCTGAAATACTATCTTCAGGTTAAATCAACTGAAGCAGAACAGGAAAGCAATTGTGACCTGTGCAATAAACACTCAGAAAAGTCAGTTTGGGAAGGCTGAGAGGCAAACCTTAAACCTTTTTTTCCCTGATGATCTCTGTAGAATCGTTGCATGTCAGGGCTTTTAAAACCAAGTGGCTTGAAGACCTGGAGCTGAAAGTAAGCTCCAAAGAGGAGAGAACAGGAGAGAGGGCAAGAAATTGAAGAAAGCAATCAGGATGTTCAAGTACATTAGATGCATGGAAGCTGGGAGTTCTTGACACATCTGCTAGCTCTTCTCTCCCCAGACCATAGCCCCCTTCATGAGAGCAGCCACTTGTACTGAGACCAGCATCACAGAGCTTGGACCAGCTTCAATCTGCTCATGGTATCACTGAAAAGACAGGCCCATGAAAGATAACCGGCTCGAGGTTACCCAGCTAGGAAAGGGCAGAACTAAGCCCAAAGCCCTGTCTCCTGCTTCCCCGTGATCTTTCCACTTATCTGATGCCTCTGTCCTGCGAACATCAGTTTATTCTATCTTTGAAAGAAGCATAACCTGGACAGCTTTCAAAGTATGCCCCATGGAGACAGGGGCCGAGCTTGGAGGGCACCGGGCATCCCTTGCTCTCAAAGGTATACCTCCCTTTCTGTTTTTATATCTATGGGGGCCCCACTGAAAATTATTTAAGGGAAAATCATTTTTAAAAATCAGAAACCAAGAAACTTTTTCCCTCACCTATAATGAATAGTGTCATAATAAATAATTTCTATGTGTTAAAAAAAGAAATCGGAAACCAAATTGGAATGGATCACAACAATGCTGACTCAGAGGTTCTACCCGCCTCTCCCCACCACTCCCACCTCCAGAGCCCCTTGGGCCTCCTTACCGAGTTGGTGCCCAGGATCTGCAGGTTGGGTTTCTCCGACTCAAGCAGCTTGGCCACCATCTTGAGGAAACTCTCCACGAAGAGGTTGATGCTCTGGCAGTGGCAGGCCATGAGCAGCTGGTCCAGGGCCTCCATGGCGATGCACACGTACCTGGGGAAAGTAGCACCATGGCCATCACTCCGCCTCACGCCCACGCCACCCCCGCTGCACCAGCTGGGCAGCGTCCAGGTAACGCAGCTCTTCCACAGGTTGTCAATGTCTGGAGAGCTGTTCCAACAAGTGCCCACTCCAGCCCAGCACAGAGAATCAGAATGAATCAGAGCTGGAAGGAAGCCTAGAGGCCAATTTATTCAGCCCTTTATTTTATAGATGAACATGAGGACAGACAAGGTATACCATTTCATGAGTAAATACAAGCAGAGAGGATTGATGCCCTGAAGAGCAACTTCTGAACCCAAACCCAGTGGGATCAGAGAACTACTCAATCTAAGTCATGAAGTGTTTGTTGAGCGTCTGCTGAGGAAAAGCTCTGTCCTAGTCAGTGCAGGGGTGCAGGTGTGAAGAAGTCCTTCAACTTAAGGAGTCTGGAGCTGGATGGATACACGGATGTCTCTTCTAAAGGGAAAATAGGAAATGCTACAAGAAAACCACGCACGATGTCCCACGAGGGTTCCAAAGAAGGAAGGAGGCTCCAGTGGGGAGGGAATGAAGAACTTTCTGCAGAAAGTGTGAAGTGGCCTGGGTGAGCAGACTGCAAAGGCTAAGGAACATCAAACTGCAAGTTTTGCACTTGAAGCCCTCAGAAGTTCTGCAGTGAAGCACTGCGCAAACAGAATGGTTGACAGCACTACCGTATCTGGTGACACTTACCCGGGGAGCATTTTTTCCTCTGGAGGATGAGATAGACACAGAATAAAAATTCTTTTCTCCTTATGAAGAAGGTACTCTGTGTCAACTCTGAGTCCCAAAATACTTAATTCTTCTAAAGTCTAAAACCTGAGGGAATACGTTCAGAAACTGGGAAGACAAAACACCCAACGGAGAATAGCTTACCAGTTACATCTGCCCATCCCATTTTTTGACAACCAAATAAAAACTTCTTCACATTTCAAGCAAACCCTAATAATCTCTATCCTAATTCACAATTTTACTTTTAGAAGCAGTGAAAAAGAGGGCTGAACCCTTTTCCTACCTGCCAGCCCTTCAACCACTGGGAAACAACTATCTTATTTTCCTTGTCCTTGTCTTCTCCATGCTAAAAAGACCCAGTCCTTTCCAGACCAGCCTTTGCAGGACAGCTCCCAAGTATCGTCTTCGCCAACACCTCTCTTAAATCCCGAGGAAAATGCCACAAATCAAATTCCTACTGAGAATTAGGAATGCACGTCTAAGCTCAAACCCAATATATGTCCCATGGCAGTGACCTAACAGGCATACGGTCAGGTAAGGTGCACCCCACCAGTTACAAAGCATCTGCAGTCTAAAGAGAACTAGGTAGACAGACACAGAAAAAGGTTACCTTACATAACTTCTAATAAGGGAGCCTCTGCAAAACTGCTCTCGTTAAAATTTTTATAGTTTTCATTAAGGAGTTAGGTGTCTGGGGCAGAATGCTAGATGTCTCTCCAGGAATCTATTCCCCCCCCCCCTTTTCCCTAGTAATTTAGAAGTTTTGCCTAGCTGTGGCTGCTCAGTGGGAACATCCCCCAGCTTCTCGTGCTGCTAGTTGAGGCCACGTGATTTAAATGTTGCCATTAAAAGGAGCAGAGTAGGGGAGTGAGGTGAGCAACACCAGCCCTCCTCGTCCTCTCTTCCTGCTGGCTGCAGGGTGGCAGCAACTGGACAGTCAGAGGTGAAAGCACCTGGGTGACCTCATGGAGCAGAGCCCACTGATCCTGCCTGGACTATTGCACGAGAGAGAGAAAAAAAACACTTCCATACTGCTGGAGCCACCATGCCTTTTTATACCCTAAATAACCCACGTATCTGATAAGCAGGTTGCGGAGTGCTTTAGAAACCCGAGGGTACAAATAAAAGTGAATCCTGAGCAATCCAAAGCAACTCAAGTAACTGCCCTCACAGGAGAGAGAAGTCAGGCTGAAGATGCCTCCATCCTGCCAGAGGAGAGACTGCTGCAAGACTTCCTGGACATGGGGTGAGGCTCATGTGCCCATCACAGGAGATACCTGGGTTGCTAAGGAGTCAGACTGATGCCTCTAAGTCAAAGCAGTAGCAAAAGACTACTCTTAAAGAAGACGGTAGAGCTGTCACTATGGGCTTTTCCAATGTTAAAGCTGCCCGATGCTCTAAAGCCAGGTTCATGTGCCACGTACACCAAAGAGGATGAATGAAAAGATTTGCTCTTCTCTGTGTCTTGACCCAAATCATGTCTATCGTCAAAGGTGAGGCAGATAGCACAAAATTCTTGATTAGCTCATCTTTGTCTTTTTTTTGTCTTTGCTTTTTTTTTTTAAACAAAGTTTGGTTAAATAAAAAAGAAAGCACAGAAAGCATGACGACAGGACAATTTCTGGAGATACAAGGTCATGACTCAGGCTTCACAACACAGCTTGCAGCAGCCACTCAATTTCAGACACTGTGTCTCCAAACTGCCTCGCACAAGAGCCAGCTTTGCAAATTTAAATGTATAACATAACAGCAGTCGAGATGTTTTCTAAATGCCTTTTTTTTTTTTTTTTTAAAGACATCAGATACTATTTTTTAGGGACCTCTGGGCTAACTTCTCTACCAAGAAACC